>NC_083695.1:12081606-12706606 GCF_033118175.1 Dama dama | reverse complement strand
AGATGGAAGGGGGAGGGCAGGAAAAAGGAGGGGGCCATTAGGCAGGTTTCTTTTGACTCACACTTTGCTGGTCAGGGTGAAAGAAAAAACTTTACAAGCTCTTAAAAACCTAATCACTAATCCACGGGCACTCTGCGCACAGACCCTGACTCAGCAGGGCACAGCAAAACTGGGAACAGATGGTCTGTTTTCTACCCAGAAGCTAAGCTGAGGTCTGACTGGTGTATCTTCCTCTTCCCCTTGGAGAGTTTGTGTGATCCAGTCTACTCTGAACAGAGTTGGTATATTTCCTTGGAACAGAACTAAAAATGACAAAGGGGAGAGGGAGTGATGATGTAGGAACAGAGGCCAGGCTGTTCCAAATTTGTTCTCCCGGAAGTGTCACCACCCCCATGAGAGGCCAGGGCTTCTATCGGCCCGTCCCTTCTTCCTGGCCACTTTTCGGCTGCTTGCTCTGGATCTTGTTCTCCTCCCCCTTCCCCTTCTTCTTCCCCTCCCCTCTCCTCTTCACCCTCTAGCCCCTCCCCTTCTTCTTCTCCCCTCTAGATCCCCCTCCTCCTCCTGGCCCCTGTGTCCCTCATCCATCCATCCCTCTGGCCTGCAGCCCGCCCTCCTGGTCTGATCCTCCCTGCTGCAGTCACACACACGCTTCCCCTGGGCTCCACGCCCGAGTCTCTGAAGTCCGCCCACTTGGGGAAAGATGAGCAATGTGTTCTGGGCCTCAGGCCTTTGAGGATGGGCTCTAAGAAAGGGTGAGTGCTTCCCCTTGACTCTGAGCCAAGCTTACTGGGGAGAAGCCTCTAACATGCTCGACTTGCCTGACAAAAGGACAGCTGAAGCCCTGCCCTGCTCTGCCCACATGCTTATGGACAGAAAAGAGAGCCAGGCCTGCTCTTGCCTCTGCCGACGACATTGCTGGAAGGCTCTTCAGATTGTAGCTAAATGCATCTCTGGGTGGAGAGAGGAACTGCCCGAGGCAGGAGCTGGAGTCCAGGAAGCCTCCCCATGCCAGAGGACCAGTGAGGGGCAGTGAAGGTGCCCAGCCAGCTCCAGTTCTGGGATCACAGCCATGACCATGACTGTGGCCAAGTCGCTCACCTCTTTGGAGCTGCTCCTCATTGGTGGGTGGGTGTTGGGTGAGGCTATATACACTTCTCTTGTCAGGGTGTCTCAGGTGTGAACTCACAGCATGCTGGGAAGCAGGGCAAGGCGCTGACCATCCTCAACCCCCTCCTTATCCGTCCTTCCTTCTGGGGCTTCTCAGAGAAGTGCTTTCTGTTGACCCATTGATCAAGGGGGTGCTCCTAGGAGGGGCAAGGTCAGCGGGTAGGTTTTAACTCTCCAAGGAGGGGTTTGCCGACAAGAGGCATCATACCCTGTGCCTTCAACCTTTAGAGCAAGTCATTGAAAGCATCTCTGATCTGAGATGCTCCAGAGGAGAAGGCATGGGTAATGTCTCAGGTGACCAAAGTAAGATCTATATCTTATCATGATGTATTTTAAGATACTAAGCCTAGGAATGCTTGTCTCAAGGCCTGTTTGGAAAGCAGCAAGACAATAAAAACATTTAAACTAAAAAAAAAAAAAAGTCCAGGAAGAGTTTTAGGGAAGGCTTGTCATGTTTTATCCTATGATGACAGTCCATGTGGTTGAGCTGGGACTTTAAAGTAGAAACTTCTCCCCCAGATTCCTTTGTTTTTAAGGGAACAAACCTTTGCAGCAGTGCCACAGAGAGAAGGCCGGGTGTTCAGCAGCTGGGCAGGTGTCCTTGTGCGATCCCACACCAGGAGTTCACACTGACCTCACAGCTGGAGGTGTTGGTGTTGGTGGGGTGAGCATGTGAGGTGAGGCACCCCCGGTGAGATCAGCGCCTCCCTGCTTTCCTTGCCATATTTGTCCTGGGGGAAGTGAAGATCAGTAAACCTGGTTCCACAGCCCCAAATCTACAGCCAGTTAACAGATATTCATTTGAGAACCAGCTCACCAGCACACTGAGCATCAGCCTTCTGGTGCCCAAGCTTGTTTATTCCTTTCCCCAGGGATGTGGGGCACCCCCAGTGGGGGAAGAGCCTGAGAAGCTGGGAAGACCTAGAGGAGGGGCAAGGAAAGCCATGAGACTCTTCCAGCTCCAGGGATGGCACAGCCTCCCTCTTTGATTACTCCAGCATACAGGAGTAAGAGCCTATCCAATTGGTAATTAAGAGGTGATATGTGTTTCAGGAAAGCCATCTTTAAGTAGCTAAATCTACAAGTCAATTGAAAATGTGATGAGATTTATAAAAGCTGTGCTTACACATGACCTTTAAGAAGATAGTTATACTAGAAATGAACACTACACACTATTTGTTTTCCCCCATCGTCTCTATCATGAAATGATACACAAACAGGAAATGATGTGCCTCTAACAAAAGGTGCTACTCTCAGGAAAGCCCAAGAAGTATATGTGTGTACAAGGGTCTGAGTGTATGCATATATATATATATATATATATATATATATATATATATACACACACACACACACACACACACATATATATTCACATGCTTTTATATGAAAGAGGATGTTTATGGAATTTAAAACACGTAATATAAAAACACTCATTGAGGCAATCATATTAGACAGAGACACAGAAAGTATGAACCTGTCTGCTTGTTTTGTCACATATTTCCTCATAAATTTTTTAAACCCCAGCATCTCTAATATAAAATTTGACTCAGAATATCAGTTGGTACAGATTTCTCTGACACAAGTTGTGAATTATCCTATGAGACGTTGTCCGTGAAGTTCTGCAGATTCCCCCAGAAACAAATATACATATTTATTGATAATATTCCCAGGAAACTAAAGTCGCCATAAAACCAAAAGTGACTTGCTACCTATGTGCCCAGATTCTGTCTCTCCAGGCTTCAGATACTCTTCGTGGGGATTATAGTAAGAAGCTGTCTCCAAACCCATCCACTGTCCCCAGTGATAACTGTACCCCACACATTACAGGATTTGAGGGGAGTGGGCAGGGTCCCACTTCAGTGGTTAGAGATGTCATCAGTGTGCTGACTTCCTCTCCCCCCGGCCTCCTCCTGATACCCAGGGGTGCCTGTCTTTCTCTAGTGGAATGTACACAGCCATCCCACTTGGCTTTCTGCCCACTTCCACCTCTGGTCCTTGCCCCTGGACCTGACTGTCCAGAACACATCCAGTTGTCCTGCAGTCCCACCCCTCCTGGGGTGTGACTCACCACAAGAGATGCATCTCTTGAATGGCTGCCCTCAGCACGCAGTGGTGGGCATAGCAGGGCAGTGTCAGATAAATGACCTGTGTGATTTGGGCCACTCTCTCAAGTATGACTATTCTGAGTTCCTGATCGAAGTCTGCGTGATGCCAGGATGTAGTAGGTACATCCTGTAGTAGTCTACAGTAGATCTGAAGCAGGATGGATGTATTAGATACCAAGTCAGCAGCAAGGCAGCTGGCGTGGGCACAAGGCATCGTTAAAAATCAATATGGCGAGGACTTCCCTGTGCTCCAGTGGAAAAGAATCTGCCTGCCAATGCCGGGGACACAGTTTCAATTTCTGGTCCGGGAAGACCCCACATGCCAGGGTGCAACTAAACCCATGTGCCACAACTACTGAGCCTGTGTGCTGCAACTACTGAGCCTCGCACCTACAGCTGGTGCTCCACAATGGGAGAAGCCACAGCAATAAGAAGCCTGCGCACTGCAGCAAAGAGTAGCCCCCACTTGCCACAACTAGAAAAAGCCTACAAGCAGCAACGAAGACCCAGCACGGGCAAAATAAACTAAATAAATAAATATGACTAGCCATCTAGTCAAGGCTATTGTTTTTCCAGTGGTCATGTATGGATGTGAGAGTTGGACTGTAAAGAAAGCTGAGTACCAAAGAATTGATGCTTTTGAACTGTGGTGTTGGAGAAGACTCTTGAGAGTCCCTTGGACTGCAAAGAGATCCAACCAGTCCATCCTAAAGGAAATCAGTCCTGAATATTCATTGGAAGGACTGATGTTAAAGCTGAAACTCCATTACTTTGGCCACCTGATGGGAAGAGCTGACTCATTGGAAAAGACCCTGATGCTGGGAAAGATTGAAGGCAGGAGGAGAAGGGGATGATAGAGGATGAGATGGTTGGATGGCAACATCGACTCAGTGGATATGGGTTTGAGTAAATTCCAGGAGTTGGTGATGGACAGGGAGGCCTGGTGTGCTGCAGTTCATGGGGTCTCAAAGAGTCGGACATGACTGAGTGACTGAACTGAATTGAAGGAGCTTGCAACTTTCTCTCAGTATTTTAATCTTTGAAATTATTATGTGTGTGTTGCTTGTTTGGGTTGATTCTTATTCTAGACTCTCTTTCTCCTTCTTTCAACTATACCTTTCAAGCCTCTTTCCAAGAAGCAAGAGGATTCCAATCCATCTCTTTAAGGGATCAGCTCTTTCTTGCAAAGATGGAGGGAGCTGGTATGAGTCGCATCTTGTCACAGCCCTGAAGGAAATGCTCCAAAGAAACCATGTCAGGAGGCAGGGCCTGCCTGACTGACTACTTGATATTGACCAGCTGTCTTTCTCCTGTATTTATTTCTAGAGGAATGTGGAAGTTGGGTGCTTGCCTCCCTAACCACCGCTTCCAGCTCAGTGTCACCCACTCCATGCCCTGGTAGGGTCCTTCCCCACCTCCCTGCATCTTTGCATGATATTTCTGCTCCCTGTCTCCGAGCACGCCTGGTCCTCACCTCCTGTCCGTCTGTCAGGGCCTGAAGCAGTCCATTCTCCTCCCACATCCCCCTCTGGGCTTCTCTGGCCTCACACACTATGCCTGTCTCCATGCCCACCCATGCTCTGAATCACTCACTGTAGCACCTAATTATGGGCTGCCTTGAAGGCTTTGACTTATTTTCTGTCTGTTTTAACATCTATAACTGAGAAGCGAACACTGAGCAGGGCCTGGATAAATATCTACACAAATTCTTTTTAAATCAATGAAACCTGTCTACAGGACATTTCTAGAAGAACTGTCTGCATAGTTAATCCTCAGAGTTGTATGTTCTAAGGGCCAACCTCCTGTCTGTTCCTTCTTTGAAACTCCCAGGGTATGTAGTCTTGACTCAAAATTCACTTGACTTTGCTTCTTTCAGTACCCATTGATTATTATACTTACTTGAAACTCAAAGAATTTCGTTTTATACAAAACAAATCCCATTTCAAACCTGCCATCTAATTCCTTGCTGGCAATTTGTAAGTGGTAATAGTACTTACCTTATACAGTTACAGAGAAGATTACATAAATTCTGCATGTTAACTGCTCAGCACAATAGATAGCCTGGCTTAAAGTGAGTACTCAGTAAATTTAACTAGTATTATTATTGCTGCTTCTGACTTCTAGCCTTCTTATAACAAACTGCTTGCCTAATCTCCCTATTTCATATTTTCAGGTGACTGAAGTTTGACTGTGCATCATCTAAGTGAGGGGCCCACAAAATTAGAAATTTGGGCTCAGATCATTCTTCCAGGAATGTCTAAGATGGAAGTTTGGAGGGGAAGTCACATCTCTGATACCCTAAGATCTATGAAAAGAGAGCTCAGTGGGACCTTTGGAAGCTGCTCAGAACAGTAACTATTCTTTGTTTGAACCAAAGAACATGGGCCTTTGGTTCTTGGACTTCCTGAAGATCACAGGGCTGTGAATGATCTCCTTTCTCCAAATATCACCATGAAATACGGTGTTCTGTTTTCTGGACGTCTGTCTTGAAGCAGCGTGACTTTGTCATTTTAAGCTGTATTTTGGCACCAGCTGGTGCTTCAGTTCCTTTTGGGTACAGCTAGAGTGCAAGACTCAGCTCTGTTTTGTCAAAAGTTTAGCTTTCCTTTTAGGTTCAAAGGATTCATTAACAAAAGAAACCACTTGTAACACACAAACAAGCAATTTCAACTTTTTTAAAGAAGATTATTTGACTTAATTTCAATATGCAGTCATTAAAAGAAAAGAAATAGAAACAAAAGACAGAAGTAACAGGGTACACAACACCAAACTGTGCCAACTTACATCCAAACGTGAACATTGCTGCAAAGGCCAGAATGACAGCAATCTGGAGTCCCAGCTGGGAAAGGGTCCTGGGTGGTGCATCCATCCCACAAGTAAGACCTTGAATTGCAGTCTGAGGGGCTTCTGCTTATAATTCCAGGCTGCAAACGGGTATCATCATCAGTTTGCCTGCAAAAATGCAGCTCTGGTTTTAACTTTTACAATGCTTCTTGCTTCACCCTGTGAATCATAAGACTTCTTAGACCCTGGGGCACTGGGCAGGACCTGAGGAGCTTGAGATTCCAAGACCCACTGCTTGACTTGCTGGTAACAACTGGTGTGCTTGCAGGCAGGCATGTCATCCAGGTAGGGTCCAGGCAAGGTCAGAAGTTGATCAGCGGCCTGCTTTCCTACTTCTGAAGGCTGAACAAGACCACCTCCATTTTAATTTCTCTAACAAGTTCTCTGATGGACAGTTATAATTTATGAAACTGTATGACTATGAGGAAACACTTGAGATTGCATTCAAAGAAAGGACAATTATCTCATTGGTGGGCAGGACACATGGCCTAGACCTATATTTGAAGGCTGCTAGGCGCATTTACAAATGGACCAGAGTCCTTGACTGAGGGGCATGGCTTCTCCTCCTCCACTGCTGACTTGCTCTGGAGGTTAGTCCTGGAGGACACACTTGGACTACTGAAGTCATACTGCTTCACCAGTGTGGATGTATAGAGGGTCAAGAAGGACCAGGATCTCCATAGATAAAGTAAAACTGAGAAGGAGTAACTATATGGATTTTTTTTTTCTTTTACAAAATGATCTTCTTTGCTTGAAAGTTTATGGTTAATCCTTGTTTCCCCCTCAACATAGAGCTTTGGAAAAGAGAAAAGGTATCTACAAAATATCCTAATTTTCATTCCCCTTGGCTGAGCCACACTAGTCCTCTTTCCTGGCCATACAGGCCAGAAATAATTCGGCCAGCCCCTTCCTGGGTCTCAGCCAGATTCCCAAAGAGGAAAGACAGTGAGGAGCCAACGATGGGACAGGCTCTTTCTAATGGGCTCATTGCCTCCAGGTTCAGACTTGACCCCTCAAAGCCACCTTTTCCAAGCTGCTTCTCTTCAATTCCTAATGATCTGTGATGAGGGCAAGGCTGTGTTGTTCCCTGGCTGCTGATGCTACTGCTGCTCCTTGGAGGGTGTGAAGGGCCGGGACAGGTGGAAGGGGCCCAGAGCAGCAGGAGGGACCAGGGCAGATGGGAGTGGCCTGGACAGATGAGAGGGGCTGCAGGGCAAGATGGGCTGTGCCCAAACAGCTGGAGCCCAGGTAGCTACAGGCATCAGCTCTCCTTGGACAGGCCTGTAGTATCTTTGGAAGAGAAGACAACACAGAGAACTTCTGGTAGAATTAGAAACCCCAAGTCAGGGTACGTGGGCACTGGAATGGGCCTGCATCTATGGGGTTGTGGGAAGGATCTGGCCCAGAGAAATGGTACTGGGTGGATGTATAATTCATCCAAAGTCTGAGTCAGCTGGCACATGTTCCCAGGTGAGAATACTGGAGATAGTTAATAACCAACAACATCCCAGCGGATGACACCATCTGCAGCCGAGCTGATGAATGAAAATCTAAGTGACAGTGGCAGGAGCTGGAGAGAACCTTGCAAATGAGGCTGATGGAAGAGCATGCTGAGGGAATACACCCTCCTTTTACAATCGCGCCACTCTCAGAGGTGCTCCTGTCCAAGCCTGCAGGCTGCCAAGCTTGCAGGGCATTGCACTGCAAGAAACAGGCAGAGGGCTTCTCAGGACACAGCTGGAAGCAAAGAGAGAAACACTGGACCTGAAATGTCCAGACCAGGCTGGGTCCTGCTTTTGCCTTGTAAGAGCTACATGACTTTCCCATGCAAACTTGACCTCTCTGGGCCTTGTGTTTATTATTTCCAAAATTAATACGTGCTGGACAGGACTGTTGGGAGACTAAAATGGGATATCATCAAAGCTATTTTGGTTTCAAAATGCAAAACTCCCATTTTTAGGCAAAATGGGGAATTTTTAAAAGAATGCTGGAAGATCTCATACACTGTAATTGAAGGAAGAGAGGAGAGCCACATCCAAGAGCTCCTAGAACCAGGGGCTGAAATGCTCCCAGAACTTTCTCTTCACTTCATGCCTCTCTGGAGATTCCCTTGGAGATTAATTTCTTGAACATGTCAGAACCCAAAGTCAGTGATAACTCCCAACTTTCACAGCCACTGTTTTACCAACAGAGAATTGACTCTGCTCCCCAGAATTACAGGGAAGGCCTCTGTTTGGCCCACCTAAGGCCAGGTGACCAACCTTCACTCAATCAATTGCAGGGCAGGGGGATATGGTCTGTGAAACATGGGTTTTCCTGCAGGAACCTCATGGGGTAGATGAGGTTAGAAAAATCCCAGAAGATGGAGTAGTAGAACCAGAGGGTGGTGGGTGGACAGACAATAGATGTCCACCCAGGGCTTTGTAAATTATTACGCAGGGCCCTTTCCATGTGAAGTCTTGGCAATGGCTACTGGACAAACACCCTCAGTGCTGAGAAGTGCTTTAGAGTCTTGTGTGTGTGGAGACAAACAAGCTTCAGTCTCTGTTTACTGGTCTTAAGGAAGACATCTGTTCTCTGCACTTGTGGACTGCTGCCTTGAGGCAGTAGTTTTATACTCTCTGAGCTATACTTTGGCACCTGTTGAATGCTAATACTGCTGGGAAAGAACTAGGAAGAAATCTATACATAGAGTCTGAAGGTCAATTAGCATGCACAAACACATTGAACTTGAATAGCAATCAGAAAAGACTAGAAGTTTGTGCTTAAGTGGGAAGAAAATGAACTTGTCGATGGACAAAACTCTGTGGCCAGGGCAGATTATGAGAGTCATGAATCTAAGATACTTAGCTCTGGAAACTTTACTGCCATGGTTTATTATCTGGCCTTGTTGCTCCTCTTCCAAGAGCTCTGTCTACCTTGAAATAGATGGCCTGCTTTGCAAGTGGAGAGAAAGGGCATGGGGCCACACCTTGCAAAGGGGGATAAGGGGAGAGGAACATCTAATTAGAATTAAAGCTCAAGGAGCTGGGCCTCCTTACACAGTGCACAAAATGTTCTGCCTTTCTTCCCACTTTGAACTTCTCACCCAGAAGGGCTTAAGTTTCTCTGAGATTTCAGAGTGTAAACTGGCTTCTAGGTGGGCAGCCCTTGGAGGCCAGCATCAGTGGCAGTGACCCGGCACCATCAGCCTTCACTTTGTCTCCTTTGGTTTGTGCTTGGCATCTCCCAGCGGGCGATAAATCCTTCGTAATTAAAGAATAAGGGGAGAGAGGAGGCAATCTTTAAAATGTTAATCCTGTCTTCATCAGCATCAGAGAGTCTTGGACTCTAAAACTGAGTAGTTGTTTACACTGGCCGAAAACAGCTGAATTAGAATCCCTCCTTGTGCTGAATGAAAGTCAAAGTGTTAGTCGCTCAGTTGCGTTAGACTCTTTGCAACCCCATGGCCTGTAGCCTGTCAGGCTCCTCTGTCCATGGGATTTTCCAGGCAAGAATAGTAGAGTGGGTTGCCATTCTTCTCTAGGGGATCTTTCCAACCCAGGGATCAGACCTGGGTCTCCTGCATTGAAGGCAGACTCTTTACCGTCTGAACCACCAGGGATCTGGTATCGATTCCTATGCAGAAAAGCACCAGGCACAGACAATGCATTCTCAAGGCCTGGCTGAGGATCAATGACTGGGTTTCAATACCTCAAGTCTGATGATTTTGTTTCTGTGGGTGAATTTGACAGACCTTGGCCTCATAAAAGGGCTTCCCTGATAGCTCAGCTGGTAAAGATTCTGCCTTCAGTACAGGAGAGCCCAGTTTGATTCCTGGGTCAGGAAGATCCACTGTAGAAGGAATAGCCTACCCACTCCAGTATTCTTGGGCTTCCCTGTGGCTCAGCGGTAAAGAATCTATCTGCAGTGCAGGAGACCTGTGTTTGATCCCTGGGTTGGGAAGATTCCCTGGAGAAGGGAAAGGCTACCCACACCAATATTCTGATCTAGAGAACTCCAGGGACTGTATAGTCCATGGGGTCACAAAGAGTCAGACACGACTGAGTGACTTTCACTTGTCTCATAAAACTCTGGTCAATGCTTTGCAATGAGCAGCTCTGGCATTAGGCCCATCTAACTCCTGCCTTTCTGTATCAATGGACAACAGGAAGCGGGATTCATGACAAGGAAGGATGGGGTGCCATGACAATGACACCTGTTTGGTAAGAAGTGAGTGGATTGAAGCAGGAATTGGGAATTTTAGGCATCTGTGTCCACTCCACCAACCCACCCACATGGGCAAAAAGCTATGCCTAGGAGACTGTTTGGATTCTCTTGTACTTTATGTGATCACTGGAAAATATGAGTGACACAGGCATGGATGCAAAGAGGAAATAGTGAAATAAGAGATGGCTTGGGGCATAGAGCAAAGGGCCACAGCCTAAGAGCAAGAAGTGGGGCCACCAGAGTTCCAGGAAGGAAAAGGTCCCATGAGGGCTTTCTTAGCTTGAGAGTCTGTGAACTGGGCTGGTGGCACTGACTCTGACTTCCCTCAGATCTAACTCACTTGCTACCCACATCCTTCTGAAAGGGCCACTTTTCTGCTCCGTGACTGAGTTGACCTCTGCAGCCTACTTGACTGATGACTCTGGACCTTGCTCTTAGGTTCTAAAGTTCTCAAGATGGCAGGCATCCTGACAACACTCTCCCTGGGGTTTATCTTCATGTTTCCCTCAGTGGATGCCTGTCTTAGTCTGTTTGGGCTGCTATAACAAAATACTATAATATAGTTTGTTTATACATGACAAAATTTGTTTCTTACATTTCTGGAGGCCAGGAACTCCAAGATCAAGTCTCTGGTAAATTCCATGTCTGGTGAGACGTTGCTTCCTGGTTCACAGACAGCTGAGTTCTCACTGTGTCCTCACAGGGTAGAAGTGGTGAGAGAGCTCTCTGAGGTCTATTTTATAAGGGCACTAATCCCATTGAGGGCCCCACCTCAATGACATGACTACCTCTAAAACCCCCACCTCTAATTTCTTCACACTGGGCATTAGGATTTCAGCATAGAAGTTTTGGGAGGACATAGGCATTCATGCCATTAGAATGCCTGAAAGAATATAAATATATCTTTTTTTTTTTTTCTTTTTTTCTTTTTTTTTGTTTTTTTTTAAAATATATCTTAAAAAGAACCATAGAGGTAATCGTAAAATCAGAGTCATCTATTTGAAACTACAAATTATAAGTGGGGCTTAATTACTTATTGATAAGGAAGTTTCCTTTCCAAGGAAAAACCAACCTTTCTTTAATTTAGTGCAGATTAATAGTATCAGTGGGTTTCCCAGTTGACTCTAGTGGTAAGAAGAACCTTTCTGCTAGTGCAAGAGACGTAAGAGATGTGGGTTTGATCTCTGGGTCAGGAAGATCCCCTGGAGGAGGGCATGGAAACCCACTCCAGTATTCTCACCTGGAGAATCCCATGGACAGAGAAACCTGGTAGGCTATGGTCCATAGGGTCTCAAAGAGTCGGACATAATTGAAGTGACTTAGCATGCACACACAATAGTATCAATAAGGCTCTGGGAGTAGATTTTAAAGTATCTAATTTGGAGAATGCTTTCCAAACACTCATTTCCAAATGAAAAGCTAAGAGTTTATAATCATTCGATGAGTTTCTGAAAAGACTTGGGTGTGAGGTGGGTGCTGTGCTACCCGCGTTGCTCACAAAGCTTTCTTCTTGAAGTGTTTGGCTGTTCAGTGCCATGTCTGCGTTGCCGCTTCTCCTTCCCTTCCCTCAGCTCAGCACTGAGCAGCCGCTGACACTACCATCTACTCACTGCCTCACACACACACACAGACACACACACACTACAACAGAGGGGGACTCTGATCCTGGGTTTTCCGGCTATGGTGCCTTGAGCAGGACAGAAATAGAGGAACGTGAAACAGACACCAACCCACACTCAGCTTTCTCACCAAATATCAGAGCAATGTGCCCTCCCACTTATTGCTTCTGTTTAGTGACTAAGTCGCGTCTGACTCTTTGTGATCCCATGAACAGTAGCCCGCCAGGCTCCTCTGTCCATGGGATTTCCCGGGCCTGAATATTGGAATGGGTTGCCATTTCCTCCTCCAGGGGATCTTCCCAACCCAGGGATCGAAGCTGCATCTCCTGCATTGAGAGGTGGATTCTTTACCCCTGAGCCACCAGGGAAGCCCCCAGTTCTGTTAGTCTTGCTCTATTTATGTCAATGCAGGGCAATGGTGCCCGGTGGGGATGAGGACGGGGACACTACAGAAAAATTGGGAATTTTCAGATGGTTCAATACTTTGCTATTCTTTCTAAACTATCTCCCATTCAAACTTTGGGCCAGGTGCTATTTTTGAACACTAAGCATGAAACAGGAATGATGAATTGTTTGGTGCCAAGGACATAAAATAAAGAAGGACAATGTAGGTAAAAATAATGCTGCTGTGATTTATGGAGTTTCTTTATGCTTTTCTCTTTTTCCCATATTCTTCCAAATTTTTCTCAGTTTGCTTAAATAACTTCTCTCACTTTTTCTCTTACTAGGAGTGAGAAAAGGACTTAGTCATACTTTTACCTTTCCAAAGTTTGTTTTACAATAAATAACTTTCCCTCCAAAGCCATGATCTTAATAAGGTGATGAAAATTCATTCAACAAGATTTCTTCAGCACCTACTAGATACCAAGTGCTATGGAGGAAGCAAAGGTAAGCTATCAACTGGCCTCAGGCCAAAGAGGCCACCCAGTGGCCAGGGCTAGACCGTTATGGATCTGCCCTGGATCCACGGTAGGTTGGAGGTCCCTACCCCAAGCAGACACAAGCACTGGCTAAGTTTGGGTAGGTGTTGGGTAAGGCTTCTGGAGAACCTCTTGGGGCAGTGGGGGTGGGTGATCCTTCCTTAGTAGGGAACTCTTGGTCTACTACCCAATAATGAAGCTTCGAGAAGCGGAGTAGTGGCTTTGGAGCCAGGGTGCCTGGATTTGAACCCCACCACTGCTACATGCCACATGGGTGACCTGGGGTAATTTACTTAACCTCTCCAAAACCCCAGATTTCTCCTTGATAAAATGAAAATGATGATAGAGTCTGTCTCACAGGGTAATTCATTAGCTGCAATAATATTAATAACAACAACAATAATAACTCAAGTCCAATCCAGAACGAGGTTCATGGGCAAATATGGGCCTTTCCAGGAGGAGAACTTTTGGGACTTTCAGAAAAGTGTTACCAACCAGGGTTCTCAGCCTCCTTAATTGATAGAAATGTATCAGAGGCCAGACGAGAAATTCAAGCAAGGCTTTATCAGAGCAGCAGGGAGAACAAAGAGCAGGCTCCCTGGCTTGCTTGCTGAGGGGAGGGGCCAGCTGGTTCCTTACATGCAGTGAGGGTAGGGGTGTGTCCAGGGGTCAGGCCGGAGGGACAGCTTGGTGGTTTGCCCACCGCTTTGGTGGTGCTGTGTGCAGGGGGCATGCTCAGTACCCTGCTTGGGCTCCCAGCTCTCGGAAGCGGCAGCTGGTTTTTAGTCTTTTTGTGTCTTGCCCAGAATTTGTCTCAACTGTGTACACACCCAGTTGTCTTTAGTCCCGTATAGTTTCTTTGTATTTTGTAGCTCAAGGAGACGTTTGTCCAGGTGCAAGCATTCCAGGTTCCAAGTCCCAGCCTGTCCCAAAAGGGGGCCACTGGGTCTGGATGAGGGAGTCAGATCATTAGGCTGACCGATGGGTCTGCAGACACGGGTGTTTTGGTGCCAGAATGGTTGTTAGAGGGGACCACGCACTGAGGATGTAGGGGAAGGTGAACACTTAAACCTGTGACCGGGCAAAAGGCCTGGCGCCGGCGCCCGCCAGCCGGTCAGCGCTCTGAGGCCCTGGGGAGGGCATGGCTGGCCCCCACAGGGCCCTGGGCAGGCTCTTGTTGGCCCAAACCCAGGGAGCGGCTCCTCCTGCCGGTGCTCAGGCAGCAGTCTGGTGGGCGGGGCTGAGTCAGCGAGTGGTACAGTCAGCAAGCATCCTCTGAAGTCCCTGCTCTCAGGGAGTTTCATTCATGGAGAAGACAGAAAAATCCATGGCTGTGAAAATCCGTGAAGTGTTACACTTGTGACCCTCCTGACATATGGTTGTGAACTTTGAAGTTGGTCAGCCTGGGATCCAAAACAGCTCTGCCGTGGACCTGCCATGTATCCTGGGCAAGGAATTCAGCCCCTCTGTGCTTTTATTCCCTGTTAAGTAGGCCTGATAACAGTAACCATCTTGTTTTTAGAAGGATTAAATATAAAGGTAAAGTGCTTGGCACAATTCTAATTATTTTTATCATTAAAACTAATTAAACAAACTCCAACCATGGGACACCTGCTTTGTCCTTTCAACCAACCACTTACATTTTTTCAATGACTGTTTATTGGAAAACATTCATTACAAGGTCTTTATCAGGGTCAAGGACATTGGATGAAGTATGCATGTCATCTCTGGGGCTAATGACACAAGTGATTGTCGGGGAAGACAGACAACCACTCGCATCTGTGGTCCTTGGGACAGGGCCGGGTCTGCTTTAACTGGAGGATAGAGGAATGTCCAACAGGAGGTCAGGATTTCAGGGCTGCTGCTGACTGGCCCTGACCTCCAGAGGGCAGGGCTTGGGTGTCTGATGTCTGGGGGCCTGAGTCAGACGGGGAATGGCCCAGCCAAGCAGGACAGTGCAGCTCAGCTCCCACAGCAACCGTGGCAAAGAAAGCCGAAGGCCAGCTGGGATCAAGAATAGATGAAACATCAGCTCTAATTTTATCTTACTCCTGGCATTGGTCTTTCTGCAGAGATAAGGAAAGAAATTGGAGATGGGAGGGCTGCAGAGGTGAAAAGGCATGGTGGCCTGACCAGAAGCAGGGAAGTAAACCTCCCCGACATAGGCATGGGGCCATCTTATCAGGAAAACTGGGGCTCCAGGGTCAGCACAGACTTGCCAGGGGACAGGGAGTACAAGGACCCAGAGTGGGGACCACCTATGCAAGGGACAGCCAGAAGATCCCAGGATGTCCCTGTCTAGGGAAGCCCCGGACCACTGTACATCTTGATAAGAGGAAGACTGGACCAGGTCTGCTATGACTGCAAGAGCTGGGGCAATGCCTGCCACCCACAGATGCTCTGCATCACCATGGCTGCTCCCTGGCTGTCTGCACTTTGGAAATGACAATGAATTAAGAGCAAAAGATTAATGCTGCTGGCTGGCTGTATTTATATGCTCGACTTCCATGGAAACCCAGAAGGTAGTAAATCAGTCAAAAACTATATTTAATAACTCCTAGTAAAACCCAATTTACTCACCTGCCAACCATGGAAAAGTTGATTGCCTTGTCACAGGAACCCATTCACTGCAGACCATTGTAACTAACTCAGACAGAAGAATCAGCTTTCCCTTTTTTGGATGAGGATGATGCTTTGAAAATGAGCCATAAAATAGCCTAGAAGCAACATGTCTGCAGTGAATAATAGTGCTAGATTACTTTATTTGTCATATACTCCAGATCTGTCTACCTGGGTAGCTGGCATCATTCCTGAATTTTTAACAAGAGGCCTTATAGGGAAGACAGAGGAGGCAAATAACCCTCAACTTGTGAGGGAAGATATAAAGAGCCATGCCCTTTATTCCTGGCTGTTAAAAACAAGTATTTGGCCTTGGCTTTGGGGGATGATGCTAGCTGTCTGGATCACACCTTCTCAAACGCCAATTGCATTGGTAGGTTTTCTGGGGTCCTTTCTACCTCATGACCAGCTAGCTTAGTGAATGGATTGACCTGATTGAAATGATGGGGAAGCTTTCATTTCCACCTCGTCGATCTCCACACACTATTGTGTGCCCCAGATTTTCTCCAACTCTGCCCACTGCCATCAACAAGCTGCTCGTTCCTGCGAAAACTCCTGATGCTCTCCAACTGTTTTCTAGATGCAAGTGCACTTTGAAATAAGTTTGAACCGAGATGGCTGAGAGCTGAAGAAGAGGCAAATGATGCTGGTTACTGGGTAATTGAGTGCCCAGTATCCTGCCTCTTGCATTTTTTCTTTGCTGTGTAATCAATTGTTCCAAATAGGTGAAATGATTTCTGCTTCCAATCAGAGCCATAGAGCTGGCATAACATAACATTTCCTGTGTCTCTTCGGTGACCAAGAACTGGAAAACTTGCAAGAAGACTCCAGGATCCAGGACTGAGAGAGAGGCAAGGAACTTGGAGTCTGCATCCAACACCATGACTGGTGTGGATGTCCTAGGATGCAGACCTTTCCCTCGGGCTCTGAATTCTGTCAATGCTGGGCTTGAGCCCATGTCTGCAAATAGGCCACATTTCACAATCAGCTCACTAGTTAGAGTTCTATGCTTTTGTTTGTTGCAGACTAGCCTCATTTCCAGGGCTGAACTTTGTCTCTTCAGAATTCTTTCACAGTCATAAGCAAGAGGATGTGAATTGTGCAGGCCTCCTGTTTAATGGGTGGGAGCTAAGTTTGGCTCAATATTTTAACAAATAAGTTCTTTGCAGTATTTCTCAGATTAGGCTAGGAAGATATGTTCTCAGCAATCAGAACGCTTGAGACTGTCTTATTTGTCACAATTCTCCCATACTTAACTTTTTTTAAGTTGTGTAACCATTTCCCTAACACTATTAAAAGTAATCCATATGTACTTTCTGATCATCAGCTCACAACTCCGGCCTGGTTTCTGTGTTTCATTTGATTCCCAGTTAGACACCAGCACTGCATACATTTGTTTCCCTAATGGTACACTAGATGGGGCTTCCCTGGTAGCTCAGCTGGTAAAGAATCCACCTGCAGTGCAGGAGACCCAAGTTCGATTCCTGGGTCAGGAAGACTCCCCAAAGAAGGGATAGGCTATGCGCCTCAGTATCCTTAGGCTTTCCTGGTGGCTCAGATGGTAAAAAAATAAAATCTGCCTGCAATGCAGGAGATCAGGGTGCAATCCCTGGCTTGGGAAGATCCCCTGGAGGAGGGCATGGCAACCCACTCCAGTATTCTTACCTGGAGAATCCCCATGGACAGAGGAGCCTGGTGGCCTACAGTCCGTGGGGTTGCAAAGAGTGGAACATGACTAACCACAGCACAGCACACTAGGTACCTTTCTTCATAACTTTTAATGTAGGTGCTGGTTTTATCTTCACAGAAACCCTGCAGGATGGCTATTATCATTTGCCTTTTACAGAGAAGGAAACAGGCAGAGATGTTATGTGACCTTCCCCAAGTTACACAGCCAGGAAGGGCTGGAGCTGGACCCAGGTGGCTATTTGACCTCAGAGCTAGTAGCTCCTAACTGCTTTGCTATTTTGTCCTACTAGCTAATAGCACTTCACTTCCCATGTGGGGTTTCTCAAATTGGGCTCCACAGAAACCAGGAGATTTGTGAGTTTATACTAAAAATTATCGAAAGTTATTTTTCTAAAAGCAAATTTGTAAATTGCTTAAATTTGCAAAAGCACAAGCTTTGTGATAATCATTTGGGGTTTAAATCTAGACAAAGATCTTACTAGCTATGTGATCTTAGGCATGTTTCTTTATATGTCCAACCTGTTTCCTTCTCTATTAAATGAGATATTGGTCTCCCTGTGTGGTCATTCAGAGTTTCTGTCGGAGTTATGTCAGAGTTTGATGAAGCAACACGTGTAAAGTGCTGGGCATATCATGTTCAGTGAGGTCGTTCCCTCTTTCTCTCCACTCCCCCACCACGTCTTCCTCTTGTCAGCTGGGTGCAAGGTCTGTGATAACAAATGCATGTCCTGAACTGGTGGAACTGCAAGAGGAGAACTATCTTTAGCTTTGTCAGTTACCACTCTTGGTCAAAGGATGAACCATTTACAGTTGACCCCTGGAATCTGCAAGGGATTGTTTCATCGATCCCCAAATCTGCAGATGCTCAAATTCTTTGTATAGCATGTTGCAGTATTTGCATATAACCTATGGACATCCTCTTGTAGTCTTTAAATCAACTCTGGGTTACAGTATAAATGCCATGTAAGCAGTTGAAAAACACAATGTAAACACTATGTAAATAGTTGCCAGCGTGCTGCGAATTCAGGTTTTGCTTTTTGAAGCTTTCTGGAGTTTTTTTTCAAATCCGTCCAGTTGGCTGAGCCCACAGATGTGGAGGCTGTGAATATGGAGGGTCCATGCAGGTAAAAGCATTCTATGCACTGGGAAGATCATTCCAAAGAGATAATCATTTGTAGACAGCCATAAAGATGTAGTGAGGCTTCAGACAAGAGGCAAGATAAAATGTCCTAGTCTGAGGCAATAGCTCAAATTTTTATTTTCGCCATAAACTTGTGTGTTCTTGACCTGAAATTTCTTTTTAATATCTAAAATGAGAGAATTTTAATAGAACAATGGTTTTACACTTTCTTTTTAACACTTAGAATACTTCCATCAAAAAAACAAAAAAAATTTATGTCCCTGAAAGCATGTTAGTTTCACAGAGCATGACAGATTTGACCAATTTATAGTGGCTGTCTGGGCCTAATGGAGAGAAGGATTCTATGACAATAGAGAAATCTGTGATGGATTAGCAATGTCTGCCAGGGGTGCAAAGGGTAGACAGGCTTCCCAATGAATATCATCTTGTCTGGAAGACAAATATGATAAACAGGTAATGGGGAACATTTCAGACTCAACCAGATAGAGATGCCTGACTCCAGTTTTACTCTCTCTAGCAAATCTTTTTGCTACATGATCTTAGAATTCCTCCTAGCATCTCTGTCTATGATGTTAAATCTTGGAGGTAAAATACTAAAAAACTATATGATAATTGAAACTTTGAGAAAAATTTTATGGTTAATGACTAAAAGTGCCCCAACCAAACTCAGCAGAGAAAGTGAGACTAACATCCCTGGCATTGGAACACTAAGCCCAGCCAGGATAGCATCACTTTTTGCTTAAAGCTTCACTTTAATTGAGAGATGAGAAATAAATTAGGCTTTCAGGAAACAGGGGTTAGTACCAGATCATCATATTGGCTGTGGAATGTTTAGTCTTCTCCTGCAGGCACCTGCTTCGTGTAATTGACTGTCTTGTGGGATGTTTTAATAGCTTTTTTCAAAGGGGTGAATAATGTCCACTGTATTGCTCCAGGAGCCAAAAAAAAAAAAAAGGCCACAGCTGGGCAAGATGCTTAGCAACTGTTACTGTGTTGAAGAGATTTGCCAAACTCAGCAATCCGAGGCAGTAGAAATTTATCATTGTGGTCATGAGGTGACTCAGTATCAGCTAGGATAGAGACTCTCTTGCAGGAAAAGAAAGACCCTTCACTACAGTCCTGGGAAGAGACCTACCTAAATGCCCACCAAGCCTTCAGCACTCGGCACCCTCAGATCGAGGTGCCAACTCTTCGCCCTGGGCACAGTGTTTGTTTAAGAGAATTTGCAAAGTATTAAGGCGGAGTAGCCCTCAGCAACTATCCACAAATGGCTGTAAATCGTATTCTAATACAAAAGAAGAGGGAAAAAAGCCCTCAGATAAAGAACAGTTAATGACATAAATGGGTAGTTTATAAGTATACCCGAATGTTAATGTTAGCGAATGCCACCTCCTTTATCAAGTTTTTTGCAGAGTTGAACTTAAAAATATAGTTCCAAGATGGTGAAACTACTCACTTGAGGTTTGCTGGACTGAACAAGTGTATTGATCTGATAAGAGTATATGGGGCCATAGACATTAAACGGTCAGAAAAAAGAAAAAAATTCTAACATTGGCCATGTCTTTCTTCCTGGATAATCCAATGTCATGGGCAAGTTGCTGCAGCAAAACCAGAATCTTAGTTCTTATCTGTAAATTGAGAGGGAAGGAATAGGAAGTAAAAATGAATTAAATGATTTAAGTCAATATTTTCAATTATTTACATCACAGGGTATTTACAAAGGCCCACAAACATATTATGACCTTGAAAATTAAGAACTAGCCTGACTTGGAAATAGTGTCATTATTTGTCTTTTCAAGCACATGTAAATGCTGTTATTGTCAGGCAGTTATGAAAGTCATCACGCTTCTCAGCTGTGCATCTCCAGTCTGATGTATTTATCTTCTATCATCTAGTGTGTACTCTGCCATCCATTCAATCAGCACATGGAAAGATGTTCAACATCATTAGCCATACCCAAGTCAAAGCCAGGTGAAATACTACTTCATGACCATGAGAATGTCTCTAATGAAAAAGACCACAACAAATGTTGGCCAGGATGTGAAGGAATTGGGAGCCTCATACTCTACCGGTAGAACAGTAAAATTGTGCTTGTGTGAGTGCTCAGTCATGTCCGACACTGGAGTGGGTTACCCTTTCCTCCTCCAGGGGATCTTCCTGACCCAGGGATCAAACTCAAGTCTCCTGCGCCTCCTGCACTGGTAGGCAGATTCTTTACCACCATGCCACTTGGAGATAGTGGTACAGTGCTAAAGAAAAACAGTCTGGAAGTGCCTCAGAAAGGTTAAATATGGCATCACCATATGACCCAGAAATTTCACTTTCAGTAATATACTCAAGAAAAAATGAAAATGCATGTATCTGTATGGCTGAGTCCCTTCGCTATTCACCTGAAACTATCAAAACATTGTTAATCAGCTATACCCCAATACAAAATGTTTTTGGTGTTAAAAAATAATAAAATTTAAATTAGCAGCAATATTCAGCTGGTAAAGAATCTGCCTGCAATGCAGGAGACCCTGGTTCAATTCCTAGGTTGGGAAGTTCCCCTGGGGAAGGGATAGGCTACCCACTCCAGTATTCGTGGGCTTCCCTGGTGGCTCAGATGGTAAAGAATCCACCTGCAGTGTGGGAAACCTGAGTTTGATCCCTGGGTTGGGAAGATTCTCTGGAGGAGGGCATGGCAACCCATTCAGGTATTCTTGCCTGGAGAATCCCTATGGACAGAGGGGCCTGGCGGGCTACAGCCATAGGGTCGCAAAGACTTGGACACGACTGAGCAACTTAGCACAGTGTATTCATAATAACCAAATCTGGAAATAAGCTCAGCAGATCATCAGCTGATGAATGGTTAAATAGCATGTGGCATAGTCATCATATAAAGCAATATTATTTGGTGATGAAGTTAAAAGAAGAAAAAGAAATGCAGTACTGATGCATACTATGTATGATGTGGATGAGAATGAAAAATGTTATACTAAGTGAAAAAAGAGGCATAAAAGACCTTGAATTGTATGATTTCTTTTATATGAAATGCCCAGAACAGGCAAATCTATGGAGACAGAAAGCAAAACAATTACTGCCTAGGACTGGGGAGCTCAGGGGAAATGGAGGGAGATTGTTACTGGGTGGGGGAATTTTGGGGGGGTAATGAAAATGTTCTAAAATTAATTCTGCTGACAATTGCACAAGCTTATGATTGCTGGCTCAGATGTTAGAGAATCTGCCTACAATGCAGGAAACCTGGGTTCTATTCCTGGGTCAGAAAGATCACCAGGAGAAGGGCATGGCTACCCACTCCAGTATTCTTGCCTTAAGAATGTTGTGGACAGAGGAGCCTGGCGGACTACAGTCCACGGAGTTGCAAAGACTCAGACATGACTGAGAGACTAAGCATACATGATTATACTAAAAGCCATTAAATGGCACACTTTGAATGGGTGAATTATATGGTATGTGAATTATATCTCAATAAAACTGTTATAGAAGAAAAAGAAATAACCCAGAAAAAACTCAGAATGTTAACAGCCTAGACTAGATAATTAGAACAAGAAATCAATGGATTAAAAAAGAGGCAAGAAATGTACCATAAGCTCAATATGTGATAAAATTTGCACTCCAAATCAATAGTGAAATAATGAAATTATTTTATTAATTATTCAGTAAATTATGCAAAGAAAGTGGCCAACCATCTGTGAAAGACAATAAAGTTAGATACTATGCTCACAATATCAATATAAAAACAAATTCCAAATGGGTTCAGAGGTAAATGGACAAAATGATATACAAGTGTTTAAAAACTAGACAAAGAATTTGTCATGTAGAAGGCCTTTCTAAACAAGAAATAAAACTGAGTGTTCTAAAGAAAAAGGCAAGCAATTCTGAATACTTGGAAATTAAAACAATTTATGACAAAAAATGGTAAAAATTTTAAAAACAAGCAAGACTATTTAAAATGTTGCTATGGACGAATATTTAATGAATGATACATAGAAGGAGTTCTTACAAATGAATAAATAGAAAAAAAAATTTAGAAAAGATAAGAGCAAATAATTAACTAACAAAGAAATTTATATTATATATATATAATTTATATATAAGGCCAATAAACACCTGAAATATATGCATAGAAGTTAATATAAACAACATTTTTTTTTAACTTGTGTGATTGGCAAAAATAAAAAAGACTGGAAATACCTAATTTTGGTGATAAAATATTCACTCTCATTCAATATTCCTAGGAGATAAATTGTTAATCTTTGAGGGATCAAAATTTGGCCATATAGATCTAATTTTTTATTTATGCCATCATGGTAGTTCCAATTTAAAAATCTAGCCCTTGATTCATATCAATGTATGACAAAACCCACTGAAATGTTGTGAAGTAATTAGCCTCCAACTAATAAAAAATAAATAAATAAATAAAAATCTAGCCTTGAAAAAGTGCTCGCACAGTTGCACAAAATTTTAAGTAAAGAAAATTGCAACACTGTGCATAATAATAAAATATTGGAAACAAACTAAAGAACTATATTGCTGGGGAATTATTGCATAAACTAAGGTACATCCCTACCGTGGAATATTTTGCAATTGTTAGAGTAATGTATACTGAATGGAAAGACATCCAAGATAAATTCTTAAGGAATGAAAAGCAAATCTCAAAACAATAAGCATGGAAAGATTCCATTTATATAACATGTCTTTGTAAATATACAAAACAATTAGTAGTGCTTAGCACAATTGCTGTGCAGCTTGTGATATAAGGAAAAGTTTCTCTTACTTTTGACTTGCCTTCAATGAAGCTATATTTACGTATAATTTAATTTATTTCAATTGATGCTTAATAAGGGACACAGGTTAGATCAATTCTCAGTTTCTTTACAGTTCTCCCACTGTACGACTCCGTAGAAGTATCTGTGGCTGCTGCCTCAATCTACCTTAACCTTGGCAGAGGCAGACAAGATAACCTTGCCAGCTCTAGACTTTGTGACTTGAAGCCATCTCCCATCTGATTAGGTTTAGCAATTTTGCTTTAACCGACACCTTCCAGAATAAACACATCTGGTTGTAGGTCAGACTGTTGAGACAGTAAGCTTATCTTGGTGTCAGAGGCAGCCTGTGTGTTTGATGGCATGACCCAGGAGATGGTCCACAGTGGAGCGCCTGGAGGCTGAAGAGAGTGCGCACTTTGCTTTTCTCTAGCTGTATCGGCTGTGGGAAACTGGACACACACGTGCCAAAGAGGAAATCGTGGACAGGGGATGGGGGTGCTGTTGACCCTTCCCGCCTGCCCTTCAGCCCCTGCTCCAGAGAGAAAGCAGGGCAACCATCCCATCCGATAGCATCAACCATGTCTAAGGTAGACTCTTGGGCGGTGTCACCAGAAATCTAAGCAGAGACTTTAAATGCACAACATACGTAGACCATCTTGGTTAGGAAACTGATGGCAAAGAACAGAAAAATTCTCAAGCTTTCATTTCACACTTCAACTTACAAAATGCAAAATTATATCTGGGCCACATAGAGAATAAAACTGGAATACGAAGGTGAGGAGTTGGGACCAACTTCGCCTTCCCCACCCTTTCCTCTCCTCTCTGTCTCTCTCTTACACACACACACACACACACAGAGCTCTTATCCCTTCTGAGGGACCAAATATTCCTTCTCCTTCGTCCTTCCTTCTTCCTGCCTTCTCTCTGTCCATCCGTCTGTCTGACTCTCTTTTTCTCCCTCTCAGTGGGCGCCTTCCGCTTTCAGAAGCCCATAGTAGCCATTTGTTTCAGATGAGCACCATGACTTCAGCCTTTGATATCCAAATTCTAAATCAGAAGTGAAAGATCTGGCTGTCTCAGACCAGCTTAGGAACTGGGCCTCAGTAGGTCCTGGTAATTGCTCTTCATCTGAGCAGTAAGGAAGCAAGAGAGGCAGGCAGCAAGAGCAGTGGGCAGCCTGGGCTCAAAGTCTCTGGGAGGAAGGCCATTGTTAGAAAAGGGCTGGATCAGTCCACACGATAGAGTCTCAGATTGAAAGGGCACTTGGACTAACACAGCTTCCTCCCCAGGGTCTCCTACGTGACCTTCCTCACATTTGTGGTTTAGCCTCTGCCAGAATATTCCAGAAGGGGGCCTCCCTGCTGCAGCGAATCTCAGTTTAAAGCAACACTGACCAGGACTAGAGTCCTGATACTGACTCTGAGCCTTCCTCGTGTACGCCTGCCAGCCTTGCACTCTACCTTCTCTATGGGAGTCACGCCAGCTCCTGAGAGTTATGACCATCATTTCTTGGAAGGCTTTGTAAGAGCATGTGCCTGAAAGTTGCATTTCCACAAATCAGTGTGAAATCAGTGTAGAAAAGCACCCCTTCTGTCTAGGCAGTTCTTAACACGCCTTTATCCTGACACTCAGTCCGCTTGGAGGACTGTTGGCCTCGTTGCTGAACTGGAATTCATTAATTCACACAGGCATACGTTCATTCATTCAACAAATATTTACTGCATGTCTACCATGTGGCTTCCCTGGTAGCTGAGCCGGTAAAGAATCCACCTGCAAAGTAGGAAACCCTGGTTTGATTCCTGAGTCAGAAAGATCTCCGGGAGGATGCCATGGCAAGCCACTCCAGTGTTCTTGCCTGGAGAATCCCCATGGACAGAGGAGCCGGGTGGGCTACAGTCCATGGGGTCGCAAACAATCGGACGTGACTGAGCTACTAAGCACAGCTCAGCACTATGTGGCCAGCACGGTAGCAGACACCAGGCACAGAGTTTGACCAGGGAACATACCTCTGTCCTCATGGAGAGAAGGGTGTTAGACAAAGAGCTGCGCAGCATCTATCAACAGAGGAATGGATAAAGAAGATGACATACTGCTCAGCCATAAAAAGAAGGAAATAATGCCATTTGCGGCAGCATGGATGGTCCTAGAGATTATCATACTAAGTGAAGTAAGTCAGACAGCGAACACAAATGCCATATGATATCACTTATATGTGGAATCTAATAGAAAAAGGATACAGGACTTCCTTGGCGGTCCAGCGATTAAGAATCTGCCAGCCAAAGCAGTGGACACTTTTTCCATTGCTGATCCAGGAAGATCCCACATACCGCAGGGCAACTAAGCCCATATGTCACAACTACTGAAACCCAACACCTAGAACCCATGCTCCACAACAAGAGAGGCCACTGCAAGGAGAAGCCCATGCACTGCAACTGGAGAGTAGCCCCTACTCGCTTCAGCTAGACAAAGCCCACTCACAGCAACGAAGACTCAGCACAGCCAAAAGGAATAAATAAATAAAAATTCCAAAGATGATACAAATGAACTCTGTTGCAAAACAGAAACAGACTCACAGATCTTGAAATCAAACTTATGGTTACCAACCGGGATGTTTTCAGTCGCCCAGTCATGTCCGACACTTTCCGACCCCACAGACTGCAGCACACCAGGCCTCTCTGAGGGGAGATAAATCAGGTCTTTGGGATTAATTAGGTGCACACTTCTATACATAAAATGGATGAACAGCAAGGACCTACTATACAGCACAGGGAATGTGATTCAGTGTCTTGTAATAACCTGTAATGAAAAGGAATCTGAAAAAGTGCATATATGTTTATGTGTGTGTGAAATTGAATCACTTTGCTGTATACCAGAAACATTGTAAATTGAGTATGCTGCTGCTGCTAAGTCGCTTCAGTTGTGTCTGACTCTGTGCGACCCCATAGATGGCAGCCCACCAGTCTCCCCCGTGCCTGGGATTCTCCAGGCAAGAACAGTGGAGTGGGTTGCCATTTCCTTCTCCAACGCATGAAAGTGAAAAGTGAAAGTGAAGTCGCTCAGTCGTGTCCGACTCTTAGTGACCCAATGGACTGCAGCCCACCAATCTCCCCTCTCCATGGGATTTTCCAGGCAAGAGTACTGGAGTGGGTTGCCATTGCCTTCTCCATAAATTGAGTATACCTCAATAATGAAAAAGAAAAAGAACTGCATATATCATTCATAGGATGAAAGAATTGTGAAAGAAAAACCAGGTGCTGGGCGCTGGTAGCAGAGAGGGACCAGCTGGGTCAGGGTGATCAGAACATCTTTTCTCAGGAAGTGAGGCCAAGGCTAGGGACAGTGAGGTGAAGTCGCTCAGCCATGTCCGACTCTTTGTGACTCCATGGACTGTAGCCTACAAGGCCCCTCTGTCCATGGAATTTTCCAGGCAAGAGTACTGGCATGGGTTGCCATTTCCTTCTCCAGGGGATCTTCCCGACCCAAGGATCAAACCCGGGTCTCCCACGTTGCAGGCAGACGCTTTACCGTCTGAGCTACCAGGGAAGCCCTAGTGGACACTAGCAGGCAGGATAATTTACAGTGGGAAGGGAAGCCTTTTGGGACAGAAAGGAGCCTGCGCAGACCCAGAGGCAGCGGGAGTTTGACCAACTTGAGGCAGGAGGAAGAGGCCAGTCTGCCTGGAGGTTAGTGAGTGAGAGGGAGACGGGGAGAGAGGAGGCCGCCAGCAAAGTCAGCAGGGCACAGCCAGAGGAACGGGGAGGGCTACTGCCAGGCTCCAAGCGGGGAATAGAGTGGCCATATTTTTTATTTTACAAGCTCACCCTGTCTGCTGTGCAGAGTAAATTAGAGAAGGCAGAGTGGGCAGGAGAAGGGCAGATGGGAGGACCCTGGATCGCTAGAAGAGAGCTGCTTGGACCAGCGGGGTGGGGAGCAGGAGAGACAGTAGAGTTTGAACAACATCAAATTCAGTAGATTTTGAAGGCAGAGGACTTTGTGATTGGGAGGGGAGGGAGGGGGTGAGTCATTTATATTGAGACAAAGAACGGTAACAGTGTAGATGTGTCATAAATTCAGTGCGGGCCCCAATATGTAAGAGATGCTTGGGAAACATCCAAATACAGATGTCAAAATTCTAAATGGAAAAAAATGCCTAAGTTGAAGTCTGTGGTAATTTTAACTAGAATTCTGTGGGCAGCTTTTGCTGTATTGCTGAAAAGCAAACCCTAACTCACTAAGATTCCAGTGGATAGGATAATTCTTCACTATTTTATAAATGTGGAACAATCAAAATGCAGACAATCATTTTGTGAATAACATGTCTTGAGTAAATGTGTTTGTCTTCAGCGTTTGGAGGAAATGAGACTGTTCCATAATCCAGCCACCGTGTTTCCATGAAACTACCGTTTTATTACACTTTCCTCCTCCCTCACTTCTTTGTTGGGAGTAATCTGTCCATGCGGATGAGTTTCCGGGCTCTTGGGCCTCCTGGGGGGAGTAGGTGGTGGTTCTGTGACAGCGTCAGCGGGACCGATTTCTAATTAGAACCCAGTGTAGGAATCATGATGCATGAGAGCACGACTCTGATAATGAATAGTGACACCTTCAAAAATAGCTGATCAAAACCCATCTGCTCAGAGCTGCAGCCCAATATGAGGGTGGTCCTTGGAGCTGCATGCCTGTAGGGTGAACCCAATGCTCTCCAAGGCAGGGCAGAGGGACAGAGGAGGCAGGGTCAGGGCCCGGGATTCCAGACCACTCACTTTGCACCAGACCACCCCTCTCTCATCTCATCCAAGCCCACAAATGAAAGGTAATTGACACAGCCTGTCTCAAGGGTCCTAGAGCTTCCTGAAGCTGATGCAGATCCTACCTGGGTGTGTCCAGTATTTTGCATTTACAATAACTAACAGGGATCCCCAGGTGGGGGACTCAGACTTGCAGGCTTGCCTTGGACATGTCTGTTTTCTTCCCTCGTGATGTTAACTGAGACTGGCCTCCAAAGCTTAGATGAGCTGTCACACTTCCTCCTGTCCCCCTGCACCCTTAGCCCCTACCCATCCTGTTAATTATTTGTTCAGAAGGTCCCTGGCCCAAAGAAATCTCTGTTCATTTCCACCCAGACTCTGGCAGCCCCATTGTGAGATGAGCAGCTTCTCAGTGGCTGGGGCTTTATTTGTGCACAAACAGACCCGGAGCCCTGGGCCCCAGGGGTCTTGCCACAGCCCAGATTCACAAAGGGCCCATGAGACTCGGAAGGGTGGTTCCCAAGGCTACCAGCCAGCAAAGGGAGGAGTGATGATGGAAGCCTGCCCACAGATGGGGGAGGGCTGTGCTTTGGAACTGTGGCGTTAGAGAAGACTGTTGAGAGTTGCTTGGACAGCAAGGAGATCCAACCAGTCAATGCTAAAGGAAATCAGTCCTGAATATTCATTAGAAGGACTGATGCTGGAGCTGAAGCTTCAATGCTTTGGCCACCTTTATGTGAAGAACTGGCTCATTGGAAAAGACCCTGATGCTGGGAAAGATTGAAGGCAGGAGAAGGGGACGACAGAGGATGAGATGGTTGAATGGCATCACCAACTCGATAGACATGAGTTTAAGCAATCTCCAGGAGTTGGTGATGAACAGGGAAGCCTGACGTGCTGCAGTCCATGGGGTCGCAAAGAGACATGACAGAGTGACTGAACTGAACTGAGGGCCAGGGTGTGCAGGGCAGAGGGCTCCCTCCCTTAACTTCCAGGAGAGCTGCCTGTCCCCTCTAGCTCCATAAGGCTGCTCAGTGGCTCCAACACTGTTCCACAGTGATGGCATCACAGGGACAAAGCAGCTTCTGTTTGGAGGCTTCAGTTTGGATGAACTTGCTGAACAGCTGGGGGGAGGTGTTTCCAGGCAGCTGGGTAGGGCATGTTTGCCTCTGGCTCTGGGACTGACCTTGACCCAGTGGCCAGGAAACAAAGGGCCTGCTGCTGAGACAAGGATGGGGAGGAAGGCTGGTCCACTCCTGTCTTGGCTGGGCTTTCTGGTCCTCACTGCTCCTCTCCGGAACCACCATTCAGATGACTTCACAAGTCTAAGTTTCTCCCCACTGGTCAGACTTTCTTTCATTTGATGTTTCACCCAGAGCAACTTGGCTTCCCAGGTTGCCCAGTGGTAAAGAATCCACCTGCCAAGTAGGAGCTGTGGGCCCTGAGTCAGGAAGATGCCCTGGAGAAGAAAATGGCAACCCACTCCAGTATTCTTGCTGGGAAATCCCATGGGCAGAGGAGACTGGCAGGTTACAGTCCATGGGGTTACACTGAGTCAGACACTGTAACTTAGAGGTTAAACAACAACCAGAGCGATGTACAGATCCAAGAGGCTGACCACAGGCAGGGCTCTTAGTAAGCATATGTATTTCTGGACATGTAATAGGGCCAACAAGAATGGTGCTGACTTTTATACATCAACCAGCTCAGAATAGGGTGTAGAGGAAAGGTCACACCCAGGCAGCATGGATGCTATTGAGGAGGGCAGATGACTATGCAGATCTGTCTTCTCAAAGGAGCTTTGGGTTTGGGAAATTAACCACCATTCTTGTTGTGACCTATATCTTGAGAACCATTTGGTCTGGGGAGGTTGACTCATCCTAACAAAACTCACTAGAAAATTAAGTATACAACCAGAATGTCTGTTTTTAATTTTAGAATGAGAAATTGAACTGTCAGGTAGACCAGATGTTCACACTGGTCTGAGTGCTAACACTTTTATCTCCCTATGGGCAAGTTATATGAGAAGTGAAATATGAAAATGATGTTCAGCGGGAATAGAGTTAGAGCAGGAGGTATATATGTACAAACAGGTATGATAGCACACACAGACAAAAATGGCTCTCATGAAGGAATGAAGGAAGAAGTTATAAAAACTATAAGTATAGAGCCCACAGATCCCTAGACACAGGAGCCACAGCACGACATGTAGAGAAAGACCAGGGCTGATCAGGAGAAAAAGGGGAGAGGGAAAATGTGAGCAAGAGCCTTAATGTGATTTCCATGGGAAGGAACAAGTGAGGCAGACTCAGAAACCTCAGATTTGGCTAGTTTGCTAATTCCCAGCAGGTTCTGGGGCAGACAGGCTGCCCTAGTTGTCTGTGCCTGGTCCTCTGGCCCTGGGATGATTAGGGCAGATGGATAGGGTTAGGGTTACAGCCTGATAGAGAAGGTGGTTGGGACATGAGCTCTAGATTCATTGATTTGCATTTGAAAGGTGCATTTCCAGGTGAGTTGTTCATCTTCCCTCACTTCAGCTCAATTCAGTCTCTCAGTGGTGTCCAACTCTTTGCTACCCCATGGACTGCAGCACTCCAGGCCTCCCTATTCATCACCAACTCCCAGAATTTACTCAAACTCATGTCCATTGAGTCAGTGATGCCATCCAAACATCTTATCCTGTCATCCCCTTCTCCTCCCGCCTTCAATCTTTCCCAGCATCAGGGTCTTTTCCAATGAGTCAGCTCTTCACAGCAGGTGGCCAGTGTATTGGAGTTTCACCTTCAGCATCAGTCCTTCCAATGAAGAGTCAGGACTGATTTCCTTTAGGATGGACTGGTGGGATCTCCTTGCAGTCCAAGGGACTCTCACGAGTCTTCTCCAACACCACAGTTCGAAAGCATCAATTCTTCAGCACTCAGCTTTCTTTATAATTCAACTCTCACATCTATACATGACTACTGGAAAAACCATAGATTTGACTAGATGGGCCTTTGTTGGCAAAGTAACATCTCTGCTTTTTGATATGCTGTCTACGTTGGTCATAGCTTTTCTTCCAAGAAGCAAACATCTTTTAATTTCATGGTTGCAGTCACCATCTGCAGTGATTTCGGAGCCTCCCAAAATAATGTCTGTTACTGTTTCCACTGTTTCCCCATCTATTTGCCGTGAAGTGATGGGACCAGATGCCATGATCTTAGTTTTCTGAATGTTGAGCTTTAAGCCAGCTTTTTTGTTCTCCTCTTTCACTTTCATCAGGAGGCTCTTTAGTTTTCTTCACTTTCTGCCATAAGGGTGGTGTCATCTGCATATCTGAGGTTACTGATATTTTTCCCAGCAGCTATGTGCTTCATCCAGCCCAGCGTTTCTCATGACGTATTCTGCATATAAGGTGACAACATACAGTCTTGACGTACTTCTTTCCTAATTTGGAACCAGTCTGTTGTTCCATGTCCACTTCTAACTGTTGCTTCCTAATCTGCATACAGATTTCTCAAGAGGCAGATTGGGTAGTCTTTTATTTCCATCTCTTTAAGAATTTTCCACAGTTTGTTGTGATCCACACAGTCAAAGTCTTTGGCATAGTCAATAAAGCTGAAGTAGATGTTTTGCTGGAACTCTCTTGCTTTTTTGATGATCCAATGGATGTTGGCAATTTGATCTCTGGTTCCTCTATCTTTTCTAAATCTAGCTTGAACATCTGGAATTTCATCGTTCACGTACTGTTGAAGCATGGTTTGGAGAATTTTGAGCATCACTTTGCTAGTGTGTGAGATGAGTGCAATTGTGCGGTAGTTGGAGCATTCTTTGGCATTGCCTTTCTTTGGGACTGGAATGAAAGCTGACCTTTTCCAGTCCTGTGGCCACTGCCGAGTTTTCCAAATTTGCTGACATATTGAGTGCAGCACTTTCACAGCAGCATCTTTTAGGATTTGAAATAGCTCAATTGGAATTCCATCACCTCCACTAGCTTTGTTTGTAGTGATGCTTCTTAAGGCCCCCTTGACTTCCCATTCCAAGATGTCTGGCTCTAGGTGAGTGATCATACCATCATGATAATCTGGGTCATGAAGATCTTTTTTGTATAGTTCTTCTGTGTATTCTTGCCACCTCTTCTTAATATCTTCTGCTTCTGTTCAGTCCATACCATTTCTGTCCTTTATCGAACCCATCTTTGGATGAAATTTTCCCTTGGTTTCTCTAATTTTCTTGAAGAGATCTCTAGTCTTTCCCATTCTGTTGTTTTCCTCTATTTCTTTGCCTTGATTACTGAGGAAGGCTTTCTTATCTCTCCTTGCTATTCTTTGGAACTCTGCATTCAAATGTGTATATCTTTCCTTTTTTCCTTTGCTTTTCACTTCTCTTCATTTCACAGCTATTTGTAAGGCCTCCTCAGACAGCCATTTTGCTTTTCTGCATTTCTTTTTCTTGGGGATGGTATTGACCCCTGTCTCCTGTACAATGTCACAAACCTCCATCCATAGTCCTTCAGGCATTCTGCCTATCAGATCTAGTCCCTTAAATCTATTTCTCACTTCCACTGTATAGTCATAAGGGATTTGATTTAGGTCATACCTGAATGGTCTAGTGGTTTTCGCTACTTTCTTCAATTTCAGTCTGAGTTTGGCAATAAGGAGTTCATGATCTGAGCCACAGTCAGCTCCCAGTCCTGTTTTTGTTGACTGTATAGAGCTTCTCCATCTTTGGCTGCAAAGAATATACTCAATCTGATTTCGGTATTGAAAATTGACCATCAACCATCTTGATCATCTTCCTTAGAAATGGGTTAAACCCTGGGAGAGGATGGAGAAGCAGTCCATCCAGGGTTACTAAGGCCCCAAGAGATCAAAGCTAAGAATATGGAATAATAGAATAAAAAGGCATGATTAATATAATAGATAATCTTCTATGTATGTTTGTGAGTGATTTGAATGTTTAATAGATTCAGTAAATTTATTGACTTAACATTGCCTACTGTGGATAAGTTGTACAGATTACCCCTGCCTTATTAGAGCTCATAGTTTAGCATCAGTCTCCAGAAGCCCAGTAAATCTGTATCCATAATAAGAAAATAAGGATATACCCAGTTGAGATTTGCCTTTGCCCACTTGAGCATGTTCTCTGACAGTGCTCAGATGGTCACTACCAACATATGTCTCTATGACTTTGCATTTTCTGACTTTCTATACCTTTCCTGACCATGTTCTGAAGGACATGGTCCTTGTTTAGGTACAATGATACATCTAATCAGGGCATAGACCACACTGTTTGGCATGATAGCCTTTCAGGTTCTTGCAATTGATTGTACACAGCTCAGTCCTGTGCAGATTTCATCATTTAAAATGTGTATCATCAAGAACCATCTTCAAGGCTGTTTTCACACATTCCAAGAAAGAAAACTCTGGGGACTGATTGCAATATGTGATTTCTCAGACCAAGATGTCCCAGAATCATAACCATTTCCATTGTCCTAAGAAATACCCTTTATCACCCTCCCCAAGTATGGCTTTCAGAGGGGAGGGGAGAGAAAGTTTGGAATAAAACATCCCCCTTCAGAGCCAGTTGATTCAGAACATGCCATGTAGGTCATGTGTCTTCAAGGAACTCTGGCAGACACATTTGTGGTGTACACAGTCTCAACACTCTAAAGAGAAGGTCAGCATGAAGCACAATGAAACACCTATTATTTTTAGCAATTTCCATCTCACAAAGGTCCAGTTCTACAATGGGGTTTTCAGGTCAGTATTTGCAACCCAAGACAAAATTCTCAGTAGGAACAATGTTACAGAAGTTATGCTGCATAATTGTTCCCCCAAACCTGCTTCCCTTTGTCTAGAAGGTCCAGCACTGGTGATGAGAAGCTCATGCATGGATTATGCCAGTTACCTGAAGATGAAAACACCAGTTCAGTTCAGTTCAGTTGCTCAATTGTATTCGACTCTTTGCAACTTCATGGACTGCAGCATGCCAGGCTTCCCTGTCCACCACCAACTCACAGACTTCCAGTCCAGTTTAGTTACTCTGTTGTGTTCAACTCTTTGTGACCCCATGGACTGCAGCACACCAGGCCTCCCTGTCTATCACCAACTACCAGAGTTTACTCAAACTCATGTCCATCAAGTCGGTGACGCCATCCAACCATCTTATCCTGTCATCCCCTTCTCCTCCTGCCTTCAATCTTTCCCAGCATCTTTTACAATGGGTCTTTTCCCAGGGTCTTTTCCGGTGAGTCAGTTCTTTGCATCAGGTGGCCAAAGCATTGGAGTTTCAGCTTCAGCATCAGTCCTTCCAATGAATATTCAGGACTGATTTCCTTTAGGATGGACTGGTTGGATCTCCTTACAGGCCAAGGGACTCTCAGGAGTCTTCTCCAACACTACAGTTCAAAAGCATCAATTCTTCAGTGCTCAGCTTTCTTTATAGTCCAACTCTCACATCCATACATGACTACTGGAAAAACCATAGATTTGACTAGATGGACCTTTGTTGGCAAAGTAACGTCTCTGCTTTTTGATATGCTGTCTAGGTTAGTCATAGCTTTTCTTCCAAGGAGCAACCATGTTTTAATTTCATAGTTGCAGTCACCATCTGCAGTGATTTTCAAGCCCGCAAAAATAAAGTCTCTCACTGTTTCCATTGTTTCTCCATCTATTTGCTGAAGTGATGGGACCAGATGCCTTGATCTTAGTTTTCTGAATGTTGAGTTTTAAGCCAGATTTTTTAATCTCCTCTTTCACTTTCATTAAGAGGCTCTTTAGTTCTTCTTCACTTTCTGCTATAAGGGTGGTGTCTTCTGCATATCTGAGGTTATTGATATTTCTCCTGGTAATCTTGATTCCAGCTTGTGCTTCATCCAGCCCAACGTTTCTCATGATGTATACTGTATATAAGGTAAATAAAAAGGGTGACAATATTCAGCCTTGACAAACTTCTTTCCTGATTTGGAACCAGTCTGTTGTTCCATGTCCTGTTCTAACTATTGCTTCTTGCCCTCCAGACAGATTTCTCAAGAGGCAGTTCAGGTGGTCTTGTATTCCCATCTCTTTAAGGATTTTCCTCAGTTTGTTGTGATCCACACAATCAAAGACTTTGGTATAGTCAATAAAGCAGAAGTAGATGTTTTTCTGGAACTCTCTTGCTCTTTCAATGATCCAACGGATGTTGACAATTTGACCTGTGGTTCCTCTGCCTTTTCTAAATCCAGCTTGGGTGAATTTAACTCAGTTGACTATTATATTAACTACTCTGGGAAAGAATCCCTTAGAAGAAATGGAGTAGCCATCATAGTCAACAAAAGAGTCCTAAATGCAGTACTTGGATGCAATCTCAAAAACAACAGAATGATCTCTGTTCATTTCCAAGGCAAGCCATTCAATATCATGGTAATCCAAGTCTATGTCCCGACCAGTAATGCTGAAGAAGCTGGAGTTGAGTGGTTCTGTGAAGACCTACAAGACCTTCTAGAACTAACACCCAAAAAAGATGTCCTTTTCATTTTAGGGGACTGGAATGCAAAAGTATGAAGTCAAGAAACACCTGGAGTAACAGGCAAATTTGGCCTTGGAGTACAGAATAAAGCAGGGCAAAGGTGAATGGAGTTCTGCCAAGAGGATGCACTGATTATAGCAAACACCTTCTTCCAACAGTACAAGAGAAGACTCTACACATGGACATCACCAGATGGTCAATACCAAAATCAGATTGATTATATTCTTTGCAGCCAAAGATGGAGAAGCTCTATACAGTCAGCAAAAACAAGACTGGGAGCTGACTGTGGCTCAGATCATGAACTCCTTATTGCCAAATTCAGACTTAAATTGAAAACATCGGTGCAGAGACAATAGCCAGGTAAGTGAGGCCATCAGCACAGAGACTCCAGGATCTTGGTAGGGAGAGCTCCTCCCAGTACAAGGAGACCTTGAAATTGGCCAGTCTGTGCAAGATAAAGGTATAAGGATGTAAAAGTAGGATGTTTTCATGGAGCCAGCCCTTGCACAAGTAGGCAAATCTTGCCTTCCTCACTTCACCTTCAGTCTTCTCTGTCCGCACACAGGTTCTTCCTTCCTGGTCTCACACTGCCTACTTGTATATCAGTTACAGAAATGATCAGGATGACAGAAAAACCTAAATAAGCTCCAAAAACTCTCCCATGATAAAGAATCCTAGTGGTTGTGCCGATAGTGGGGGTCCTACTTCAATTCTTTGCACATCCGTCTGAGCATGTGCTCCAGGTGGGAAGAAGGGGATCTTCTTCCACACCCTCCATCTTTCCACTTGCATCTCATTAGCCAGAGTTTAGTCAAATGGCCACAACTAACTCCAGGAGGAAACAGGTAATACCTTCTGTTGTTATCGAGTCCAGGCTCAGACTGCTTGGTGCATGACAGACTTATTAATCAAGAGATGAGTTGTTGGGGCAAGGAATAGACACTTTATTTGAAAGGTCAGCAGACTGAGAAGATGTTGGACTACTCTCCCAAAGAACCATCCTACCTGAGTTAGAATTCAGATTTCTTTTATACCAAAAGGAGATGAAGTGTGGTTGCTTGTTGCAAACTTCGAGATGTCGAATCCTTTGTTCTTGAAGCTGTCAATGTAAATCAGGTCAGGATGTTTCTATGAACCCCCAACAAGGCAAATGGTAATCTCTGTTCAGCAACTCTTTATCTCTATATATACTAACAATGAAAAAACAGAAAGAGAAATTAAGGAAACAATACCATTCACCATTGCAACAAAAAGAATAAAATACTTAGGAGTATATCTACCTAAAGAAACAAAAGACCTATACATAGAAAACTATAAAACACTGATGAAAGAAATCAAAGAGGACACAAACAGACGGAGAAACATACCGTGTTCATGGATTGGAAGAATCAATATTGTCAAAATGGCTATTCTACCCAAAGCAATCTATAGATTCAATGCAATCCCTATCAAGCTACCAACGGTATTTTTCACAGAACTAGACCAAAGAATTTCACAATTTGTATGGAAATACAAAAAACCTCGAATAGCCAAAGTAATCTTGAGAAAGAAGAATGGAACTGGAGGAATCAACCTGCCTGACTTCAGACTCTACTACAAAGCCACAGTCATCAAGACAGTATAGTACTGGCACAAAGACAGAAATATAGATCAATGGAACAGAATAGAAAGCCCAGAGATAAATCCACGAACCTATGGACACCTTATCTTTGACAAAGGAGGCAAGGATATACAATGGAAAAAAGACAACCTCTTTAACAAGTGGTGCTGGGAAAACTGGTCAACCACTTGTAAAAGAATGAAACTAGAACACTTTCTAACACCATACACAAAAATAAACTCAAAATGGACTAAAGATCTAAATGTAAGACCAGAAACTATAAAACTCCTAGAGGAGAACATAGGCAAAACACTCTCTGACATAAATCACAGCAAGATCCTCTATGACCCACCTCCCAGAATATTGGAAATAAAAGCAAAACTAAACAAATGGGACCTAATGAAACTTAAAAGCTTTTGCACTACAAAGGAAACTATAAGTAAGGTGAAAAGACAGCCCTCAGATTGGGAGAAAACAACAGCAAATGAAGAAACAGACAAAGGATTAATCTCAAAAATATACAAGCAACTCCTGAAGCTCAATTCCAGAAAAATAAATGACCCAATCAAAAAATGGGCCAAAGAACTAAACAGACATTTCTCCAAAGAAGACATACAGATGGCTAACAAACACATGAAAAGATGCTCAACATCACTCATTATCAGAGAAATGCAAATCAAAACCACAATGAGGTACCATTACACGCCAGTCAGGATGGCTGCTATCCAAAAGTCTACAAGCAATAAATGCTGGAGAGGGTGTGGAGAAAAGGGAACCCTCTTACACTGTTGGTGGGAATGCAAACTAGTACAGCCGCTATGGAAAACAGTGTGGAGATTTCTTAAAAAACTGGAATTAGAACTGCCATATGACCCAGCAATCCCACTTCTGGGCATACACACTGAGGAAACCAGATCTGAAAGAGACACGTGCACCCCAATGTTCATCGCAGCACTGTTTATAATAGCCAGGACATGGAAGCAACCTAGATGCCCATCAGCAGATGAATGGATAAGGAAGCTGTGGTACATATACACCATGGAATATTACTCAGCCATTAAAAAGAATTCATTTGAACCAGTCCTAATGAGATGGATGAAGCTGGAGCCCCTTATTCAGAGTGAAGTAAGCCAGAAAGATAAAGAACATTGCAGCATACTAACACATATATATGGAATTTAGAAAGATGGTAACGACAACCCTATATGCAAAACAGAAAAAGAGACACAGAAGTACAGAACAGACTTTTGAACTCTGTGGGAGAAGGTGAGGGTGGGATGTTTCAAAAGAACAGCATGTATACTATCTAAGGTGAAACAGATCACCAGCCCAGGTGGGATGCATGAGACAAGTGCTCGGGCCTGGTGCACTGGGAAGACTCAGAGGAATCGGGTGGAGAAGGAGGTGGGAGGGGGGATCGGGATGGGGAATACGTGTAAACCTATGGCTGATTCACATCAACGTATGACAAAACCCACTGAAATGTTGTGAAGTAATTAGCCTCCAACTAATATAAAAAAAAATAAATTAAAAAATAAATAAATAAATAAATAAAATTTAAAAAATAAATAAATAAAAAAAGTAGGACTTCCCTGGTGGTCCAGTGGTTGGGAATCTGCCTGCCAATGGAGGGAAAACACGGTTCGATCCCTGGTCTGGGAAGACGCCACATGCCACAGGATAACTGAGCCTATGTGCTCCAATTACGGAAGCCTCCATGCCCTGGAGCCTGCGCTCTGCAGTAGGAGAAGTTGCACAATGAGAAGCCCAGAACTCAAGAGAATTGCCACCGCTTTCCGAAACTAGAGAAAGCCGGTGCACAGCCATGAAGACTCAGCACAACCAAAAATAAAGAATAAATCAAATTTTAAATGGAAAAGTATTATACCTTTAAAGATCAGAGACTTGAGGATGAGCTATCCTGCATATTTCAGGCTGTAGGCAACATTCTTAACTTGTAGCAACAAGTTGGAGTCAGATTTGTTCTTCCCTATTATGCTGTTCTCCTATGTTGGATAAGGAAATGGCAAACCACTCCAGTATCCTTGCCAGGAAAATCCTGTGGACTGAGGAGCATGGTGGGCTGCAGTCCATGGGGTCACAAAGAGTTGGGTGCGACTGAGCTACTAACACATTATGCTGTTCAGAGCACCAAAATATATCCTCTCAATTCTCATAGTGTTTCTGTGAATTAAATGGTTGTTATCCCGATTTAGTGATCAGGAAACCGAGGCCCAGAGAACATGCCCGTAGCTGGCAGAGCTGGGATGTGATGCTGCAGATTTAACTTTTTTGCCCTGAGACCAGCAAAAGTCTAAAGAGGCAGTGGGATCAGCCTGTGCAGGACTTGGGACTGCCCCTGCTCATGGCCACAGATGCATGAGCATCCCACAGCTGCAGTCACACGTCCCCTTGTTAACCCTGCAGACGGGAGCTTGCCCTCCTGCCAGAACGCGGCTGGGTGGTGACTTTCTTCAAGTCCCCTTGCTGCAGTTTTGCTCTCATTAGGTCACAGAGTGCCCCCTGTCAGTCCTGCTTTCTTTTACTGTCAGCCACTGGTGGTTTCAATCATGTCACTCTAATGCCAGGCATAAACATGGCCTCCAGCACCACCAGCACCTGCCAGATTAGGAAGGTGCTGCCCTGCCTGCAAATGTCAGAGGTCAGAGCTGCATGCAGCAGACAGGAAGTGGAGCCACAATGGAGACCAGGAGGTAAGGGGGGGAAAGCCTCTTCCACATCAGTGGAGTCCTTACACAGATGGTGTTGCAGCTGATCTAACCCTATGTCAACCCTTGGATCAGAGGGGTGCCGTCCATGACTCAAGGGCACTCAGGTTGAATCACAGAAGAGCTGGTTCTATCACCCAGAGGATCCAAGAGGAGAGAGAATAGGGGACAGGCCAGGGCCCACAGAGGAGCAGACATGGCCAAGTGAGAACCAATGGTTAAGGTCAGGGTCCAAAGCCAGAGGCCAAGGCTTGGAGTCAGGAATGGTCACCAGGGCATGAGGATGGATGCTGGCACCATGTGGGCGGGCTAAATGCTGCCTGTGGGCAGAACGGATCAACATGCTGCTGTCTGGGAGGCAGACTGACCCTCCCACCGGGTGTGGTGCAGTTTGGGACGACAGCAAGAGGGCCCTGGAATCCAGCCCTGGTGCTTCGGGCCTCGCTGTGAGCCTGATCTGAAGAAGGGCCTTCCCGAGGGACGCCCTTCTAATTCATACCAAGATGCCCCAGAGGCCAGGGGCAGCCTTGGAAGTAGGTGTGTCCACCAGAGGATGCTCCCCGAGGCCTCGCCTCTGCCTCTGGCTTCTACTCCTAGACACACACAGATGTCTCCTGGGGTACAAGTTAGAAACCTCGGAGTGAGAAGGTGCGTCGCAGACCTGTGCTGGGCAGGAGTCCCTCCCTAAAAGTCCCATCCTAAGGGGCCTCCTTAAGGGCTCAGACTCTGAGCTATGACCCCTCGGCTAGACTCCCAGCTCTTAACCTGCCTCCCATGCTAAAGCCTCCAGTTACTTGGGCATCAGCCTTACCTGCCCAGCATGCTCACGAACCAGCTGCCTCTGTGTCCTCCAAAATATCCAGCCCAGGCCTCGGAAGACAAGGCTTGAGAATTCTCACCACTTTCGTCTGGCCCTGGGCTTCCCTGGGGCTTCAGTTGTCCTCCCGGCCAGACGGAAAGGGACTGAGTTGGGGAACTGGCCACCCCCGCCCCCCAACACACACACACACAAAGAATGATAACGTGATAATCATAAGAGACTCTAACTACACACCTGAGCCTGTTGGGAATTTCTACTCAATGAGCGCCTACTACTTGTTGGATGTCTCTAAGAGAGCTTATAATTTAAGCTCCACCGCAGGACGATGCATTTCCTGTTACTATACTCACTATTCCATTGAGGGACCAACAACTCAGAGAAAGTGTGAGTCGCTCAGTTGTGTCCAACTCTTTTGCTGCTCCATGAACTGCAGCCCACCAGGCTCCTCTGTCCGTGGGATTCTCCAGGCAAGACTACTGGAGTGGTTTGCCATTCCTTTCTCCAGGGGATCTTCCTGACCCAGGGATTGAACCCAGGTCTCTAGCATTGCAGGCAGATTCTTTACCATCTGAGCCACCACGGAAACCCAACTGCTCAGAGAGGGTAACTGATTTGTCTAAAGACACACAGCAGGATTGAAACTCAGTTTTTATGCCAAATTCAAATATTTCTTTATTTTTCCTTTTCCCATATACCATCATTTCTTCAGTTCACAATAAACCTTTTCTTGGACATTTAGCATAATGCTAGGCACTGTGGGTCCAGTGATAAATAAGACACAATCTCTACCCTTAAAACAATTTTGCTTATGGATTCCAGCAAAGAAAGATCATCTGAGTGGAAATGATGTAATTTTACGAGTGTTAGCAAATGCATGATCAAGCACAATGGCTCTGGAAGTTCTCAGCCCAGGATTACAAAGGCAGACTTTTCCAGCCCTGCTGTGTCAGGAGGGCACTCATTGCCTCTCCAAGGCCATGGCCAGTGCTCACAGATTGGGGCCTGAAGACAGAAGTTCAGTTGGAAGTGAATGAGCTTGCTGGGCTGTGTGCACAGCTCTCAGAGCTGCTTGGGCTCCAGCTCTGCACAGAGCTGAGTGATGGAGGGAAGACGATGCTCATGCTCCCTCCTCCTCCCACACCACCCTATGCTCCCCAGCTGGGGCTGGTCCTGGGCAACAGCATTGATAGAGCTGCTTCTGTAGACAGTTCTCACGGTTCCAAACTTTACCCAGGGACTCAGTCTGCAGAACAAATAGCAACGGGTCTGTTTTGTGCAGTGGGGTGGACAATGGAGAAGGAAACTGAAGCCAGTATTCTAATTCACAGGGTTACACTGGGGAGACCCCCCGGGGCAGCTGTCAAACAGTGTTATGGAGCCAAGATTCCAGTTGCTATGTGGTTCCCCAGGAAGTTCACCCTGCATGCAGCCTTGGGCTAAGCTGGGGCAAACTTGCCATTGACTAGCAGACAGGAGTCCAGGCTGTGAAAATTTGAACCTCGTTAAATGTCTTTGAATCAGAGAAGATGCAGAACAAAACAGAGGCATGATTTTGGGAGGGGGTTGGAAGAGAAAGTGGATGTAGAGAGAGGCAGGCAGAGGTGAAGCGGGGAGGACCCATGGTAGACACTGGAAGCCTAGATTCTGTGGGCACCACCAGTTTTATGGGATGAGAGGGAGACTCAGTAAGTGTGCAGCTGGTGATCAGCTTTTCCTGGACACTGGAGGACTCAAGAGGGCTGCCTCTTTCAGGAGGGCACAGGGGAAGTACCCTGCTCTTCACATCACTGCATCAGACAGGTGGACAAACACATCCATGCACTTCACACACACACACACACACACACACACACATAGGCCCCATTGGGTCGATAGGCCTGTGTAATCTGTAGACCAACCTCTCCAATAGAAATAGGATGCAAGCCAGCTACAAAAGTTAAAACTTTCTAGCACACACATTAAAAAACTAAAAAGAACAGATAAAATTCATTTTAATGATACATATTGTTAACCAAATATATCCAACAATATGATCATTTTACCGTGTAATTGAAATGAAACTGGCAAACAATTGACAGAGAATGAGATGGTTAGATGGCATCACAGACTCAATGGATATGAGTTTGAGCAAACTCCAGGAGGTAGTGAAGGACAGGGAAGCCTGGAGTGCTGCAGTCCATAGGGTCACAAAGAGTTGGACATGACTTAGATACTCAACAACAACAACATGTTTTTATACGACACAAAATTGTGACTCTGATAAGCCCACTGAGAGGTCAACCGAGTTCTGATGTTCACCTGGATGAATCACTCATTCATCTGCTTCCAGGTTCCTGCTTGTAAAATGAAGGACTCAGGCCAAGGGGGCACCTTGGGTTGGACAGATTAGCCCTAGAATTTGAGCTTGGGGAGGCTCCCATTGATAGTAACTCTCCTCCTGGGATCAAAGAGGGAGATGGGGCTGTATCTTAAGCTGCAGTCCCTCCGAGCTCATCATGATGTTTATTTAGGATGGTTGTATGAAGGGAAGGAAATTTGGAAGAACACTCAGAATGTTCTGGAAAACCGACTTTCCTAGAAATGCAAAGCCCTGATTTATCTATGCATTACTCCTTGGAAGGAAAGTTATGACCAACCTAGACAGCATATTAAAAAGCAGAGACATTACTTTGTCAACAAAGGTCTGTCTAGTCAAGGCTATGGTTTTCCAGTAGTCATGTATAGATATGAGAGTTGGACTAAAAAGAAAGCTGAGCACTGAAGAGTTGATGCTTTTGAACTGTGGTGTTGGAGAAGACTCTTGAGAGTCCCTTGGACCGCAAGGAGATCCAACCAGTCCATCCTAAAGGAAACCAGTTCTGGATGTTCATTGGAAGGACTAATGCTGAAGATGAAACTCCGATACTTTGGCCACCTGATGCAAAGAGCTGACTCATTTGAAAAGACCCTGATGTTGAGAAAGATTGAGGGCGGGAGGAGAAGGGGATGACAGAGGATGAGATGGTTGGATGGCATCACCGACTCAATGGACATGAGTTTGGGTAAACTCTGGGAGTTGGTGGTGGACATGGAGGCCTGGCATGTTGTGATTCATGGGGTTGCAAAGAGTCGGACATGACTGAACGACTGAACTGAACTGATGTAGATGCTCCCATTATGGCCCATATCAAGCAGCTGATGTCACAACAACCATCTTGCAAACTTCCCTAAATGTATCAACTGGCTTGTAGGAGGCATGGAAGTGTCCAGGGCACTGTGGTGAGATTCAGAGTTTAATCCTGAGGAGGAAATCCATTGGTCATGGTGAGTGTTAAGGTCAGTTCTATGGCTATGCAACCATGAATGGCACAGAGGTTTATTACTCTGTGGTCATTGCCTGAAAATTCTTAAAAACTAAGTTTTTAATCCGTGTTATGTAAATGAAGTCTTTGGCGTGCGAATGAAGCCTGTCCCATGCACGGTTTGGCTGCAGGTCGAGTGTCCCTTGGCCAGGTCCTCAGATGCTGGCCCCCCCCACCCCCTGCACCTCAGATCCCAGCTTGCCTCCCCTGGGCCCCCCTCAACAACCACTGGCATCCTCCCGTGGTGAGACCTGAGTGCAGCACTGGGGAATGCCAGGCTGGGAGGTCGTGGCAGCAGGCGACCATGAAGGCGAGCCCCTTGCTCGCCCTGATCCAGGCACCAAGCGTGTCTTGGTTTCTGAGTCTGTAATCCCTTAGGAGCTGCCGAGAGCTGGCCCAGGGTCCCTCACTGTGGCTGGCAGAGGGGGCACCCTGCTGAGCCCCAGAGTGGAGACCCCAGGAGGCTCTAAGGGTCTGTACTCACCCAGGGGATATTCTTGTTTCCAAGGGAGTGATGCTACTTAGTGAATGCGAAACACGGCAGGTAGTGAGAGAAGGAGAGAATAGAGAAGAAAAATTTTCCATTTTAGTGTCAACAGCACTGTCTCCCTGCGGTTTGGACAAGGAGATCTACATTTCCATGGTGCTCCGGGCCTGCGTTAGGAAGCTGGCCTTGGTAAGCACCTGTCTCTAGCCCTGATCAGCCAGGGAAGAACAGAATTCATTAGGCCAGGACTGCGTGACCACACTCCTCAGTTCAGGACTGACTTCCATCATGGAAAGCCCCTTGTTGGCCTTTTATTTTCATTTCCCTCCGTCTCCCATCTGCACTTTGCATCCACCTTCATGAGATTCACAGAGGTCCATCCAATCCATTCTCTACTCATTAAATGACACTTCAAACCAAACCAAACAAAAAAACCTGTCTGTACCATGCAGCTTTTGGGATCTTAGTTCCCCAATCAGGGATCAAACCCATGGCCCCTGCATTGGAAGTGCAGAGTCTTAACCACTGGACCACGAGGAAAATTCTCATTTATAACTGAGAACAAGTCTACAAAAATCCTTTGTCATTTTCTACTATTTATTGCAAATTTTATCCAAATGGTATTGTGCTATAATGCTCTTCATTTTTCTCTGTTCTGCACTCGCTCTTGTGCCTTTGAGGCCTGATTCTCGGTCCTGCAGACCTAGCTTATGCCCTCTGGATGCTGCCAGGGATTTCCCACATGAACAGCATCAGGCCTGACCTTCTCTTTTCCTAGCGATAGACACCAAGGCTGCCAAAAATTTTACTGTCACAAGCAGCACCATGATGACTTTCCTCAGACATGTTCCCTTGCACACAGATGTGCACACTTGTGGGGGGGCATGTATTAATACACGTATAATGTGTAGTATGGGCTTCCCAAGTGGCACTAGTGGTAAAGAATCTGCCTGCCAATGCAGGAGACAAAAGAGATGCGGGTTCGATCCCTGGGTCAGGAAGATCCCCTGGAGGAGGAAATGGCAACCCACTCCAGTATTCTTGCCTGGAGAATCCCATGCACAGAGGGGCCTGGTGGGCTACAGTCCATGGAGTTGCAGAGTCAGACACCGCTGAAGCGACTTAGCACACAGGCAAACAGTGTGTAGCATGGTATTTCCCTGCTCCACTTCATCAGAAGCTCACTGCCTGGATGCTTCCCCAGCCAGCCACGCGTAAGGACCCCAGTTCATCCCTCACAACCAATTCCTACCACCCAGCTTTTGAGCCAGCATGGGTGATTTGTATTTCTCTGTGATTTCCATTTGTCTGGCTCTGATCACTGGCGAGGCTGAGAACCTCTTTATATCCTTGTTAGCTAGGGTTTCCCCAGCTGTGACTTGCCTACTCAGATACGTTGCCTATTTTTCTATTCTAGTTATGTTCTTCCCTGGCTAATTTGCCAGAGTTCTTTACATTTTCCAACACCAACAATTATACATTATAGAACATGGATAGATCTTATCCTGTTAATATTTTCAGCCATCTCCTTTTATTCCCTTTTGGTCTCGGATCCCAGTCATGGAACAGAAATCTTGACTTTCCTTTTTTCAATATATATTTTGTGGTTGTTAAAATATAGTTGATTGATAATATGCTTTAGTGTCAGGTGTAGAGCAAAATGATTCAAATTATGTACATATACATACATATATATATATACACACATACATACATATATTCTTTTTCAGGTTTTTTCCATCATAGGTTATTATAAAATATTGAGTAGCTGTGCTATATAGTACATCCTTGTTGTTCATCTGTTTTATATAGAGTAGTGCGTATCTGTTAATCCCAAATCCCTCCACCCTTGACTTTCAAATTAGCAAAATTAATCACATTTTTCTCCTCTGGCTTTTACTTTTGTAATTTTTTCAATAGAGCTTTTCCCCATCAAGGTTTTAGAGATTCACCTCCATCTCCTGGCTTTTTACCTTTCGTCTGGGTGTGGCCGCGCTGGCCCTTGTTGCTGCCTGTGGGCTCTCTCTAGTTGTGGGAGAGGAGCCCCTCACTGTGGTGAGCGCTCTTGTTTCAGAGCACAGGCTCCTGTGTAGACCTCCTGTGGTGCTTGGGCTTAGTTGCTCGGCAGCAGGTGGGATCCTACTGCCCCAACCAGGAACTGAACCTGTGCCCCCTGAATTACCAGGCATATCCTTAACCACTGGACCACCAGGGAAGTCCCAATGGTTTTCTATAGTTTTAAATCTATTTTCTAGCTTCCTAGATTTGCCAATTATATTTAGATATTTCATGAATCTAGAGTTTTTAAATTTTTAATTGTGTGAAGTCCAGGATTGGTCTTCTATAATTCTGCAACTTTGCACACACATAGAAAAAGTTGGGTGGAGCTCCAAGGAGCCCATAGAGAGAGGGGCTGGGACTTGGGAACTGTCCACACTGTTCGCTGATCCCAGGGTAGACAAGGCATGAGCTAAGAGGTTGGAAGAAAACTGGAGGAGCCCTAGGAACTGCAGACATTTTTTAAAAAAATTATTCTCTCCTCTCATGGCTGACTCAAGGGACACAGCCATGAGGGTAGCAGTAATGGGCACTGCTTTATGGGTGGAGCTTATATAGTTGCTCCTCACACAACCCATGACCAAGCGAGCACCTTGTGAGGTGCATGCACAGTGCTACAAATGATCTCAGCTGCTCAGTTCAGTTCAATTGCTCGGTCGTGTCCGACTCTTTGCGACCCCATGGACCACAGCACACCAGGCCTCCATGTCCATCACCAACTCCCAGAGTTTACCCAAACTCATGTCCATTGAGTCGGTGATGCCATCCAACCATCTCATCCTCTGTCGTCCCCTTCTCCTCCCAACTTCAGTCTTTCCCAGGATCAGGGTCTTTTCCAATGAGTCAGCTCTTTGCATCAGGTGGCCAAAGTATTGGAGTTTCAGCTTCAGCATCCGTCCTTTCAATGAACACCCAGGACTGATCTCCTTTAGGATGGACTGGTTGGATCTCCTTGCAGTCCAAGGGACTCTCAAGAGTCTTCTCCAACACCACAGTTCAAAAGCGTCAATTCTTTGGCACTCACCTTTCTTTATAGTCCAACTCTCACATCCATACATGACCACTGGAAAAACCATAGCCTTGACTAGACAGACCTTTGTTGGCAAAGTAATGCCTCTGCTTTTTAATATGCTATCTAGGTTGGTCATAACTTTCCTTCCAAGGAATAAGCGTCTTTTAATTTCATGGCTGCAATCACCATCTGCAGTGATTTTGAAGCCCAGAAAAATAAAGTCAGCTACTGTTTCCACTGTTTACCCATCTATTTCCCATGAACTGATGAGACCAGATGCCATGATCTTAGTTTTCTGAATGTTGAGTTTTAAGCCAACTTTATCACTTTTCTCTTTCACCTTCAATAAGAGGCTCTTTAGTTCTTCACTTTCCACCATAAGTGTGGTGTTATCTGCATATCTGAGGTTATTGATATTTCTCCCGGCAATCTTGATGCCAGCTTGTGCTTCCTCCAGCCCAGCATTTCTCATGATGTACTCTGCATATAAGTTAAATAAGCAGGGTGACAATATACAGCTTTGACGTACTCCTTTTCCTATTTGGAACCAGTCTCTTGTTCCATGTCTAGTTCAAACAGTTGCTTCCTGACCTGCATACAGGTTTCTCAAGAGGCAGGTCAGGTGGTCTGGTAGTCCCATCTCTTGAAGAATTTTCCACAGTTTATTGTGATCCACAATTTGGCATAGTCAATAAAGCAGAAGTAGATGTTATTCTAGAATTCTCTTGCTTTTTTTGATGATCCAGCAGTTGTTGGCAATTTGATCTCTGGTTCCTCTGCCTTTTCTAAAATCAGCTTGAACATCTGGAAGTTCATGGTTCACATATTCCTGAAGCCTGGCTTGAGAATGTTGAGCATTACTTTGCTAGTGTGTGAGATGATTGTAATTGTGCAGTAGTTTGAGCATTCTTTGGCATTGCCTTTCTTAGGGATTGGAATGAAAATGGACCTTTTCCAGTCCTGTGGCCACTGCTGAGTTTTCCAAATTTGCTGACATATTGAGTGTAGCACTTTCACAGCATCATCCTTTAGGATTTGAAATAGCTCAACTGGAATTCCATCACCTCCACTAGCTTTGTTCATAGTGATGCTTCTTAAGGCCCACCTGACTTCACATTCCAGGAGGTCTCAGCTGTTACATAGTCATTATTCACAAAATGTGGGGCAAGAGCATGAACATGCCATCTTGGCCCATCTGCTCTCTTTCCACACTGGCGATGCACTATAATAGCCTAGAATGTGGCAAGTAGATGCTCCTAGAACATCCCTACACACCTAAGAATTCCCAGGTAGGATTCCCTTTTATCCTAAGCTTCCTTTGTAACCAGGTCTCTGTCCCTTGTCTTATATTCTGTCATCCTCTGACATGTTGAACCCTTGATAGGCGGCCCAGCGATGCCTGGCCTGCCGGTCTCCTCTCCACACACAGACACAGAGGGCACGCACTAGCTGTGAGCCTGGAGGGCTGCCCTGTGTCTGGCACAGGCTGGCTTGTCACTCCCCATTCCAGATCCTCTCATTTTTTGAGGATACAGCCATTGGGATCTGCTTACCTGCAGCAGCTCCAGACTCTGCCTTCAGTCCCACAAAGGAGGCTGGCAAGGAGTTGTATAACTGATAGCACCAGAACTCCAGGGGCTCAGAGGGTCTCAGTTGGGATGTCATGCAGTTTCTGTGGCCATTCTCCGAGTCAGACTCTAACTTCCTCACTTCCTTGATCCTTCCCACAGGCATCCACCCAGCACCTGATACCTGGTGACTGGATGCTAAGAAATAAGCAACCATTTGAATAAGAAGCTCACATGCCAGTTGCAGAGATTGGCACATGAAAATACAATCTGATAAGTGTGATGGCCAAGGCAGGACACTGTCAATGTGCGTTTGCCAAGCCCCTGGCATACGCCAGGCAGGAGTTTGGTGCCAGGACAGAGGATGGGGCAGGGGCTCTCCATCTAGAAGGAGTGTGTCATGATATTTAGAGCTAGCGTTTATTGAGTCGTTCCTTATGTGACAGGCACTTTTCTAAGTGCTTTGCTTGCCTGCACTTGTTCGTTGGCCAAATGAACCTTTTGGCCAACCCAATATTATCATCCTTCTTTTTATTTATTTGTTTATCTGGGGTATCGGGTCTTGGCTGCAGCATGTGGGGTCTTCGTTTTGTCACGGGAGATCTTTCACTGCAGTACTTGGGTTCATGAGTTGTGGCACACAGGCTCAGTGTGGTAGCTCACAGGCTTAGTTGCTCCATGGCAGGTGGGATTTTAATTCCCTGACCCAGGATCGAACTTGCATCCCCTGCATTGTAAGGCAGATTCTTAACCTCTGGACCACCAGGAAAGTCTCCATCCTTCTTTTATATGTGGGGAAACTGAGGCACAATGAAGCCAAGTGGCTGGTTCAAGGTCTCACGGCTCATAAGTGTCAGTATCTGGATTTGAACGCAGGCAGTATGGTGCCATGGGCTTCCCAGGTGGCACTAGCGGTAAAGAACCCATCTGCCAATGCAGGAAACATAAGAGATGCGGGTTCGATCCCTGAGTCGGGAAGATCCCCTGGAGGAGGGCGTGGCAATCCGCTCCAGGACTCTTGCCTGGAGACTCCCATGGTGAGAGAAACCTGGCAGGCGACAGTCCACAGGGGCGCAACTAGTCGGACACGACTGAGCGACTGAGTGCACACACGCAGCACACGGTCTGGGGCCAGAAGCCCCGTGGTACGGCCCCTCAGAAGGGGCCTGGGCTGAGGGAACCCAGAGGAGGATGTGTGCTGTCTCTAGAATTCAGGTGTCCTCCTGGCCGCAAGGGCAAACTAAAGGGGCGCCCAGGACACACTGTAGCATGTGTTAATGTGAATGGGCATCCTATAATCTCAGTTTTTGGAGCAACAAATGTGAGCTAGGCACCTACTCTGGGTCAAACGATGTAAGGGATTAAAAAAAAGTGCTGTCAAGTGAATGAGAGGCACTTAAGTGTCTGTTGAATGAATGATGATTAAGAGAGTAATTGAAAAAATGAGTCAGTTTATTTGATGTCTCTTTTTTAGGTAGGTCAGCCAGGTGAGTGACATCATCGTGGTCCATATGATGGCTCAAAGGCAGTAAAATCGAGAAGAAGGGCTTGTGACTGGAGGTGTCTAGAGAGGAACGCATCAGGGGAGCTCAGGAGCAAAGTTTTTCCTGGGTGTGGCTTCGAAGGAAGAGCGTGAGACCATCAGGCATAGAAGACGGGAGGAGACAGACGAATGAACTAGAAGGCAGATGGTGTGGTGGGTTTAAGAATCCAGTGGGTGTGTGAGGATGCAGGTGGGCACAGAGATGCTGGCCAGAAAAGTCAGGAATGGGAGGCTGGGTTTCATGCTGAAGCCTAGGGCCTGGGGGCTTGCCTGGTGGCTCAGCTCTTAAAGAATTCACTGCAATGCGGGAGACCCCAGTGTGATCCCTGGGTTGGGAAGAGCCCCCAAAGAAGGGATAGGCTACCCACTCCAGTATTCTTGGGTTTCCATGGTGCCTAAGAAGGTAAAGAATCCACCTGCAATGTGGGAGACCTGGTTTGATCCCTGGGTTGGAGGAGGGCATGGCAACCCACTCCAGTATTCTTGCCTGGAGAATCCGCATGGGCTACAGTTCATGGGGTCGCAGAGTCAGACATGACTGAGCGACTAAGCACAGCACTAAGCGCTGGGCAAGGCAGGAAGGATGTCTCACAGTACCCTCCTTTCCGCAGCATGGTATCGGGGTCACGTGGGGACAGGGTGGGGAGAGCCCAGGGGACCACTCAGGAGTTAGGTGCCAGATTTCCGATAGGCAGTGGCAACGGCGTTGCTTGGGAGAGAGTATGGAAACTCGAGGACACAATTTCTGGGTTGGGACTTTAAATCAGCAGCACCCCCTTCGAAGTGTATCTTGATGATGGATTAGATATATTCAGTGAAGAGGCAGTGTGACCCAGGCTGACTCCCAGACTCCTGGCCTGGGTACCAGGTGGACGCCATCACCCACTGAGATGCAGATGGGGATGTAGGGCAGGAGCTGTTTGGGGAAGTGGCGGGGGTTGGTGATGATGCCTGGTGATGATTCTCTCCGCCCTGCAAGACTGTTCTCTGACTCAAGCCTGGATAGTCGCCCTTCTCTAGGCTCCATGTGCTTTGTGGGAAGTTGCTCTGGCCAGTTGGATTCTGTTTCAGTTCTAGTGGGCTCTGAACGTCTTAACTCCACCCTGCCTGCTGTGATGAGCTCTGAGATGGGGATGCAGCCCCAGGTTGCCCAGCTGACGTGAACCTTCTGCGTCTTGCTGGATCCTTGGCGCCGACATGTGACTTCTCTTTCTCTTTCTCCCTCTGATTCTCCTTCTCTCTTTCTTTCTGGAAGTAAGGAAAAAAAACACGTCACCCTGGGAGGCTGGGGTAGCCACCGTGGCAGCAGCAGAAGAGTCAGTTTTACAAGGAGGTGGACCTGCTGAGCTAGACAGGGACACGGACAAGAGCCAGGGCCTGGGGAGCATGCCTGGGCCACTAGATGAAAGCCCTTCGGAAGCCTGTTCAACCTTTATTCCCTGTTCTGTGAGCCAAAAATTCCCTTAGGGTTCAAGTTTGTTAGAACTGGGTTTCTGTTAATTATAATTGAAAGCATCCTAAGTGACATAGAAGAGCAGATGCCTGGTTGGGGAATCTCGAGCTTGGAGAGGGAATTGACATAGAGAAGGAGGTGCAATGAGCAAAGATTCTGTTCCAGGTGAGTGGAGCCAGTGAGTCCTCGCAAGCAGAGGGTGGTTCATAGAAGTGGCTTTGAAACCATCGGGGCCTGCAGCAGTAGGATGGAGCGGGGATGGCTCCTGGAGGACTGGCCAGAGGAGTCTGAGGGAAGGCAATGGGAGAGCAGTGATCAGAGAAACACCATGGCCAGTGTCCTAGGAAAGGTTTGGAAATCCTGACAAGCTATTAAATCTCCCTGTACCAGTGGCTGGCATGTGGAAAATCTATAAAGAAAGGTACCTCTACTTGGGAAAATGAAATGTCTATTTGTTTTGGCCACCACTGGTGGCTCTCGTGAGAGCCGTCAGGATGGAGGGCAGCAGTGGAAATGGAGGTCGATTCTGGGGCATCTCGGGTGAACCTGCAGACAGTTGGGGAGAACACCTCAACATCAAACACAGATCAGACAAGGGGAGGAGAAAGGCAGCTGTTAGCAAAGGGGTTTTTCAAGAAAAGAGAAGGCAAGTGACATCTACAAGCATGGTAGAAGGAGATTGTAGTGAAAAAGAGGGTGGGAATATGAGAGGGAGGCGGGGATGGACAGTGCCCTTAAGAGAGGAGGAAGAGGCTGGGCTAGAGAGCTTGGGAAGGGCAGAGGGGCTGCTCGCCTTCTGAGATGGCAGAAGGAGGAAGACGGCAGGAAGGGAGCAGGTTAAGGAGGCCCAGGATGGCACAGAGACACGGAGGCCAAGCCTGGAGGGTGTGGCCAGAACGGGGTGTCAGAGCTCACGATTTCAAAGGAGAGGGCACATCCAGGTGTGGCCCTGGCAGTTGGTAACTGCTGTGGGGAGGAGACCAACTCCACAGGAAGCAAAGACCATCCTGTGTGCCCCCAACCAAGGCCCACAAGCACAACTGCCTTCCCCCCATCCGGCTATGTGCTCCTGCCCCATCTCACCTCTTACCTGCTTCCTGCATACGTGCTAAGTCACTTTAGTCACGTCTGACACTTTGGGATCCCATGGATGGTAGCCCGCCAGACTCCTCTGTCCATGGGACTTTCCAGGTAAGAATACTGGAGTGGGTTGCCGTGCCCTCCCTCCTCCAGGGGATCTTCCTGACCCAGAGATTGAACCCACATCCCTTACGTCTCCTGCATTGGCAGGCAGGTTCTTTACCACTAGCACCACCTGGGTGGGCTTCCCTGGTGTCTTCCCAACCTGTCCCTGGGTTGGGAAGATCCCCTGGTGAAGCGTATGGCACCCCACTCCAGTGTTCTTGCCTGGGGAATCCCATGGACAGAAGAGGCTGGCAGGCTACCATCTTTGGGGTTGCAAAGAGTCAGACATGACTTAGCGATTAAATAACAAGCAGGAAAAACACATTGAAAATGAGGAGGTAGGAAGGGGAATCCCTGAGGCTGTTGCAAGTTACCACCAAGTACTTAGTGTGACGTTAGCACCTCAGAGGGACAGTCTACTGCAGAGTCTCCATGGCCCAGGTTTCTAGCCCCCAGTGGACAGACTGAGGTAGAGGGAGGGGAAAGTGGTCCAGGCCTGCTGGTTCCCATCCCCACCAGTCAGAGCCCCCTGGGCTCCCTCTAACCACTGGGGGCTTTTCACCTGGCCCCACAGCAGGGTTCCTGGAAGGGTCACTGCTGGCTGTGCAAGCAGCAAATCCTGGTCAAGTCTTGACCTGCTCCAGACCACTGCTTCCCGTTCTCCTTCCAAAATCTGGAGCTTTGACCCCAAAGCCAAGTGTATTTTGCGCTCAGCCTAGCTGATGTGTTAGATCTCAGCTGGAGTGGGGAAACCAGGATTCCAGACTCAAGAAGGGAAGTCCGTCTCAGTGCCTCCCAACATCCAGATACCCGCTCTGCTGCTCACCCGGGCATGGACTCACCACGTACCGACAATGTCGTCTCCATCGTTCATGCGATTCCGTGGAAAAAGCTTGGAAACCTCCCCCGCAGCAGAGCTGGCTGAGCTGCAGCGTGGGGCATGGGGCTGACCTGGTTGGCACAATCCCCAGCAGTGGAGGTGAGGCAGCAGTCTTGTGTGGAGCAGTACAAACAGGAAACAGCCTGCCAGTCGTTCCCGGGTCCCTGCAGGGACTCCCGCCAGGGCAGACCAGCTCTGGACATCTGCTGGAGCCAGGCGCAAGCTCAGATTGCTTTTGCTTTGCCAGGTTTAAAAATGTAAAACTTGGGAGGAGGGTGGGAAATGCTTTCACTGCAGGAGTTTACTTTGGCACGGGGGATGGGCTGGCATCCCTTAAAATGAGTTGGCGCCTCACTGGGAAAATGCATTATTAGGTCTCTTTGCAGCTCCGTTCACAGTCCAGGGTTCCCCAGCCCACTCTGCCCTGGTGAGATTCGAGGGGAGCCTGGAGCTGAGACCCAGGAGCCAGGTCTCCTCCCATGTCCTGGGTTTTCTATGCAGAGAGGGATGAGCAGTCAGCCATCTGGGACTTCCCCATGCCTCCTCCCAGGCTCAGTCTCCTTCTTCTAATCTGTCCCTGAGTGACCCAGTCCAGGAAGGGGCTGCCGCTGCCTAGAGCGGATGCTCTGGGGTGGCCCAGGTGAGTCCCACCTGCCTAGGGATGGTAATGTGGCTCCCTCACCCTGGGCACCTGGGCTGCCTTGGGGGGTCCCAACTCCATGGTATGTCCTGCCTCCTTCCGTTGTCCCATTGGGTTTCTGCCACTGATGCCCATCAAGTCCCAGAAGACAACATACACACTCGCATGAACACACACACGAGCTGATTTACACTGTCTGAGCATGCGGTTTCCACCAGCAGTGCCCAACTTGAAAGCAGCCATCGCCTATATTGGTGTTTGTGGGTTTGAATTGAGAAAATACTCCATCATGGTGGTGCACACTGGCAGGAAAAGAAAGTGACTTTAAAGCAACTATTCTTCAACTAAAAATATATGTATATATTCCTATTGGAAATACTGGGATATAAGATGCATTTTCTTTCTTTTCTAAAAATAATTGCTGCAAGATTGATTTTTATCTTAAGTATCACTTATGCTTTTTTATTTATTTCTTAAAGATTGTCAATGATATTTTGGTACATTCCTCTATATATTGCCAACCATATGGGTCTGAAGGACAGAAATGATCTAAAACAGTTGAATTATGTCATATCATAGGATCATTCCAAGAATTCTCAACTTTGATGACCTCAAAAAGATGTTGATTCTATTACTTGAAATATCCTTGATCATTCTCTTTGACAAAGAAATTTTCAAAATGGGAAAAAAGGACTTCGTGGAGTTAACCCCATATTTTGTTTGATTTCTGGTACCCAGGGAGTAAGATGTTTTCCTATCATGCCTGGGAAGAGAGTCTATCACTGTGCTTCTCTCAGCAACAAGTGGGAGATGGAATGAAGACCAGATGAGTTGTGGGCTGAGGGCCAACCAGTTGATGGTCCTGGGACCATCCTCCTAGCAGCCCTTCCCCTGCCTGCCCTCCCCCCACCCCATATCACTTGGTTGGTCCTTGTGTTGTTACAGACTCCACAGCGAATTGTGAGTTATCTGGTCATAAAGTCATCCTTCCCACAACATCTTTCCCTTGGAGTCTCAGGCTGTCTGCTCAACGCCCACTCTGGTGTCTGCCCCACAGCAGACAGGGCAGGGGAGGAAGTTGGCTGGGGAAAGAAGGGTCATTGGGGGTGGTTAGGAGTTATGTGTCAGTGGGAGATGATCCACTGATTATCCATTTGCAGGACAAAACTCCCAAAAGTACTACCATTGTACATGAGAATATTATCCATAAATTATCTAGATCCCAGATTCTGCTAAGGAAAAAAGGTCCTGATATGAGATGGTTCTTCCAGGGTTTTCTGACATTTGACAAATTTGACCCAACTATCCCTTTTTTTTAAAAAAAATTATCTTTCAGTTTTGGCTGCGCTGGGTCTTCATTACAGCACGGGCTCTTCTCTAGTGGTGAGTAGGGGCTACTCTCTATTAGAGGCGTGTGGGCTTCTCATTGCGGTGGCTTCTCCTGTTGCAGAGCACAGGCTCTGGGGCACGTGGGCTTCACTAGTTGTGGCATGCGGGCTCAGTAGTTGCTCCTCAGCTTCAGCGCACTGGCTCAATAGTTGAAGGACATGAGCTTAGTAGTTCCTAAGCATGTGGGATCATCCTGGATCAAGGATCAAACCTGGGTCTTCTGCATTGGCAGGCAGATTCTTTCCCACTGAGCCACCAAGGAAGCCCCCAACTACCACTCTTAAAAAGCACAGACTGTGGCCACCTGGTTCCTACAGGTGGAAAATGGGAAGAAAGCATCTTTTATTTTTTTTTTTTACTAATTAATTAATATTTTGGCTGAACTCAGTCTTCATTGCGGCACAAGGGCTTTTCGTTTCTGCACACGGCATTTCTCTCATTGCGGTGCTCAGGCTTCTCACTGCAATAGTTGGGAAGCACAGGCTCTAGAATGCTTGGCTTCAGTAGTTTCAGCATGCAAGCTCAGTAGTTGCTGGTCGAGGGTTCTAGAGCTCAAATTCTAGTCATGGCATATGGGCTTAGTTGCTCCTTATCATACGGGATCTTAGTTCCCGGATCAGGGGTTGAACCCAGGTCCCCTGCATTGGCAGGTGGATTCCTAGCCACTGGATCACCAGGGAAGTCCCTGCAGAGCACGTCTGGAACAGGAACTCACTGACAGTCTCAGCCTTCTCAGGCAGGCTCTGCCCCTTCTCCAGAACTCAGCGTGGGGATGTTCCTGGTGAAGGACAGCGGGGTATGCCACTGTGGGGTGACATATCCTGTCCAGGCAACTATTTAAGGGAATTTACCTCTTACCTGCAGAACTGAGTCACAACCTAAGCAGTGGGGTCAGCCAAGGGCATGTGAACACTCAGCCTACTTTCTCTTCCTGCCAAGGCTGGAGAGCGGAAAAGCAGCAGAATTGGGGGGCGTGCATGTTAAAACTCTGTCCTCTGCTTATGTAATAGTCAAGGGCACCAAGGGTTGTTTCCCAGCTCCCTCACAGCTAGCCGAGGCCTGTAACTGGCCACAGCAGTTCTGTGAAAACAAAGACCACCTGATTAGACCTTTGGTGACTCACAAAGGCACTGGCTAACCGTGACTTCTCCAGGTGAAGGTGTCATGACTGATCAATGGGAAGCCCTAGAGGTTCTGCGTGGAAGTGGGGAGCCCTGATCCCGTGTCCTCCACAAGCACGCTTGCCATCCATCTGCCTATCTGGATGGACTCCGTCAGGTCCGGTGTAGGGCTGGGCTGGATATTTCTCCTTTTTGAGGAACAAGAAACTGGGCAATCCTCCTAGCACCTCTGCAGCGGTGATGTGGGGCCTTGGAGTCTTGAAACTGACCTGCTCTACATCTGTGCCTTGATTTTGCTCAAGGATTCAATGGCCAGGGTGGAAATTACAGTGGGAGCCAGGTTATCAGCAGGTTCAATACTGGAGAGTTTATGATTTCAGGCAGTGTTGAGATATCAGCGCTCCCACAATGATTCCTCATCTCAAAGGTATCCAGTGATGCTTCCTTATTTTTACTTCTCTGTCTTGTTCTAACTTGACTGACATTAATCAAATCTTGGGTGCAGGGACTTCCCTGGTGGTCCAGCAGCTAAGACTCTGCACTCCCAATGCAAGGGGCCTGGATTCCCTCTCTGGTCAGGGAACTAGATCTCAGGTGCCGCAACGTAGAGTTTTTGAGGTGCAAGTGAAAGATAACCACATGCCACAATGAAGATCAAAGATCCCTTGTGCTACAGCTAAGACCCAGTGCACCCAAATAAAGAAATGAAAAGAATATTTAAAAAATCTTGGGTACAGGTATCCTTATCCAAAATGCAAACAGTGTCTGAAATTCACAAACACAGCACTTCCTTCACTGTGACTGAAGAACTACCTTATCGCAGACCGTGTTATACACCTGGCCTTGCCTGGCTTCCGAGGCCTCAGTCCATTCATCCAGCACAGAGTCCTTTTTTATATAAAGTGACGGGGTTGGTCCCTTCGAGTTCTGTGGCTTTTCTTCCTTCCAATCAGTGCCAGGGCCTTCTCATAATAGCCTTTGTTTTTCCTTCCTTTGAAGCATGATTTCCAGGCTTGAGAATCCTCAAGGACCCCTGAAGCTATTCATCTTTAATCCCTTCCCTGCTGCCCTGGCGTCTGATCTCACCCTTTAGTTCATCCAACCTCCCTGTCCTACCAGATGCTTCAACTGCCGAGCTAACTGTGAAAATTTAGGGCCTGGAGCAAACATTTCAGAATCGTTCTTCCTCTGCTTTGCATTAATTACCAAATTAATCACTCTTTGGAGAGAAGGCTTCTTCCCCCATTGCTTCTCCTGTGGCCCTCCAAAACTCAGCTTCTTGGAATGACGTCTGTCTGAATAGATGGGCATTGATCAAAGTCTGGCTGCTCTCTGACATCTGGAGAGCACATTGGTGGTGTTTTATATTTTCCTGCCTTTGTTCCATCCAACAAGCATTTGAGGTAAGATTGAACTTTCTTGTGTCTATGCTTGTCCATCTCAAGTCCCCACAAACGAACTCATTCAGGTTCCCACCCCCAACATTTTAATAAACAATGTATTCTTAATTGTGATGAATTATACATCATCTTGACCATTTTCACCATTTTAAAGTGCTGAGTGCATTGGCATTGAGCACATTCATATTTCGTGCAATCACTACCATTAGCTATCCACATCTTCCCAAATCAAAAGTCCGTGTCCATGAACAACACCTCCTCATTCTGCTCCCCCAGCCTCTGGCAACCACCATTCTACTTTCTGTGTCTATGACTCTAACTACTCTGGGTACCTCCTGTTAGTAGAATCATATACAGTTGCCATTTTTTTGCTGGCTTATTTCATTTAGTGTGATGTCCTCAGGTTCATCAATGTTGTATCCTGTACCAGAAAGTCATTCATTTTTTAGGTTGAATAAAGTTCCTTAGTCGGTATAAATCACATTGTTTATCCATTCATCCATCAATGGGCACTTGGATTGCTTTCCCCTTTTGGTTCTGGTGAATCTGGGCTACTGTGAACATGAATCTGTAAATATCTGAGCTCCTGCTTTCAATTTTCGGGGAGTAATGACCAGAGTGTAATTGCTGGATCACATGGTATTTCTGTTTACTTTTTTGAGGAACCATCATACAGTTTTCCATAGTGGCTGCACCACTTCACATTCCCATCAACTATGCATCAGAGTTCCAGGTTCTCCACACCCTTGCCAACACTTGTTCCAGCCCTATCCTTTTCTGTTATGATACAATTCATCACAAGGTATAACTCAAGAGGAGACAGGTCATGCATAATGAAATCTCAGAGAAGAAAAAAGTAACAGGTTTCTGTAAGAGGCAATGGTTATTGCAGAAGGACTGGTGGTGTCAAAATTTCCAAGCAAGATACTGAAAATGGTCATATATATTGGCAAATATTTTTATAAATAAAATGTGCACCTATAAGTTAGATGTTCACATCCATTAATGTAATGTACTTATATGGTAGAACTAAGCTCATTCACCCAAGTTGTTCTTTGAAAGAGTGAAGGTGGGATTTTTTTAAGCATCTTTCTGCACATGGCTACATTATTAGAGAACATTTAAACAATATAATTTCTCATTTGGAAATCAGTGTCACTGACAGGAATAATCCTCATACAGACAATGAGACAGCAGACCATTAGGGTAGCCAAATTTAGTTCAATTTTACATTTTGGGGCAAATCTCTTAAGAGGCTCCTGCTTTGAAAGACTAGAACAAGAACTTGTTCAGTTAGGAAACACTGGATTTCAGAGTTCATCTCCACAATGGAATTAGTATAAGCAGCATGTCCCCCATATGCTATTCTCTTTAACTAGGTCACCACCATGCCTCCTTCTATTTAGAGCTCAGCAACTCAAGAGATGAAATGGTTTTAGGATGTTGTTGACTGAATGATGGTCTTTGGATAAAGAGTAGTGATAAAAAAGATTCAAGAAGGAGTTGAGGGTAAACCCTCAGACCCCTGTGCCCTGCTGTCAGAGAGTGTCCCTTTTTCCTCTGAACAGTGCTGAGTTCCCTGAGTGCTCAATTTACAAGGATACAGAAAGCCCAGTCTCAGAATTCTCTATTCATGGCAACAGGAATTGTGGGTTTTAGCCTGCTGTTTGGCAAGCTCTCAGCCCAGATGGGGTTCAGTAATGACTTCTGCAAGGTGTTTAATCAGATCCTAGAAGAGTCCATGACTGCCATGTTTAATTATTCCGGTTTAATGGAGCATTCAGCGAGATCCCACTTGGTTTGCGATCAATGATTACGGTCATGGGGAAGAGGGGCTAGGATCCAGACGCCCGGGCCCCATTGACGCTCTGCACAGCGATGGAGCAGCTCTGCCAGGGGCTGACATCTCCAGCTGCAGATGTGTATTTATAGCCATTTTCTCCAAGCCAGCACCAATTTAGGCGAGGCAGATGATTTACTGAAATGCTACGACTCTGAATCCCCTCTTGTACGCGGCCTTCCTCCCCATTTCAATGCAGGGGAAAGGCTAAGGGAGGAGCTGATATTTAAACAAGAAAAATTCCTTTACATCAGCACCGAAGGGGCTGATTGATGGATGCTGATGGCCCAGACATGGGTAATCGAACCCTTAATGCTGCTCTCTAATAAGCGGCCAAAGGGTATTTGCATGTCAAAGGGGTTGATGATTTTCTTATCTCTACTTGTGAAAAACTAAGCTGCTCTGCAAATTTTTGGTAGGTCAGATACTAGGGATGGAAAACAGAGGGTGGTCTGTTTCAGAGTCTGCTGATAATTGAATAGCTGAATTTTCTGATATTAAGATGAACTAGAGGGAACTTAAAATCTATTTTTCTTAAGTAACAGTTCCTGAATCTTATAAGTTAAAATATCAGAATGTCACTTTTGGAAGTGATGCTCATTTAAACCTGTTATAAAATTCACTAGAAGACTTCCTTTGGGCTTAAGCTTTTGTGTAATTCTTATTATTGGCAGTCAGGAAGTTAGGGTATGGATGTGAGAGTTGGACTATAAAGAAAGTTGAGCGCCAAAGAATTAATGCTTTTGAACTGTGGTGTTGGAGAAGACTCTTGAGAGTCCCTTGGACTGCAATGAGATCCAACCAGTCAATTCTAAAGGAAATCAGTCCTGAATATTCATTGGAAGGACTGATGCTGAAGCTGAAACTCCAATATTTTGGCCACCAGATGCAAAGAACTGACTCATCTGAAAAGACCCTGAATGCTGGAAAAGATTGAAGGCAAGAGGAGAAGGGGACAACAAAGGATGAGATGGTTGGATGGCATCACTGACTTGATGGACATGAGTTTGAGTAACCTTCAGGAGTTGGTGATGAACAGGGAAGCCTGGAGTGCTGCAGTCCATGGGGTGGCAAAGAGTTGGACACGACTGAGAGACTGAAGTGAACTGAACTGAGGAAGTTAGGTCTTTGGGTTAAGATGCTTGCTCCTTGGAAGGAAAGTTATGACCAACCTAGATAGCATATTAAAAAGCAGAGACATTACTTTGCCAACAAAGGTCCATCTGGTCAAGGCTATGGTTTTTCAAGTGGTCATGTATGGATGTGAGAGTTGGACTGTGAAGAAAGCTGAGTGCCAAAAAATTGATGCTTTTGAACTATGGTGCTGGAGAAGACTCTTCAGAGTCCCTTGGACTGCAAGGAGATCCAACCAGTCCATCCTGAAGGAGATAAGTCCTGGGTGTTCATTGGAAGGACTGATGCTGAGGCTGAAACTCCAATACTTTGGCCACCTCATGCAAAGAGTTGACTCGTTGGAAAAGACCCTGATGCTGGGAGGGATTGGGGGCAGGAGGAGAAGGGGATGACAGAGGATGAGATGGCTGGATGACATCACCGACTAGATGGGCATGAGTTTGAGTAAACTCCCGGAGTTGGTGATGGACAGGGAGGCCTGGCGTGCTGTGATTCATGGGGTCGCCAAGAGTCGGACAAGACTGAGCGACTGAACTGGAGGTCATAGGTCAGAAACCCAATGCATTCCTGGGATTTTTGCATGTCTCTTATCATGTTCCCTCTGAGGAGCATAAACAAACACATTTCCCTCCCACCTGCCTTTAATCAGGTGTTGAATTAAACCCAGTCAACTCTATCTACTTTCCTTCCTGCTAGTGTGTAACATGCATAAACTGCCCAGGCTAGAACTAGGGGAGTGGTTTTAAATTTGTAAGCACCAAATCCACAAATGCTCAAGTGAACTGGAACTGATTCTTACTAACCAGTCACCCAAAAGGGCAGAGCATCTATAAACATCTTCATCACCTCCTCCTGCAACCCTCCCTTTCCCTGCTCCATCCCCCAATTTGGAAATTCTGAAGAGCAAACCATTGGCTTGATCTCAGAGGATGTGGGATGAATCAAGAACTTTCAGAGGCTGGGACTAAAAGGGGTGGGCCTTTGTCTCTCAGAAAGGTTTGCGTGAGTCTAGTTCACAGGGACTGTGGCAAGAGAGTGTGGCTTTGCCATTCATGGTGGCTTGTTCTAGTGATTCACCTTCCTTGTGGGAAAAAGAGTATCATATTCACGGCTTCTCTACCACCAGAGTTTTTTGGTCAGTCTAAATTTCATGTCTGTTCTCTTCTTAAAACGCAATCCAGGCTTCACACTTCCCAGGCCCACATTTTACACAAGGATCAAGTGATGCTAATATTCATGTTCTCCACTACTGACCATCGTCACAGTTCTTCATTAAGAAATCTATGAAGAGCATGCTTCTTACTGTTTTATATAGATATCTCTTTGATCTTTGGTTCTGCAGATGAGCACTATGCTCTATGGTTTCATGAGTTTGAAGAAGACTTCAGTTAATGACATGTCATCAATTTCAGCATTTTAATGGGTTAGCAGGACAGACGATTCCTGGCATTTCAAAGATAATTGTGATATCAATGAAGGCAGGACTGTATTGTTATACTCTCTGCCCATGCCCAAAGTAATTTATATTTTTAATGATAAACCTGCTCCTTAAGGCTGAGAATAGTGGGATAAAGCCTATGCAATAAGAATTAACTTTGTCATATGTGAAAATGGCCTTAACACATAATAGACCACTGCATATGGTTAGGGAAAAACCCACTTGATATTACTTATTCTGAAATAAAAATAACTTTTAGTGGATACAGTCTAATATTTAATGAGTTTATACATAGTAAGTCCATACAGAAAACTGTGCTGAGTTGCTAAGGGTACATTTTGTAATTAACAAGTGTCCATGAGGACATCAAGTTGCTCAAAACTACATGCACAATGGGAGCAAGACAGTGATTTTCTACAGCTTGGCTGCTGACTGGAAACATTCATTTGAAAAAAAGTCCTATAGGCCAACACATGGTCGTGTTCTTTGGCATGGCCTTTGGGGGAAGACCTGAGAGATGATTCATTCATTGCTAGTATCAGGCAAGAATACTGGAGTGAGTAGCCATTTCCTTTTCCAGGGGATCTTCCTAACACAGAGATTGAACCCAGGTCTCCTACATCACAGGTGAATTCTTTAGAGACTGAGCCATCAGAGAAGCCCTAGTATAGACAGAGAAGTATTTCTTCAAAAACAAAACAAAAGCCTTCTGGTGGGACTTCTCTGGCAGTCCAGTGGCTAAGACTCTGTGCTTCTAGTACAAGTGGTATGGGTTCCACCCCTGGTCAGAAAACTAGGATCTCACATGCCATGTGGCATGACTAAAAATCAAAGAGAAACCTTCTGGTCTTGTCTGTAGGTATGGCTTAGGGAGGTGGGAAGACGGTCCACTCAGGGAGGTTCGATCAGCTTCCTTTGTTTTCTCTAAATAACATCAACTTTTGTATCTGCTTGGTTACCCTGTAAAGCAAAAGCATCTGCCTGGCTTCAGCCTCAGTTTACTGAGCTTTAAGATGGGAATCCCAGCACCTACCTACGAAGGGTAATGCTAGGGTTCAATGAGATGGATGAAAAGTGCAAAGAACAGGGTCTGGCATGTGGCAACCATTTACCGCTACTAGTAACTCTACTTTCAATCAGGTTGGGATTCTGTAAGAAGGCTACGTAGTACTCAGTACAGATTAAGGTCCTAAATGACCCAGAATAAATCCTCATACACTCAGATTGTTGACATATCAGAGCATCAAAGTCTGCAGTCACCTGACAACACTGTTCCTTGTGTGGACTCATTTTAAACATTTATTAAAAAAAGCAAAATGTACGTTCATCTCAAATAGAACAGTTAAAAATGGTAAAGCAATACAAACAATTTGTTACTAGCAGCATCCAGTTGTTAGAAGGTCCGGCCCCGCTCCTCACTCTGCTCTGGCAAGCTCAGCCTCTTCTGAGTCCTCTGCCACCTACACTGCCCTCCGTCATAGTGCAGGTGAAACCAAAGTTTATAAAATTAACAATTTAAGGTTAAATAAGCTTAAATAAGGGTGTTAAATACAAGACACTTCATCAAAGCTTCTGTACAAAGATAAACAAATTTGGCATTGTACAAGTGATTCCGCTGGCTCACGGCACACAGGAGAGCTCTCGTAAGTAAGCAGGTTGACGCTTTTTTTCAACAGAGCATTAACTATACAAAAGTGAACTAAGAGTTGAAGTGACTACTCAGTGAGCCATTTACAAGGCATATGAATCTTTTTTTTTTAAATCAGAACACTGTTAATATTCAGGCACCGTTTGCTCCTGCAAATAAATAAGTCTCTAAAGGAACTGCATTTGAACTCGTGTTAGACACATCAGTGCTTTTTCTGTCCCCCCTGCCCCGACACGGCTTTTCCAACTATTTCATCTGCTTCTTTCTTATTGCTATGATAATGTGGCTGTGGAAATAAAACTACTGTACATCCAAAAAAATAGAGCACCTTTAACATTAAAGTATATGTCTGATTATTTGTTCTCATGTTTATTTTACAATTCTAAAGCCCAAACTATGGTAATCTGCTTTAATATCTCTACCGGGTCACCTGATACATAAAGCCCAACCATCGTCCCTTGTGAGGTAAGCCCACACAGAGCTCCATTTCAGCAGAGCCTGAAAGGTCCACACTGACACCAGAGTTTACATTCATCTCGACACCAGCGTTACATTCATCTTCACGGGTGTTGCTCTCTGCGGTCACACGGTGGCTCCCTGTCCTGCTGGGGGCATGGTGCTAGACAGAGTGGGACAGCAAACACAGCTATGATGGGCCAGAAGCACAGCAAAAAACCACATGTTGGCGACTATGAAGGGACTCCGGGCTTCCCCAGGGGCCCGAGGTGGGTGGCGGCCTGGTTACGGCTTCTTGTCGATGGTGTTGAAGAACCACTCTGTGAACTTGCGCAGCTGGGCGGCAGCTGTCTGCGACTCCTCCTGCAGCCGCAGGTTGTCCTGCCGCAGGTGCTGTACCTCTGCCTGTAGCACTGCCTTGTCCTGCTTCTCCTGGGAGAGGGGGATGGAGACAAACAGTCATGCCCTTGCTAGACACAGTCTCTCCTACCGGCTGCAGTCTGAGCACTTCTATCCCTATTTATATATTTTATAGATTTATTTATTCATTTCTTGGGGGCAGAGGGGATCTGACTGCCTGTTCTGGCTTCTCCAAAAATGAGGGTGAGAATAAGTAACTAAGAATATTCTTTCCTTTCATCCCACTTTGTTCCCAACAGGAGCCAAGACAGCTGTTATACAGGAAGGTGATTAACCAGTTTCTATCATCCTGTCTCTGAAAAAGGGGGCCTGGGAAGAGGTGTAGCCTTGGATAGGAGGACAGAGCTTCCATAGCATGCCTTCTTACTGGCCAAGTCAGAATCCGCAGAGCTGCTGACTGTGGGCTTGGTTTTCACCATCTCATCTCATCTGAAAGCTTTCCTGGGAAGCTGTATTTCCATAATAACCTTCAAAGTGCGCCACTAAAAACTGTTCAAATAATCAAGATTTTTCTGAAGAATCACATACAGAGTTTCCAATAGACAGTAAAGAAAAATGTACAACACAAATTTGAGCTCCCAAATGCTGAAAGGGATGCTTGACCCAGAGAGGAAGAGGAGGTGGGGGGTCATCCTTATGGTGAGTGCTGCTTTTACAGAGAGGTGACCTGATTGTCAACACTGCAGACACACCTGCAGCAGTGAGCTGGGAGCTCAGGCTCTTCAGGAGACTGGCCCCCTCAGCATGTCTGGTCCTGTCCTTGATGTCTGCTCCTTTTTCCTGTCCCTCCACAACCCGTCCCCAACACCACTTGCCTCATCTGTTGAACAAAGACACCAGTCTCCAGAGGACGCTTGGATTAGGACTGGTTGCTAACTTAGCCCACTCAAGTCTGGCCTTCTCTTGGTCACAAGAGGCTCAAGCTCCTGTTCTCCCCAAGCTCTGGGGCTCTCATGCCCAACACAGGTCAGACATCCCTGCTGCAGCCCAGCTGCCAGCCTCTCATGACCCCCAGTCCTTCTCCTCTACCCACCGAGTGTGTCCTGTCAATAAAACCTTCTATACTCTCAACACCTTCTTCCCTGAGCGTTCCTTTCATTTTCAGCTGTAAATGAGTCTTGGCTCTCTCCTGGGGATGCTGCTTTCCCAGCAGCTCAGAAGGGTAAGGGCTTGTTCTGAAGAGCACAGAGCTTAGAGGCAAGGCAGGCCAACACCTTGCCCCTGCTGCCCCGGCAGGTGATTGCTCTTCCCTAAAATCCCATGACACTGGCTCTAAGACCTGGCACCCCTGCTCTCTGCCATGGTCAGCTATATCTCCAGCCCTTCCCATCATGGAAGATTCTAGAACATGGTTCATTTTTCTTCTTTCCTTCTCCATTCATCATGTCTGTTAATGATTTCAAGACCCAACAGACATTCCATATGATTCAGCCTTTCTGTGATCTTAAGCCCACCCTCCTCACTGCCCCTCACCCCACCCCAGCCATATCCTGGACCTTGAAGCTATTATTGATAACTGCACATGTTCCTAAATGTTTCAAGCCCATACTGCCTGATCACTGCGTGTTGTCTTTTTAAAATAATTTCTCCAGTATCCACCCCTCAAAAATGATCTTAATCCACCAGTCTTGCCTTATGGTCACTGTCCACTGACACCCACCGCAGGGACATTATTCCTTCTCACCCAGCTTAGACTGAGTCCCTCAGTTTAATCATATCCTTTACAAACTGCATAACTCTAATATTGATTAAATTCAACTCTCCAATTATTCAACACCTATCGGGAAACAGAGTTACCAGCCATTCCACTTGGTCTGAGATGTTCCCAGTGTCAGCTCTAAAAGTTCTGTGTCCTAAACCCATCAGGTAAACTGGACAGCTGGTCAACCATGCTGGAGGAAACATCTAATTTAAGCTACAATCCCACCAAATACCCAGCTACCCTCCATTCTACACCCTCCCTCCATCCTGATATCTCTCACCCTCTTTCCCATTGCTCACCCATAGTTCTGGAATAAAGAAATAAACCAGAGGAGAACTTTGTCAACCTGTCTCTGTTTGGACTACTGCCATACCTCATTTCACTAGGCTTTGCAGCCTAGTGTTTTACAATTTGTAGGTTTGTGGCAACCCTGCATTTAGCAAGTCTCTCAGTACCACTTAGCCAACTGCATTTGCTCACTTCATGTTTCTGTGTCACATCTGGTAATTCTCCCAATATTCCAAACTTTTCCATTATTATTACATTTGTTATGGTGATCTCTGATCTTCAGTGCTACTACTGTAATTGTTTTGGCACTTTTTAGCATAAAGTATTTTTAATTAAGCTATGTACATTGTTTTTGTGGACATAATGCTATTGCACACTTAGACTACAGTACAGTACAGTGTAAACATAATCTTTATATGCACTGAAAAACCAAAATATTCATGTGACTCAATTTACCATGATATTCACTTTATTGCAGTAGTCTGGAACCAAACCTGCAATCTCTGAGGTAGACTTGCACTCATGTATGAATCACTCACACACACTCTGCTCTGGTAACTATTGAGAATAGTCCCTACTTGCATCTGGGGCTACACCCTCCTTGTTAGGCTTAGGACATTACACTCTTTACTCCCACCATTATTTCCCTCCCAACTGGGTTATTTCCACCAGCATTCAGGCCAGCTGTTAGTTCTCCCTTCTTTCACCAACAGAACCCTCCCCACCCGACTATCCCCCTCCAGCTACTGTACCCCATTTCATTTTCCTGGAGAGCAAAGCAGCTACCCAGCCGGCACTGATAATTCAACAAGAGCTCAGCAAATGTCTAAGGAATAAACAATGTCATGTCTTTTGAGGACTGAGCACACACAGGTTGATGGGTAGAAAAGACGCTGACTCACTGTGGGGACAAAAGCTTGGGGAGACCAGGTTTCCTGGCACCAACTAACTCCTTTTAGGTCAACTCATAACTGATAATCCACTGAATTGACAAATGCTAGTATGCTGCGTGTCTTCCTTACTCTGAAGACAGGCTACCCAAAGGCACATCCTCGTTCAGTCAGATCTACTGGATCTTGTGTCTCCTACAATAAAATAGAGTAGTTGTGGGCAAGAGATGGAGTCAGACCTTGGGTGTCTCCATTCCCATTTACTGTTGGGCTTTGATTAGGGCACTTATTGTTGTCAAGTGTCTTTCTTTTTATTCCAATAGTTAAAAGGGGTTGATTGTATAAGAGACAGAGTTCTGAGCAGGAACTTCCAATTGATTGTTTTACCTTCCGAAGATCTGTCTGCAGCTGCCGAAGAATCAACTCCAGTTGGTTGACTTTCCCAGTCAGTGTGGATGGAGACCGCTCCCTAGCAAGGAAGGAATGACTTAGAACAACTCAAGAGTGCTGAAGTCGAGCCAGGGCATTCAGAAAGTTGGCAATGTTTTCATGCAAGACATTCTATCATGTGCCGAGAGCACAGCAAGGAAGTAAATAAGATTATGTCAGATGTAGCAGGTCAACATGTCACTGCTTTGGTGGAAAATCCCTCCTGGGTTGCTTTTGACTTAAAAGGGGCTTCAGAATCTCTATCGGCATATACATTGACAAGAAAACAAAAGATGATCTAAATGCATTTAGGTAGCCAAGATTAGGCAGACCAGAATCAAGTCCTGGGAACCAAAGAAACTCAATTTCCCCAATTTGCCTTTCTCTATTAAGAAAGTATCAAGGAATTCATCACCAAGATGAACATGCAAGTTGCTGATCACTCAAGTTGATAGAAGAGTTGGAATTAGGAGTGGATAGCACTCAGACAGAAAGTAACACTCTGTGGGTGATGAACACATCAAGAACACAGGGACAGAGGGACTTCCCTGGTGCACCAGTGGTTAGGACTCTGTGTTGCCCATACAAGGGGCATGGGTTCAATCCTGAGTTGGGGAGCTAAGATCCCACATGCTGTGTGGTACAGCAAGAAGTATTTTAAAAAAAGAACAAAAAGAACACAAGGGTAGAGACAGCTGGCTCCTGGCACACTTCAGTGGCAGGTGAGGGGCTGGGTGGAGGCCCAGGGTTGAGGGAAGCATGTGTGCTCAGGAGCTGAGTACGTGCAGCCTGGCAGAGCAAGGGTGGTCAGCAAGGTGTCCCTGGCCAGTGCTGCTGCCGTGATCAGGGGGCAGACACTGACTGGGGCCACCCCCTCCCACTCGGGAGCTCAACCTCACCATCCAGGGCATGGGCTACACGTCTTGGCATGCAGGGCTCACCCGTGGAGCACAAGCTCCATCCAGCCCAGCAGGGCAGGAAGCAGAGTCAGGCCTGCTCAGTCCCTTCTCTGGGTCCTTCAGGACTAGGTGAAGACAGGTGGAACAGTTTCCTGGCTGCTCTGGGCTGAGCTTCTGTTAATTGCTGGGGCCTGGGACATGGGAAGGAGGCACACCACAGGGGTCACATACCCAGCTGGGTCCATGAAATCTTTGCTGCTGCCAGGATCGACACACAAAGGCAGCTCCTGGGCCCCTTCCAGGTCCTGCTCGGGGTGCATGTCTGTCAGGGTACAGAAGGACGCCACTCTCTGGTCTGGGGAGGGGAGACACATAGACAGAAGAGTTAGGAATAGCTGCAAGGCACTGTCTCCTGGTGGAAATGAATAGTTTCTAAATAAAATCTGCCCCTCCCCCCGACCAGTTACTGCCCTGTTTTAAAGAAAACAAAGAAAAACAAACTCAGGCAAGCTGCTGACAATCAGCAAACATTCAGATCGGCCGTCCTGCTGGGCTGCATGGCACACAGACACCACGGCCATGGGATAACAAGCAGACACTGGGTTTGCTACAGCCAATCTTTCTTCTGTGCACATCCCAAGAAACGCCAAAGCTGTCACTGGGTGCGAAAGAACAGCGTTGGGTGATGAACAGAACCCAGGAGAGGCACCTCTCTCCAGACCTGGAGAGCATTCTTGAGACACGATGGCCCGGACATGTCACCCTGTGCATCCCCAACCCTCTGCGCTTCTATAACCATGCACACGTGCAGATAACGAAACAGAAAGGAAAGGTTATGGAGGATGGAGCACCCACAGTCAGCCCCAAACAGTCACCTAGATAGGAGGTGTGATGACAGAGCAGCCCAAGTTCTTCATCTGAGTCAAGACCTGAAATAAGATTTAGAATTTTCCTTTGAACAGTAATATCTCTCCTCACTTGAGAGCCTCTTGGGTACATGTAAGGCTCAGGTGACGGGTCCTATGAAAAATAGATGTGTGGGTGTGAGACAGCCACATGTGTATACGTGTGTGCATATCTGCAGATGTGTGTAAGTGTGTGCATGTCTGCCGGTGTGTATATGTTGTGTGAAGCCAAGAACTGCCCCTGAGAGGCTGTAATACAACGCCAAAGAATGTGGTCAGAGTGTACGTTTCACACGTGATGGTCCTGGCTGGACACACGGCTGTCATGCACAACAGTTAAGTTGCATGCCACACAGAGGTCAATCCAGCTGCAGTAAGGTGTGAGCATTTTGGGTCTGCTTGAATGACCCATTCCCTGAAGGTGAAGATGCTGGTAGTGAGAGAGATTAGCAAATATTCTCACTAACACCCTTAGAGGAAGATCTGCAGCACGGGTAGCAATGATCAGCATGACTACTTTCTGTCCCCCCGCCCCCACCCCCAAACAGCACAGGGCCATTTCTGTTCCTGGCACCAGTGACTTCACGTTGAATGTCGAGCTGGGCAGGAAAGGAAAGGTGATATTCTTTGAAATGGGCACCAGACTGGCCCAGCTCTGAGGGCTGAACACAAGAACACTGGCCCAGAAATGCTGAAAGGCATGCAGAGAAAACCCTGCTTTTCAGCAAGGTGGAGGTGAGGCCCAGGGATGCATCCCATCATCCACGCTGACTCCCCCTTCACACGCCGTGCCCGAGCGCACCTGCGGTTGGACTCTGAGGGAGGCAGCAGGTGCGTTAGCGCTGCTGCCGCTTTTTCACATGATCTGATTACTGGCTGAGAAACCACACTGGGGTCCGTGACATGGGTGCTCTGTGCTTAATTTAACCTATTACATCTCCCCCTGGCTGCTGGCTGCGTCTCCTAATGAAGCTACCTGCTGGTGGTTTCTGGAGGGTCCCACACAGCCTGTGAATTAGAGAGGATGGTGGAGCTGCCAAGGAGCCCTGGAAGGAGCCAGGCTGCAGGGCCAGGGTGCCGTGCTGAGCACCCCACCTGAAGGAGCATACAGCAGGTTCCCAGCCGCACGTCCCTTTCCTCCATCATGACTCCTCAATGCCTGCTGACAGGTACTCAGGGGTCCTTCAATCAACATTCCGGAAAGGCTTAAGGGCCCATTCCACACTTTGCACCTTCTATAGGATGACAGACCTTCTACAACTATATGTTCCTGAGAGATGGCCAAGTTCCCAATTTGATAGACTAGTAGGATTTATACATCTGATGAAATAATTGGTAATTTAATTATGATTAACAGCACATAGAGAATGAACCTATGGCTGCTGGGGAGGGAAGGATGGGGGTAGGGACAGTTAGGGAGTTTGGGATGGACATGTACACACTGCTATAGCAAAAATGGATAACCGTCAAGGTCCTACTGTTAGGCACAGGGAGCTCTTCTCCACGCCATGGGGCAGCCTGGATGGGAGGGGAGTTGGGGACAGGGTGGATACATGTCTGTGTATGGCTGAGTCCCTTTGCTATCTACCTGAAACTATCACAACATCGTTAATTGGCTACACTCCAATATAAAATAAAGAAGCTTTTGAAAAAAGATTAACAGCATAATTTGGGCATTGCCTGCTTTTACAAAGCCTGATGAGATGTGACCAGCAGAGGTGGGGCAGGAAGGATGGGCGCACAGGCTGGGGGTCAGTGGCTCTGGGGAAGGGTGGGGGGTCTGGGCTGTCAGGGTGCCAAGATAACCTCTGTCCTGTGACAGCTCTGAATCAGGAAATGATTACCACTTAAAAAAAAAAAACAAAAAAAAAACAGCAGACACATTTTTTATTTCACAGTGAATTTAACTACTGAACAAAAGGAATGAAAGAAAAGAAAGAATTTATTTTTCTCACTTTTTAAGAGAGTTTTGTTGACTCATCCACATTTTATGCAACCCAGTGATAATTCAGTTAGTTTCTATCTTTCTTAATATAGTTGGTTCTGATCATCAAGTCTAAGTATCTCAATGAAAACATCTTGGCTTGCTTCATCTATTTTTACCTTAATTGATAAAATACCCACATATTTGAAGAAACAGAACTTACTACTGGCAGCCATTCAAACATTCCTTGGGGAGAAACGAGGTCCTACCAGTCAGGAGGCAAGAAGCCAAAAATAGACTTTTGCCAACAATGTAATTTCACAAAGAAGATTTCACTTTGAATCCAAAAAGCTTGGGAGGTTAAAATGCAACTAGAATGCTACTTGATTAAGTACAGACACTAAACTACTTTGTAAAATGGCTAATTTAGTGACAGTTTCCAGTAGAAGCTTTATTCCTCCAGAGCTTATTTCGGTAATAATAAATATTCAGTAACCAAGAAATTACTGACATTGAACCAAAAGGCACAGACAAGACTATAAGAAAAAGGGAGGCTCAGAGTATGCACTTCATGTAAATGGTGAGCACAGCAAGGATCCAATTACCCACAGTGTACATGTTTTCCCTTGAAATCATCTTTAAAAAACCTGATTGCAATGTCAGTTTCTTGTTTTTAAAGTTTATTTTATTGAAGTATAGTTGATTTATAATGTTGTGTTGAGTTCTGCTGCAGAGCCAAGCAATTCAGTTATATACAGACACAGACATAGATATTCTTTTCCATTATGGCTTATTACAGGATATTGGATATAGCTCCCTGTGCTACACAGTAGGGCCTTGCTGTTTACTGTCAGTTCCTCATCTTAGTGCATTTAGCATTGAACAAGAGGGTGCACAGTCAGTAGGCTCCTCCATATCAGTCTTGAGCTGAGACGGCTGACTCAACAGTTGCCTGCAAATAATCCCCACGACCCCAGGCCAGCTGTGTGGAGCAACGAACCCCATAAGGCCAAGCCTGCTTCGTGAGGGATGAGTGCTCTGATCAACTAGCCATGTCTGCTGAGAGCCAGAACAGGAGAACAGATATGCCCCAGATGCATGCCATACAGGACATGCATGTATGAGGCTAAATTAAGTGAAACCCATTTCCACAAACAAAGCTGCTCTAATGTCTTTTCTACACTACACCTTATAGAAAAGTTGGGGCTCTCTAGCTACAAGTGAGCACGCGCACCTCGCTATATAATACAGGGAACCCAGCCCGGCGCTCTGTGATGACCTAGAAGAGTGGGTTGGGGGTGGGTGCGAAGGACGCTCAAGAGGGAAGGGATATACATATATACACACATACCCTTATGGCTGATTTGAGTCACTGTATGGCAGAAATGAACACAAAATTATAAAGCAGTTATCCTCCAATTAAAAATTTGTTTAAAATGTATGCTTTTCATGCTCTGTTTAAGAAACCAAGGGCATAGGTAACCTAATAAAAGTGTAAACTTGTACTTTTCCAGAAAATACACTTACATGAACTATTTCACTTCCACAGTGGTGTCTGATAAATGAGTTAATTCTGCACATGCCAGTAGCTCACACATCCGCTTGCAATAATTACTACCAGTGGGGAAGAGCTGAAATCCCGAGGGGAGGAAAGGCCTGCAGGGAGCTGTGTGGGACACTGACATCCAGTCTCTGATCACCAGTTTATAACGCTGCCTTTAACGCTTCATTCCACTTAAGACAACATCATCCACTTAACAAATGCCCAAGAACACACCAATTGGCCACCCCTGATATTATGACAAATGAGAACTACCTTAAGTCCTAGGACTTTTAAAAAGACTCCACTCTCCTTCTCCTGTTTCATTGTCGGACCCACAGCCAGCTTTACTAGTTGGGTTTGTTCACCTGACCATACTGGGGGGATGGGATCTCTCTATATCATTTGGTCCCTCTCTACCCTACATTGTCCTTTCACTTCATACATAAAGGAAGTGAAAAGCATGCAAAGGTGACAGATGATGGTTTCAGTGTATAATAACATTGATGAGAGGTGCTGTGTAGGAGTTCTGATGGGCAGAGGTCACATCTCACCCCTTTCCCTGAAAACAAAACAACCGCCCACATGGCAGCAAGCCAGGACTGGGACTCAGCCAGTTTTTAAACTATTACAGGAGAAGGGAGTGGCAGCCGTGGACCCTGGTGAGAAAAGCACTCTGCACTTGACTCACCTTCTCTCTCACAAGTTTATGAAGCTCTCAATTTTTAGATACTGGTTTTGGAGCAGAGTTGCATAACCCATCTATTCACTTATTAATTAATGTTTAACCACGCTGCATAGCATTTCTGTATTGAACGCTTTCTATTCTTTTGAATCATTGCCTGTAAGCAAGTTCTCAGGAGTGAGATTTCTGGTCAAAGAGTGGGTACATTTTCTGGCTCTAGTTATATGCTGTCATACTGCTTGAACACAAAGATGGATTGTTTTACAATCTTTGTAACGATACCAGCTGAGAGTGTTCTTCATAACTATCCAGAACTGCTGTGTGGTTTTTCATACTCGCAAGGTAGCTCATTATTGTCTACATTTGCATGTGTGGCTGAACACTTTTCAAGTCCTTACTTATTGTGTCATCCTTCTTTTGGACCATGTGTCATATGCGTTGACCATTTGTTTCTCAGGCATTTGATATTTTTTTGGGTTCATGTTCCTTCATTCACTGGAGACACTTAGGTTTCACCTGTCAAATTTATTACAAATCTTACCCATGTTCCCCAGTTCCCCCTTTAATGTTCTCTTCCAGGTTCATAAAAGATTTAAATACTTTTATCTGGTCCCATTACATTTTGTATGTTCTCTCAAAAATCCATAGTTATGGTACTGGCATGCTTCTAAAACATTAATCTTTGTCTTTACCTTTTCTAGAATCAACTTTTTCAATTCCTAAATCCAAATGGAGTATGGAAATCCCACCCCACTCCCATTTAACTCTTAAATATACACAGATTTTGGTCTAGGCTCTTTTTTTTTTTCCCTTCAAAAGGACTAATTTCTATTTTTTGAATCATTACTATGTTGTTTTAATTATGACTGACTTACAGTAAACTTTTATTGTTGACCATTATTCATCTATTTTCCAAATGGATGCAAGTATCCTACAGATATTTGAACTGAAATGGTACAAAACCTGTGAACTGACTCAGGAAAGGCTCTCATCTTTTCTGTGTGCTTCTATCCATTCCTATCCTTCCATATATCAGGACTTTTCAAAGTGCCCAGCGCTTTCTCTCCTTATGATTCCAACGATGGGTAAACTCCCAAGGAATTTATTCTGATCTTGCTAAGGTGTCCTTTATGACTGCTATGTGGATGGCTGCACGTGCCACTCCTGACACCAGTAGGAAGAGCCTACTTCCATCCTGGGATCTGGGCTGGCCTTGGACTTCCCCTACCCAATAGGATGTGGTGGATATAATGCTCTGGGTCTTGAAACATCACATATCTTCTGCTTATGCTCTCCTGACTCCTTAAGTCACATGTGAAGAAGTACAATTACTTTGCTGGAGACAAGGCTCCAGCCAGATCCCAGTGTTCCAGGTACAGGCCTATAAGAGGAGTCACCTTAATGCTCCAGACCCAGTTGAGCTCCAGCTGAATACAGCTAGCATGACTGACATCAACGGAAGAAACAGGAAACAGAAGAACCACTCAGCTGAGCCTGGCCAACCCATGGAATCACGAGACATAACAAACTAGAGTCTTCAGCCATAAATTTTAGGGTGGTTTGTTATACAGAAATAGATAACTGAAAATGCTAACAATGCTTTGAAATGAGGCTTATAAAAATATGAAATATATTTTAGAATACCTACTTTATAATATCTAATAATTTCTTTTTGATTTATATTTTCTAGATATAGAATTATATATGCAAATATTTCCTTACTTTCAAAATTTATTCTTTTGAATACTAGATTCCAGTACAAAATTAAAGGACATGATCTCTGAGGATAACCTTGTTTAGTCTCTAGACTTAAGTGATACACTTTAAACATTAAAAAATTTTTTCCCATTAAGTGTTATTTCATATAGTATTATATAACTATATTCAATATCCTGTAATATTATATAAGGGAAAGGAGTATAAAAAGAAAAAATAAATATTTATACACACGTTTGCATATATAATATATATATCTGAATCACTTTGTTGTACAGCTGAAAGTAACATAACATTGTAAATCAACTATACTTGAACCTTTAAAAGTAATATGGAATAAAGTTGATATTCTTCACCAGGGTTTGAAAGTATCTCTCAATTCTTAATTTTTATTAGAAATAGGTTTAATTCTATTATACATATCCTTTCTGAGAAATTGATATGACAACTTTTAATGACTTCATCTATTATAACTTACTATAACTAAAGGTTTTCTTTTATTAAGCCAGCTAACTTCCTGCTAATAACAATGAATATTTTTTCAATTTATGACTGAGCTTCGTCTAAGCTGTCTCACATCAACATTAATGACTAAGATTGTCTTACAATTTTTCTTTTCTATGTGCTATGATAAATCCTATTATGCAATGAGGCTGCTAATACATTTCAAGAAAAATTTATGCAAGGGCATTATCACTCTTTGAAACTTTGAAAATAATTAACTGTAAACGTTAGTTTTGGGTGATATTTGGGATTTGGAAATATTCTTGCATAATTTTTTCAATGCCCTCCACACTCTGACTTCTACTTAACTGTTTCTCATGCTCTTTCCCCCCAACTTTCTTGCAGGAAATATCCAATTATCTTATTCATCAGATTTATTCCTACATAGGAATAAAGTGACATTCCTTAATCATGTTATCATCTCTCATGTATTCAATACTAATCTCCTTCCTCATTTCTAATTTTGTTCACTTATGTGTTCATTTTCTGAACCAATTTATACTGGCTTACCAATATTCAAAGAAAAAATGATCATTAATTAAATTTACAAACTGCACAGAAATTTCAATTGCAAGTTTTTTTAAGAAAATCATTTGATTTCTTTCTTTCCTTTTTTTTTTTTTTTTTGTTTTCTTTCACAACCTCTGTAGAATGTTTTTGAAGTACAGTTACTTAATTTTCACTTTGTTTTTCCATTTAAATATGTTTCTGAAGCAGTTCTTCAGTTTAAGGCCTACTCCCTGCTGTAGTCCAAAGACTTTACTAGGCAAGCTCTTCATCTTCACTTACTAGAAAAGAAAAAGATACTCTTACCACAGTCCTAATTCTTCCTAGCACAATTGTGGTCGGTTGCTTCAGTCATGTTCAACTCTCCGCAACCCTATGAACTGTAGCCTGCCAGGCTCCTCTGTCCATGGGGTTCTCCAGGCAAGAATACTGGCGTAGGGAGCCATTCCCTTCTCCAGGGGATCTTCCTGACCCAGGGATTGAACCCATGTCTCCTGCATCTCCTGATCTGCGGGTAGATTCTTTACCTGCCAAGCTACCTGGGGAGCACAATTATCACTAGACTAATATTTAGAACTGTCTGAATTGTTAAAGTTTTTGGTTTATGTTTTGCGACTATTTTCTGACTTAATTCCCATTTCACACCTGTGGAGGGAAGTGTGGGGAAATGCACCTCCTCTTAGTGACCCCCTGGGGAAACTGTGGACAGGATGCTTGGAGAATCTGTAATTCCTCCAACACTGTGTATGTTATCGTCTGTGTACCCGGAGAGTACCCTGTGTACCTGGAGAGTTCACACATGCTTAAGCAACCAAGACTGGGGCTGATTAACTTGGTACTGCTGCTGTATTCTTTTTTTTTTTTTTTCATATTTGATAGAAACTTTTTCCTTGGTTACAAAACCCAAGCCCATATACAAAATTAGGAACACTTTTAGAAGCTTCTTTTGAATGACTGTTTTAGTCCCTTTTAACTGAGTTTAAAAAAAATAAAAACAAAGCAAGTTTTCAATACCAATTTGAAAACTGAGAAGTTCAGGAATACACTTAGTTTCCTTTAATCTACAAAATGGTGCAATTCCAATTCCAACCGACAAGGTCACAACAGACTGGATCAGGCCAATGTATAGGTTCTTTTGCATTGGGCTGTGCTGTGCTTAGTCACTCAGTCGTGTCTGATTCTTTGGGACCCCATGGACTGTAGCTCGCCAGGTTCTTCTGTCCATGGGGATTCTCAAGGAAAGAATACTGGAGTGGGTTGTCATGCCTTCTTTCAGGGGATCTTCCCAAACCAGGGACTGAACCCAGGTTTCCCGCATTACAGGCGGATTCTTTACCATCTGAACCACTAGGGAAGCCCATGAACACTGGAGTAGGTAGCCTATCACTTCTCCAGGGGATCTTCCCAACCCAGGATGGAACCGGGGTCTCCTGCGTTGCAGCTGGATTCTCTGCCAGCTGGGCCACCAGGGAAGCCCACGTCTGCACTACTTGAAGATAACGTTCACTTATGTTAGTTCTCACTTAAAACACCAAAGGAAATAGGAATTGGCACAGGATAGTAAAACCAAATTCTTAAACCCATGTGTCTAGTGTCAATTTTAGCTCTTAGATGAAGGGCAACACATCACGTGTTGAGGCATGGGACATAAATGAGGCAGAACAGCAGGGAAGAGTCATGCTTGCTAGGGAGAAATGACACTATGGCATTATACAAGGCTCATGGTATCTCAACCCAGTGGATACATTCCATTTTTTAAAGCCTGTCTTCAAATGGGCTGACTAATCACGTGTGGGCCCAGACTTTTTCCAGAGGGGTCTGAGCTCAGTAAGGCATCTTGAACTGCCTTGATTACTTTGAAATGATTAAATAGGCACATGGGGGCTTTCTGAACTATCTTTTCTTCATGATGTTGAGTCTAGCTCAGGAACAGCTTTGAGAATTGGTATAGAAAGATAAAGTCACAAGCAGGGCAACTGGTCATCCCGGTAAAGACCTCTCTTTTTAAGGGATGCCTATGCTCACATCAGTGCTATTCATGACAACTGAGATGGAAACAACATAAATATCCATCAACAGATGAATGGATAAAGCAGATACGGTACATATACACAATGGAATATTACTCAGCCATAAAAGAGAATGAAATAACACCATGTGCAGCAACGCAGATGGACCTAGAGATTATCATACTAAGTAAAGTAAGTCAGAAAGAGAAAGACAAATATATGGTATCACTTATATATGGAATCTAAAATATGACAAAATGAACTTATCTATGAAACAGAAACAGACTCACAGACATACAGAACAGACTAGGAATTGCCAGTCGGGGGAAGGTTAGGGCAGGGATGGACTGGGAGGCTGGGGTTAGCAGATGCAAACTATATTATAGATAGGATGGATAAAGCACAGGTCCTGCTGCATAGAGCAGAGAACTATAAACCACAATGGACAAAAAGAACATGAGAAAGTATGTATGTACATGCATATAACCGAATCATGTTGCTATATAGCAGAAATTAATATAACATTCTAAATCAACTATACTTCAATAAAACTAATTAATAAAAAATAAGTGGTTAAGGGGATGGATCACATCTGGTCACCACCATGTCCACTTACATCACAGTGGAGCTGACACTGATACAAAAGAATCTGAGTAGCCAAAGGTCTGAGTTGCAAATTTTTGAATCTTCCTGAGCTGACTGTCGTCTCAAGATGGCATACTACCCTATGGATTGGCACTGAAAAGTGACTAGAACTTTTAAACATGACCTCAACTCCCTCCATATTTTCTGGAGAATGTTGTTTGGAAAGTCCAGAAAGGGTAGGGAACCAAAGTCCACTCCCTGAGCAAACAGCATCCCACATTTTATCTGTCCCACTTAGGCACCCCTGCCCTGAGTCACTGGGAGCTGGGATGTCCCTGCTTTCTCCTCCCTTCCTGACAGTGCCAATGCCTGGCTGGCCTCGAACATCAGCTCAGAAACACCCTGATGAAAGGGATGTGAGGGTAGGGCTGATAGGACCTTGCCAGGTCTCTGGAAAGGTTTTCATTTCATAGAAGAGCAGGCTGAAGCCCAGCACAAGTATGTACCTCAGAGAACTGGTGACCAACCTTCAGTGTTGTAATAAAGCACGTAGCTGAGTGACTTGTCCAAAGGCCTGCAGCCCAGCAGTAGGGCTGTGATTACAACCACAGTCCACAGATGGATAATCCAGCCACTGCTGTCCGTGCCACTGTGCTATCTGGACCTCCCACCCACAGCCCAGCTCCCTAGAAAGTCCCACTTCATAGCAGTGATTTTATTCTGCAGAGGTAGAAGGGAACCCAGCAGAGACACAAACAAGGGTGGAGACAGACATGAAGTGACATATGTATATACACATGGTGGTTGTGGTTTAGTCGCTAAGTTGTGTCCATGTGTCCAACTCTTACGACCCCATGGACTATAGCCCACCGGACTCCTCTGTCCATGGAATTCTCCAGGCAAGAATACTGGAGTGGGTTGCCATGCCCTTCTCCAGGGGATCTTTCTGACTCAGAAATGGAATCTGCCTCTCCTGCATTGGCAGGTGTATTCTTTACCGCTGAGCCACGAGGGATTTCCATATATTCCCACACACATACTGTTGTAAATCAGAATAAAGAATACAAAATGCAAAAGGATCTCAGAGGTTAAAATCTATGCCGTGAGCTGCAACACCTCAAAAGTGCAGGGAGCCTGTGCATCTTATACCTACTGGCTCCTCTGTACTAGTTCTCCTCATCTGGTTACCTTGCTGTGCGCTTGATAAATAAAGATAAGATTAATTTAAGAAACAGTTTTCCCTTAAGAAACTCATCACTCAATAAGAAGTGACAAAGATGTGAATAATGCAGAACAGAGTGGTATGTACTATGCAAATATTTATGCGGTGGGGGAACAGAGAAGACAGAATAGAAGTTCTTAGATTCTCACTGGGCAGTGAGACAAGTGTACACAGAATATGCTAGAGAAAATGCAGCTCTCTCCTGTCTAGGCTGCTCTGGACAGAGGTGAGACCTGTCATGCCTTTTGGGGCTCTGTCACACCAGGCTAGTCTTGGGAGCCTGAGAAATAACTAGAGCTTTCATAGTCCTCTCTAACCAACTTCCGGCTGAGAGAAATATTTCTCTGCGTTACCAAGCAGACAGGAGCATTCTCAAGTTTTCACACGAAACAACTACTTTGTAAATCCAAATGCAAACTCCACCAAGTACTTGGCAAGTCCAAAACAGCTGTCCTCTCTCCATCAAGGGAGCAGGTGTTTTGCAGGAATTTCTTCCTAACAGTTTCCTCCTCCCATCTATCAGAGCTAAACGTCCCAGAGCCCGGATTAACTCACTTTCTTTCTAGACACCCTCCTAAAAGGTGCTTAGGACCAAAGGCACTGATCCCAGCTGATGAGTGAAAGTGACGAGCAGGGCAGCTTGTTAAGAGAGGCAGTCGGGGCGGGCAGACTCCACCTGAAGCAGCCTGACTGCAAAGTGCACCTGTCCCTCCTGGGAAAAGAATGTGGATTCCTTTCCTGAAGCCTGCACATCACAGGTGATGAGGACTGACTACCGGAGCAGGCAGCGAAAGGGTGGGGGGTGAGAAGAGCTGATCAGGTGGCCCTGCCCCGCTCTGGGGTTGGGGGTGGTGGCAGCGAACACTGTTGCTATAACTCAGACACACAGGAGATCCCCAGACCGGGCCCCAGAATGGCCTGCCCTCTGTGGATCCTGCTTGTTACCCAGGAGCCAAGGCCGTAGTCATGGAAAGCGTTTGGCAGCAAATGGAAGAAAGTCAGGAACCCTGTCACTGGGGGCCCCTGGGTCCACACATAAGGTCCTGAGGATGCCTGGGAGACAGGCATGGCCCCTGTCTGTGGCCCCTTTAGGTTGGAGAAAAAAACGTGCTTGCTATGGAGCAGCTTCCCCTCTGAAATTCACAGAAATATTCATCAGAGATGGTGGAAGGCAGTGAGGCAGTCAGAGGGCCCCAGAGATCAGCCAGCTCAGCACTGTCCCCGACCACAGGGTTAGAGGGGGAAGCCAGGGCCAGACAGGGAGAGACTTGCTGGGTCAAGAAGGCCCCACCAGAGTCCGCATGGACTCTGAGCCACTGGACTCCCAGGCCTGAGCCTGTCCTGCCAAACTGGGCAGCCTGGACCTCTGCGGGGCCTTCCCATCCTGTCTCACCTCATCACGCTGGGCAGAAAGACACCGTCTGTGTCCTAGGTCATCACCTTGACCTTCCAGGTAAGAAAACAGAGGTGGAAAAGGAAAAGTGGCTCATGCCAGACCACAGCTGGTACCTGACCTGGCAGCAGGTTTGGGGTCCCTTTGCCTAGGGCTCACTTCATCACATGCCTGGGTCTCCCTAAGGAAATGCCCCAAGTCTCAGCCCAAGCCACTCCCTGGTTTCCCTCCTGGAAGATGTGCAGAGCATCCAAAGACTAACCCAGATGACCCCTGCATTGCCATCCCCAGCCCCGGAGGCTGAATGTCTTTACCTTCAAATGCTCGGGCAGCATCCACGAGGTGGGTCCAATCTAACCCTGTGGCCGTGTCTGGGAGGGGCATCAGGCCAGGATCTGCACACTTGGACTTATCCGATAAGGACCCATCGGAGAACCAGAACTCATCTAGACAGAAAAAAACCCAGAGCGTCAGTCAGATAGCAGTGTGGGTCCTGGCTGGGCCTTCAGAAGGGCCCACGGGGGTTCTGGTCCCAGGAGAGAAACAGACATCCCACCGCTGTCTGTTCAAGAGCCACAACTGCAAGGCTCACTCAGGGGTCACCAATAGGCAGGGGCCAGGGCAAGATCAGGGCTGAGGCCCCCACGAACCAGAAAAGCAGAGGTGAGCTCCTCCTGGGCGGGCTCCTCTGGAGGATACTACCTGGGTCTGACCACCCTGAGGATCACTTCCTGTTCTCCTCTGGATGACTTCCCCATGGGAAGAGTGTTGCAAGCCTCTGCTGTAAAACAGTCTGGTACAATCTCTCTTGTACGTTTTGCCATGTAGAAAAATGGTTACTGAATTTCGCTTCTGACTTAATGAGATGGTCTGATCAGTGGCTAAACCAGAACCCACTCCCCATCCTGCACTGAGTATTTGCTAGTCTTCTGTACAAAGACACCTTGTACACTTCTTCTCCTAAACTCTCAGCACAGGACGTGAAGTGCTTACGTCACTACTCATACTGGCTGTTAAGAAGTCATTATGCATCTGCAGACACATTTCCCAAAGGCTAGAGCTTCTCTAACACGCCTTTTCTGGACCTACCCAGAACCATGGCACACAGCTGCTCATGGACACATCTGACTAATTAGACCAATCAAAATAATGACCACCTGGCTGTCTGAGCCTGCAATTAAGTTATGGAGGGGCTGTAATTAACCAAGTGCACCTGTAATTTCCGCTCCCACATCCTATGGGGTGGCTGTGAAATGCTGGCATCTGGACCAGGATGGAGGGAGCCTGGGATTTGCCCTTGAAAGACACTAACACTGCCTCTCCAGCACCTTCCATATGAGCTCTTAGCCTACCTCAAGCAGCTGCAGTTTAAAGTGAAGCCACTCTGCTGTTAATACCACCCCACTCAGAGGTGAAACCATCACCCCCTCCACTTATTGCTTTTAAAGGTCTTTTGGATGTGGGCCATGTTTTAGAAGTCTTAATTGAGTTTGTTACAATATCGCTTCTGTTTTATGTTCTGGTTTTTTGGCTGTGAGGCATGTGGGATCTTCACTCCCCAACCAGGGATGGAACCCATGCCCTCTGGATTGAGAGGTGAAGACTCAACCACTGGACTGCCAGGGAAGCCCTGCCCCCTCCATTTTGAAGGGAACCCAGTGACAGGGACTTTATCAAGGTCACTCCTACCCCCCTCCCCCTCCACTTGCTTGTGCTTTAAACTATCAACCCTTCCAGCATGTTCTCTGCATAAGGTTCTCTGTCCTTGTCTGCTCCTATCCTGATAGCCCTTCTGAACCCAGGGAGGCACCAGAGGGCAGAGGCTGGACTGACTCCACCCAGGTCCCATCCTTACCCAGAGTTTAAGGTTCAACCCCCCAGGGAGAAAGATCAGGAAGCCTGGGGACCTTCAGTCATTTGCCAATCACTTCCTTTATCTCAAAGATAGCAGCTAAAACAGGTTTTCTGCACCAAGTGTAAAAAAATTATTTGACTTGGTGGCAATTACTCTTGCCACTGATTTCCCTGCAGCTGAGTCTGTCAGGGATACACACACACACATACATATACACGCACACACACATATATATATTTGCATACATGTGGTGGCTCTGGGAAGGGCGCCCCAAGGCTGGCTGGAACCCAGCGTGCATGAGGCACCCCCTCACCCCCTGCCTCTCCTCCCCTCACTGGAGAGGAAAACATCAGGGAGTGAAAAGTTATTCAGGTGAATGAGCATTTCTACAGAAAGTATACTCTCTTGGTCATGTTCGTTTTGCTAAGAAATGTCAACTTGAGGATTTTCTTTGCCTTTGTAAAGAACAGTCCTTCACCTGAGCTTTTCGCATCTTAGAGCCTAAAATCAAACCCAATACACATTCTGTGTGCTGCATGCTTTCTCCTCAGCGCCACCAGATGATGCCGACTGGCTGTAACACGGGGGTCCCCAACCTCCAGGATCGAATGCCTGGTGCCTTGAGGTGGAGCTGATGTAACAATAATAGAAATACAGTGCACAGTAAATGTAACGTGCTTGAATCATCCTGAAACCATCCACCCATACCCCCTGCCACTGGTCTGTGGAAAAACTGTCTTCCCTGAAATCGGTCCCTGGTACCCAAAAGGCTGGGGCCTGCTGTTCTAACAGGAGCCAGGCAGAAAGGAAAAAGCAGCAGAGACAGGAACAGGGGCCAGTGCAGGGAGACAGCAGTGCCGGGCTAGAGTCCATCGTACCCTCGTCCTGTCCCTACTGCTCCGTGGGCTCAAAGAGCATCTCTCCCAAGAGCCCAGCGGGGTACTGACAGAGGAGACCTGATCGTCCTGGGCTAAAGATTAGGCTCTGATTTTACGTGGCACAAATCTGAAGCGTGGTGGTCAGAAGCTTCTGCCCAGAGTGAGTGAGGTGTGTGTGGGTGAGAGGGCCCCGCGATCCCACAGCAGGGCTCATCACAACCACAGGCAAAGCCAGGACATCCTTTGAACATTCTCCAACTCTGGTGGAGAACCAGGAAAGAAGGGATGTGTGCATGCTAAGGTGCTTCAGTAGTGTCCAACTCTTTGTGATCCTATGGACTGTAGCATGCCAGGCTCCTCGGTCCATGGGATTCTCCAGGCAAGAATACTGGAGTGGGTTGCCATGCCCCCTCCAGGGGATCTTCTTACCCAGAGATCGAACCCGCATCTCTATGCCTCCTGCATTGGCAGGCGGATTCTTTACCACTGAGCCACCAGGGAAGCCTGAAAAGCACCATACACACGGCTATATTTAAAATAATCAACAAGGACCTACTGTAAAAAATAAATAAATATAAATATAAAACAATTTTTAAAAATACCTGGTTTTTTATAATGTTTGGAAAATCATGTAATTGGGTAAGGCTTCAAACCACCAAAAGTTCTTTATAATATTTGTCACTGACGTTAGGTTCACCCTGGTGATGTTTGCTCTGCACCCGCTGTATTCCAGGTCCTGGCAGGTACCATATCACCAGCACCCAGGGATGGAACAACCTGTAAGATGTGGGTTCTGCCTCTGAGGAGCCATCAAGGAGCAGATGAGTCCTGCAGCTGCTGCTCTGCAGTCTGGGAAGTACATGCAGGAGCAACCACAGTAGGTGTAACCAGGCTGTTCCCTGAGCTCTCCAGATGGGGAGGGCAAGGCATGACTTAGGTGCCAAAGCCTGTTGCTTCTGGGCCAGTTCTCTCAAGCCAGTGCTACTCTGGAGCCCACGCTGCTCTTCTGGCCGGCCCAGGAAAGGACCCAGCAAAGTCGCGATTTCCAAAAGACGGCTGAAGTTCAGACAGCGCTGCCTGGGTCTCTTGCTCTCTGGCCTGGACATTGATCGTGTGGCTTCCTGTTTGTTTATTCCGACCCTGAAATCTTGGGGACCATCTATTAAATCTGACTTTACTGCTATTGTTATAAATGCTGAGGAGCCTTCCTGACAGCATTTCCTGGTGGTCAAATAGCTGTGGTTTCACAATTACTCTCCAGAAACCGAAGGCTGCTCATTACAGGGGAGACTGAGAACATTTGAAATAGAGAAAGAAATGCCACATGGAGTCAGAGAACACCCTGCCTCTAATGTCCGTGGACACTGTCTGCGGGGCAAGCGAAAGGCACGCACGCTGAGTCTCCTGCTGGGGTCTATGGCATCTTGAGTGGCTACTAAATTAGAAGGAAATTACTGATTTCTTTTACTTCTATTAAATCTTCCCCATGCCTTTTAAACTTCAAGGATCATCCTTTGTGAGGGGCGTAGGTGTCACAACTATAGTATCTTGGAACACACAGAACCTAATACTCTTCTTATTTTCCAAAATTTAAGAATTCTTATTTGTCTTCCTACCTATGAAGATTTCTACCATTCCCTGGAGGGTTTTATAAATCACATAAAAAATGATGAGTTCTCTTTAAACATGCTCTGAACCTGCCAACGCTTGGGACTACACTGAGTGAAGCCAGGTAAGCACGTGATCTAGAAGGGGAAAGATGCTATGAGCACCTTTCGGTAGCTTTGGTCTTGGGACCTGTGTCAAAATTTCCCACTTTGTTTTCCTATCTGGGCCACTAAAGGAATTTTACTCTGAAACCAGTGATGGAAACAAAGGCCCTAAACGTAATGCAGAAACATCTCAGATGTTATTCAATTGTTTGAGCAAGTCATTTTTTTGTACCTGCAAGTTGAAGACAGAACGATATAGCACATTCAGGGTCCTCCCCACCTAGGAAATATATATGAATTGTGACATAAATCACACCTAAAAATGTGCCTATTAAGTGTCATCTGTCTCCCAAGGCTGGATTAAGATCCTGGTCTCAGGAGAAGAAAGATTCTGAGACAGGCCCAATTTTGAGACATGGAGAAGCTAAAGCTATCAGGAGAAGCCTGTGACTGGTAATTACATGGAGAAAAGGGGTAGCAATGAGGTCTCATGAGATTCACTGTGAAAAGACGGACTTGCCAACCCTCCCTCGCACTGTCCTTGGTCCAAATTAGGAACAGATCCAAACGAGTCTCTATGAGCAGAAGGTCAGAAGCTTGCAGGAATAATGATGGTAAACTTCAGAACACATGTGCCTTCTGTGTATTCTAACTCCACTTCTGTTACTATTTAAATGTCTGGTGCTACCTGCTCTGGCAGCACTAACCTAACTTCCAGTCCAAGACATGAAGCTAAGTCTCTGAAACTAAGAGAAACACCTAGGCAACCCCAAGTAGTCCTCGTTTCTCGCTCAAGACATCTGCTGGGCACAAGATTTCATGTGTCCACTCTATTTTGTTCCAGGGTCAACCTGTTGGAACCACTCTCAGAGTGAGATCTGCTTACCGGGGCTCGGCTGAGTGATCAGAAATCACAGAAAGCAAAGGATGATGGACATCTGCCTTGAGTAGACACAACAGAGATAACCACACAGGTCATCCCACACTGGGGTATCCAGGGGGAGTCAGGGGTCCCAGGGGGTGAGCATCTTCCCAAAGACGACCAGGTCCTTAGAGCTGAACCTCTTGGTGGGAAGGGAGGAGAGAATCACAAGCTTTTGGGGGAAGACATACTAATTCAAATTACTCCCAGCTACCTTACTGACATTTTGTCATTCTATTCATTAAACTGACAGAATTTTTTTCTGAGTAGGTTGTTAAGTTTAGAAATTGGAGGAATCACATGCCCTGATGGTTCAATGGTAAAGAAGCCGCCTGCCAATACAGGAGACATGGGTTAGATCTCTGGATCTGGAAGATCCCCTGGAGAAGGAAATGGCTACCCCCTCCAGTGTTCTTGCCTGGGAAATCCCATGGACAGAGGAGCCTGGTGGGCTTTAGTCCATGAGGTCACAAAGAGTTGGACACAACTTAGCAGCTAAGAAACAACAACAACATGGCCAGATAAGATTTCACTTGAGAACAGCAGGGCCATTCTTACTGCTTTTCCTAGAGGAGCAGACCATGGATTCAAGTCAGGCAGTTTTAAACTTGGGTAGCGAACAGTCTCTCCTGCCTGCTTTCAACTGCGCCTTTGAGCATAGTAAAATAAAAATACAGTTCTTTAGTAGGTAAGTGGAGAACTAAATCGGCATATCTAGACAATAGAACAGTAGTCAGCACTAAAAGGAAGTGAGCTATCAGGCCATGGAAAGCCATGGAGGGACACTGGATGCATTTTACTAAATGAAATACTAAAGAAGCCAATCTGGAAAGTCTATCTCCTGCATGATCCCAACTATACGACAATCTGGAAAGGATACAACTATGGAGACGTAAAATGACCAGTGATTACCAGGAGTTAGGAGACAGGGATGAACAGGGCGAGCACAAAGGAATTTAAAGGAGATGAAAATATTCTGTGTAATACTATAATGGTAGATATGTGTCGTCATGCATTTGTTCAAACTCATAGAATGAATGACAAGAGTGAACCCTAACGAAAACTATGTACTTTGGGTAACGAAGATGTGTTGATGTTCTGTAACGCACGCCCATGGTGAGGGGTATTGATAATGGGGAGACTGTGCCTGTGGGGGATAAGGGGTGTGTAGGTGGGAATCTATGTGCCTTCTGCTCACTTTTGTTGTGACACTAAGATGGCTCTAAGTAACTAATGTTTATTAAGAACAAAAGTTAAACAAAAAAGAGAATATACAGTTGACCCTTGAGCAATGTGGTGGTTAGGTGTGTGGACTTCCCATGCAATGGAAAATCTGTGTATAACTGTATAGTTGGCCCCCATATCCGAGGTGCCACATGATTCAACCAACCATGGAGCATACACGACTGTGATACTTACACTGGAAAAAATTTGTGTGTAACTGGACCCCTGCAGTTCAAATCTGTGATGTTTAACAATCAATTGTGCGTTCTCCATGTGGAAGCAAATGAATGTAAGAACTATATTAACATTTATCCCGTAGATTTCATCATCACACCTCAAGCGTTTTAAGTGAACAATATAACATTTGCAAGAAAATAGTTTTACTGGTTTCAGGAAAGCTTTTAAGAGGCCATTAAAGTCATCTATTTACAAAAAAGGACAAACATTTGCAGAAATATTAGGATATTAGAATATGTCTGTCTGACCTTCATATCTTTATCAAGAAAGAGTATAAAGGTTTCTCCAGTTTGGGCAAAAGGACTTTTCATAACAAGCAGGATATTAAGTTACTTAAAGAAATAGATTAAGAATTTTATGAGACCAGGTTCATTCCCAATTATGTTAAACATTAGAAAGATTATTACAGCTTTTATGTCATTTAGCTTGGGACTTACATGTGTATTATGAGATTCAAATTGGTTCTAAAGGATTCTAAAGATAATGCTTTCTATGAGAAAATTCAGACAACAACAACAAAAAAACCCCTGATGATGAATGTATTTGATTAGATCCTCATTCTTTCTGCACAACAGAAATTAACTATGAACAAAGAAAATGAAGCTAACTAATGTTAAAAAAAAATCACCCTTCAGTACTGACACGTTAATAAGGAACTAACACTACATAAAAAGAAAAGATTTTAGGATCTGAAGGAAAATCATTTAGAAAGTATCTAGCCAACCCATGGCTAATATATTAAGAGTGAACTGGACACAGAGAATCTAAGTGATGGGACTCGGACCCACATATCCTGATGCCCAGGAGCCACCTTCACCATCACCATCAACAGGTCTTAAAGATTAGGAAGCAGCAGACAAAGAAGGAAAGGAAATCAACCTTCCTCCCTGCATGCTGACCACCAGGAAATCTGCCCTGTGTCACCATTTTCTCTTTATAAAATCGAGTTTTAGATATTTTTTCTTTATAGACATAATAGCCCAGTTATAGTAGAGAGGTTAGTTTTTTCCTCAATAAAAATGTTTAATGTGGGATTTTCAATTTTCTGCAAAATTGGCAGTAGTGCTTAACTTGTGAAAAATGTCCACTTTGGGGTTTTATCACCTTTAAAAATTACTAAAAAACCACAAACACCCAACCAAATGACATCTATAGATTAAAGAATAAGCAAGCCCCTCAGCCTCTGTAAGAGACCCACCCCAGAGAGCCCGTGAGGCCGGCGCGGTCCACCCTGGGCACTCACTGCGTAGGCTCCCCATGCTGGGCACAGGCTGGGTCCGGGGCGGCAGGGTGCTGTGGTAGGGTGGGGTGGTGCTGAACAGGATGTCGTTGGGCAGCGCCTGGTCAAGGACGGAGCTGCGGGAGCTGCCGAAGGAAGAGCCCCTGCGATGGCTGCAGACGCTCTCGTCCGAGAGAGTGCGGTACAGTGCGCGCCGCGGAGACAGGTTCCCGTAGAACGAGAACTAGGGGTTCACACGGGGGAGAGAGGAGAACAGACGTCAGAAGGCTGGAAGCCTGGAGCTCCTCTAACTCGGGCGGGTCCCGAGCCTGCCCTGCGGGCATCTCTGAGCTGTCCCCAGGAAGGCGCAGGGCTGTGGCTCAGCCATGTTGTACTAGGCACTCGGGTCACAGAGGCAAACACACAAAGGCTTCCTGCAGTCATTGGATTTGGATGTTTTCCTCCTCTGACGTTCTGTGAAGTATTACCAGGAATTAGACATGCACAGCTTTATTAATTCTGAAATGTTAAATGGCAGCTCCATAACCATATAGCCACGGCAGCTTCTGGGAATACAGAAGGTTGCCATTCCAGGCAATAGTTATTTGAAACTACACTGACTGCTGGCTTGATTTTAATTAGAAATGACTGCATTTTAATATTAGGTAATTTCTGTACCAATCACCTACATGTGAGGTTCAATCTAATCTAGATAATAATAATAATATCAAGTGTTTGAGCAGAGCAGCTTTCTAAGTTGAACAAACAGGTTCAAGAAAGACAGTATCAGTCCAGGAAAATCTTACTGTCTACGCACTTTAAAGTAACACTCATAAAAGTTTATTATGGTTATTGAAAATTGAGTTATAGTAATCAATCATAATCGAATTTAAAGAAACCATTAAAAGTATTGTTAAATCATAGATAGGGTAAGGAAAATTCATACTAGAGAAGCAAGCAGTCAAAAACTCAAGAAAAATTTAATCAAATCTGAGTTTCCAACTCCTATATTCTGAACCACATTCCTTATTCCTTTTACATCAATAATAGTAAAAGCCAGAATGTTTGCATCAAGCAAATATAGAAATGGCTATTTACGTTTGCCAATGCAGCCACAAGGCTAAAAATATTTCTATTGTATGTGTTCCTTGCATTCTGTCGATGCTGTCCAACTGATGAATGGGAACCAGAGTGTGTATGAACTACAAAGTTTACACCATGAAAAGAAGGCGGTTTGTCTTAGAAGAAAAAAAAATGTCAAGGAGAAGTTCGTTCCTATTAAAAGAAAAGCCATTTGCATTTTTGGTACAACAGCCTGCACCCAAGCTTATACAGTACCATATACATGATTGGATACAAGTTAAAAAAAAAAAAGAAAAAAAAGACTCATTCTGTTGAATTCTGCTGGGATTCCCCCTTCACACACGACCAGCAGGCTCTTCAGAACTTGATTACAGACCCATTAGATTAAAGCAGCTTTGAGGTAGCATCTCATTAGACTGTTACTCTCAGAACACAATTAGGTTAATTGCAGCATTGTTTTATTATAGGGAAGATAGGGGAGCACAAAGACTTGCTGTTTATCCTGATCACAGTCATGACAGCAATGCCCGACTTTTTTCTTTTCATCTGGACAAGAATGTGCTGAATTAGCAGGGAGAAGGCTGCATTCCATTGCTGACTGCCACCAAATATTTATGGGCACGTCACACGTCACCATTCGGGGCCTCAGTTACTTGCCAAAAAAGATTGGCCTAGATTACCTGTGAGTTCTTTTTCATACTTTCTACTCATTATCAAAGTGGTTTGAGAGACTGTAGCAATAATAAAGCTAAAACGAATAAGGACAGTAAGTAATCTGACGGTAGCCAACAGGCAGCAGAGTACCTAACTCCTGCCTGTTTGTGGGACAGGATGACAACACAGCAGGATGGCTTAGAGAACCTATCCTTGCTACAGCTCTGGAGCAAAAAAGTCAGGTGGTGGGAGTTTTAACAGCTCCCGTTTCTGACTGCCCGTCATGGATGGGTCCCGTGCAAGGCTGGTTCTTATGTCTGCTACAAGCCTATAAATTCTGCAGTACACGTATCAGTGCCTCCTTTTTGCAGAGGACGACACTCGGCCAAGAAGTTAAGTCACATGTACAAAATCACATGGCTAAAAAATAAAAAGGCTAATCACACAACCAATGTACAAAACCACACGGTGAAAAAGAAAAATAAAAATGAAGAAAACACGCCACATGGCCGACTCTCCTTGCAGCTAAGAGGTGAGGCCAGGCCTGCCCGCTCAGAGCTCCCTCTATCAGTCCAGAAGTCTCCCTTCCTGACCTCTCTCGGCCTTACTCCACTTCCTGGTGGAATAACAGTGTGAAAACGGCCCTGGGAGTCCTGGCGTCTCTTTAGGCGTTTCCTCAGTGTTTCTGGTAACTTCAAACCTACACAAGTCACTGACCTTCCTCCTCCCCTCCTCCACCGAGGGGCTGTCAGGAAGCATCAGTTTCAGAAAGTCTTCTTTCGAGAGCACGTGCTGAGTTTCTGAGACAGCGTCTCCCACCACTGCTTGCTGCTGAGCTGCCGAGGACAGCAGGTCCATCTCACCGTACAGCCTGGGAGGAAAGGAAGATGGGTCATCAGCGTATGTAAAGTGCCTGTCCCCTTAAGAACTAAAATCCAGTCTCCAGCTTCAATCACCACGTTCACACACACACACACACACACACACCCAGCTCTTAATTATTGAACGGGTTCACTTTCGCCATATCTCCTCCGGATCCCCATGCCATCTCATATTTGTGAAGTGAGCTCGACGGCAGAGTTAGGGTTCTGAATAATTCAGAGGCAAATCAGATCCCCAAAGCCCTGAATGAGAAAACAGAAAGTCAACTTCTCAAACAAGGCTGTGTTTTCCCGTTCCTAATCTGTATCAGAAAACACAGCTTCAATAATTCATCAGAGATTATCCTGTGTTCTCTGAGGGAAGCCTGGTGCTTCTCAGGAAACTGAGAGAGCCGTTCTCTTGCGGCTGGACAACCACACCCCACCGTCCTTCCAGCAACACAGAAAGCAGGACCCCGGGGGACTTGACGTTGAAGAGCAATCGATCTGGGCACATGCCAAGCATTTTTATTATCAGCAATTTTGCAGAGCCGTTTGAATAAATAAAGAAGCTGTCTCCCTTATCAGTGTATAGAAATGTATTTATGGACAACAAAAGACTAGCTGAATTACTGTTTTCACTCCTTTTCCAGGGAAAGAACTGGGGAGTTATTTTTTAAAAGGTTTGGTCTGGAACATTCCCAAAGACATGGTGAGTGTAGAACCAGGGGCTGGACCATCAGCAGAGACAGATGGGCCACGTGACCCAGAAATGTGATGTTGGTCCAGGGGGGCAGGCCACAGAGGATGACCTGTGTCTCTGTCCTGTGTCACAGAGGCGACCCTATTTCTAAAGCAAGGCTATTGTGCCACAGGAGAATGGCCTGCTGAGAAGTTATCAGGATATGAAACACAAAGCCCTGCTCAAAATTAAGAACTATTTATCTGAAATTGCTACAGCTCTTGCTTTGTTCTCGAGCTAGGTGTGGTGTCCCCAGCTTTTTGGCTCTGGAAACACCAGCAATGCTGATGACAGGAATATAGCGACTGGGGCAGGAACTATAAAAATCTCTAAATGTGACTGAAGATCTGGTTGACTTGCAGGATGGCAGGGCATGAAGATGGAGCTTAAAAAAGAACCCAAGACCCAGGGGGACAGGGTTTCTGCACAAAAGCCATGTGGGAAAACTGAGCCTGGGGTTTTTGTGAAGAGGGCTTCAGATGTGCACAGCTGTGGGCCCTGAGATCTGGGGCAGAGGCATGCAAGCGTCCAGGTCCTACTTACTCCGGGAAAGACACAGGGGAGAAAAACTCAAACCCAGGTCTTACCAATAACTGCTGAATGAAAACATAAATACCTAGAGTTGCTGATAAAATGTACTATCCCATTTTCCCTATGTTTTTGAATAAAAATTGCTAGCAAATTCTGCTAACTTAAGTGACTTTGTTAAAATTACCAAACGGTATGTCAATAAGTGGGCTTCCTAGGTGGTGCAGTGAAATAATACATCTGTGAACTGCCTACGAAATACTGCGGTTAGCAACTGCTATACTTTCCTCCTTGAGATGGGGTATTCTTGAAAATGGGATCCTGGATGTAATTAGCTTTGTATCTCTAATGCCTAGTGTAATTCTCCACGTGGGTAAACCCAGCATGGTGGTGACCACTACCAAGTGTCTAGAGTATTCTCGGGACATCGAGGGTCTGCAGATGGTATGAGCTGCTCAAGGCACACATTCACGGCTGCTTAATAACGAGCCAGTAAGTAGCTCCTGTTTGCTGCACTTTAAAATATAAGATTATATTATTAACAAAAATAATCAACAAGGGTCTACCTATAATATGACTTTGTTATTTAGTCACCAAGTCGCATCCAACACTTTGGTGACCCCATGGACTGTGTAGCCTGTCAGGCTCCTCTGTCTGTGGGATGCTCCAGGCAAGAATACTGGAGTGGGTTGCTATTTCCTTCTCCAGGGGATCTCGCCAAACCAGGAGTTGAACCTGAGTCTCCTGTGTCTCCTGCATTGGTAGATGTGTTCTTTACCACTGAGCCACCAGGGAAGCCTCAGAATATAACTTTTTTTTTTTTTTTAATATATTTTTATTTATTTATTTGACTGCATGAGGTCTTAGTTACAGCACATGGGATCTTGTTCCCTGACCAGGGTTTGAACCCGGGCCCCCTGCATTGGAAGCACAGAGTCTTAGCCACTGAACCACCAGGGAAGTCCCCAGAATATAACTTTAAAGATGGGCAATTTCTGCATCATGAGAAACTTCAGGGGGGCACATTTATATTTTGTGTATATTGAGACACGAATATTTGCTAATTCTCAGTGGGACACACATGATGCTTGGCTGATCTTTTTTTAAGTATATCTTTCAGTGATTTGGTAACACATTATTTTGACAAATCTCAATATAGTTGGCAAGTCCTGGAGGACCACAGTCATGATACATTACCATGTCTGCGTTAGATGGACGGTACATCTGACAGGATGAACTGGGCCCATGAGAAGAGCCTTGGGGAGGCCTGGGTTCGAGTCCCAGCACCCAGCTGATGTGATGAGGGGAAATAACCCCTCTGCCCTCCAGAGACACGAACCCCTTACTCACAATACTCCCCATGCTGGCTCTCTTTCATGAACTCAGTGCTGCTAAACAAGTGTTACAATGCACCAATGCTAAGGCTCTCTAGGGAGAAATGTCCAAGTGGGCTCCTTCACCCTTTCCTGGCTCTTCAAGGAGACCCCTAGGGAAGATACAGTCTCACAATGATGTGCAAAGCACTTCTACAAATAACTGGAGGAACTCAGGAGTCTCAGAACGGACCCCTGTGAAGCACTGGAAGACTATCAGACAGAAGTACCACGTGACCACAGGAACACGTGTTCATAAAATGTGGTTATCTCTAAAAAATTTCTTTCTAAACAACTCCTTTGCAATTATTGGCATGATGGGTTTTTTTTGGGGAAAAAAAAAAAAAAAAGACTGCCTGTTCAATTTTCATTTTATTTTAAATTCCTATTATTTTTTTTAAAAATGAGTAGTGTATGATCTTTTATTTATTTATATATGTTTTGACGCATAGAACATGGGATTCTCCAACCAGGGATCAAACCTGTGCCTCTTGCAATGGTAGCATGAAATCTTAACTTCTGGACCACCAGGGAAGTCCTCTATGTTCAAGTTTAGCAATAAAATGAATTTTAATTTAGAAGGCAATATCATGCTAGACATATTTAAAAAGTGATCTTAAAAAAAAAAAAAAGTGATCTTAAGGGAAAAGGTGATCCTAGCTCATGGACTAAACTTAAGATCTAGAAGAGCTCTCTGAAGATAGCTGTAGCTCCCATGCACCCTTCAAGCTGATGACAAAAGCAAACAGCAAAAGACAATGATGTCGTCATTTAGTGCATGTGAAGGTTAATTTTTAAGGCTGTCCTTAAAAATTGTGAGCTTCCCTGATAGCTCAGCTGATAAAGAATCCACCTGCAATGCAGCAGACCCTGGTTCGATTCCTGGGTCAGGAAGATCCCATGGAGAAGGGATAGGCCACCCACTCCAGTGTTCTTGGGCTTCCCGTGTGGCTCAGCTGGTAAAGAATCCGCCTGCAACGTGGGAGACTTGGGTTCAAAAGGGAAAGGCTACCCACTCCAGTATTCTGGCCTGAAGAATTCCATGGACTGTATAGTCCATGGGGTCCCAAAGGGTTGGACACAACTGAGCGACTTTCACTTTTTTCACTTCAAAAAATAAGCCAAGTCACCAGCTACTATAAATGGCCCTGACCAGCCTTGATTTGCATTCTCAAAATGTGATTGCTTTGTTTCTTCAAAGACACAGGGCAGTTTTCATGTGTGTTACGGAATGGGTTATCAGTATTTTTTAATCTTTTCTTTTCTCCAAAAATTATAAAACATCCCTCCCTACTTGCCCCTACAAATGTGACAACTGAAAGGAAAATCAAAGTCATGTTAAAATTCGGGGGAATAGAGACTTTCCTGGAAGGCCAGTGGTTAAGAATCCACCTTGCAATCCAGGGGACTGGGTTCTATCCCTGATTGGGAAACTAAGATCCCACGGGCTGCAGGGCAACTAGCCCGAGGGCGGCAACTCCTGAGCACGCACTCTGCAACTAGAGAGTCCCTGTGCCTCAGTGAAAGATCCCCAGCGCTCAGCTAAGACCTGGTGCAGCCAAATGAATCAATCAGTTAATTAATTTTTAAAAAATTAGGTGGGATTTTTTTCTTTCGTGCTATCACACAACACCTTCAGGAAACACAGAGGCTCTGTGAGAATTCACATTGTCCTTGACCTTAGTTATTTACAGGATCTATACTCACACCATGGGTTTCCCTAGTGGCTCAGACGGTAAAGAATCTGCTTGCAATGCAGGAGACCCGAGTTCAGTCCCTGGGTTGGGAAGCCTCCCTGGAGGAGGACATGGCAACCCACTCTGGTATTCTTGCCTGGGGAATCCCAAGGACAGAGTAGCCTAGCAGGCTATGGTCCATGAGGTCACAAAAGAGTCAGACACAACTGAAGCGATTCAGCAAGCATACTCACACCATCACTAGCACACAATCCTGACTTTTCTATTGCAGACAGCTTTTTGAATATAAAAATGAGGAATAGAGATCTGTTTTAAAGTTACATGAGAATATCAAGGAAAGAGAGGACTTTTCGACCAATGCCAACATTTAAAGAGTTTTACAAAGATGTTTCTCAATTTTTCTGTTTGAGAAGACTTGTTTCTACTGGGGAAAAAATACATTAGCTTAGTCCACGCCCCAGACACCCAAGGCTGCCAGCAGATACCACCTTACCCCTGACACTCAGCCACTTCAGGCTCCTCAGGGGGCGGGCTGTCTTCCGATTTCTTCCAGCCGATGATGTACTTGTTCACTGCCCCCTGCCTGTGGTAGGGCTTGGACATGGACCCTGGGGGCTGTTGACCACTGCCGTGAGTTACGATGTAGACTTTGGACGTATCTAGAGACCCGCTACTTTTTGAACAGTGAGCCGAGGGGCTTCCTGAGTGGTGTGAGCCACTGGGGAAACAAACAGACAGAAGCCGTGATAGGACCAGATCTCAGCAGTGAGCGCACGTCACCAACCTTGGAGCCGCCACGCTTGACTCCTGCCCTCCGTGAGCAAAACCGGGCAGATGCGGCCGTCTCTCTGCTGAGCCTTTCTTCCCACAGGCTGAGGATGTTCACGTGCAAAGCTATATGCTTGTGGCCAGAAGGGTGTTCAAAGCACAATTAGGGGAAATCTAAGAGATAAATGGGCGCCACACCAATGCCTTCAAAGAAAAGAAACTCAAATGGTAAGTAAACATAAGAGAAGGAGCTTGACCCAGGGAAATGCCCGTGCAAACCATAGCAGAGTATCAGGCATGTTCTCCAGATTGGCAAAAATGGGAAGGCCTGATGATGAGTGCCCAGTGTTCGCCAGGATGTGGAGCAGTGATTCTTCCCACTGCTGGTGGGAGCGAGAGTGTGCAGACAGTCTGGAAAGCAGTCTCGGCACTACCTGTGAAGGTGGGCACCCGCACAGACCATGAGGCAGCAATTCTACTCCTAAGCACACACCCGAGCCAGACCTCTGCATGGGTGCAGTTGGAAACAGGCAACAGAAGTGCTGACAGAAGCACTGATTCTAACGGCTCCCCCATGGAGGCATCAGCAGTGAAGGGATGGTCAGTTAGCAAACATGGGTGAGGAAAAGAAAAACTGCAGGAAAACACCAGGAAGGAGTGAGCAGCGGCTGTGGACAGTTGGGGTGAACTTCCCAAACAAGTGGGAAAAGGAGCAGGTCACAAAGAAAGCATCAGGCATGACTCCATTGTTAAAGCCAGTTCATAAACAGGTGAAACTGAAGGGTATGTTATTCGGGAATGTATGAATCCGTAGTGAAATGTAGAGAAAAGCGAGGGGGACAGTCATCGCCAAAGCCAGGGCAGGGGCCACCCTGAGGGGAAGAGAAGGGCTTGTGACTGGACAATACACGGGGATCCTGACACAGCAGAGTCGATTCCTCAATCCAGTGTGGGTGTATGGATGCTTGTTGTATTACTGTGTGATATGAAATAATATTCAAAAGACAAACTCCCTAAAAACAACTTAAAGGTCAGTGGTTCAGCTGAAGCCAGAAGGACTAAGGACTCCCATAGGCTATATGACCATTCCTAGAAATATAAAAACCTTAAGATCTTTTTTTTTTAATTCAGGAAAATCAAGATTCTAATGTTTTAGGAAAAATAAGTAAGAATAGAGATCAGGAATTATTTTACGAAGTCGTAAATGTTTCAGTTACAGTTCTAACATCAGAGTTCAGGAAGGCAGGTGAGCATCGCTTTCAGAAACCCTGACACACAGGTGTGCCTCAAGGATTCTGGAGCCAGACTGCTGTGACTTTAAGCAGTGACAGCAGGGAGACCCTGGACAAGCTTACTAAGCTCAGTTTTCTGATCTGTAAGATGCATGCAAGGGCTGTGCAGTGGTTAAGACTTCACCTTCCAATGCAAGGGGTGTGGGCTGATCCCTGGCTGGGGTGCTAAGATCTCACACGCCTTGGGGCCAAGAAAACAAAACATAAGATAGGAGCCATACTGTAACAAATTCAATAAAAACTTTTAAAATGGTCCACATAAAAAAAAAAAAAAAAAAAACTTTAAAAGCAAAACAAAACAAACAAAAAACCTGACAAATACTCTCCACCTCAGAGAACTGCTCTGAAGATTTTTCTGAATTAATATTAGTGAAGTAAATGCTGTTAGTTTGTTTTTTTTTAGAGTGATGCATCAAAGAATTATTCACAAGTTCTTGCCATTAGGAGAATTTACCACAGAGTTCCTCAGATGATAAGCTCCTACATAACATAAAATCTTATTCTGAAATCAAACCTGTATACAAAGCAAGCATCATTCAATGGCAGAAGCTAAAAAAAAAAGTTTAATATTAAAAATGATTTTGAAATGGACTTTTATAAAGGTTCTGAAGGTAAAACAAAACACAGTAAAATAACCCATCTTTGGGTCTTTGTATGTTGGAGACATGGTGGCATTTGAAAAATTATCACACAAAACAAAACAAATAAAACATTGCATCTGTTTGCTCCTCTGAATCACTTGGTTCCTGGTGATAAGTCTGGTGTCCCTTAGTAGGGTGGTGGTGGTGGGGTAGTCGCTCAGTTGTGTCCAACTCTTTGTGACCCCATGGATTACAGTCTGCCAGGCTCCTCTGTCCATGGGATTCTCCAGGCAAGAATACTGGAGTGGGTTGCCATTTCCTCCTCCAGGGGATCTTCCCGACCCAGGGATCCTGCATTGCAGGCAGATTCTTTACCACCTGAGCTACAAGGGAAGCCTCTAGTAGGGTGGAGGTTCCCTCAATTTGGGGTCCAGGTCCGTGCCCTGGGAAAGACATTGTACCGCCGTCCCATGGCCCAAGGTAACCTAAGCAACAGGCAAGGAAATAAATAGGCAGTAAGAGGTGGTGCTATTATAATGAACTCTCTCCACTTCCTGGGTGCACACCAGTTAGTAATCCCCCAACAGGAAAACTATTGGCAATGGGCTCTGAAGGCCTGTATATCTTTCTCCTAAGCTTCTTATTTTGGAAAACTCCAGGTCTATAGAAATGGTATAAAGACAGGAGATTTCCCATCATCGAGATGTAATAGTTGTTACTCTCTGGCTACAGCTGCATCATTTTTCTCTGAACCATCTAGAAGTAGCTGGAAACTTTATGACATCATATTTTTATATTTCCATATATATTTCCTAATAATAAAGACTCTACTCTCTCACAGAGGAACAATGTGATAATCACAAATCAGGCGTTAATGCAATATTATTACCTAATACCCACCCCATAGTCTCATTTCTCAGCTGTCCAACAATGCTTATGGCTTCAGTTTCCCCATTCAGAACCCAGGGCAGGACTGTGCATTTCAAAGCCTTTGATTATCCCTGAGATATTTTAAAGTCTAGGGTATCCATGCATGCATACATGCTAAGTCGCTTCAGGCATCTCCGACTCTTGGTGACCCTATGGACTGTAGCTCTCCAGGCTCCTTTGTCCATGGGGATCCTCCAGGCAAGAATACTAGAGTGGATTTCCATGCCCTCCTCCAAGGGATCTTCCAGACCTAGGGATTGAACCTGTGTCTCTTATGTCTCCTGCACTGGCAGGCAGGTTCTTTACCACTAGCGCCACTTGGGAAGCCCAGGGCATCCCTAGTCTAATATAATTAATATGATGCATAAAACACTCAAATTTATCTTCTGAAATCACCAAATGGAATGTTTTTGGAGAATGTGTTGTGAATAACAATAGTATGGTCCAAGCCTGATGTGTATTTCCATTTGTTTATAAAATATATTTTCCTCACTTAGGCTTGATTAAAAATGTCTTTTACCCCAATAGTAAGAAATTTTAAAGTTAAACTCTAAGAACAAATATATTGAATCCATTTGACAAGCAATATGGCAAAAACCTGTGTTTAGCAGCAGTAGCATCATTTTTCTCTAAAGCTGGTAAACATCCTAGACTGTCAGCAATAAAATTTGGGGGAATCTTTTCCTTCTAGACTCAAGTTATTTATTTTAGAGTTTCATTGCCAACTTCCAATCCTTTGTACTAAGAGCGTGATGACATGAATAAGGGTAAGCAACAGATAATCACATGAGCCATTTACAGGAGAATACAGAACATGGGGTTTTTTGTCTTGTTTTTTTGGCAGTTGATTTATTTCACTTTGCAAAAGCTTGGTTAGGCTCAGATGAATACCGCTTTGTATTCTGAGCTCTTATCTAAGTGCCCTGCCCTTGCAGGAAAAAAAAACAAACCAACCCAAATGGGTTTGCTGAATTAAAAGCCCAGAGCAGCAGGAGAGAACAGGCTGGGAACATGCTGGTGCTGCTTAATGGGTGGTGATTCCTGCACACCCACCCCTGCACCCCTATTTATTCCCCCTCACACCAGTGTGCTTGTCTTTATGAGTTCTAAGTCCCTCTTCTTCGTTCTCAGTTCAATCCTAGGAAAATACCACATAGACAACTCACACTTGCTTTATTCCTGGATGGCTGTTCGGAGCATGCATTTGTGTGGCGGGGCTGGTGGGGATGCCAGTGGTCGTTGGTGACAAAAAAACCAGAATCAGATCGTGAAGAAGGGTGTTCCATATACAGGTCTGGGCTCCTGAAACTGGGAACAGTCAACCTCTGCACCTCTGATTTCCCTAGGCTATCCAGGCACTGGTTTACTAACTCAGTCAACAAGTGCTCATCAACAGTCTTTTTAGACTTCTTGCATTCAACAATCACTGCAATGCCTACCACGTTTAGGGGCCTGGGCTAAGTGCTGTGGGTACAAGTGAAGAGACAGGTCCAGGCTTTTTAGTGAAGCGAAGACTACAGCCGGGGTGGGGGGCGATGTGGATGGGACAGGATAAGCTGTGAGCACAGATCACCTCACTGTGGAATGAAAATATCTGCTGCCACGTCGGTGGGCAAGAAACATCACAGCCATCAGCTGTTTCTGGCCTCCAGAGGTGAATGAGGGCTCCCCGAACAACAAAAGGATTGTCACAAGCTGAAAGTAGAGTTATTTTATTTGGTCGACATCACCCAGGGCGGGAGTGCTGAGAAGCAGCTGAGACATGGTGAGATCGAGTGTGCGGGCTCGGGGGTGACTAGCCAGGACGCTCAGCGCCGATGCCAGCCCCCAGAGGCTCTTCTCTTTCTTTCACTCCCTGGACCACTCCTGGTCACAACTGAGACCCTGGGCAGTGGGCCTCAGCTCCAAGCTGACCACACAAACAGATGAGGAAAGCACTCAGCTGATGACACTCATCATCACGGAGAATGAGTGCCCCAGGCCGGGCCCCGGCATTTCTGGATCTGCCAAGTCTCAGCAGCGCTGCGGGAGCTAGGTCGATTATGCTCTAATGAGACAAGTTCCTTTCGCCTCGACACACCAACATTTCAAATCTTATTTTAAATATAAAATATTAACATAGATAGTACTTTAAAACACTTAAAAACATTTTAAAATTAAAAATCCTTTTAAAAATTTAAAGCTAAAAAATTAGAATATTTAAAATCTTATTTTCTCTAGCCTTTCTGCAGGGGACAGACAGGAGGAGGAAGTGCTCAAAAGATTTAATTTATTGACAAATTCCATATGAACAAAAGCCTGCAACTGCAGTTGAAATGTGGCTTTAAAGTCACTGGCCACTAAGAATGGCAAGAACAAGGCTTCTGGGTGACAAAGAAGAACCTTACTCGGCCCATGGCCCTTCTGCAACCACTGTGCACGTGTTCAGCGTAAAGCAGGGGCGGGGAAGGAGAAACATCAAGCAGAAATGCAATCGAGCACCGCCCAGTGCTTTTTACTCATCTGACCCATCACATTAATGGAGGCTTCAGGTACTCCAGAAAACCTACTGCAAATCCCCATTGATATCCTGACTCTACTCATAAATGAAGGTGCTCGGAAAGCAGTTTTCACAGAAATTTTCCTCAACAGTAATGCAAAATTCTGTTTGTGATGCCATTTACACTTGTCTAGCAAGGTCAGAAAACCAGCCGCTTTACAAATCTTCTACACTTTGAACAAACATTAGAAGGTTACAAGATGATCATTTGTGCTACTAAGACACCGATGATGATGTTAGTGACGGGAAAAGAAAAGCAGGAAGGCAGCAGTGAGCATGTCTGTGTGAACAGGCATCTCTGTGCTTTCAATTTATGTAAAAAAATTAATTTGTTAATTTCCAGGACTAAGAAGTCTAAAAGGTTTTTCAAACAAGAGGAGACATATCCCATGATATCAATCATGAAAATCTAGGCACTGCTGATGAGATCTCTGTCTCAACTGAGAGGATAGCCGATGCAATTCCCGGGTCTGCTGTTGTGGTCACAGCTAGCCTCGCTGTGGTCCATCGGTTCATCCCTCCAGGCTCAGCAGAGACCATGTGAGGATGAGGAGCAGGTGGAGTGAAGGGCAGGGCCAAGGAGCCAAGGAGGCCAAGAGGTCCGCGTGTTGAACCCAGTGCTGGCCTTGAGCATCGTCACTGGCCATGGCCCTGGATGCCGGGAGGGAAGGTCCTATCACTGTTCATCTGACTACCCTCCAGCAGCTGGAAGAATTCTGGGGGAAAGTTAGATGATGACTCCGAGCTGAAGGAGGGAAGGCCTTGCAGACAAGAAGGAAAATGACAGGGGTCACTGGTGTGCAGGAAATTCTAGCCACGGCCAAATCTGTATCAATGCAGTTCTTTGCTTAGTCTTTGAAGGGAGGAATCACCAGTGATGAGTTTTAAAGTCACTGTACACATTTGTCATATAGGAATTGAAAACCACTCATAAAAATATATTAAACATCTATAGTTAGAACGTAATTCCTTTAAATGTAACCAGTCATTATTATATTGAAAAAGAAAGTGGACCATCAATCTGAACACATTTCCAGCACACGGTTGTGTAAGGGGGCCCGTGGAACAGGAGACCGGGGCACAGGCATTTATGCGGACAGCACAGAGACCACCCCTTGTTACTGTCCGTCATCATCTGAGTATCGTCCAGCTGTTACCACACCTCCTGAAAATCTGGGACAACAAATTGAACTTTTCACTTTTTGGGGGGCACATGAGATCTTAGTTCCCTTATCAGGAGTCGAACCCATGCCTGCTGCAGTGGGAGCATGCAGTCTTAACCACTGAACCACCAGGGAAGTCCCAGGGACAACAGATGGAACTGACAGAGAAACACGAGTGGCCTGATGACAGCCGTGAGCATCTCTGTTGCATTTTCTCTCAGATTTAAAGAGAAAGGAAGACGTAATCACAAACTTGTTCACGTGCACATTTCAAATGAGCCTCTGGACATAAGCCCTCCATCTGAAGTCAGGCAGTGTGGCCCACAGGTGACAATGCTCTCAGGCGCCTTCTGGTCCTATTTCGGGCCCCTGCCCCCACCCCAGCAGCAGATGATGGCGCCCAGGGTGCCCCGAGTAGCTGCCAGTCACAGTGTGGGGAGGTCCTTACCTGGAGTGGGACGAAATCTCGCTGAGGTCGCCTAGGCTGCCGTCGGCAGCACCACTGGTGGAGATGCCAGGCGCGTAGCCATGGACCGCGTACATCTTGGCCTGCTCATCGTCGGGCCCCGGGATGTCGGAGTCGGCCCACTGCTCTGCCCGCCCGTGGACCAGGGACCGGCTGCCCGCCAGGTGCACGGGGCCCAGGACTGCAGCGGGCATGCACGGGGCCGTGTCGATGCCGCTGTCCGTGGAGGCCCCCTTGATGTACGTCAGCCCCAGCAACTCGGGATCCATGAGGTCCCCAGACCCAAAGTGCTTGTCGTCGCTGTTGCTGGAGGTGTTGCTGGACAGCGTGTTGCTGCTGGAGTGGCTGGAGCAGCTTTTATCTCCGATCTGGAGAAAAGAGAAACGGGGAGGCTTCAGACAAACCCCACACTTTGCTTCTACACGAAGGCGATTATTCTCCCCAGACTCACGAAGCTACAAACCTGATGATTTCACCCGAACCCTTTCTACTCGCTTGTCAGTGGGAAGCAAGACAAGAATTTACTTTTCAAAAACATCCTGGTTTCACGCAAAAGTCCCTGAGTCACAATTCCTCCCATCATTCATCTTAAGTTAAATGGGTATCTTTTCAAGTCTTTGCTCAATTATCTGTACATGAACACAGAAGTACTGCCACGCTGTCACTAATCGGAAGGTAGTTAACGAAGGATCTAGAAGCTGGGAAGTACATGGGGAATTAAGAGGAGGAAAGCAGCCTCTCTTCAGAGAACACTTCTGTGACATGGACAGGGCCGGTCCTGGGTGTGGGGCAGAAGACCCGGGTGTGAATCACAGTGGGGGGTCTTGGCCAGTCACTCAGCTCCTCTCTGTGCTTATTATACTGAGCACAGGGGTCACTGTGCAGACCCAACCAGCTCACATGTGCAGAAGGACTGTGTAAGCATGAGCCACACCCCCCCTCCCAGAGCCCCAATCAGGGAGACCCGGGGATGATGAGATGGGGTGCTCTTGGGGGTGCACTGAGGTCCCTGGAAGATGAAACCAAGAGAGCAGACTAAATGTCCCATCTGATGATGTCCTGGTACAGACATGACCCCTCCTCTCAGCCTGGATGGTCAGCCAAGGGCTGTGGAGTCATGAGACCCAGCCACCTGTGACTTTCAAGTGGTTTGGCCCTTCCTTCTTTCCATCTTCCCTTTCTTCCTTCCGTCCCTCTCTTCTTCCTTCCTTCCCTCCACCCCATCAGATCCTTAAGCAAATCCCAATGCCCTTTGTTATCACAAGTGGATCTTCTCAAGTTCACCCCCGCCCCAACTCTCCCTGTCCTGGTGCCATCAATTGGCTCCACAAGGCCAGCTCGAGACAAGGTTAGGATACAGCTGAGAGATGGTGGCCACATGTTTGCAGGTAACAGCTGCCAAGGCTGGCCAATGACACGTGGAGGAGGAGAAGAAAATGAACAACTCAGGTCAGGACCTGATAAGATGTCTGCAAATTTTGAAAAATGAGCTACTTTATAAGGTTGGCTTCATCTGGCAACAACTAAAATTCCTGTTTGCACATTTAACTGGTAGTTTCATTTCACTGAGCTACAGTCACCTACATGGCTCCTTTTCATTTCTGCAAAAAGTAAAGAGAACCACATGGGCGCGGTGGGACCATGGGATGCCTGTCGGCTGGCTCTCGGGTGTCCCTGTGTGCTGTTTGCAGCTGCTCCCTGAGTGGCCAGCACCAGGCAGAGCATCACCCACCGCATACCCTGCTGCACAGGTTCTGTTCCTGGATTTTGCCCACACGTGGATAACAGTCAACAGACTAAAACTACCAAGGATCAAAGGCTGAGGTTACAATCCTGGCTTTGCCAATAATTTACTGGATGACTTTTCTCAGTATTTCTTTATAAAAGGAGAGAGAGAAAAAGAAAACCTTTTTTTTTTCCTTTTTAACTTCACCCAAGAGCCTTATGAGATAAGAGATGCCACTGAGAATCCCTGGCAACAAAGCTAATAAATCACGAGTGCTGAGACGAACAGAAGCGCTAGTTCATGATGACAGGACTCACGTGAGAAAGTTTATTGGGAGAATCCTTGCAACCTCCGTCTTTCTGCAGGCCTCTTTCTTTATAGGAGCTCAGGACTTTGGAAGGCGGCCCATGCCATTTGGTTTCTGTCACACACAGAGAGAGAAGCCTTAAAGATCTAATTTCTAGTGTTAACAAAGGAGCAGAGAAACTCAGGGGCCAAACACATGGTTCAGTGACCATGATCAGGACTGTGGTTGTAGGACCTTCTGGTCCTACCCAGAGAGAGGCCCTCAGAGCAGACACACTGCCCCACGATGCCCACGGTCTGTTTCCCAGGCACCACCAGCTATGGGCACAGCCCAGAGGACCTTGGGGTGCCCAGCAGCCACCGTGCACATGGCGGGATGGTGCTGACCAGACGTGAAAGGGTGAATGAGCCAGTGAGGGGGAGGGAGGGGCAGGGTCCGTATTACCGGGGTGTCTGCTTGCTTCCACGGTGTCCTCCCGCTCCCTGGCCCCGTCACACTCCAAAGGGCCGGAGGCCTGGTGCTCCAGCAGCAGGGGAGATTGGCACCTGGAGAGAGCACAGAGCTGAGTCTCGCCCGCACGCTGCCCCGCCAGTGTCCCCCGCGGGCGCTGCTCCCCAGAGGGGCACTCCCAGGGGTCCCTAGTCAGAGGCGCTCTGCGGCCGCAGCCCTGCGGACAGAGCAGCTTAAAGCATCTGCACCTGGGGGCTCCCCTGTCACCGCTGGGTCCTAAGAGGCACCTGGATGACACCATTTGCAGATAAAGGAGGAGGCCAACGCCAGGGGCTGAAAGGACTGCTGGGATCCCTGATGGACTGAGCACAAGCTCGCTGCTTTTGCCGTCACTGTTTCTCTTGGGCCCAGAATACATGTACTGATGCTTCATTTATATCAAATTTTTTAAGGAAAAAGAAAATCAGATCCATTTGCCACTAGACTACATCTAGCCGGACTTTTGTTTTATGAAAATCCCCAAATGGGACAATTTACTCTTCCAAAGGAAACTGCAGAAAACTTATTTATGTTACAAAGGGACCCTTTCTTCCAGAATCCCAGTTCTAAATCCTGATCTGCAGAAAAAGCCAAGACGTGGTTTTTTCAGTGACATAAAGCCTCTCCCATCTACTTTAAAAATGCAACTCAAAGGAGAAAGATTTCTTTAGGTACAACTTTTTTGTTATTGTTGTTCAGTCTCTAAGTTATATCCAATTCTTTGTGACCCCTTTGACTGCACCACACCAGGCTCCCCTGTCCTTCACTATCTCCCAGAGTTTGCTCAAATTCATGTCCATTTAATCTGTGATGCTATCTAACCATCTCAAAAATTAAAGAAAAAAAAAAGTACAACTTTTAAGAACCCCATCCAGCACCTAAGGTAGGGAATGCATGTAACTCAGAGTATAAATCTCTACTTCTCAGCTCAAACCAGGAGAGAAGGTGCCAGGAGAGGGTGTCCCTGGGGACATGTGAGAGGAGGAACAAAGCGTCTCTTATCTGGTGCAAGCCCCCCGGCTGCCTGGATCGGCCATCACCTCATCAGTGCACCCAACTCCTTCAAGTGGCAGAGGCGACACTGGCTTGCAACAATGCACAGAAACACCGCTGCTGGGGGCAACACCTGCATTTCCCTGCAAAAGTACAGCCACATCCCTGGCGGGGCCCTCCTCTTTCCAACAGTGTATGGCTGTTTCCTCGAGTTACGGTGTCCGCTCATCCTGGGTCCTGTCCACAGGTGCCCTCAGGCCCCTGGGCGCTGTGTGCACACATGGCAGGCACGGCCCTGCACCCAGCTTCCAGTTGCTCTCACAGGAGGCAGAGGAAATGTGTCACATGCTAAATCTGCCTCCTTAGACTTTGGGCTGTGTTTTGGAGAGAGAAACACTTTCAAGAAAGGCTGTGAATTTATTCCTCGTCAGCAATGTAAGTGAAGGGAAACTCCCAAGGGCCATCACCCACAGAGTCTCCAAATCCTTAATTTTCATGTGTTCAAAAAGACTCTCCCTTATTAAAAAAAAGAAAACAGACAAGCTCAGAATATAGACAAATGAGCCCACCTTCACAGAAATGATGGGCCACCCAGTCTGGAAGCACTGGTCCTAACAAAGTCCTCTCTGAGTCTCCCTGTCCCCCAGTGGCCTCGTGCATGGTAAGCGCTTCCATGTGCCCTGGAGACATGTCCCCCCAGGAGCCCACAGAAGGGAAAGGAGTGGTACCCGTCGTATCCGGCTTGTGGTCTCCAGGGTCCGCTGCTGCCGGGTCCGGGGTCGCTGGACGATGACTGATTGCTGGGCGAACTTCTGAAAGGTTGACTACAATCAGTAACAGGCACCGAGGTGGGCTGCCAACACCTGCACCTGGCTCGTTTTGACTCACAAATGAATTCATTTCTCAATGACGAAGAAAAGGCGAAACATACATTGCGATCATGGACAAATAAACTGAGAATTGGTGACACCATGAGATTTCAGGGGTTTTATGGTAATTTACTATAGGAAGGAGATGTGGCAGAAACAAAGCTTTAGCATCTAAAGATTGAAAGCACAGCTAATGATCCCAGTAAACATGGGGAACAGCAATAGAATACACAGAATTATGAAAACATCACTACTACTTGGTCTATGAGACAATGCAAGGGACATTGCAGTTCTATATTTAAAACTGAGGCAGAGAGAAAACTCTAAATTTGGCAAAACCATTTATTTCTGCACATGTATTGAATGTAATCCTATTTATTTCAGACACACAAAAATGAGTGACACTTGTAAGAACTCATTTGATGAAGACATGCTTGCCAACTTTCCATTTTGCTATTAGAAGCGTTCCTTGAGTGTGCACATGCATGCTAAGTTGCTTCAGTCCTGTCCTACTCTTGCCAACCCTATGGACTGGCTCCTCTATCCAAGGGATTCTCCAGGGAAGAATACTGGAGTGGGTTGCTATGCCCTCCTCCAGCAGATCTTCCCAATCCAGGGATTGAATCCAAGTCTCTTTACGTCTCCTGCACTGGCAGGTGGGTTCTTGAACACTAGAGCCATCTGGGAAGCCCAAAAGAATTCCTTATAATTTACTAAATTATATGTTAATAAGGGAGGTTCTATAGACCCCTTCCCTTCCAGATGTCACCCCTTTACACCCAGGCTACCTACTGTATGCATTTCTCTGAATATTATAAACTCAGCAGACCTTTGAGAAGGGAGATCCAGAGCCCAGATGATTTACTGTCAAGTTAGAGTTACACCATTCCTGCACTCATTCGTGGAAAAACAGACTGGAGAAGTCAGAGGAAGACCATATGTTTTAATCCTAGTAATTATTATTAACACCTACAGAGACTTACGTCTATGGGCCTGGAGTGTTCTAAGCAGTTAACCTCTGTGGACTGATTCAGTCATCATAATGCCCTGTGGAGGTCTCCATTATTGCTAAGTTCACTTTTCAGAGGAGGAAACTGGAGAATGGGAGAGGCCGAGTAACAGGACGAGGTGATGACACGTTCAGCGGGCGGCCTGGCTCAGTGTCTGCTTACGACATATGCTCTATTAGATGAAAGCCTAACAGGGAATTCTGAGGAACCTCTTGGTGTGTCCACAGCCCAGAAGTTATGTGAAAGTTAAAAGAAAGGGAGTAAAAACCAGTAACAACAACAAACCTACTATGTTGTTTGCTTAAAACTGCCCCTCTGTGACATGTCTTGAAATCCTCACCAGCTTCTAAGGCTATTGGACTTCACTCTTAAACAGGTGCACCTTCTCAGGGAAAAACTTAATTTTAAACTCAACTCCCTCCGCTTAAAATGAGAGAGAAAAGCAAAGAGATGCCAACAATCTTAGGACCTCTGAAAATACTGCGACTATTAGGATGATGGGCTTTCATCAATGCTTTCTGTGGCTTTGTTTTCTTTATACACAAAACTGTTCATGCTTATCCAGAGGCTCCTGTAGAATGGTTTCCCACCGTGCTTTGGAGAGCGAGTTGACAGGAGGATTATCGTGGAGAGGTACAGTGGTGGCCCTGGGGGGTGGTGTCCGTGGGGGAGATCTGTATGCCATCAGCACCATTGCTGGCTGGGACCACAAGTGCCCCAGCATTCGGGGCCTGCCTGGCGGCCCTGCTGCCCACGTGGTCTGAACAAGCTAATTCAGAAATGACTAAGCCACACACAAGTCCCCCAACCACGTGAAGTTATAAGTCAGGGCTTCACCAGGGCCACCAGCTTACCTGGTGCCATCGGGCAGCTTCCGGTCGAAGGAGGTGCTGCGGGGGATGGCGGCCTGGCTCTGCGGGAGCAGGGGCTGGCACTGCAGCCGGTCGGGCGTGCTGGGCACCGGGGAGACCCTGGGCAGGGGCTGCAGGGCGGGCGTGGGCACGCGGTGCCACGTGGTGTTCCTCCGGAAAGGAGTCTTGTACTCGCAGGGGGCACCCTCGCTGTCGAGCTTGTACTCCACCATAGGGATCCGGCAGAGCTCCGAACACCCTCTGTGAGCCAAGAAGAGATGGTCAGGGGGTGCTGAGCACGGAGCCATCAGCCCGACTCACTCACGGCCTCGCATGTGCTTCTTGGGGCTCACGGGCGATGGTGCAAGGCCATCCACCCTCAGTAGCAGACCTGGCTGACGGTTACCTTGTCTGCATGTCACCGAGCACAGACCAGGAGGATCTGGTCTCAAGCCTGTGGCTCTGGTTAACCTTGGCTGTCAGGGGTTTCATGCATAGGCTCTGTCTCTCCAAGTAGTTTGCAAACTCCCTGGGCAGATAGGGATTGATCTTTAACCAATCTGCATACACGGAATTATTTGCATTGAAACTGGGTGATAAATAAACATTAATAGATTAAAAACACCTCAAATATAATCTGAGCAGATACATAAAAGTACAGTCATATAATCAGGAATTTGAGTCACATGTCACTTGTTTCCCCTGAATCTGAGAAAAGTGAAAAACAAATTCAACAAAAGCTGTCACAAGTCAAGGAAAAGCCTGAGTGCCCATCCTGTTGAAGTCACATTAGTTATTACTTAGTTATCACTTAGTCACTACTTAGTCAGTCACTTAGTTGCCATGGTCACTCCCTTGAACTCGTGTCATGGCTCCCCACAAGGTCATCTCCCACGGGCTCAACTGACTGGTCAGGGATGTAAGACCCTTTAGCCTGAAAAATGTGATCCAAGTCAGACATCCCTCCAGATACCATTGTGCACACATGGCTGATACTACTGACTTGACTAAAGTGACCTGCAAAGCCAACTGGTGTTTGGCGAGGACACAGGAAGACTGGGTGAATCTCAAATTTGAGTGTCAGGGTAAATTGTCCCAATTTAGCATGTGGATGAAGCCTTGCCTCTCCCTAGACATTCTGCAGTCAACAGAAAAACTTTCTCATATGCACCCTCTAAGAAATCTATCAGGGCAATAAGGTGTCACTCTTTAAAAAGGAGAATTGCATCCTCAAGACAGTGGAGTAGCACTTTTCAGAATCATTACAAAGGAACAAAGAGAACAAAAACCAAAAACAAACTTGATCATCAACAAAGCTTGGAGACACCAAAACACAGTACATAAAGATAGAAGGCAAGTGGTGAATGCCAATAGTGGAGCAGAGAAAGGCAAACCCAAGATGTACAAAGAGAAAGACAAGGAGAAGCACGCCCACCCCCTTGCACACCTGAGCAGGGGCAGGAACAGGAAGCAACAGGTGCCACAGAGGGTGGAAGAGAAAGGGAAAGAGTGAACAGAAAGGGAAGGAGTGAACAGTGAGCCCCCAGCCAGCACTGGGCCCCTCAGGCAATAGCGGGCAGCAGCAATGGCCAAGGGAACACAACCTGAAAGGAGGAACTCAAGGCCAGGAGGCACCCAGAAAAGCAGAGATTAAAACAAAAGGTGAAGTAAAAGCTTTGCTAGAAACGAGATCCCCGAGTCACTCCTCATTCCTTCAAACCCAGCTACAGGATCATCCTGCAAAGCACAGGGATCTTCCTCCACAATAAAGGCAAGCAGGTGCAAGCCACCGCATCGCCCTGCCATGGGGCTCCCCACCCTCAGAGAAAGAGAAGGAACCTGTGAAAGTGTTAGTCGCTCAGTCGTGTCCAATCTTTGCAACCCCTGGACAGCAGCCCGCCAGGCTCCTCTGTCCATGGAATTCTCCAGGCAAGAATAATGGAGTTGGTTGCCACTCCCTTCTCCAGGGGATCTTCTCAACCCAGGGACCAAGCCCAGGTCTCCTGAATTGCAGGCAGATTCTTTTATCACTGAGCCACCAAGGAAGCCCGAAATTTAAAAAGAGGATGACTGAAAATTCAAAATAAAAAATCCAGTAGGACAGATGGAAGGTAAATAGAGGAGCTTTTCCTTAAAAGCCAGAAAATCCAAGTTCAATCTATGAAGTCTAAATTCACCTAACAGAGAAAGAGGAGAGGAAAAGGTGGGGAGGAAATGATCAACAAATAATACACAAAAATTTCCAGAACTAAAGGGAAAAAAAGATGTGTCAAGACATATTATGGTAGAATTCAGACTCCTGGGTTAGAGCAGAGATCCTAAGTGTCTGGAGGGGAGAAGGCAGGGGAGGGTGCAGGCCCCACACAAAGGTGGGACACAGAAAAGTTCATTCTTCGCAAAACAGCAAAATGGGGTAAAAATTCTAATCTGTCAAATCAACAGTACTTGGAGTTTGGGATGGAGAGAGAGAGAGAAATCAAAACAGTGTTCTGCTTTTTGGATCAGGAAGCCAAATGAATGGTGGTGCTAGCTACCCTTTGAGAATAGAAGGGATGAACTAAAGGAAGCATCATAAAAAGATATGATGTCTGTTGCAGAGAAGGAGTAGGGATTATCTCTTTATCAGTAAACTTGACTTATCTTTTAACTCTCCATCCCCCAAAGCAAAATTCATCTCTTTTACCTCAGTTCAGTTCAGTTCAGTTCAGTTGCTCAGTCATGTCCGACTCTGCGACCCCATGAATCACAGCACACCAGGCCTCCCTGTCCATCACCAACTCCCGGAGTTTACTCAAACTCATGTCCATCAAGTTGGTGATGTCATCCAGCCATCTCATCCTCTGTCATCCCCTTCTCCTGCCCCCAATCCCTCCCAGCATCAGGGTCTTTTCCAATGAGTCAACTCTTTGCATGAGGTGGCCAAAGTATTGGAGTTTCAGCTTCAGCATCAGTCCTTCCAATGAACACCCAGGACTGATCTCCCCTAGGATGGACTGGTTGGATCTAATTGCAGTTCAAGGGACTGTCAAGAGTCTTCTCCAACACCACAATTCAAAAGCATCAATTCTTCGGCGCTCAGCTTTCTTCACAGTACAACTCTCACATCCATACATGACCACTGGAAAAACCATAGCCTTGACCAGATGGACTTTTGTTGGCAGAGTAATGTCTCTGCTTTTTAATATGCTCTCTAGGTTGGTCATAACTTACCTTCTAAGGAGTAGGCGTCTTTCAACTTCATGGCTGCAATCATCATCTGCAGTGATTTTGGAGCCCCCAAAAATAAAGTCTGATACTGTTTCCACTGTTTCCCCATCTATTTGCCATGAAGTGATGGGAGCAGATGCCATGATCTTAGTTTTAGGAATGTTGAGCTTTAAGTCAACTTTTTCACTCTCCTCTTTCACTTTCATCAAGAGGCTTTTTAGTTCCTCTTCACTTTCTGCCATAAGGGTGATGTCATCTGCATATCTGAGGTTCTTTTACCTAGGCAAGTTTAAATTACTCTGGATTTAATGAATGTGCTAAATAACTGGACAAATTTAATAAGCTAAGATTTACATTGAGTTGCATTTTTTAAAATAAAGTGCTAAGATGCTACAATTTTTTGCTCATGGATTCATACTGTTTCCAAGTGTCTTTCTATTTAATTAGATACAACATCCCCTGCGACTACTGATTCATGCATATGGCCAATGACCTAACCAGAAATCATAAAGGTGGGATATTAGCATACATGAAAACATAGAGAAAACTGAATCCTGTCTTCCACCCTAACCAAGTCACTGGATGTTCAGGTGACCCTCAGGCTTTGGGGTCTCAAAGGCTAAAGCTGCCTGAATCATTCAAGTCCAGGAGTCTCTAGCAGTGACGAGTCCTGGAGTTGTGTTTTGAATGAAAGGCATGTGAACCCTGAATCTTAGGGGACAAAGGGCACCCTGCATTTCCAGCAGTGGCTTTGTGTTTCCAGTTTACGGGGTTTGGTTTAAAAAGAATGAAAAAAGAAAAGACAGACAGCTGGGTAGTACAGCGTCTTTAATTCATGCTCACAGACTGTAGTCTTTAGTAAGAGGCTGTAATTTAGCTTCAATCTTGGATGAAAAAAATGCTATATAAATGCATAATCATGACTAATATTTTTGAGACCACTGACAAAAACTTGTGCCACACATTAGGCTGAAGAGAGAATGGGGGCTGAATATTTCATTTCCATCCTCTTGCACAAGGTCATATGTAAATGATCTTTTAATACTAAACACGGGCATTCTTTTACCCTCATGAAAATAAGCTTAAAGAATGACTTGATTTTAAAATCAAAATTAATTCTGCTATGACACTTTTATGGTAACTACTCTCACAAACTAAATATTTGCTTTGTTCACTTCTTATGACCAAGACATCAAATAATATGACCAAGTATAACATATCATCAAACCTAGTCAAACTCAGTTCTGTTCCATATGTATGAGGAAATCCTTGAAGGATACATATGGAAATTCAGCCAATTTTTAGGGAAATGGGAAGAGGTGTAAAATAAAATTACAAATGAGCCTTCAGAGGTGCTCAGGCTGCAGGAGGTACCAGAAACTGTACCCGCCCTAGAGCACACTGCTCTGTCCAGCTGGTGTGGCCTGAGCACAGGGTGCTAGGCGAGATCCCCACCCATCGGAGCATCCGGCACTGGTGAAGGCACTTGGTACACATTTCTGGCCAGAGAACAAAGGACAATTCAAACCCAAACTGACCAAATACAAAAAAGATCCAAGGAGTCATTTCTGAACAGAGTCGCACAGTCATGTCTGACTCTTTGTGATCCCATGGACTGTCGCAGCCAGACTCCTCTGTCCATGGAATTCTCCAGGCAAGAGTACTGGAGTGGGTTGCCATTTCCTTCTCCAGGGGATCTTCCTGACCCAGGGATCGAACCCGGGTCTCCTGCAGTGCAGGCAGATTCTTTACCAACTGAGCTACTAGGAAAGCCCATTTCTGAACAAGTGAGCTGCTAATCTTGTGTGCAGCTGAGCTGTTGTTGAAGATTTCCATCTTTTGCTTTCCTATATTAGTGGAGGAATCACAGACCTCACTGATAAACGTGCTCCATCTCCTTTCAACACGCCGAATTGAGTCAGTGGATTTGAGCTGCATTTCTAGTTTCTGGCACCGTTTTCATGGTGTGCCTGCCAAAAGAAGGCACTCAAAGGCATAGATAAGGCTGGGGTATCACTAGCACGTGAGCACTTACACGACTACCTCTTTGCTCCATAACAAACGTCATCTACTTATGCTTCTAATTACCATGCTAGGTAGGGATCAAAACAAACTCAGCTTCAGGGATCAAAACAAATTTAATTTCTAACATTGACTGTCTAGAGAATAACTTTTCTGAGTCTCATAATCTCTCCCAGTCAGCTGTCCTAGAAGGGAAAACATTCTGTAGACCAAGAGCATTGAAAGTAACGTGCTGGTTAAAAAATGTGATGCTGTAAAACTATCAGAATAACGAGTGCTCCCTTAGCTGGAGCCCTCAGAGGATCTGAGGTTTGACTGCTTTATTCTGACAAACAGCCCCTCTCGTTCCTCTACACTTGGCATCGTGGACTCCGTGCGACAGCTTACTCCTCTACCAGGGACACTGAGGAACTTTCTTACATCCACACTCTTCATGTTCTCCCTGCTTCCAGAAGCTGCCTACACCAGGGGTTCCCACCTGTAAATTTCTGGTCTGTAGCTGCTCCCACTCCCCAGCTTCTAGGCTCAGGCAGAGCAGAGGCTGTGTGCCCTCTGGCTCACAGCTGACAGGCAGTCACGATCACGGTCCAGCACCATAGCATGGACCCAGGACTTCAGAGACAACCGGGACGGCCGCCACGATGGCATCATCATCCCTTCCAAGTGATACCTCCGGTTTTCTGGAAGAGAACCCTCCCTTTACCACTAAGAAATGGGTGCTTGAAACCAAAATCACTGCTGGCCAGGCTGTGAACTCAGCTCTAAAGGAGCTTCAGCTTGGACCACCTGACCATCAGGACTCTCACTGTCGGAGCCCAGCCAAGCTGCACAGTTTTCTTTATTCATTATCAGTAGAAATGCTCTACAGCAGTCAAACTGTTTTCCCTCGAAGAGAGAAGTCAGTGCCCTGGGCTCAAAACCCAGATCTGCCAACACGCAGCTCAGAAAGGGGAGAAACTCTTTGGACCCATGTTTTACCTCTTGCCAGTGGAACAGTAACAGCGGAGGATGTGTCAAGATTAAATTATGGAAGTATGCAAGCTTCCCAAAGCGAAAGCGTCAAGGAAAGAAATTAGCTTCAAACTGACAGTATGACTTTTTGCTTCCATAAAGAAAGACAATATAAAACAGCAAAAGGCTCATATACTTTGCTGAAAGTTCTTTCTAGATAATATATATTTACAGAACTATAGAACGGGGAAGTTTAACTTTATGTAGTAATCAGAAGCACAGAAAATTTTAGAGCTGTAAAATTCCCCATGTACATTCATCTATAGAACAATGAATCATTTTTTTGATACTTTGTTCTTTACTCATATCAAGGTTGGATGTATGACTTTCAAAAATGAAGAAGTAGGAGAAATCCTAAGGATAATAAATAGGGATAAACACTCTTGAGGCGCAACAACAACAACAAACTCCCAAAGAACTGAGAAAGAGAACTGAGAAAGTTTAAAGGAATGAGATGCATTCTTACCAGGAGAAAAAAAAAGAAGAGTTGAACAAATTAACAAGGTGTGGACTGGGTAAACCATCGACCCACAGCACAGCTAAGTCACGTAATTACAATTGCAATTGCATTTAGTCTGAAATTGCCTGTTGGTTTCACTTTGTTGGGAGCATCTCAGTGAACCTTGACCTCAACCCACAAATCTCATGAAGTCTTCCAACATAATGCAATGCAGTCCTTTACTTCTAATCCACACTTCCCTTGTACGGCACTTTGCAGGTTTCCACCTACACTACACCATTTCAATTTCACAGAAATGTCTGCGGTAGCACAAAGGACATCTACAATTTGCAGAAGGCTCAGAGGCTTGGAAAGGTGAGACAGCTTTCACCCTGGAACACGGAAGCTGACTCCTAGCTCAGCAATCTTTCCAACGCACTCAGCCATCTCCTTCAGAAACTATCAAAGGACATTTAATGAGCCCACATCGTGTCAGTTTCCACTAGGAGCTAAAGGATTCTCTTTGGCAACAAAGGCAGATAGATCCCCTCAAACAAAATATGTGCTTCTTTTTATATTATGCACTTTGTCAAAGAGACCTTAGAGCCTTAGGGATTGAAGTAATCACCGATATTTTCATCATTTTAATGTCTGTTATGCTAATAGCCTGCTAATAGCTAAAAGACTCTTTCCAAATTATCCAACAAGGTGACAGGGATAATTGGTGCTCATTCACTCGAATCACAAACTCCTTCTGTTGCATAAAAAAATCAAATGCTTCCAATAGGGAGATAACCACACAGTGTAACTGACTGTAAAGGTAAGGGCAGCGTCACATCTGAAATACGTAGGCGCTCGATGAAATACTAATTCACTTTTTTACCAACTTCTTTAATTTATAGACAGAAATAGAGAGACCCTGAGACTACAGTAAAAGAGATATCTAAACCAGAAACCTACTTGACCAAGCCCTTTGAATAAGGTCTTTGAATTGACAAGGTGTGTGTCTACGACACAGGAAGTGAGGCTGCTCGTACTGAGTAAGTCATCAGCTTTCTGTTTCCTTCTCAGCAGACATGGGGTGGAGTGTGTCCTCACCCACTGCACCCCAGACCAAACACAGCACTCAGCATCAAACAGGGCCAGTGGGAATTTGCTGCATGATGCAGGGAGCTCAAATCTGGTGCTCTGTGACAAACTAGAAGGATGGGATGAGGTGGGAGGTGGGAGGGAGGATGAAAAGGGAGGTGACTTCTGAACCTCATTCATGCTAATGTAAGGCAGAAACCAACACAATATTATAAAGTAATTACCTTCCAATTAAAAATAAATACATTTTTTAAAATATTAAAAAAAAAAAAAACAAAAACAGGGACAAAAAGTTCTTCATGAAGCCAACCACTTCCTTTTGTTTCTTTTCTCTTTCTGAGAAAGCTTGCTGAGGAAAAGCATTCTATTACAAAGTTCAACAGAAGACTCAATAGCTATGTAGTACCTGGTTTCTGATAAATAAATTTCCATGAGAGACTGTATTCACTGGCTGTCCATCACCATGGCCCAGCGTCACTGGCCAAGGATCAGGACAAAATACAAATGGGAAGTGTATTATTTATTTTTGGCCACACTGTGGCATTCATGATCTTAGTCTCTCAACCAGGGCTCAAACCCATGGTCCCAGCACTGGGAGTGTGGGGTCTTAATCAATGGGCCACCAGGGCGGTCCCGGAAGTACTATACTTCAGAAGGCCACAAATGAAAAGGAGATGAAGAATGCAAAGATCGTGTCCGTTCTTTCCATGTTTAATAGCCCTGGACAAGCTAGGTCCCAGTGAAGGGATGAGTGAATAGTAAATGACCTACCTTACATTCAGTCTGTAATCCAGTGTTCTCACTTCTAGGAGGGAGAAGGTCATCTAAACGTTGTATTAGAGGACTGGGCGGAGGACACAATATAGTGGCTGTGCTTCAGGTTACTGTGAGAAGCTCAAGTTTCATACCTTTTTTTTTTTTTAACAGTTCACATTAAAATTCACTACTTTAGAGTTCATGAGACAATACCAGGTAGAAGTGGTTTTACTTATCCAAACAAATATATGGAACCCTAATCTAAAACCTCACTCTAATCTAGATTTCAACTCATCACCTATCTATTTATCTATCATCTCTTCCTGTCTCCCCATCTACCTATAATCTATGTTTCTACTTATATTATTCATCTATCTATACCCATCTATCAATTGCTAACCTGACAAAATTGAGTTTCCTTCTGCATTTCTATTTCTATGCCCCACTCCGTGTACTTCTGGGAGTTGAATGGTCAAGGTCCTGGCGGCTATGGCTTCAATGTTACAGAATGATCAGAGAACAAGAATTTAGCTTCATGACAACATGAGATAATTTCCACTGTTTTGCATTATATACAAAAATACGTCTTGGCCAGTATATCAACGAAGTATGAAAAATCACACAAAACAGATGCACCGCAGCATGGAATTTCATTTCCATTTTTATTGGACATATTTACTAAATCACTCACATTGTATCACAACTCATGCATAATTCTGATGAGCTGTTATTTCCTTTATATCAGCCTTTTAAGTTGATGCACTTTCCTTAAAATGACACTCATAGAATGTCAGTCACCTTTGAAGGCTAGGGACTGAGGCCATGCCCTGCCTTGCAAAACCAAGAAATGCTTAATTAAGCGTCTTGGAAACTCTTCTTCATCTCTGCCACAGAGACTGCCTGCTTGGGCAAAGCCCTCACTCCCTCGCAAACCTCATTTCCATTTGAAGAGCAGTGGTCCCTACCTGCTCCTGGCCACTCATTCCCAATCTCTATGAGGCCTCTCCCAGATCCAGTCGCAGCAGGAGATCAGCTAATAAGCATTCCTAGAGGGAACCTTCCTGCTCCATGCTCCTGGAACTCCACAAGGAGAATAAAATTGGGCTCTGCCTTCCTTTCAAGCCTGGGGACAGCTGAGTTATCATCACCCCGAGGCTTGAGAAAAGGACTTCAAAACGTGGGATGCCTTTTGATTCCACATAAATACTTTCCTAACTAAAGACTTCATTTAATCCAGCAGCTTCTGAGTCATAAGCAAATACCTTCTGACCTGCAGACAACTAGGAGCGAGTCTATTAAATGACAGGCCTCTCCCACTCCTGACAGAAGCAGATGGGCTCTGGGGAGAATTTCTTCTCCCTGATATTGTGCAGGACAAAAAAAAAAAAAAAAAAACTGACAAATGGCAAAAATTAACTGAAGCATTTTTCACTCTATTATTCATGATGTTTATAAAGGCTGAAATATCTTGCAGTTCATGAACTTGGCCACTTTAGTAGTCCTTATGGCTCTTACACTGAAGACAACTTAAAAGGAAAAATTACACACACGTCCATTTAAATTAATATTTTCTTTTGGCCACCTCGCTGACAAGTAAGAGCCAATTTGAGAAAGATGGGGTCTTTTCCCACGCCACAAATCAAAAGAGTACTTTTACCTAAAGGGCCATCTTTATATATTTTGCTGTAGGAATAAAGGTACTAAGTGATACTTCATTTAAAAGGTTTGTACTTTATCAACAAGGATCTACTGTACAGCATAAGGAACTCTACTCTGTAGAGGTCTGCAATGACCTAAACGGGAAAAGAATCTGGATGTATGTATATGGATAACTGAGTCACTTAGCTGTACACCCGAAACTTAGCAAAACATTGTATTTAATACATCAACTATAATTCAATATAAAATAAAAATTAAGTTTTAAAAAGGTTTGCACTTTAATTTTCAAAGTGAGTGGAGCATTGCTCATTTCCTCTTTTATACCCTCCTCTGCAGTGTCATTGATAAAATCTGATGATGCAGAGGCTGATGTTGCTTAGCTGTGCTGCGCTGAGTTGCTCAGTTGCGTCTGACTCTTTGCAGCCCCACGGACTGTAACCCGCCAGACTCCTGTCCTGGGGATTCTCCAGGCAAGTATCCTGGACTGGGCTGCCATGCCCTCCTCCAGGGGATCTTTCCAACTCAGGGATCCAACCCAGGTCTCCCACATTGCATGCAGATTCTTTACCCTCTGAGCCAACAGGGAAGCCCAAGCCTGCTTAGGGTGGGGATGAAAGGTAAGACATTTCATACTCGGCATGCACGTGTGCATGCTCAGTCCCTTTAGTCATGTCTGACTCTGTGAGCCCATGGACAGTAGCCTGCCAGGTTCCTCTGTCTATGGAATTCTCTAGGCCAGAACACTGCAGTGTGCTGCCATGTCCTTTCCCAGGGGACCTTCCCAACCCAGGGATCGAACTGCATCTTATGTGTTTCCTGCACTACAGGTGGATTCTTTACCACTACTGCCCCGGGAAGCCCTCACACTCAGCATGGGAGTCTAAAGCAAAGGGCTGTCACTTCAAGGATGACTTCAGTGACGTAAGGCTGCCGGATAATGATGAGTTCTTTTATCAGGGTGTCCAGAGAGTTGCTGGCACAGAACGTGAATCCAAAACTAACAACAATGTAGATCTGCAAATTTACAGATTCAGATTCACAGGAAATTGGAAGCCTGAACTGAAAGCACCATAAATGATACATGCTGGGCTTCAAAGCTTCCTGACTTGTGGAAATGTGGATGATAGTGGACCATTTCTGGAGAGTCACCATCAGGAAAACAGATTATTCTCATCCTGGCTAAGGTAAAAAATATAGAAGATAGGTATTTCAGATTAATCAGGAGAAAAATCTGTATCTTCAGGGAATGACATTAAGGAGATTCTGAGAAGACAAAGGCAAAATCTCTAAATATCTTGAACAGTTTCAGTAAGAGAATTTACATTTAAAACAAACAAAGAATTAATTATGTGCAGACCAAAGCAGATAACAAATCCTTGGATAGAAAAATAGCAGGCAGAACTTTTAAGTGGTAGTTTTTATTTGCTTTAGCTGAAAAACAATTCAGCATTACTTAAGAAATTCTACTTTTGTAAATCATATGTTTTAAATACCAAATATAATGATAACTCTAACATTTTTATTAACCATATCTCTTGGAAGCTTAAAAAAACGTCTTACTGAGTAACAGCAGACCAAAACTAAAAATAGGAGAAAAATGTTTTGCTTTTTTTTAATTTGGGGAGAACATGGTAACAGTTTTGTCAAATTCAATAGAAGTAATCAACCTTGAAGACAGCACAAAATTTGATTCTCACCACAAAATTTATAAATCTATAACTCCAGTCAGTGAAGAAAAAAATCTTACCACGTGGAAAAATTTCTAATAAGTGGCTTAAAATTTATTTATAATAAATAAAATCTATTTATTAAAAGACTTTCACTTACAAATATTTCAGCTTCAAAGATTAAAGGATTTGCTTTCTGTTATATCCAAGTCTTGTTTTTAGGAAAATAATTTTTGTCTCTGATTTCCTTGTACTCACACCCCTAGGAGTGATTCACAATGGGACAGAATCTGGCAAGGCTGCAAGAAATAACTTGGTTATTTCCTGTGACATGTGGCTGCTACTCTTGAGAATTTCAGCTCATTGACCTTTACTCTATAATCTTACTGGGCAGATATAGGAAATCAGACCATAGAAAGCTAAGCAGGGAGCAAAAGGTAAGATAACCAACAGAAACACAATTTTGTAAAATTCTGTACCTTAACCAGAGAGGAAGGCAGTTTACCACTGGCTTATTTTCTAAAAAAAGATCATGGTTTAGAGCTGGTGTATCCCCAGGTAGCTCAGTGGCAAAGAATCAGCCTCTGAATGAAGGGGACTTGAGTTCGATTCCTGGGTTGGGAAGACACCCTGGAGTAGGAAATGGCAACCCACTTCTGTATTCCTGCCTGGAAAACCCCATGAACAGAGGTGGGCTACAATCCAAGGGGTCACAAAGAGTCAGACGTGACGGAGCACATAGGCACACATACCACCCAATCAATATGGCAGCCACAAGCCAGATGTGGCTAATGCAGTCTTGGTCCATTTATTAAAATAAAAACTCCATTTTCTCAGCTGCATTAGCCACATTTCAAGTGTGTGCTACCCTGCGGCTAGTGGCTACTGTTTAGATGGTACAGATACAGAACATGTCATCAGAGAAACTGCTCTTCAATGGTGCTGATTTGGGGGTTGGGAGAAAGGAGATGGACAGAGTACAAAGAGGGACCTCAGTTACCACAGAAACAAGATCAGGAGGAGGGCACTGTCATTCTGCTATCTTTGAGTATGAATTTCTCTTACAGCACGAAAAAATTCAAATAACTATCCTAAAGATTCAGTCTTTTGGGTGTTTGTTTTTCACTAAACGTGTGGGGTTTTGACTATGCCAGAGGTGCAGATTGCTTTACATATTATCACCTTATTTAACCTTCATCAACAGTATGAGGTAGGCAATATAATAATCCCACCTTACAGATACTAAGTGAGGCTTAGAGAGAGCAAGACCCTGATGCTGGGAAAGACTGAGGGCAGGAGCAGAAGGGCGTAACAGAGGATGAGATGTTTGGAGGGCATCACTGACTTGATGGACATGAGTTTGAGTAAACTCCAAGAGACAGTGAAGGATAGGGAAGCCTGGCATGCGTGCTGCAATCCATGGGGTTGCAAAGAGTCAGACACAACTGAGTGACCAATAAGAAATAGCAAGTGACAAACCCCAAATCACATAGCTAAAGCCTGGATTTCAAGCATGCTTATCCCTCCTAAGCCAGAGCTCTTGGGGGGCCAGTAGGACCTCCATTTGAGATGCAGGCAGAGAAAGGATGCTCCAGATACCACTATACATACTACCTACCTTACAAGGCAGGCAAGAGCAGGTGGGCGGCTTGTTCTTTCTCCTCTGGGCCTAATACTCCTGTGATGTTGAGCCTGAGAACTTTCTATTTCCAATGCCACAGTATCCTTTTCTAACTCCACTCTTGTCCCTATTCCTCAGACCCATCCATCTCTGAGCTTTCCAAGTCCAGTCACTTCTATGTTTCCCATGATCGCTATGAGAAAGCCCTGAACCAGTTCAGCCAGAATGGAGTGGTCACCAAACAGTGTATCTGATTTCCCAATATTCCATCACACATGCAAATAAATATTCTGAATCCAATGGCTTCAATGTACCAAAGGAGAGCTTAGAAAATGAGAGTTTATCATTTTTATATACTAATGATTTTTTTATAGCTCTTTTAAGTTGTGCTAATGGTGGATGTCCAAACAACTTAGATGGAAGATGCACATGACCTCATATTCTGAGGGTCTTACAGGACAGCACCTGCCATCCAGGCCAAGGAGGAGTGCTCATGTATGAGAAACTTACCTCCGAGGTGAGCCGTCATCATGGGGCTGGATGATGACCACCTTCACAGTCACCGAGGTCCGGAGAAGGTCGATCATCTGCTCGTGGGTCAGTGTGGCCACGGCCACCTTGCAGATCTCCACGAGACGGCTACCCTGGCGAAGGCCGGCCTTCCACGCAAAACCGAAAGGCTCCACGTCTGCCACGATTCCCTCGAAGTTCACGTGGAAGCCCAGCTGGCCCAGCCCGTTCCTCCTCAGGGTCATTTCCACGGTCTCGCAGCCTCTGGTCACGATCTAAGGGGGAAGGGGATGATGAGAGGCAGGGTTACAGGGGGCACCAAGGCCCAGCCCTCCAGCTATCCCAGTGACAAGAAAACAAGACGGGGACACGGTTCAACCCAAATTTTATTGTAATTATCCCTGGCATCAGCCGCAGAGAAAATAACACAAGTAAAATGATGGTTTCATGCTTCAAAGCCAAATCAGACACAGGTGTCCTGCTTTTTCCTAGAAGCCACTGACCCAGAGCCTGAGAGCTTAAGATGGGCTCTAATAACCTTCCCTTCTCCTTGCTACATCACCTGACTTGGTGCTTAAGCATCTAAATTGCATTGTTTCAAACAGACTGAAGCAACTGAAAAAACGTGAAGCCTGTCAGCCATCAAAGCAATAAAGCCTACTAGACAATTACTTTTTTTTTTGGCCCAACTGTGCAGCTTGCAGGATCCTATTTTCTCAACCAGGGGTCAAACCCAGGACCCCAGCAGTCATAGCACCAAGTCCTAACGACTAGATGCCAGGAAATTCCCTATTAGACGATGTAATTCTACTTATAAAATAGCCCAGTGGTGCATCGGCTATGAAAAACAGTATGGCAGTTCCTCAAAAATATAAGATAGAATTACCATGTGACTCAGCGATTCTACTTCTGGGTATATACCCAAAAGAACTCAAAGTAGGGTCTCAAAGAGGTATGGATACACACATGTTCTTAGCAGTGTTATTTACAATAATCAAAATGTGGAAGTAACTCAAGTGCCTATGGATGGAAGAATGGATACGCAAAGTGTGGCATATACAAACAAATGAAAAAAAATGGCCCCATGCCTTTCCAAGCTAACACTTGGTGACCTGCCCCCCAGGATGGGCAGCAGCAGGAAGTCCAATGGTTAGAAACTGGAAGTGTTCTCCGTGGCAACCTGTGGACATCCTATTCTAAACCCTGGGGCCCCTCTCCTGGGACTGCCTGCCCGTGCTTGCCTGGGTGGCGAGGACCATTCAGATCAAAAGTAGGCCAGCGAGCCAGCTTCCTTACTGTCTCTGGACAAGGGCAGCATGCAGAAAGGCACTCCTGCAGGAAGTGTCTCACTAAGTAATCTAAAGCACCAATAATTAGTTAACGCCACCCTCATAAGTTCATACTGAGAAGAGCCCACATGAATGGAAAGAGAAACATGGGGTCATTGAAGATATAATTTGATGACATGTTGTCATTGTTGTTTAGTTGCTAAGTTGTGTTGGACTATTTGCGACCCCACAGGCTATAGCCCGCCAGGCTCCTTTGTCCGTAAGACTTCCCAGGCAAGAATACTTCAGTGGGTTGCCATTTCCTTCTCCAGGAGATCTTCCCAACCTAGGGATCGAACTTGTGTCCCTTGCATTGGCAGGCGGATTCCTCACCACTGAGCCACCAAAGAAGCTCTTGGATGACCAAGGCATCACTTGCTTGTGGGTAATTTAAAACCGGGAGGTATCATACCCGTATCCCCCAAAGCACAGAGCTCATGTGTGAAGTTTCAGTTTTAAAAATACATTCTCCATGAAACATGCTCTGAATACACAGATTCCTATTTAATAAGACCTCTGACTGTATATACAGCTGTGGGACCCAGCCTGGTGCAGGTTATCACCCGTGTGGCAGGCGTTGCCACGGTTACCACCCCAGTGCTCACACTGTCGATCAGTCTCTCAAAGGTGCAGTGACGGTCTGGGGCATAGGAAAATGGGGAAAGGGATTGCTGGGCTTAGTGGTGAAGTTTTGAAAGATTGAAGTTTCCAAAGTTATGAACTGAACTAACTCAAAATTGTTGAACAAGTACTTTTTTAATATATACAACCTGAATACATTTTTGTTTCACTTCTTTTTTCAGCTTTGTTTCAAATAACCTCGCTGACCAAAAGACCACATAGGACATGCGCCCGGCCTTCTTTGCAATAGGAACACAATTATCAGTTGAAATTTAACATCCACATATCAGATTGAAGAGTGAAAGGTCAAGCTTTTCCTAAGTCCTACATGTTCTGTCTCTTCCTCTTATTTCTTCCAACCACCTGCCACGTCTCCTACTTTTTGCAGTTTCTTTCTCCCTTCTGTTCCATGCTCCTTAACATTTATAAAGGCTGAAGGATCATGCTCTCACTGTCTTGGGAGTTCCTCACATAATTACATGATCAATAATCACATGATGGCCTCCTACCTATGAACCTGGGACTGGCTACATAATTTATGAAATCTGGTGCAAAATTAAAATGTACGGCCCCTTAGACAAAAATTTCTGAGTTTCAAGATGGTAACAGCAGAGCATTCAACCAGGCCTGGGCTCTTCGGAGAGTGGTCGGGCCTGCTTGTCCCTTCAGGCAGGAGTGCTCATTTCCCACCTGTGTCTCTACCTGCATAACAGGCACTCCTGTTTTCACCACTAGAAAATGCAGAGTTCACCATCTGTCCAACAGTGCCCCTTCCAAATCTCTCTACTAGGAGAGCTTCATCTTCTTCCTTCCCATTTTTACTTCTGCCTGGCGCCAGCCTTATGTTCTAAGCCCCCAACAGTCTTTGGCTTGGTTTATTCCTACCATCTCCCGCTACAAGTCATCCTAGATACAGCATATTGGATTGGCCAAAAAATTCATTCAGGTTTTTCTGCAATATCTAATGGAAAAACCCAAAGGAACTTTTTGGTTAACTCAATATTTCCTCCAATGTATTCCAGCTCTCAGGCAGCTTAGTCATACAGTCACTTTTCTAGAAAGATGGCAGAATAGGTTCCTTGGAATAGTGAATGTATCAGACCCTCTGGGACGTGCATTTTGCTGGTTGGTGAAGGGACATGTGTTTGTGTTGTATTTTCCAGAGCACAGATTATAATGACTCAGTGGGTCTCTGAAATAAGAAGTATTTCCAGGATTACCAAAAGCACATGTCCTGAGACTCACCAGATAATTCAATTCTCCAGATACATACACTGATCACACACTTAATCATCCCCAAATCACATTGTGGTTTGTGCACATACACCCTCAATACTGCTGAACACTGTAAAGAGTGCCTGCAAATAATGATATTATTTCTCCAAAGCCAGCAGACACTGCCTTGATTGCATTGTCTCTTCTATGTGGTCTGGAATAACAAAAGATTTATATTTGGTGGCAGGAAATGGGTATAATATCTCCTTTTTCTCATGATCCATAACGACTAAATCTTTTCTAATGAATCATATACACATCCCCTTGGGGGAAGATTTACACATGAAAAATTCTTTTGTCAAATCATATTTTGTTCTTTTATTTGATTTATTCTTATAATTCTATTGTATATACTCAAACTAAAATCTGTATCTCCCCTTGTTATACTAAGAATTATAAATACAACTGCTAAATACCATGGGCATCACTGAAGGGTTTTGCTTTGTACGCCAAATAACAGTCTCTTTTATGACTTTTTCTTTTAAATCTTTCTAATTTACTAGGTAATTCTATAAAACCTCTGCAAGAAACTGGCTGCAAGATTAATAACATATTTAATTTGGCAGACTAAACAGAAATATTGCATAAAAACGCACAGAGTTGAAGGGGCAAATACGGCTTATTCTGACTATCAATATGGTCAACGGTGATTCTATGTCTGTTAACCTCCTCCTGCAAGGTACTGTCATGCAAATCTCTACAAACACACATAACATCTAGTCAATTCTCTTGTCCTTCCTTCAAATACTATAAAAATAAGTCCCAATATTCCCTTTGGAAAGCTGGCTTCACTTCTCATCTCTAATCAATTGTTAATGGATGCTTCTCCACCATTCATGGATTCACAGGGACAACCGCTCACAAGGACACAGTGTTTAAACTCAGTTCTACCTAGAGAAAGAGTATTTCCCCAGGTAACACATCTGGGGTGGAACTTCCACAGCAGAAGCTATGAATATGAAGTTGAAGGCCTAAGGGTGGTGGAAAAACAAAACCTGTACTTACGCCCAGGCGCTGGACAATCTCCCTGATGTCTTCAGCACAGCTGTCCACTGAGGACAGAAGGATGCATTCTCCTCGTTCATAAAACACCTTGATGCTCATTAACCCAGATGTCCACCCGATGACATCCCTGCAGGAACAGTTAAAGACCACGTTCTTGGAATCCTTCTCGATCAGCATTATGAACTCATTAGAAACCCCAAGGAGACACTCGATGTCTGCAGACTGGCCAAAGTCTCTTGCCACAACGTGCCACATGATGGCTCCTACGCTGAACAGATGGGCATCCTTCCTGGGCTTCACCTTCTCCTTCTTCTTGGCGCCCAGAGTGATGAAGCTGAATTTTGCGGAGGTATCCACGGTGGCAGTTGTGACAAAGTTCTCCGCCAGGTCCTTCAAGTACTCCTGCCTCGTCCGAGTGGCCATCGCTCGAAACTTCTCCGATTTGTGGGCTGCGTTTTCTGCGTTGATGACTTTCGCTAAAAGGAAGTCCCGAAATACTGCTGACTTGGGGAAAGTTACACCTTTGGGAATTGGTGGACCAAATGGTGGCACATCTTTCGACCTAGAAACTCCAACGCTGAGGGAGGAAAAAGAGAAACAAGCTGAACTGCGATGCCATAACAGTTACCTTCAGAAATGTAACTGCTGACCACACTTTCAACTGAAGCCATATACTTCACAGCCTCTTCTTTTCCACACCTCTGGATATCAAGTTGTTCTTTGTTTTTAAGCAAAACTTTCAAATTTAGTAGGTGCAGGGGAGGGGAGTTATAGGCTGAGTAGCCTCCCTTCAAAATTTGTATGCTGAAGTCCAAAACCCCAGTAACTGGGAAAGTGGCTGTGTTTGGAGACTGGGTCTTTTCTTTGAAGAGATAGTTAAGTCAAAATGAGATCATAACAGTGGGGCCCTAATCCAATCTAACAAGTGTCCTTATAAAATGAAACATGAACACACAGAAAGATAACCAGAGATGCAGACACACAGAAGAGAGACCATGTGAACACACAGCAGGAAGATGACCATCTGCAAGGCACGAGAAAGGCCTCAGGGAGAACTAAGCCTGCCAACACCATGACCTCGGACTTGCAGCCTCCAGAACTGAGAGAAATGAATGTCTGCCGTATAAACTACCAGTTCTTTGGTTTGCACCATGACTGTGCAAGCTGACTAAGGCAAGGGCAATGGATGTGTAGCCAGGTTGGCGCTCTTCAAATTCTGTGGCTGATCACCACTGAGAGGCAGTGACCCTCCAACACCTGATACTGAGATCCGCCCTGCTGGCCAGCTACTGGGCACAGTGACCATCCTTATAGAGCCAAAATTTTTGAATATCCCTTTTTTTAAGGAAACGCTCACTTGATCACATTTTGGAAGTCTAAATGAAGATTTTATGGAAATAAAGTTTTACGATATTTCAAACATACAGTGATAGCAATCATCTTAATATGGCAAAACCAATAATGTTCCCTTGTATCAGACAGAAGCTTTCACTGTCTCAAATCTGTTTTGGAATAAGAGTGAATTAATAAATTAGCAGATGAAAGACTGGAGTGAGTGAAAGAATGAACCCCCCCACCCCAGCATCTACTCCCCAACTACTGAGCAGCTTCTGCAGACCAAGAATGAGAACCAACCCCACATCTGCTCAGGCTGATATTTTCTGTGTTGAGATAAACAAAGGAAGTCATCTATGCTTCACTTTCTTCACTGTAGAAAATCCTGGAAGAAATGAGTTAAGAAATGAAAACAGGTGTGAAATCTTCTTCTGGGATGTAGCCGGTGGGACTTTAAAGAGACTTTAAATAGTCCCCAGGGATCTCCCACCTTTGCCGTAACCTGCACACCCTTTAGCAGAGTTAATTGTCTCTGGGAAGATGAGCTATAAGACAGTCCGGGCGGGGCCTCAGCTAGTATGAAAGGACAGGGAAGGACTGCCTGTCTTTGGGACAGATGAGCAAACTCTGTCCTGTGTGTGCACTCAGTCATGTTCACCTCTGTGTGACCCCATGGACTGTAGCCTGCCAGGCTCCTCTGTTCATGGGATTTTCCAGGCAAGAATATTGGAGTGTCTTGCCATTTCCTCCTCCAGGGGATCTTCCTGACTCAGGGATCGAACCCACGTCTCCTACATTGGCAGGCAGGTTCTTTACCACTGAGCCACATGGGAAGCCCATGAATGTTTATTGAGGCACTTTTAAAACCCTGAAGCACTCCGCTGCTTTACACTTGAACCTCATTAGTAAATGATAACTTAGCAATAACATGTGGTTTCTCAAAAGGCAATGACCCTGTCTTTGGACCGTTCGTATACATTGTCTTTTACCACAGAAAACATAACGCAAGCCACTTTGTTTATAAGCAAGATCTATATCAAAGGCATCCCTGCTCCCCAGTAATCTAATTAAACCCAGGAAGCTCTAAAGAAACAAAAATGAAAAGGTATTACTTATCTTTTAAGATTTTTTTGTGCTAATCAACCACCTCATGATAGAAGAATACACTAAAAATAGAAAGTAATTAAAAATACCCAATTTGACCTAAAAATAGCAGCAGATAAAATAACACCAAATACAAGAACGCCCTAGGCTCATGTTTCCAATCCATTAGGGAAGTTCATTTAAGATGATTCTTTATAATTACCATTCATGGGGGAGATCCCAGAAGAATAAGCCAAATGAGCATGTTTGCACTAACGTTATTGGATTTAGACATATCGTCCCTGGTGGCTCAGATGGTAAAGAATCTGTCTGCAATGCAGGAGACGTAGGTTCAATCCCTGTGTTGGGAAGATCCCCTAGAGGAGAGCATGGCTTCCCACTCCAGTATTCTTGCCTGGAGAATCCCCATGGACAGAGGAGCCTGGCGGGCTACAGTCCATGGGTTCGCAAAGAGTTGGACATGACTGAGCAACTAAGCGCATATCCTTTATACAGGCTAGATGTCTTTCTTTTTTTTTTCTTTCAAATATCACTTTTAAAAATAAAAAGTCGTTCTGAGCATTCAGGCTAGGGGTTGTAAACCAAGGTGTATACCAGAAGCATCATAGCAGAACCATGCGGATGGAGAGGGCATTAGGGGCCGGGGGCAAGGAGGCAAGCTGGCAGCACCTAACACACAGGCCAGTATCCTTGCCCCCAGGAGGGTGCGACCGCAGGCCACAGGCCCCTCCACCTCTCGCACACACCCAGGCCTGGTCCCCACCCAGGCCCAGGAGGCAGCTCAAGTGTGCCATTGCTTCAGCATGAGCACCAGGGGTGCTAACACGTGTCGTGCATAATTCCTGCTATTCATTCTTCTTAACTACACACTGAAGTCAATACTGTTATCCTTAGTTTTCAGAGAAGGAATTGAAGGGCCCCCAAAATAAGGACTTCTCTATAGCTCAGATGGCAAAGAATCTGGCTGCAACGCAGGAGACCTGCATTCGATCCCTGGGTGAGGAAGATCCCCTGGAGAAGGCAATGGCAACCCACTCCAGTGTTCTTGCCTGGAGAATCCCATGGACAGAGGAGCCTGGTGTGCTACAGTCCATGGGGTCGCAAAGAGTTGGACACGACTAAGCGACTAACACACAAAAATAAGCTAAGTTGTAGACACGGCAGGAGAACTGGATCCTCACTCAGGTGAGAGACCCACTCTTTCACAACACCCCACTAGACAGGCACTTCCATGACATCTGCTTCCTGAGGAAGAGCAGGGGTGGAGGAAAGGCAGGCCCCGTCAGACCATCCTGGGATTCCTGGGCACCTGGCTGGCCTTTCGAAAGCACCAAAGCATCAAACTCCCATCTTGAGAGCCCCAGAGATGTGGGTGTTTCCAAGACCTTGGACAAGAAGAGATATTGCACCACCACCATATGTTTCTTTCAGGGAAGCACTGACGTGGCCCCATCATCCACCTCTGGGGCTGCCATCAACCAAGCGATGGCGTGGCAGGGCTGGATGACGTCCTGAATATTGAGGAAAGGTGTCACCTACACTCCTGAGCTGCTAGGAATCTCACTGTTTCAAAGTGGGAAGAAGGCAATTACTTCCTACAGAAAGTACCTGAGTGATGACTATGGGAAATGTAATTAGGGAGAAAGAAAAAAGCATAATTAGGGGCTGAGAAAGAATAATTGGAAAACAAAGATATTTAGGGAAAAGAGGACCTGTTGGAACAACTCTGGGAGCATGGAGCGCCAGGGGCGGCTGACTCACCTGTAACACACGTTTTCGGTACATGGATTATGCACTTTGACGATGACGAAGACGTGTTGAAAGTGGGACCGGATGCTTTTCGGAGTAAAAGGAAGTGCTCCGGGCTCTTGGAAGACAATGGTCACGATGTCATTTCCTATATGTCTTTTCCGCAGGAGCTGCAGTCAGGGAAGTGAACACACACACACAGAGTTACAGACAAGGTTTTCTGTAAAAACAAGATATGTAAATATATACAATGCACTCAGCTTTCAATTTCAAGGAGTTTGTTTTAGAAAAGCAGAGTTGTTCTTAGGAAGTTTGGGTTCCTTGATGTGGCCACACTGAAAGACCAATGAAGAGAAAAGCCTCAATATTTAAGTTCATCTTTTACTGTAAAATGTAACTGTCATTCTCCCTTTTTCATCTTTATCACTTTTTTTAACCCTGAAATAATAGCCCATTAGAGCTAAAATCACTCTAAGGAGATTTGTAGGTTAAGCTCGGCAGGAGATGGCATGGCAACCAAGGGAAGGTACAGTGGTTCCAAGTCCTCCACTTGTCCATCAGGGGGCTTAGCTGTGTCCGTGCTTCCACAGACACGTGCATTTCTGCAACAAAAGTACAGAAGGCTGGGGGCTTCCCTGCTGGCTCCGTGGTAAAGAATCTGCCTGCCAATGCAGGAGACACAGGTTCCATCCCTGATCCGGGAGGACCCCACATGCTGTACAACAGCTAAGCCCACGTGCCACAGGCATTGAGCCTGTGCTCCAGAGGCCGGGAGCCACAACTACTGAGCCCCAGGCCGCAACTGCAGCAGCGCGTGCGCCCAAGAGAAGCCATCTCGATGAGAAGCCCGTGTGCTGCAACTAGAGAGTGGGCCCCGCTCGCCACAACTAGAGGAGAGCCTGTACAGCAACGCAGACCCTGCTCAGCCAGAAATACATATTTAAAAATTTACAAACAATACAGAAGACTGTTATTTTGGTGCCTAATATTTGCAAACTGATTAACTGAAATCTGGCCTTCTATAAAAATGTATGTTGGAAACACAGAATCCACCAGATTAAGAGCTGGAAAGCCCAATGAATGACATATGCAGCAGAAGAGACAGAACCCCATAGCGGTAACACTGAACGCTTTTACTTGAGATGTTCCTTCTGCCAAGAACACCCCCTTCACCCCAAGTCTCTCCTAGATCACTCAGGTCTGAGCTACCACAACACCAGGAAAAATGTTCTTGGCAACACTGTGCATGCCCTGCACCCACACTCTAAGCCCAAGGCAACAACGTTAGCTGTCTCGTCCTCTTCTAAGTCTTGGCTTACTTCTCCTGTATCAAGTCATAATCATCAGGAGGGCAGGAGGCATGTCTGACTGAGTTCTGGTCTCCTGGGTTCTAAGGGCCTGCCTGGGACACAGCAGACACCCCCTACCCAATGTGAATAAACAAGTGATACAAATACACAATCACAGCCACGCAATACTGCACAATAAAACACTGAACACCTCCGAATCCATGCCGATAAACCCATACACTCCATAAGCTGATGCACCTAAAGCCACTAGGATCTGTGCTCACAGAGTCTGTGATCCTGGGTTTTCATAGAGACAGTAATCCTTACATGAGGCGGTGATGTCATTGCAGGAACAGGGTAATCTCAGGTAGTAAATCTCTCTTTACGAGCAATAACAAAGGCAACAAGCTTGTGTTCAAATTTATTTGGCACCTACAGAACATACTTCACTGTAAAGAGCATTAAGTTCGACTTTTAAAACCTTTTAAACCCAGATACAAAAAGGATTTCATTGTCAGGCCCCTGACTTGTGATTTAGCATGATAAAAGGCCTGGAAAAGTGGGAACGAAATGTCCATTCTTCCAGAATTCACTGCTTGCCAGTTAAATCGCTGATTCATATGCTGGAAAATTCCTATTTAAATCGTGATGGTTAAAGTTACAAACACACGAGAATCGTTTTGCTGCCCAAGTGAAGTTTTGAAAGATATATTAATATCCATTAATGAGCCATCTGTTGTTTCAAATATGTTTGCTGGATATTTAAGTATGAGGTGCCACTTCAGAAGCATGTAAAAAAATCAGTAGCAAACTAGTCATATATTCACTGTGTTATTTACCCATTCAATCGTGGACACAGATGTTAGCTACAATAAACTTTTCATGGAAAGAAAAGAAAGGAAGGCAGGGACATATATCTAAAACAAGCACCATGGGACTCCCTGGCAGTCCAGTGGTTAGGACTCTGTGTTTCCACTGCAGAGGGCTCAGGTTCGATCCCTGGTTGTGAAATTAAGAACCCACATGCTAAGTGGTGCAGCCAGAAAAAAAAAAAAAAAATAGAATAAATAAAATGAGGACTTCTCTGGTGGTCCATTGGCTAAGAATCCGCCTTGCAATGCAGGGGACATAGGTTTCATCCCTGGTTGGGGAACTAAGATCCCACATGCCACAGAGCAACTAAGCCCACGTACCACAGCTAGAGAGAGTTCAAGCACCCCAACAAAAGGTCCCAAAGGACGCAATGATGAATCCTCATGCTGCGACGAGTCCTCGCGCCACAAGTAAGACCCGAGATAGTCAAATAAGTAAGGAAACAAATAAACATTTTAAAACTTATTAAAGTAAAAAAATAAAACCACCACCACGAGAAGCTGAAAATGGTACAAGGCTAAGATATTCTTCCCTCGTCTCCCCAATAACTGTAACATATGATTTACATGTACTGTAATAGGACAAGAAAACTCAGGAACAAATGAAAAGTTTAAAAAAATAAACAAAAATATCTCACAATGTGTTCAGTGTACTTGCTGAGCACGGATACAGTGGCTTATGCTGTACTTTCTTCGAAACACAGGGATTCTCAGATGGGTGAGAAGATAGGGCTCATGGTGGCCAAGGCCACACGGGGGGGACTCTGGGCCCCTCTTCCCCAGTGAACACCCTCCTGGCTAATCTTGCAGGGTGGTCTGGTGCTTTACTCAGTGAAGTGTAGGTAGCTATTCCTACCCATTTCTCTCCCCTCTGAAGGAAGATGTTGGGTCCAATCCCATACTTCACTTCGGGAAGCACAATATTTAAAGCTCAAGTTAAAGGAAAATTTAAGGCTAGTTATTTTGATAATGTGCCAGTCTGCTTTTGTCTCTTTTTAAACATATTCTTTTGCTTCATAAAATGGGCTGTGCTCAGATGCTCAGAGCCGTGTCTGACTCTTTACGAGCCCGTGGACTGTAGCCTGCCAGGCTCCTCTGTCCACGGGGTTCTCCTAGGAAGAATACTGGAGTAGGCTGCCATGTCCTCCTCCAGGGGATCTTCCTGACTCAGGGATAGAACCCTCACCTCTTACATCTCCTGCAATGGTAGACAGATTTGTTACCACTAAAAATGTATTCTCTTGCTTTGTAAAATGGGCTAGAAATATTTTTAAAATTCTGGTTAATCTACCCATGGTCACAGAATGCATTTTGTAAAACAAGTGGGGGTGGGGAACATGGAGATTCATTAAGAGGAGGAAAATAACAGCTCAAGCTCTTTGTAGAGAATAGCCCAAGAAAATGAACACCTGGCCCATTAACAGGATACCTGAATCTCTTCAGAGACTAAAGTAATACATCTGGCAAGTTCTCAGAAACATTAGTCACTGTCGGACATTAATTAGCCTAAGTGATTCTTGGGCTTCCTATATAAAGGTAAGGGTTCTCTTTAGTAGTTAATTATATCCTGTTGTAACTGGTCAATGAAACTCTGTAGAATGGACTCCAGAAGTGGAAGGGGAAGGGCATGGCAGCCTACATAAACCTCAGTGGTCCAGACAGGAGGGCAAGTTGCTAGTCACTAAGAGGTCCCTGGCACTATTTCAGGAATTAAGGAATGATGGCGTCTTCTAGGCCTTTCTAGACATAAGAAGCTCCTAACACTTGCTTGGCTCCAAGACTGCCAACTCAGTGTCTTCAACTGAAAAAGTGAGTTAATAAATATTATATTAGATTTACATAGTCAGTTCTGCTAAATTCCCAACACTGGATTCAAGCTGTGAGACAGGAATAAGCTCTTGTTATGACAAGGGAAGTGAAAATGTGATTCTTCACCCAATTCTATGATGAAAAAGCATACAGATACTACAGAAATAGCAACCTGTGGGTTTAAATTTTCAATTCCTTAAATGAATTACAGAGTTTCACAGGTCCAGTTTTAACTTGGTGCAACAACCAGAAGCAAGTGAAAACAAACAATCTCTAGGCAGTCTCGTATGCATCAAAAATGGCATAAAGTTGAACCTGGTTAGATCTACGAGCCTCTATGCAAATAGGTTCATTTGTTACATTCTTTTTTAAAAAACCTAGCAAGATAGGAAAACAAAAAACAAAACACGTTACACCTAATTTTGGAAGAAAGGGGAGAAGAGGCTACACATACATAAGAAAGAGAAAGTAGGTGAGATGTCAGTGATGCAAAAGCTTAATTTGAGACTGGAGAAGGCAGATCTCCAGAGAGAGTTTCTTGTCTTAAAGAGCAAACAGGTGAAAATGAGCATGATTTCAAAGAGAAAACTGCATTGTTTAATGATTACAAGTTCTGAAATTCAAAGAGATGAGTGCAGAAGGGAGCAAAATATGAAATGTATTCCCACTCAAAGAAACAATCATAAACTCTGGATCTCAGTCCTTCAGGTGTCATCGGAAAGTCCGGCAGGATGAGCAGGGCTGACAAAGACTGATCTGGCCTGATCCTTCCCACAGTCTGACTGGTCACAACCCCCGTTCTAGAGAGCCACCTGTTGCTAGTCGCTGCAGCAGGCACCTTCTGTTTGCTAACTTTGCTTAGAAAGTGTCTGCCCCTGGGACTTCCCTGGAAGTCCAGTGGCTAAGACTCTGCATTTCCAGTGCAGTTGGGGGTGAGGGGAAGTTTCACCCCTGGTTGGGAACTAGATTCCACATGCTGCAACCAGAGATCCCACATGCTGTAATGAAACTGAAGATTCCTCATGCTGCAACTTAGACCCAGTGCCACCAAATAATTTTTATAGAAGTGTCTCCTCTTTACATGCAGGGCTAGCTTCTCCTCCTTCAGAGACTTCCCCTAATTTTGCACAATGCACACAGAACACACACAACACACACGCATGCAAACAAAACACTGCCCCACCCATAGACTCTACACTCAGAGAAGCATGTACCAGTGCTTAGAATGTCCCTTTCGTTTTTAAGAGACTTCTATAGAGCTTCCTGTATAATGAAATGGAAAAAGTGAACATGAAATAGTAGTCTGAGTAATAAGAAAGACAGTGAAAACCCACACACGTTACCATATAAATACAGAGGATCTATACTTAAAGAAGGAAAACCTTGCCTCTTCACTCCCATAAAAAAGTGACCACAATTAACCACTCTGATCTCAGATCAGCAAGAAGATACCAAATTTAATCGCCATTTCAAAGATGCATTTGCTGATTCACCATATAATGAATGTAAAAATATTATATACAATATTTTACCAACAATGAGAATAAATGTACAAACCAGTGAAGCATTTCCATTTTGGAAATGGAGAAACAAACCATGAAAGTGGATTTTTAATGATTCAATAACAAAGTGAAGATAAGAAACGATTATGAAGATACAAGTATTTCTCTTCTGAAAATGAGTAGTGTCAGCCCCTTTTCAAAGCACTAATTCTTACTGTATAAGTATATATCCCTTTTTCTGGCCTGGGAATAATGCTAATCATGAAAAGCTGAATGAGCACCTTACGCTTCCAAAACAGTCTAGATGACTATTTATAGGTGAATGCAAGAGCAGTCAGGACCTGCTTGTACAGAACTTAATGCAGTGGAGTCCTCTAAGATCTGAATGGTTCCTCAGCTTCCCTGGTGGCTCAGACGGTAAAGACATCTGCCTGCAATGCAGGAGCCCTGGGTTTCGAAGATCCCCAGAGGAGGAAATGGCAACTCATTCTAGCATTCTTGCCTGGAGAATGCCATGGACAGAGGAGCCTGGTGGGCTGCAGACCGTGGGGTCACGAAAGAGCAGGACACGACTGAGTGACTAACACTCTCATTTCACTCCCTCAGCAGTAGCAATGAGGAACTTAGAAGTATGTACACAAACCTTTTAAGGCAGGGGCTGACCACGTGCCTGAATTATATCGTGAAGGGGTTCCAGCCTAAGAAGCTCTGTCGCTATTACTTCTGTAGATGTCAAGTCCATCCCTAGAAAAAGACCAGGATTCTTCAGATGGAATCTCAGAAACCCAGGGGTTTGGCCTTTTTCCTTAGGGTCCTCCATGGAGCTCAGATACCCCTTCCAAGCAGAGCAGTTCTAACATTACAAAGCATTAAAAAAAAAAAAAGGAGGTTTACTCTGCGCCAGGACCATGCTACCTTTATGCTTTATATACTTAGCTTGAAGAAAAAGGTGTCTCTGCCAAAGTGAAGTCTGAAGCTAACTTGTGGGGATCTTTCCACTGATAACACCCCAGGATAGCTTAACTATGGTTTGTCTATAGGACAAGTGGGAGAGGAAGAAGCCCAGGGGAGACAGCCCTGGGAAAAGCGGACTGCCTGCCAAACAGACGTGGGGGACTCCACTGAAGAGGGAAAACATTCAAGAATCGGCTTCCTCATCACTCCCAAGGTCTGGCGAGGTTTTCTTTGTAAGAGTCAGACATTCCAAAGATTAAACTCTTCTGCAATTGTGGTGAACTCTCTAAATACTTTTTACTACATCTTGGAATAAGCTTTCAGCTTGATTTATTATAAGAACAAACACAAGAAATTCTATGTGATGTGGACACGTCTGGACCAGTTAAATAGTCACAGATATCATGGTGTTAATGAGGCCGACGTCAGAGGCACAATTCACGTCCAGACAGTAAACTGTGCTAAGCTGTGGCCTCAAAGAGCATTCATGAGCCCAGATGGTCATTTCAGACACTTATGCCCTTGGTATTAACACAATCCGTGAGCACGGGTTGGGTGGGTGAGAGATACGGCAAAGCAGCACAACCCACAAGAAATCTGAAAAGTCCATGTTCCAAGACTGCACAGAGCCATCACTGATCTATGACCAGAATATTCTGATGACAACTCACAATTAGCAAAATATTAAGTATCAAAGTTAAAAGAGTTTTCTGAAATTGTTGATAAATTAGTCCCTTGTTTTCTTAGCTATTCAGGCCTTAGCTCTTCATAATAAATCTTTAGGACTGGAACAGGAAGATGAAATGCAAATTAAGTCATCTAAAATACTTGTCCTCTATATCTCATAAGTTATAAATTGTAATAACCCCCAAAATTTATTGAGCACACTGTGTGCCAGGCACTATTTTAAGTGCTTTATACATATTAACTCCTCTGATTCTATCAACTAGGAAACGTTCATTAATTCATCCCACAAATGGTAACTGACGGCTCTCTGCATTCTGGGCATGCCCCTGTACGCATACAATACTCAGGAAAGAGAAGAAGTAAAAGTCTCTGTCTTCAGCAATAAAAGAAAATAAAGCATAGAAAATTTTGCCAAGGTCACAAAGATAGTAGCTAGGAAATGTGGTTCTAGAATTCCTGCTCTTAAGAACTATATTTTTCTGCTGAAGCTTTTTTCCAACCTAGAAGGAGGAAGCCTCACAGAAAGCCGTAGAATCACAGAATTCTAACACCAAGAGGAAGATGTTATGTATCATTTTGCCCAGATATACTCATGTGTGTCAAATCTCCTCATGTCCAAACCTTTGGAAGGCAGCACAAAAATACAGCATCCTTTCTGTTTGAGCCTGGGTATGGACTCCTTCCTCCTCAGCATAAGGTTCCAAGCACCCACGACTGGCCACCTAGACCACATCCTCATTATACGCTGCTGCTGCTGCTAAGTCACTTCAGTCGTGTCCGACTCTGTGCCACCCCACGGACAGTAGCCCACCAGGCTCCTCCGTCCACAGGATTCTCCAGGCAAGAACACTGGAGTGGGCTGCCATTTCCTTCTCCATCCTCATTATATAATTATCACATTTCTTGAGTGACTAAGGATCTTCGTCAAGGCCACAAGACAAGTGACTGGCCACGGTTAAGTTCAGAATGCAAGTCCAGTGATTTTTATCCCACACCCTACATCCTCATCCTTTTTACATGATTACCTATGTTGAGTATGTAAATTTCCCAATGAACCACATATAAGATCATACATATTCCATATATATAAGAGCAACTGAAAAAAGCAAAACATTTTTTTTTAACAATTCTCTAACTCTAATCTATCAGCATACCTTATTCAATGCCATGGATTCTCACTCAAGTTAAAAAAGAAAATGAAAATGGAACCAAGTAAGTCTTTAGGCTATAGAGTGTGTGATGTACTGTCTCAATGCAAAGGATTTTTTTTTTTTTAATCTCCCATTTGGGAAGCTGAAAGCACTCATGTATCCCACTCCCCATCCCCTGTGCTTCCATTCACATTTTTGTGTGTAGGACTTTTCAGGGATAGTTTCAGTGAAAGAAAGTCAGGTATAAAGAACTCATAAAACCACCATTTTAATTACAGTTCAATAAAAAGGGGGGAGAAGAATCTAGTATTGAGTTCTGATAAGAGCAAAGTGAAATGAGCTTTGAAATTCCAGAGGTTGCCATCTGAGAAACAATGGGGTGGATTCAGTTTGGAGTCCACCAGGGAATCCCTGGTGGTCCCGTGGTTAATGCAGAGAAGTGGGTTGGATCCTTGATCGGGGAACTAAGGTCCCACATGCAATGGGGCAATTAAGCCCACAGGCCATAACTACTGAGCCTGCATGCCACAACTAGAGATCCAGCGCGCCGCAGCAAAAGGTCAAGAGTACTGTAAGTAGGACACAGCCAAGTCAATAAATAATTTTTTTTTTAAAGTGACTCAGGTAATAAGGGAGCTGGCAGGACCTTAGGATTCAAATGCTCCATAAGGCACTCGTTCTATTTCTACTAATGTGCTGACAGGTTCTCTGGGTCTGAGTTAAGCCCTATGACATTTCTGAGCAGCAACTCGCCCCAAATTTAATTACTGGATGATTCGTAAGTATCTGCAGGACAACTACATGGTCTAAATTGAGCTTCTTAATATCTAGTGAGTCCACATGGCATTATTCCAAATAAATGTTTTAAGAGCTGGACATCCCTTAGTTTACAATATATGTATATAAATTCATACATGTGATCTAGGGATTGTAACTCCATCTCATAAAAAACATAGACATGTGATCAAAAGATAGATCCTCTGAAGGTAGTGGGCAGAGCTCGGATTACTAGAAAACCCTGTAGAATATACAAGATGGACAAGGGGCTGAGGTCAAGTGTTAGGAAGAAAAAACCCATCTAGCAGTTACTGCAAGATGATGAATAAACAGAGGAACTGCAGCCCTGAACAGGACAAATGAGTCTGGGGCCCCGGGACCTCCTTCTCTTCCTGGCTGTGGGATCTAAGGTGGCTCTTGCCACTTGGGGACAGGACAAGTAGCCTCTTCGGAAAGAAGCATCCTTTGACTCCCTTCATGGAATTTCATGAGCACCCAGCAAACATGTGAAAAAGAAAGGCAAGTTCTCTGCAACAATTGTTTCATTCATTTGACAAACACTCACTGAACAAGTACTATGTAGTCTTTGGTGCTTTAATTTAGAGCAAAGGAGTGTGGTTAAGTAACATCAGGAAAAGGAAGTTTTCTTAAACATGAAAACAAACTTTGCTTTAACTCTGGGTTTGCCCCCCAAAATAATCAAACTCCTAAAATTAAAGAATGCCACAAGTGAGTTATAACATACTTTCTTACAATAACTTATCTACCCACATGCAGAAACCAAAGTTCAGGTTACATCTGTCGCCTTTTCTGTCGACCTTTTTGTGATTTGTAATTAATACAGCTGACACTGGTTCTCATTAAGGTTTTGCTTGGGAAGCAATTCAGGTGAGTGTGGGAGAGCATTTAAATTTTGTCAGAAAAAAGTGCAATGAAACTTGTGCAGTAATAATCACTTTAAAGCCCAAATGTTTCCCAATGATAAGAGTCAAAGATTATTAATGCCATTTAAGGAAAAAAAAAGAAAAAAACCCTAGCAATTCTTTGCAAACTGAATACACTAATACCATCAAAGAGCTGGCCCTGGAGCTGGCACGTGCGGTGGAAGCAGCGGGGAGGCCGTACCTGCTGCCGGTTGTTCGGCGTGTGGGGGAGCATGGTGCACACGTGGAACATGAGCTCGTAGTCCTTGTATGTCGTGTACAGCGAGTGCGTTCCCGTAGAATCCGCTGAAAACAAAGATTAATTACAAGAACAAGTCAGGCCACTGCAGATTAGCAATTCAACACTTAGAAGGTCATTATCACAAAAGGCCATCCAACTGAAAAGAACAGACGGCCCAACTACAAAGGAGCAGTGTCTCGGTGGCGGCCCTGCTGCCCTCACGCCAGGCAGTTTCTCCCACTTTCCAGCCCATGGCCGCTGCCTGGGTTTTCTTCATTTGCTCTCACACGTGCTTTCGACTGAACACATGGTTTCCCCTCTCGTATCTTCTGCATTCTTGCCTTCCCAGGGCTGATGACCCAGATGGGAGAGATGCTTCTGCCACGAGCGGTACAGGTGACGAGAAGAGGAGGAGGTATGGTCTGGTGCAGGTCTGGGTGCAATTATTAGATGGGGCTGAGCTAGCCAGAAGTTGTCCATAGAGTGTGTGTGTGTGTGTGTGTGTGTGTGTGTTTACAGTCAATTCTTAGTTATTCCTGGGCACTTGACCCTCCACAACTCAGAGAAATGAAACAGGATTGACTTCGTATGGAAATGAGGACAAAAGATATTAAGGACTTCTCTACCGAATGATGGAACTAATTTTCTTTTCTTCTCAACAGGCAATGCGACGATGCAGTCACATGATTAAGACCAAGGAGAATGAATGAGATCTCTCGCTGTATATTATGCACTGACACATGTTAAAAAACTATGACATCTGAATCCCTGTTAATCATACAGCTATTCATCTTTTCAAAAGCAGAATGATTCTTTGCAAATTCAAGACCCATCTGTATCATCAACAGATTACCTCACTGAGAATTTCAGACACCAAGCCAACACGGAGACTATAACACATTTAAGTAATGATTTTAGGGTGGGGTTTTGAACCACCTTGCATCTGGATAAAGATAAAAAGATAAACAGAAATTAAGAGGTAAGCAATTCTGTCTTTCTGAATCCTTGACCTATATCTATTTTTCCACCTTTTAAAGAACAAGGAACAATACCATTCAATATTATTTAAAATGAAGTTTATTCCACTGGGCTTATTAGGAAAACTCTAAATAGTTACCTAGGGCTAACTTTTAAAATCTGAAATTAAAATTTTTTTACTTTAAAAACATTAAAACAGTCTTCATGAGCATTTATTATTTTCTTTCTAAATCCTGTAATTTTTTTTTATTTCCAGCATTTATATCCAATTCAGAAATAGTCTTGAAAATCCTCTAGAAAAAAAATATACAGTCTTGCACCGAAAAAGTAGTCATAGAAGGCAATTTCATGAGTAAGAGGAGTATGTAGAATCTATCTATGGATATTGGCAGATCAACTTGCAGACGGTCAGAGTATATTCATCTATTAAGCTGTATACTATCTAGGCACCAAATAAAGACATTTTCTCTTTTAACTATTCATTAGATGCATATTTGTTATTTTTTCATAGGACTTTTTAGGGAGTAATCCTTCATTTCAACTGTCTTATCTCAGGATCTTGACCGTGAAAGTGGCTTTGGAAGTGGGCAGCCTAGTCATGAAAGAACGATGTCTGTTCTTTCCACGAAGAAATAATAGTGAAGGTCAGAGGATGAACTAACCCTGCAGGTTCAAGGACTCCCATTACAACACTTACTCCGATGTTTAAAATTCAGTGAGAGAAATGCTGACAGATGCTTAAGAGTCTGGTCAGTGGGCTTCAGATGCAGGAAATTGCAACGAAAAAAGAAAAGTGCAATTCTGAGGGGGGAGGGGGAGAAACACTTTCAGAAATGTGGTCGTAGCTTGTCTATCCCAAGCCTATACTAAAGGATGAATTTCAGAAATTAAGCATTTTTAAACTTTTCATCTCAACTATCAGTATGGCAATGGAAAAGGTAAACTCACAAGCTTGGTGGGATTTGCTGCAAATATTTCTACTAAAAAAGAGATACGGGGCCATCTATGGCAGTCTTTGGTTTTATCATTCTCTGCACCTAACCAAAGAAAGAGGCCACAGCCTGGGGTCTGTACTCTACAGGTCAGCAAAGCAACTTAGCAGCTCATGGCCCTTCTGTGTCTACCCCACGTCATTCTGTACTCAAGAGAGAAATGGCTCATTTTAAAGCTGGAAGGGACATCTCAACTACTCTAGCCCCAACACTCTGAATTTTCTTTGTGAAGAAAATAAGGCCCAGATTTCACCAAGGTCCTGCAGCAGGCAAAATTAAAACTGAAACAGTGGGGGACTTCCCTGGTGGTCCAGTGGTTAGGTCCACCTTCCAATGCAGGGGACACCGGTTCAATCCCTGGTTGGAGCACTAAGATTCCACATGCCTCTGGGCAGCTAAGGCCACTGGCGACAACGGCAGGTGCCCACATTCCAACCACACACGCGACAACGAAGACCCAACGCAGACAAAAATAAACAAACAAACATTAAAAAGTTAAACACAATTCTCCTGAACTTAAGATTTTCTTGCCCACTGTGTAAAAGGCATAACTTTCATCTGACCATTCTATGAAACACAATTCTTAGAAAGTTCCTCTAAACTGAAGATGTGCCATGATTTCTTTGTCTCTCACAGAATGCCTTGGTCATAAAAATATGAATCAACATGTCAAAATCAACATGTTATTCCCTTGAGCTAACATGATTAGCATGACATCTATAATGCATTAAATAAAAACTCAAAGCTGATGTCAATTCTGTACATAGAAAAAAAATATCTGCACTATCTACATTGTAGCATTATAGAACGTATACATCAGGGGCTTTTAAAATGTCCCCTCATCCCTCCCACAGCAGAAGGACAGCAGACATGCAGGGCAGCAATGAGCCCATGTTGGTGCTCACTCTTCAGGAAGGCATCCCTAAGGGCAGCATGCTGGCACTGCCAACGGTTGTATGGTAGTCTGTAGGTAAGGGGAGTTTGGCAGAGAAAAAAGAAAGAAAATTCAGAAAAGGCCTCAATGATCTTTCTCAAAACAAGTGGACACTCACAACAGGTATCACGTATTATTTTCTAACCTTTACATTTCTGAGGCATGAGCAATGCACATTCAACTTAATAGTCAAGCTCCAACCTTGACCAAATCTGTGGAAGACACAGGGCCTGGACGTGAGCCAACTTTTCTCCAGATCTTGTGATCTATCCTCTAAGTGTCACTTTCAAAAACGGAAAAGCAAATATTGCATGTTAACACGTATATATGGAATCTAGAAAAACAGTACTGATGAATCTATTTGCAGGGAAGGAACGGCGACACAGATGTAGAGAATGGACTTGTTGACACAGTTGAGAGGAGAGGGGAGGAGCAATCGGTAAAGTAGCATTGTCACATACATACAGTGACGTGTGGTAAAGAATCTGCCTGCCAAGCAGGAAACTCAGGTGCAATCCCTGGGTCGGGAAGATCACCTGGAGGAGGAAGTGGCAACCCACTCCAGTATTCTTGCCTGGAGAATCCCATGGGCAGAGGAGCCTGGCGGGCTACAGTCCATGGACTCAAAAGCGAGTCAGAAACAACTGAGGCAGCAGAGCACATGTGTAAAACAGATAGCTAGAGGGAAGTTGTTTACAGCACAGGAAGCTCAACCTGTACTCTGTGATGACCTAGAAAGGAGGGACGGGAGGGGGGCTCAAGAGGCAGGGCGGCTCAACATACGTATACTTACGGCTGATCACACTGTTGTATGGCAGAAACCAACACGACACTGTAAAGCAGTTATCTGCCAGGAAAACTGTTTTTTTTTTTTTTTTAATTAAAAAAAAAAAAAGAAAAGATTGAAACCCCAGAACTGATGATAAGCTAGACATGGGAAGAGCAGCACCCCTCTGTTGTAGGTAAGTATCACTGACGGTCGCAAGGTGAGAAGACCTGGGGCCACAGGGCCTTGGTTTCAAGCCTGGCTGATGCTGCCCTGGGACAGGTTCCCACTGACCCCTCCTAGAGGAATGGATGCCCTTGCAGATCCATCTTTTACTCACTCTTCAGTAAAAGGGCAAGCAAATCATTGCTTGACAATAAGTAGAATTTTCCCAAATACACAAAATTACCCTACCTGCTATTTTCAGGTGTGTTGAGAGCAACTAAGTAACAACACAGATACAAAGGTTGAATATTTAGAATTTATGAGGACCATAAGAATAGGATTACCGAAATGAAGGGACAAGACAAATTCACACATAGGAGGGAATGCACAGGTGCCCCACTTGAGAGAACCTCACTAAGGTCTTTGGAAAACAGGATGTGTTAGCTTTTTAATCAGAGCTTCAGCTCCCCAGGTAATACCATGAAAAAGGCTATAAACAAGATAAGGCTGCAAGCATGGATGTGGAAATATTCAGAGTACTCAGAAATGAATGCAAGGTTTGGTCAAGCTGCAGTGGGACAGAGTGGAACAGAGAGGTGAGGTGAAAAGAAAAAAGAACATACTAAAAGATTCTTCACAGAATCCTGGGGGATCTCTGCTCTTGTTACAAAGGAAGAAGAACTGACCTTTTGAGATTATGTGGGACACAATGCCCTTGAGAAGTGTGCTTTTGTTGCTCATCTGAGTGCATGGGTGTGCTCAGTCGTTCAGTCGTGTCTGACTCTTTGCAACCCCATGGACTGTCGCCCACCCTGCTCCTCTGTCCATGGAACTCTCCAGGCAAGAACACTGGAGTGGGTAGCCATTCCCTTCTCCAAGGGATCTTCCCAACCCAGGGATCGAACCAGGGTATCCTGCATTGCAGGCGGATTCTTTACCACCTGAGCCACCAAGGAAGCCCTCTGCTCATCTGAGGAACTCGCAACTCCATCCCCAGTGAGCTGGCTCAGCCGCTGCTGGGGTCAGGACCACTCAGATATCTGCGGTGTGCCTGCCCTTGGGGAATTAGATCTGTGCAGACGCCCAAGTCTGAAGCTTACTTTTGTTGTCCAGCTGGGCTCGGTATTTACTAAACCCTTTCAGCCGCACTCTCTGGCCCAGCAGATCCAGGAACTCTTCAAAAGCTGGCCCTGCCGTCTCGTTGTTGTACATCTCCTCTTCGGTGCTCTGGCCAGCCTTGCAGTACAGGATCCCGATCTTGTGCTGAAAGCTCAGCTGAAATGGGGGAGAAAGGAAAATCACTGGGCAGAAAGCATCAGATGAGCACACACGAAACTAACACAGTATTGTAAATCAACTATGTTGTCAGTCGCTCTGTCACGTCCAACTCTTTGTGACTCCGTGAACTGCAGCCCACCAGGCTCCTCCGTCCATGGGACTTTTCAGGCAAGAATACTGGAGTGGGTACCATTCCCTTCTCCAGGGGATCGTCCCAACCCACGGAATGAACCCGGGTCTCCCGCATTGCGGGCAGATTCTTTACCATCTGAGCCACCGGGGAAGCCCATGCTCCGATATAAAACACAAAACAAATTTAAAAAATTAAAAAGCATCACACAAGCTAACTTCCAGTAAAATTAAAATTATAGGAGCCGAGAATTCTGTTCATAGGAAAGCATGCCAGGACAATTTCCAGAAGCTAAAAAAAGTAATCAACTATCATTCTGCAAAACCCTACAAAAATCATAACAAACCCAGAGACCTGAAAATAACAGCTGGAGAAATGTCAGACAACCTAAGAAATACAGTGAATGGCCTTGCCTACATGGGAGTTTGCAGGTTTCCAAAACAGACAGCTAGGTTCAAACATTTATTTAAAAATAGAGCTGTGGAAATATCTTATACCCTCTATATAGTAAATAGCATTATCTTCTAAGTTAGAACGGAAAAAAGCTGTATATTTTCAGACGTTTTCCCTGTCTGGTTCTTAATGCTTTTTTGTTGTCGTTATTTGAACATTCATGGAAATATGAAAGACTGTAATGAAAAAAACAAATCAAATTAAGGTCTGGGGAGGAAAGACTCCCACTGAAAATTGTGATCCATGTATATTGATAGAATAATGTCTTATTTCCATAAAAGTGACTCTGGCTGAGCCATTACAGTCATTTCTATATTTTTGACTATCTTGAAAACATTTGCTAAATATACAATAGACCATAAAGAGCTTTAATAGCAACTGAAGGGTTCCTGCTATAATTCTGTCTCTCTGTCCATCCATGCCATGATGGAAGGTTACCACACTACTTCCTCCTAAGGCAGGGGAGACCTTTACAGCTTTACGGCTTTTTTATTTTCCCTAAAGAGGAACTACCCGTCAATCACAAAAGCAGGGCACTTCATCCTACTAGCAGCAATCTGAGCCTCGAAGGCTGAAGGATTATCAACCCTGCCCAATTCCCTAAAGGCATCCGTCCATAACATTGTTCACTTTTATTACCAAACTGTAAAACAGAGCCTTTAATCAAAACTCAGAGCTGACTGTATCAGTGAAATAAGGCAAAATGGTATTAATTTCTCTTGAGTAGCAAAGTGATGACAGCAGTCTCATCCAAGTGACCTATGACACTTACAATCCAAGAAAGGGAGGGATCCGCCTGTCATGCATCTCACTGGAGATGCTGGGGAAGCTCAGAGCTGAGCAGGCAGAAGCACCAGTACTCACGCTGTACCCTGACTAAGAGCTACGGGGAGGGGGGGTGGGGAGGAGCCAAAGAGACATCGATTCCCTGCTCACCATCTGCAGGCAAGGCTCCTGGGGCTCGGGGGGAGGGACGGGGAGACAGCACACAGGCCTGATGTTCCCGTCTGAGCCCAAATCACCCAAATCACACTGTGAGATGCTGGGTTTAAGCTATTTGTATTATGAATCGTGCTGATTCCATGGTGGCTCAGACAGTGAAGAATCTGCCTGTATTGCAGGAGATGTGGGTTCAATCCCTGGGTCGGGGAGATCCCCTGGAGAGGGAATGGCTCCCCACTCCAGTATTCTTGCCTGGAGAATCCCATGGACAGAGGAGCCTGGCAGAGAGTCAGACATGACTGAGCGACTAACATTTACTTACTAGGTCTTTAGTAACATCAAGACAAAAAAAACATTTCCATGCACCCAGGGACTGAGGAATAAACCTTTCTGATCAACTCAAGTACCAAAACAAATGCTCTCCCACATCTGCAGCTTGTCCCAGGGCGCCGCACCATTCCCAGCAGCCACTCCTGGGGAGCAGGCCTGGGGCAAAGCCGTCTCTGGCCCCAGGGCTGGGGTTGGGATGGCCCCGGTGGCTGAAACAGGGCCCTCTCTGGACACACATAGTTTCTCCCCAGTCCCTACCCTTATGGACATGATGCTTTTGTGACTCAAAAACAGTGAATAGTGAAAGTTGCTGAGTTCTGTCCGACTCTTTGTGACCCCATGGACTATACAGTTCATGGAATTCTCCAGGCCAGAATACTGGAGTGGGTAGCCATTCCCTTCTTCAGGGGATCTTCCCAACCCACGGATTGAACCCACGACTCCCACATTACAGGCAGATTCTTTACCAGCTGAGCCACGAGGGAAGCCCAGGCAGTGGCCAAAATACCCAGATAACTGAAATCCCCTCGGGGCTTCTGTGCTGAGTGCAGGTCTATTTGCTCACATATCCTTTCTTGCAGCCTCCAGACAAACCAGCACATCTACATCCCAACTGGGAAGAGGACTTGCCTTTCACCCAAGAAGCCCTGGGCCCATGGATGTGGCTAGGAGAGACTTCAAAGCCCCCAGGTGTCCTTCCCGGCCCCCAGAAGTCTGCTCCAGTGGAGATGCCCTCTTACACACACACACACACACCCACTCACCACTCAGGCCTGCCCCCCTCCCCCACCAGCCTGGCCCCTGTGACCTGTGTACCAGTGGGAGAGGACATGAGATGGGACTCGGGAGACAGAACCATCTCCAGCGACTGAGAATTAACCGCTGTGGCCAGTGTAGCACCATTCCAATAAAAGAACAGAATGGCACGTTGTGTGGAGGAAGAGGCAGCTCTCGGTCTCTTAGAAGCCTCGTGAAATCAATAGCAATGCAACATACCGAGGCTGACCTCTCCCACCCACGGTTTATCAGAAAGCTGGCCTGATTCCAAGGGGAGGACAGACCCCAGATCTCCATGAACTAAAACCCCCAATTCTCTTGGAACAAGGGTCGTCTCTAAGGCCTCTCCACCTACACCTCGGTCACCTCTAACCACACCTCCACTCCCACTGACCCTGCTTAACTGCTCTGATGCGAATCGCACCAGGCTCACAGCCCTGGAGGGGAGCCTCAGGCATCACCACAGTCAAAAACTAAAAACACCCACTTGTCAAAACTCTATACTGCTTCCGTGACCAGAGCTGAACACACAGACCCTGCATAGACAGGCAGACGATCCCTAGCCTCCTGAGAATGGATCAAAACCGCACGCTCTGTACCCAAGGTCAGGAACTCCATAATTACTGACCAGAAGATTTAAATTTAAAGGAAGGTAGCAAAAGACAAAGTCTCAGAATGGCCTTGAAAGTAAATTCAAGTGTGCAGGGAAGTCCTGCCACTGCACTCTCTAAACTCAACCTCCTGTTCTAAGCGTGTAGTCTCGTGTGTTCAGACCTCTCTGACTTCCTTGCAAGGAAACCCGGTGCATGAGTGAACATGCATCTGGAGGGGCAGCTGACTTAAGAACAAACTAATCCAAAGATGCCATGATATTCTAAGTCAGTAAGCTGTCATAAACAACCTGAACTATTTTTTTTAAAAACTCAACCTAGTGGGGAGGTACAGATTAAGACTTTTGGATTAACGTAACACACGCCTATATGTGGTCCTCTCAGGAGGCACAAGTGGTAAAGAACCCACCTGCCAGCGTAGGAGACATAAGACACACGGGTTCAATCCCTGGGTCGGGAAGATCCCCTGGAGGAGGGCATGGCAACCCACTCCAGTATTCTTGCCTGGACAATCCCACGGACAGAGGGGCCTGGTGGGCTACAGTCCACAGCGTCACAAGGAGTCGGACACGACTAAAGTGACTTAGCACATACACAGTATATAAAAAAGATAAACAACAAGGACCTGCTGTATAGCCAGGGAGCTCTACTCAATAGCCCACGATAGTCTATAGTAAAAAGAATATATATATTCATATGTAACATGTATGTATAACTGAATCACTATTGTACATCTGAAACTAATCCAACATTGTAACTATACTCCAGTTTTTTTTAAAAAGTCAATCTATATAATCTTATGAACTCACTTGTTACAAAAACTAGGATAGTCTTAAAAAAATGGGCTCTTAGAAGTTGAGAGGTGAATTTATGTAGATTAATTAACAAAACTTTCAAAGTACTGCTCAGTACTACTTTCTTTATTATTCTCCATGGCATGGCGTCTTCCTGCTCAACACACCTTAGCAAATGTAAAGAAGGGAATGAATGATCTGGGACCTACTAAACCTCCCGCTATTACAGAGTCTCTTGCACACAGCAGATAAAATAAACTCAGTGTCAAACCATGAAGAGATTCCAAACTCCAAGAAAGCAGAAAACAACAATCTATCCTTTTTAAGTAATTTTTTGAGATTAAAACCCCTTAAGAATAGTAACATAAAATTGGCCAATTCCCTCTCTGAGCAGCTTTTTATTAGGAAAGTGGATAAAAACAGCACTAACCGGAAGAAACACTCCAACACCCCAACCGATGAGTAAAACTTTTAAAGACCCTTTAGAAACTAGAATATGAGATAAGACACCACTAAGATACCTTTAGGTAACATTAAAAGTTGTGCGAAGTCAAGACATCATATTGTACACTATTAATAAAGTATAGCAGAGTCAAATAAATATAATCTCAAAAGAAAAAGCACCAGAATACATATGACTGGAGCTATATGATGCACTGGTTTCCTTAAAATAAACGCTGCACTCACCTTCACCACAACCTGGCTTGACTCTGTGCAGGCAAGCGGACCCAAGTCTGGCTCAGTGACAAATGCTTCATACCAAGCCCACCTGCACCCCGAGTCCCCAGACCAGAAGGGACACCCTGCTCTGCCCCTCCACGACAACAGGATTTCCTCAGCTGCCTCACGGCCATTACATGCACTCCATACACTTTACTAGCGATAACCACGCTGAATGCTTCTGTGCAATTTTAGAAGTCAACTACTCAGGTTTAGCTGTTCGTTTGACTTTGTCAGGCCTCAATGCTGTGGAAGGCAGATCTCACGATTATCCACTCTGAATATCATGGTGTCTGCTTCCTCTGGCTGAGAACGCAGTGTTAATTTGCTAGAACAATTACAACTTTATCTCTTTTAGAATTCCAGCCATCCAAGTATCAAACACTCCACCAATACAACACAATGAATGTTACTGGATCAACCAGGAAATACCACATCTTCCCTCCAAAATGTGTCAAAGGGAACGACATCACAATTGTCTTTTTCTTTTGTTTAAAGCATATGAAAAGTGCCAGTCACTTAGTTGTGTCCAACTCTTTGCGACCCCATGAACTGTAGCCCACCAGGCACCTCAGTTCATGGGATTCTCCAGGCAAGGATACTGGAGTGGGTTGCCATGTCCTTCTCCAGGGGATCTTCCTGACCCCAGTCTCTGGCATTCCAGGCAGATTCTTAACTGTTTAAGCCATAAGGGACTTAAACACAAATCCACTCATTTAAAAGAAATTGCATACACTTGGGCACCTACCTCTCAGTTTTGCCTACAAATTATCTTGCATCTGAAGTTAAAAGACCTCTTTCCATCTTCCGGGCCACCATCTACATCCTGTCCATCATTAATTCTCTCCCGGACTCCAGGCCACCATGAAGCTCTACCTGCACCTGACTGTCCAATTCCCTTCTACCAGAATAATCTTCCTAAAACACAACTACCAGCATGTCATGTCCCACTCGAAAACCTTCAATGCCTACTACTGCCTCCATATCAAGTGCAAAAGCCTTAGCCCAGCATTCACTCTCCTATGCTTATTGTCATTGTTTTAACTCTCAGCTTCCCTGCGTGTGCCCTTTCCTTGTAAAGAAGAGAGTCATAGTTTCTAAAAGAGCTAAGTACTCATATCTCCCTGTTGGATTTCTACTCAAATCTAAAGGCCCAGTCACAACACCACCTCCTTCAGAGGTTACTTCCTCTTTTTCCAGAACACACTGCATTTCTGCCTCTTCAAACCCACCACGGCCACATTCTGCCTTGCAAGGGCCTTTGTGCTCTCTGTCACAGTGATCTCCCCAAGGGGAAGGACCAGGTCTTAGCTTCTTGATTCTCCTGATGCATGCTGTTCACTCACTGCCATCCGTAAACCTGATGCTTTGCACACAGTAAACAACAATAAATCTCAGGTCAGGGAAAGGTCCAATGTGAGCTCTTTAAACCCTGGGGACAGACTTCCCTCATGGCCCAGTGGCTAAGACTCTACGCTCTCAACACAGAGGGCCTGGGTTTGACCCCTGGTCAGGGAGCCAGATCCCACATGCCACATCACAGACCCATATTCTGCGACTAAGACCAGGCACAGCCAAGTAAACAAATGGAATAAGTAAATTTAAAAACAACAACTACAAAAACCCTGGGGAAAGACACCAGTGATCTCTAATAGTCATGATTCACATCTGCTCCTGCTGGCTGGGACATACCAGACCTTGATGAAAATAATGCAAGTCACAGACTTCCCTGGTGGTCTAGTGATTAAGAATCCACCTACCAATGCAGAGGATAGGGGTTCAGTCCCTAGTCTGGGAACTACCATTCCACATGCTGCAGAGCAACTAAGCCTTTGAGCCACAACTACTGAGCCCGCGCTCTAGAGCTTGCAAACAGCCGCCGAGCCCACAGACGGCACCTACTGAAGCCCTTGCTCCTGGAGTGAGCAGTCCTCACACCACAGCCAGAGAGTAGTCCCTGCTGGCCACAGCCAGAGAAAACCCGTGTAGCAACAGAGACCCAACACAGCCAAAAATAAATAAATAAAATCTTCAAAAAAAACAATGCCAGTCACAACTCAGCAGGAGGTGCATTTCTTAATAATAAAGGCATCTTAACTAGTAATAGAGGCACCTTTGGGAAAAACTGGAGAGAAAATGCTTTAAGGCATTAAAAATAAATAATCTTAAAAGGAAGATGGATGGGGAAATTCCGAAACATTCAGGACCATGGACACCAAGCGTCACAGGCTTCAGTCTCATACAGGATACACACCCCTTGCTCATCGAGCTTGAGCAGTTGCTCCGAGACCTTGGGTGAGCTGGAGGCTTGCCTCAGGCACTGGATGCTGAGCTCAGGAATGACGTATTCCAGAACTTCTTTGAGCGGGAGGCCGCGTGCAGTCCCATGCCTGGCGGTAGAGGGTATGGCATCTTCCAAAATTGCTCCTCTCAGTGTTGTCAGCTGTGGGGCAAAATAGCACAGTTCAGTTAACCTTGACTCTTTAAAGCATCATGTTTCAACTGCCTCAAAAAAAAGGAGGAAGAAAGAGAAGGCTCTTTTCTGAGTACAAGAGATGACATTTCTCAGTCTGAAGAAGCAGATTAAGCCTTCATCAGTCAGTCTTTACTCAGAGGTACACAGAAGTCAGGAAGGAGCTGGATGGGGCTGACATAACCAGATGTGCCCGAGGCGCCAGGAGGAGGAGGCAATGCTCCACCAGGGAGATATAAAGACACACCCGCCACAGTCAGAGCCAACAGTAACGACGGGCCAGGAGCCACAGGGCCGGGCCAGTCACGGCCACCTCCTCCATCCTCCCCTCTCCTTTCTCCCACGGTCCATCATCTTATTTTCTTCTGCTCTTCTTGTTCTGTTTGTTTTTTGTTTCTTTTTGTATTTTTCCTTTTTATTTGTTTTCTTATTTTTTTCTCTCTTCTACTCTTCATGTTCTTCTATTTAACTTCCCACTGCTGACAATTCCGGAGGCTGGGCGGGGCCACTCTGAGACCCCCAGGGGCAGGTGACTCAGGTCCAAGAAGTCCAGACCAGGTTCTTCCTCCCTATCTGCGATATGTCCTCAAACAGCTGTGACTGCATGGAGCCACTATTCGGACACAACAGATCTAAGCCCAGGTCTAATGTGCTAAGAAAGGCCTAGAGGCCTGGCTCTCATCTCGCCCCATGCCCTACCCTCCATGCCCGCTACCATGCGCCGTGGTGGGGGAGGTAACAGCAGCGTCCAGGGCACGCTGTCCAACATGACTATTTGCAGTGATGAGACTGTCCTCCCGCTGCACTGGCTGGCCTGTGTAACTGCCCTGCCCCAACTGGCTGTAGGGCAGTGACCGTGACAGGCGTGACAGTGGGACCGTGTTTCTTACTCAGCTCCCTGACATTTAAATAGCCACCTGTGGTTAGCAGCCTACTGAACTGGATGGCACAGGTCCATAACTTAAAACACGCCATCTTCAGAGAGGGCTTTTTTCTCCTACTTACGGCACAGAACCTGGGTCATGAGGATACCAACGCAGGGGCAAGTAGACACTGAGTACCAGGCTTGGGTAAAGCCTTGGAGGGGGTGTCTGAACTCAGGTCCAGGAGTCACCAAAATATATACTCAGGGCTGTGTGACCAACACATTTCCATCTAATTACAATGGTCAAGAGGATAAAAACTAAAGTGCAAATCAGATCTGGCCCTTTATGTAAATCAACATTCCCATCTACGTGCATCATCTGTGTGACAGCCGCACGTTTCACTCAAAGCAAGGCCAGTGGGGGAGTAAGCTGGCTGCTGGTGGGAGGAAGCGTGGGTCCACAGCGATGCTGGGCCCACAGACACGCTGAGCCAGCACTCACCTCATGGGTGGCTTCCTTGGTTTTCTGCATTTGATTCTAAAGTTGGTTTCAATTTTAATATGAATCATATAGTTCAGATTTGTCCTCTGCCTTACGCCCAAGAACCTTGCATTCTGATGATTTTATCCTTTCTGTCCTTTAAGATGACAGTAAAATCACTGACACTTCACATCCATCACAAGTTTTCAAATACTTCACTCGGAACCAAATAGCGTAAGCCCTTTCAGTCATCTTAACTGGTGTGATCAACACTGACAATAAAAGCAACACATTATGGGAAACAACCCAAGCAGTGACTCAGAGGCCCAGCCCAGGACAGATACCATGTGTGCCCAGTACCTCACTTGTCCTGAAGACCACCCGGTAGTTGAACTGGGACCCTTCCTTCTCCTTGGGGTCTTCCACCTTCTCCCTCCGGATGCTGACTGCCACAGGGCCGAGGTTCTCATCGATTCCAAAGTAGTTCTGATGCTCTGTGATGGAGAAAGTGGTGGCATGAGAAGAAAGGAAGCAGGTAGAGGATGGGGATTTTGCAACTTGTGTATCTAGTCCAGAAGATGCACCAGTGTCTCTGTGGCAGGATTTCCCACAAATGTGATCAATTTTTTTTTGTCTCCAACTTAGATGCACTTTTCTTTTTTATTGGAAGAGACACTTGCTTCACAATATTGTGTTGGTTTCTGCCATACATCAACACGAATCAGCCACAGGTACACACATATGTCTGCCCCCTCCTGAATCCCCCTCCCATCTCCCACCCCATCCCACCAGGCAGTGCTCTAGAATGCTACAGAGCATTGGGCTGAGTGCTCACCTGGTAGGTGACCATGAGACACCTAGCATAGTTACCTCCAAGCACATTCTTCCTAAGAGATGATCATTAGTCTCTTACTCACAGAACACATGTGTGCCAGACATGCTCTTGGCCGTGGGGTCACAACCCAGAAAAACTTCCCCATCATGAAGCAAATATTCCAGTCTGAACGCTGCCAGTGACAGCAAGCTCAGTGCTCTGGGAGGAGCCCTTCTGGATGCCTAAGTGAGCTCTGCTGAAAGAAGTATAAAGGCTTCACTCCAACCACACTTTTTAAGTGTTGTCTTCTGCAAGGACCCAGACAACGCTCAGATGTGGTCCAGCCATACAACACAGAGGGTGCAACTACCCAAATGTTTATTCATGCTGCTTCTCAATCTTAGCAAACCTTCATACCAACAATCCATGCTTAGCAAGTGTTCCATGCAAAGCCCCAGGTGTTATTCATTTATTCCTTAATGAACTTCTGCCCAGTCCATTCTCCAAGGCGCACACTTATAAAACTGGTTTTTTCACCCTGTATGCAAAATCACTTTAACAACCTCCCGCTTTTTCACTTTTACCCCTTTTCAATGTCACCTTAGTGGTTTGGGCCAATCTTTCTGATGTATAGTTTTCGGTTAAAAAGAAATATGCTCTATCACATGTTTGTAAGCTTGAAAAAAGCCATAGGTATTCCAAAGGCTTTGGGTTATGCTAACATCTTCTGCCACAGTAATTTCTGAAGGAATAAGGAATGTTATTCATAAAGTAGAAAACAGGTGAAGTTCAACAAAGAAAAACAGTACTTGTGTCACTCAAGGAAAACATTATCCAAAGCCACTAACGAACACTGGCTACATCTTCAAAGGCAGATCATTTACTTTTTACTTGCAATCAAATGAGATAAATACTGACATAATTTCCCTTTGAACCAGTCAGGACTAGAAGCAGCAGGTCCCCTATTTTAGGGACTAAAAAGGTGAATTATTGCCTCAGTCCTGGGCTTATACAATAGGAAGTGAGTCTTTGTTTTTCATGGATACCACATCCTTATAAATTATGTACTGATAGTAGTCTGGTTAACTGTTACAAACATGCACAACTCCAGTGAAATTAAAAATACATTGCAAAAAATGAATTATTTACCAACAATGAGTTATTTATCAACAGCCTGATGCATTAAGAACATATTTCAAGAAGTTACTTGCAAAAATGCTCAAATCAGTTTCTTGGTAGGCATTTGATAAAATCTGTGACATGAATCAAAAGGAATTCAAGGGCTTCCCTGGTGGTCCAGTGGTTAAGAACTCACCTGCCAATGCAGGGGACACAGGTTCAATCCCTGGTCCAGGAAGATTCCACATGCTTTCAACTGCATTTTTTAAAAAGTATAGCTAATTTACAATATTATGTTCATTTTAGGCATACAGCATAGTGATTCAGTATTTTTATAGATTTTATTCTATTAAAAGTTATAACATAATGGCTATAATCCCCTGTGCAGTACAATATATCCTTGTTGCTTATCTATTTCATATACAACAGTCTGCATTTCTTCATCCCCTACCCTGACCCTCTACCTTTTCCTCCTCTCACTGGTCACCACTAGTTTGTTTTCTATATCTGTGAGTCTGTTTCTGTGCTGCTATATATACTCAGTTGTTTTATTTTTTAGATTCTACATATCAACCGATAATTACTTGTCTTTCTCTGACTTATTTCACTAAACATAATATTCTTTAAGTACAGCCACATTGCTACAAATGGCAGGGTTTCATTCTTTTTTATGGCTGAATAATAAAGAATGTACCAATTCTTTACCCATTCATCTGCTGATGAACACTTCGGTTGTTTCCAGGTCTTGGCTACTGTGAACAGTGTTACTAGGACCACTGGGGTGCATGCATCTTTTTTAATTATAGTTTTCTCCAGGTATATGCCCAGGACTGGGACTGCAGGATCACAGGGCAACTCTATTTTTAGTTTTTTGAGGAACCTCTATATTATTCTCCATACTGGCTGTTATCAATTTACATTCCCACCAACAGTGTAGGAGGGCTCCCTTTAATCCACATCCTCACCAACATACACCATTTGTGGACTTTTAGGTGATTGGCAATTCTGACTAGTGTTTGGTGATCTACTGTTGTTACTTTGATTTCTCTAATAATTACTGATGTTAGCATTTTTTCACGTGCTGATTACCCATCTGTATTTCTTCTTTGAAAGAATGTCTGTTCAGGTCTTCTGCCCATTTTCTGACTGGGCTGTTTGGTTTGTGATATTGAGTTGGATGAGCTGTTTATGTGTTTTCATTATTAACCCCTTCTTTGTCATCATTTACAGATACTTTCTCACATACAGTACAATGTCTTTTTGTTTTGTCAGTGGATTCTTTTGCCAAAGCTTTTAAGTTTAATTAGGTCCACTTGATTATATTTGCTATCATTTCTTTTGCTTCAGGAGACAGATTCAAAAAAATCTGCTATGACTTATGTCAAAGAGTGTTCAGCCTATATTCTTTTCAATGAGCTTTATGGTCTGCAAGATTTAGGTCTTTAATCCATTTTGAATTATTTCTGCAGATGGCGTGAGAAAACAGTCTCATCTCACTCTTTTGCATGTAGTTGTCCAGTCTTCCAAGCACCAATTATTGATAAGACTGTCTTTTCTCCACTGTATATTGCCTCTTTTATCATAAATAATTTGACCATAAATATGTGGGCTTATTCCTCAGCTCTCCATTCTGTTCCATTGATCCATATGTCTGTTTTTGTGCCAGTACCATGCTGTTTTGATTACTAGTACTTTGTAGCATAATCTGATGTCTGGGGAGGTGATACCTCCAGCTTTGTTCTTTTTCCTCAAGATTGTTTTGGTAATTTAGGGGGTTTTGTGGATTCATAGGAATTTTAAAATTATCTGTTCTAGTTCTACAAAAAAACATCATGGGTATCCTGATAAAGACTACACTGGGTGTGCAGACTGCTTTGGATAGTAGGACCATTTTAACAAAATCCTTCCAATCCAAGAGCACAGGGTATCTTTCCATTTCATTGTATCATCTTCAATTTCATTCATCAGTGTTTTATAGTTTTCAGAGTTAAGTTTACTCCTAAATATTTTATTCTTTCAGATGAAATTTTAGACAGGACTTTTTTTTTTTTTTTGTACTCTCTCTTTCAGTAGTTCATTATTAATCTATGGAAAAGCAACTGATCTCTGTATATTAATTTTGTATTCTGAAGTTTTGCTGACTTCACATATTAGTTCTAATATTTTTAGGTGGATGTGGGGAGGCCATGACTGGGGAGAAGCCTGGGCGATGGGACGCAGCGGTGACCCAAGTCCAGAGCCTGGGTGGGGCGGCAGTCACCGCTGGCATTCACTCAAGCAGAATCTTAGAAGCAGCCCAAAGCTCTTTGCAGACTGCTCCACCACAGCTCACCCCACCAACCTGCTCTGTGCAGTAGGTTATCTTCTGCTGGCCTGTCCCCGCCACACACTGCCCTCCAGCACTGGGATCCTCCAGGCTGCAGAACCGTCCTGCTCATCGATTAACGCTGGCATACCTTGCCTTATGTGGCACCTGCCTAGTTTGTCCCTCTGTGGCTTTATGCCCTTTATGTACTCCTTCACCATCAGTTTTTTAGTGGTGTTTGGAAGGAAGAGAGAGAACATATATGTTCAAATGGCTAAGTTTAATTAACACCCCTAAATTCATTTACTCTTAAATATCTATAATTCTCTCCAGTATTCTTGCCTGGAGAATTCTGTGGACATAGGAGCCTGGCACGCTACAGTCCATGGGATCACACAGAGTTGGACATGACTGAAGCGACTTAGCATGAGCATCTATAAGTCTAACGAGCCTGATAATCAGTTTCTGAATCTGAGCTTTCCTACTTAATACTTAATAACCTTGGGTAGTTCTTAACCTCAGCACCGCCCCCCACTTCAAAATATATATATAATACATGTATCATCAATAACATGAGAAAAGCACTATAGTTGAAGGCAGGAATCCCACTGACAAAAAAACTCAGTGAAAAACAAAAAGAGAGCAAACATAAAATGGACAGCATTATGATTTTTGAGCCCAACACAGCTTAAGAGTCAAACTGAAGGAGATTCATACTTTTAATCTCAAAAGTTAATCTGTAATCAGAGGTTCCATTACATTCAGGATAGTCTTTTAAAGAAAGCAGTGACGTACATAATATTTTACTGAGTAATTTCTATCAGGAATTAATTTTTTTAAAATGTGTATATTACCCTTTCCACCAAAGATGGCCAATTAGTGCGAAACACATTTTCTTCCTTTGTGTCTATCCTCCCAAGCCATGCCCCACACTTGCTTTTGACTCCTTTCTCCATCTCTCACAGACATACACTATCTTTTTCTTCCCAAACTTCAAACTGTTTATTTTGTGTCGGGGTACAGACAATGAACAATGCTGTGGTTGTTGCAGGTGAGCAGCAAAGGGTCTCAGCCATACATACACATAAAGCCATCCTCCCCCAAGCCCCCACCCCAGCCAGGCTGGCACATGACGCTGAGGAGGGCTCCCTGTGCTATGCTCACACATGCTGGTTATCCATTCTGAACACAGCAGTGCAGGCACACACTTCTGAATGCAAGCTGAGGCGACTTCTCGGCTGCGTACAACCACCACACCTTTGGACTCACCAGTCCCGAGTCCCTGCAGCATCTTCTAAGGATTCTCTCCTTGCTTTCAGTTTCACCAAGGAATACAGCAGGTTACCTGAATGCCTTTCTAAGGAAATAACATTATCTTCTGCTGCACCCTGGAGCACTCTGTCTAGCTTTTCTATAGGGCATTCCACATATCATGAAGATAAGCGCAGGGAAGGTGCTCCCTCTGGTCACCAGGAGGGAGCCGAGGTAACCTCTCAAACGACACCCAGGCCCTTTCAGGACAGTGCAGCCCGTTCATGTGCATCACAAGAGCCTTGCCCTCTGTGGGACAGGACAATGAGCCCCTCACCCAAGGGGCCCATCTTCATCCCAAGCACCTGATTTCCATAAAACTGCTTCAGGAGAGAATCAAATAAAATCCTTCCTTGGCAGAACAGAAGCTGTGAAAAGACTGTGGGAAAGCTGAATGAAAATCCACATATCATACAAATACAAGGCCAGATTAAAAAAAAAAAATCGATTAACAAGATTTCAGTGTAGGAAATGAGATTCAGCACATCTCTCTGGTGCACTTTGTTCAGTAAAGAAAAGAAAAAATTCTAATTTGGAAGTTTTTTTTTTTTTCCTTAAGGGCCATGTGGAACCTTAGTCCAAAGGCTGTTTCCAGGCACTGTGAAATCTCGGATGGTAGATGTACTGGGTTCATCTCATGGACTGAAGAGGTGAGGATCCCAATGCTCCAGGCTGCCGAACCCAGTGTGGAAGAGAAGCCCTGTGCTTCTGCCTCACGAGGTCTCTCACCCTGGTCACGATGCCATCAGCAAGTCCACCAGAACCACCAGTGACTGGGTCGGGCCCTTTCCCTCTGCACTGGTCAGTACACACAGCAAAGCTTTCCTCTAATGGTTCTGTGTTCTTCCACTAGTCAGCTGATGATTTCCCTGTCAGCTCACTGCCTACCTGGGTTAAACCCGTGGCTGCTGCCTAAACTCCTACCTATGATGTATCTTCTGTCATCTTCCCCTCCAAACCACTGTTTAATCACCTCCTCTGTTCCAGGAGTTATACAGACATGAATAAGGAAAGACAAATTCATAAATGAATGAATGAAGAAAACAATAGGACCTGCTTTTGCAGATAATAACATTAAGAGTCATTAGAGAACCTCAAGGAACCTCAAACTCCCTGCTAATGTTTAATGGATTAAATTATCAAATTTGATGAGGAAAATGATGCTTTTTGGTTATATGAGGCTCTTTCGACCAAAATTTAACCAAAGCATCAGTGAAGCTTAAAAAATCCAGTGTATTACAGTGAAAATAACAGTATTAAGGATACCTTACATGAATTAACTCATTCAGCTCCATACCTATGAGCAGGTATTCCCATTTCACAGAAAGTGATACTGAAGCTGAGAGGTTAATGACACGCTCAAAGTCAGAAGCCCGTGTGACTGAGTCAGGATGCAAACCTAGGCAGTCTGGCTTTAGAGCTCCTTCACGTCAAGCAACTCAAGTGTGCACAAACTTCTGGTTGCCAGCGGGAGGATGGGGAGCAGGGCTAGTTGGGGAGTTTGGGATGGACGTGTACGCGCTGCTATAGTTAACTGGATAACCAGCAAGCGCCTGCTGCGTAGCAGAGGGAACTCTGCCCAGTGTTCTGTGGCAGCCTGGATGGAGGGGAGTTTGGGGGAGAAAGAATGCATGTATATGTAGGGCTGAGTTCCTTTTTGCCCACCTGAAACTGCCACAATGTTGTTAACTGGCTATACTTCATTACAAAATAAAAAGTTAAAAAAAAATAAGGCAACTCAAGGGTGATGACATTACTGTAAAGATTTACATTGCAAAAATCAACTCATACACAGCAAAATGAACACAACTTAAAGATGAGACAGCAAACCTCTCCTGAATGTAAGGATGGTATCTTAGGAGACACAATTTTAAGAAAGCCTTGAATAAAAAGTGTCACTTGGGAAGTAAGGTAGCTACCAATGGATTCCTTTGATAAGGTATAAATTTTAGTATCATCTGCTATGAGAATGGGAAGGAGAAAGAAAATACTACAAAGCAAGAAAGGGTTTCTGCATAAAAGCTGAGAGAGCCAGCCATTGCTGAGGGGAGTAGTTGTCCAGCTTTCCTTTCATTTTTTCAGTGGGGCAAAGAATGAAATAAATTTTGGATCTAAACAAATACAGGGTAGGTGGGTTTTAATAAGCTCCTAGGTGCTCTGAGACCTAATGTTCCAAAGATCCTAATTTCCAACTTTACTGTACCAGTGTTACCACAAATAAGTTCATGTGACCTATGCACAGTGAATAGAGGTTCACTGCAGTGCCATAAGGAGACGGGAGGCTTGTGCTCAAAAAGTTCTAAACTCCCCCAAAGGGGTTTAGAAAAGCACTTTTAAATGCAAGGTGAGGGAGAGGTGTGGTTAGTTGTAAACTTCTCCGGGTTCAGAATCCCTTGTTCTTACAGCTGTCCACATAGGTCAGATCATGATGTTCCTATAGACTTCCAGCAAGACAAATGCTATTCTCTCTTCTGCAACTTTTTATCTCTATAGGAATAAGAAAGTATTATACCCTTAAAGATTAGCACCTGGAGAATGGGCTCTCCTGTATATTTCAGGCTTTAGGTAACATTCTTAATTTGTAGCAAAAGCAATAGGATACAAAGGTTAAAGTAAAAGAAACAAATCTAACACCGGGGCAGATTTATTCTTCCTTGTTAAACCAGTAGCAAAATGCAAAGTTTTCCCAGTTAACTGCCACCTTGGTCAAGCTATACAGAAATATTAAAGTATTAATACCTCATCCAAGAGAAATATGAGAGTGTTACTCCTCAGTAGCTGACTGAGAACACTCCTGAGGCCAAAGGATGGATAGGACGAACCAGCACACAGTTCTAAGATGCTGCAGTGAGTAGGAACTATGACCTCCCCAGCACAGTATGTATGTTTCTCCAGCCATGCCCCGCCCAACCCCACCCCAGCTGCCACATGGAACCCATATGACCGTAACACACAGGCTAAATCTCGACTGTAGCTGGTGATTCCTTCCTGCTAAGAGCCCCTCTGGACGTCAATGGGAACTCTGTTTGTGGGAGCACTGGCCAGGCACTGAAGCTAAGAACTGAGCTGATTCTGTCCACAAGGAGGAATTTGCATCTTAGAATAGTAGTATTGTTAGCTGGTGCTCAGTTCACCCATATGAATATAATAGTGTTCAAGTCCCTATTAATTCTCCTCAGCGACTGTATAAAACAAGAGGAGGGGGAAAAAAAGAAGCCACCAGGCATGAAATTCAAAGCAAATGCAGCCATGCATCACTCAGGCATGGGGTTCATTTCATATGTAAAATTATCCTCATGCCCACAACTGCCACATTAGCGAAACTTAAGTGAATGTGTTTGGAATGGAGTGGCAGACTTCACCAGATACCTTTCCCTGGGGCCCACTCTCCCATCTGGTTCTCTCTACTTTTTTCTCATCTTTTAGCAATTAAAATAAAATACTGCCCTTTAACTGCTGTACCAGAGGTGGGGATAATAGTTCCTTTTTAGAGGAAAGGCTCATACATTTATTTAAGAACTCTTGGGAAGACGACGATGCACAGAATGTAACAGGCACTGTTCTAAGTCCTTTCTTTATAGGAGACTTTTTTTTTTAATGATCTCATTTTGTAGGGTACAGTGAAGTTCAAGAATTTGCCCCAAACTGAGTTGGGATATAAACCCAAGAGCCTGATTTCAGTCTATGCTCTTTCCATCAAGATAGGCCATCTCGTAGCCTAGATGGGAGGGGAGTTTCGGGGAGAGTGGACACATGTGTATCCATGCCTAAATCCGTTTGCTGCTCCCCTGAAACTATCACAACACTGCTAATCGGCTAAACCCCAACACAAAATAAAAAGTCTCTTAAAAAAAGATACAGCACTTTGCCCACCAGTCATAGGCCCCCAACTACGAGAGTGGACAGACGCCTCTGCCCATTGGCAAAAAGACAATCCCACTGCCATAAAATCATCAGCTGATATCAAGAGGGGCGAGTTAGCAGTCACACATATTCTAGCAGAATCCTTTCTCACTATGTGCTCATTCAGCAGATGTACAAAACAAGTATGACTCTTCAGTTAAAACATCAATGACAAAGATTACCATCAGAGAAAAGGGTAAATTTTCACAGATCAGGGTAAGAGTAGTTTTAAAAATAAGTGAACTTAAAGATTTTTATAGAAAAGGGACCCTGGAAAGATCAGCTGGAGGTATGACAGATCCACTGGCCAGGGCTGGGCCAGACACAGGAAGGGCCTTCAAAGCTGAAGAGCTGGTATCTTAAGGTGTAACAGGTGAGAGAATCTGATTTCATATTGTACTGTTTCTTTTACTTTAACCTTTGTATCTTATTGCTTTTGCTACAAGTTAAGAATGTGGCCTATAGCCGGACATATACAGGACAGCCCATGCTCAAGGCTCTGACATTTAAGGATATAACACTTCCCCATTCATTCAGAGAATAGAGAGAACAACATTTATCTTGTTGGAGGGCTACAGGATGTCACAACCTGAGAAACCTGGACAGGCACAAGGACAAAGGATTCCCAGCAAGAAGTTGACAACAGCCAAACCCCTCCCTCACCTTTTAGTATTAAAACACCCTGCATTCCTACTCTACTTAAGATGGATCTTTAGGACACTAATCCGTCTTCTCAGCCTGCTGGTTTTCTGCACAAAGTCACTACTCCTTGCCCTAACAACTTGTCTTGATTTGTTAGCCTGTTGTGTGGTAAGCTGTATGAGCCTGGACTCCACAAATGGGCAGAAATGGACCCTGGAAAAGCCAGGAAATACCCTACATTGTTGTATGGATACAGCTTTCGTTGGATACCTGGTCCACTTGGAAACAGCTAAACACTATTTTCTGGAAAGTTCCAACCTTTTTGAAAAGAATTCCAATCTGCCTACACCTAAGAACTCTTGTAAATCTAAGATGGGAAGGGGAAATCGAAGAAGTTCTCTGTCATATTCAGGAGCACATGATGGAACTATAAACACTAGGACCCCTAAGAACCAGGAAGAGGGGAGAAAATGCGGGAAACTAAGACTCTTTCATATTCACTACAGAGTCTGCCCTGTAAAACCCACTCAGTTCCTCACGAAGGACTTCTACAAGATACATATTTCTTTCATTGTACTTGTCACCAAAAATCATAAGAAGAAATGAGTAGGCACAAAAGCCTCCTTCAGAGAATTCAGTGAAGATGTGGGGGCTACAGAACCAAGGACATCCCAAACAGTCCCTCACCTAAACCTGAAGATCACGGGGTGGTGGCGGTGGGGGGGGGGGGGTGGGATTTAAAGGGGACGTCTTGTGCATTTCAATACAGACAGCAGAAACAGGAAATCCTCCTGCCTCTCAAGTTTGAGAAGGACACTCATGGCAAGGATATACAGGAAGGGCTGTACAAAACTGACTTCTTGTTAGTCTTCACTCTATTTGAAACAGTGGAGTCAGCAGTTTGCAGAATCCTATGGTAGTTGGATAAAGTAACAAAAACCTGTAGGGTTGCTACTCAAGAACCATTATATGTTTTTTTCTTTCTTATTTTAAACATTCTGATTGTAAATATATCACGAGAATTTATAAACTTTTTTTAAAATTAGGTAACAATTTAAAAATTTTTTGATTTACAGAAAAGTTGCAAAGATAGGAGAGTTCTCTTATACCCCTCCCCCAGCTCTCAAGCTGTTGCCATCTTACATACTTTGGTTTATTTGTTCAATTAATGAACCAACAATGATGTATCATTATTAACTGAAGTTCATAGTTTGCTCAGATTTTCTTACTGTTTACCCATGTCCTTTTCCTGTTTGAGGATCCTACCTAGGACACCACATGACATTGTCATCCTGTCTCTTTAGGCTCCTCCAGAGTAATGGTTTCTCAGACTTCCCTTTTTTGATGACCATGGCAGTTTTGAGAAGTACTGGGCAGGGATTTTTCTACAATGTACCTCAGTTGGGATCTGTTTAATGTTTTTCCCTAACCTGACTGAGGTTATGTGTTTGGAGAGGAAGATCACAGAAATGCCACTCCTATCACATCAAGGGTATAAACCACCCACACGGTTTACTGCTGTTGATGCTGACCTGGATCACCTGCTGGGCAAGTGTTTGCCAGACCGGTCCCCTCTTCCCACACTCTGTCCTTTGCACATGAGTAAGCACAGCCCACATTTAAGTGGAGAAGGGGAAGGCTATGACTTAAATTTTTATAATTTTCCAAATTTTATAAATGTAAACATTTTTATAGTAACTTGCTTTCCAAGTAAAGATGTTATTAAAATGAATATTCATCAATATATTTTACATGAGTAGTTTTATAGATGTAAGACATAAATGTCTATTTCTGTGCTCCTGTCAAGTTCATAGGTCTTTTTTGTTTAACATAAAGCAAATACAGTCATTAACTCTTCTGCCCAGGGCATGGCTGGGCAACACCTGGCATCTCCCCACGCACCCATGGGGGATAATGATCACTGACCATGACTCTGAGCGTGCTAATGCAGCTCTGTACACAGTGACAAAAGTGTCCACGAAGGAAGCACTGGCACCCAAGGCAAGCTCCACAGCCCCCAGTGGAGAAGGTTATATTTACATACATTTATTTGCAAAAGAAAAAGCCTAGCAGGATAAAGAGGAACTGTTCCTGGGGATCCTCTCTCATGGACTGGAGTAGTTTTCTTTCTTTTTCTTTTGCTACTCTACCTCTTCCTATTTTCCCACAATGATCATGGAACATTTATATGTCATTTAAAAATTATAAACCAAAAAAGCATATTGAAAAGTGAAGATATCACTTTGCTGAAAAAGGACCGTACAATCAAAGCCATGGTTTTTCCATGTATAGATGTGAGAATTGGACTATATAAAAGGCTGAGCACCCAAGAATTGATGCTTTCAAATTGTGGTACTGCAGAAGACTCTTGAGGGTCCCTTGGACTGCAAGGAGCTCAAACCAGTCAATCCTAAAGGAGATCAACCCTGAATATTCATTGGAAGAACTGATGCTGAAGCTGAAGCTCCAATACTTTGGCCACCTGATGAGAAGAGACAACTCACTGTAAAACACCTAATGCTGGGAAAGATTGAAGGCAGAGGGAGGAGGCGGCAGAGGGTGAGATGGCTGGATGGCATCACCGACTCAATGTACAGGATCTGAGCAAACTACGGGATAGTGAAGGACAGGGAGCCTGGTGTGCTGCACTCCGTGGGGTCACAGGGAGTCAGACACGACTTAATGATTGAACAACAACAACAAAACAAACAAAAAAAGAATAAATGTTGTCAATCTTAGTATTTTCCCCCCACATTCATAGAAACACACGTCCCCAAACCAGACAAGTGGCTCTCCCAAGACAATGCTCCCAAAGGCTGAGACATAATTCTGTCATTTTTCTCTTCACTCCTGAGTCATCAAAGAGGTACAGATTTATCCTTCTATTTGACCTCTGTTCACCCCGAAGTGACTCATTTCACCTTCTGGAGTCATTCTCGTGTGTGTGACCTGAATGAAGGCATTGAACAGCTTTAGAACTCAGGAGCAACTCGGAGGCACACAACTTCCTAAACAGCACAGGACACAGAAATCCGCAGCCTGTCTGGGCTGGGTGCGTGACTGTGGCTCCAGCCACCTGGGGACAGCCAGTCGCCGACCAGCGGCTCCATGTGGCTCAACGCCCCCAGGGAAGCTAAGGGGACTTCCCACCAAGTCCACAGCGGGACTCTCCCTCCATCCAGGGGGCCTCAGCTCCCAGGAGGAAACCACAAGCTCAACACTGTCCCACGATGTAGACAGCCTAGCACAGAGCACCACGGTCATCGCCAGTGGAAGGAAGGGCCATTACGGAGCACTCAGCAGGCTGGCCACAATCCCCATGCTCTTTCAAAAAGCTGCTTCACTGAAGGCTACAGATGGATTTGCCCAGACAAGCAATGCTGCCCACGGGGCACCATGGCAGGCCACTCCCCTCCATAAATCCTTTTACAAAGTTATTCAAAGCCGTTCGGTGACTCTGTGTCCCAGGAATACACGTCGGCACAAAACACAGCCATTTCATGTTAACTACCCAGTAGAGAGTCCACCGCCCTATTAGAGCTTGGGTCTTGAAACCTTTCCCAGAGACTGGGAGCCATGTCATTCTTTTGAAAATGAAGTTGCACAGAGAACAATGAAGAATAATGAAGGCAAATAAAAGGCATTCTGGAAAGTGTCAAAAGATTCCTTGACAGCCCTCTTCCAAAGAGAACAACTGAGCGAAGGGAAAAGAGAAAGGGGAAAGAAAAAAGCTACCTGCAAAAACACCCTCCCCATCTGTGCCAGTCTGCCCAGGGCCTGTTCCTGAACAATGCTGTTCCTCCAACGTGTGATGTGTAGGGAGTTATTCCAGAGGTTGAAGCTGGTACAAATCTGGTTTGATGCAAAAATGAGGGGAAATCATTAATTCAATCATTGCACTTTATCTGGCAGATACATGCTTTTAAGCTTGTGGTCCCTGGAAAAATCCTGGCTCCATTCCCACAGAGAGGAAGCCTTAGCCACCTGGCCACCAGAAACCCAGGCTGCTGCCTCTGCCTTTAGTCCTTAATGGCTGGACAGAGAGACCAGCCAGGGCAGCAGCTACTATTGTAGCTGACTGCATTTTGAAGTTGCATGGGCCCACAGGAAAGAGCTAAATATAGGAGGAAGCAGGCACCGTCCATGGATACAGCTGAGCAGCAGGGCTGGGCAGGCTCTGATTCTGTCTCCTCCTGCTCCAGGTCCCATTAGCTGTGCCCAGTCAGGGTGCCCAGTACAGAACTGCAGACAAAGGACGGTGGGGACGGCTGCCCGGCACCCGCATTGTGCAGGCTTTGCTCAGCAGTCTAGGATCCAGCTGTCTGGCTCACTCACAGACCCAGAGGGAGCCCAGCAACCCCAAACTTTCAAACCACATGTCTACAATGACCTACAACTCACCCACAGGTCCTCTGTGCTCAGATTTTTTTTCTTTTTTATGTTTTATTTCACACTCAAATCCACCAAGTTTAATGATGTCATTTCTAAAGTCCAAGAAAATCCTCATGAACAAATCAGAAAAAGTGGAAAAAATATGCCACTCACAGACAGCTCTTTCTAACCATCAGGAAGTGACAGTAAGACTTCAAGAGAAAAACTACAAAAAGCAGTTAAGAGGATTAACAGAATCTGGGAAACTTAAATGATCTCTTGGAATAGACCCTAAGGACATTAAATGGATCAGAGGGTGGCAACCTTGGGTGCAGAAAACATTGGTTTTTTAATTCTGTATACACTCTGTAGACTTACTACACTAAGATATGCAAATGAGATGCTAGCAGTAAGTGTTTGTATAAATATGCATTATACATAAACACATACATATCCTTTTTTTACATCCTGATGTTTTAAAGGGTGAATCACAAAAACTACTTACTACGACTCACTGCATAAGGATTTCAGGGCATAATAATTCTAAGAGACTATTTTATCACTAGCATCGACAGCCATAGCTTCATCAATTAAAAAAAAAAAAAAGATCTTAAGCAGGAAGTCTATTTCTTCATGGTATCCCTTTCCAAAAATAACTACACTTCTACCTCGAGAGCATCCATGAGCAGAGTTTTATAATGCACTGCCCCTGGATGAGCAATCCTGAGGATCGTGATTTATTTCTGGCATAGACTAAAGAGAAGGTCTAGGGTTCTGTGAGTTCACTGGCTCCAAGGCAACAGCTCACATTGGTGATACTGAGGGACCAGGGCTGAGATGGGAATGCATGGGACACAGCTGGGGAACCAAGATGTTGACAAAATTATTTCAGTCCCATCACATCGTCAATACAAGATCAACTCAAAGTATTTGACCAGTCACCATTCCAGTGTCTGCTTATTTAGCTATGGGTGCTTATCAACATTATATTCACTTCATTAATTTATATGATTTCATAATATGATTATGGATGATAGGTTAAATTTAGATTGATGCAAAAGTGGGGGAAATTTATTCATTTAATAATTACTCATTTAATAATTCATTTATTCATTTAATAAATGTAAGCTTGTAGTCCGTAAGAAGGCTCCAGGGACTATGTGGATGGAGTGACCTCCCGAGGTCAGAGTTAAATTATCTCGTGGAACAGATCCTAAGGACATTAAATGGATGAGAAGGTGGCAACCCTGGGTGCAGAAAACATCGGCTCTTTACTATGTATACATTGTGTAGACTTACTGCACCAAGATATGTAAAAGGAACGCAAATGAGATGCTGGCAGTAAGTATTTACTGACCTAACCCCAAACCTAACCCCAAAAAGAAACAGCTGTAGTCAGACTGCAGACAAGCATTCTGAAGACAGAAACCAATACTGAACAAATGCAGAGTGCAGTCAGCTCGAACTTATCCACGCCGGTGGCAGGATGGTTCCCTCCCGCAGGAACAGGAGAAGCGCCTCCCCCAGCTCAGCGCTCCAAGGGGGATGTCAGGGTGGAGGGGGTGGCCGGGGAAGCGCGTACAGAAAAAGCAGCCCCAAAGAGTATGTCACCAAGGAAGGGGAAAGGAAGGCAGTCACACCCACTAAGAAGGTGGGGTGAGGGTCCCTGGGTGTTTCATTTCATGTGTTTTACTTGTGTGTGTGTAAAACACGCTTCTCTGTAGGTCTGTCTCTGACACAGAGTGGATTCTCATGTCTCTGGAATAATCGAGGACACATTGAAAGGCTGAAGACTGAATCACATAATTTATTGTACTTTTTTTGGCTGTGCCACACATCCTAAAATATCACATGGTATTTTAATGCCCTGACCAGGGATCGAACCCATGCCCCTAGCATTGGAAACATGGAGCCTTAACCACTAGCCCACCAGGGAAGTCCTCAACTACATGACCTCCGAGGGATGTATCCTTCAAGGACACACAAACAAAAGCAAACATCATTTGTCATATATTACATGTACTTAAAGAACTTCTAAAATAACAACAGCAAAGAACTATTTGTATCTTAATCTTTAAGCCTATTTGTAAAAACACAAGAAACCTATCTATCCTACTAATTTATACATTCATACATTCTTTGAACAAGATTTGCTTAACACTTCCAACACACACAACAATGCAGTAGGAGCTGTGAAGACATAACATTTAAAAGATGAAGCCAAGGTACCCAGAGGAAAATACAGGAAAAACTAGAGGCAAAAGAATGAGAAGTATTCATTGTTCACAGTATAAAAGACTATTCAGAGGATGAAAGAGCAACAGACTTCACCAATGAAGACACCCTAAACGGAGTAACCTAAATGGAGGCTGACGTCTGTGATGCTCACAAATTGGCCGAGAGAAGGCAAGAGTAGGTGTTTCCATATCAGGGACCAGGAATCAATGACGGAAGGGAATTGGGGATCTCTAAAGAAGAGATAAGGGAACCCCCTGACAGTCAAGTGGCTAGGGGGCTTCCCTGGTGGCTCAGTTGATAAAGAACCCACCTGCCAATGCAGGAGAAGCAGGTTTGATCCCTGGGTCAGGAAGATGCCCTGGAGAAGGAAATGACAACCCACTCTAGTATTCTTGCCTGGGAAATCCCACGGACAGAGGAGCCTGGAGGGCTACAGTCCATGGGGTTACAAAGAGTCCCATATATATGGCTTAGTGACTAAACAACAAACAACAAGAGGTTAGGACTCTGAGCTTCCACTGCAGGGGACACTGGTTTAATTCCTGGTTGGGGAACTAAGATCCAGCATGCCGCACAGTGTGGCCAAAAGGTTTTAAATTTTTTTAAAACATAAGGAAGGACCACAATGAGGTACCATTACATGCCAGTCAGGATGGCTGCTATCCAAAAGTCTACAAGCAATAAATGCTGGAGAGGGTGTGGAGAAAAGGGAACCCTCTTACACTGTTGGTGGGAATGCAAACTAGTATAGCCGCTATGGAGAACAGTGTGGAGATTCCTTAAAAAACTGGAAATAGAACTGCCATATGACCCAGCAATCCCACTCCTGGGCATACACACCGAGGAAACCAGATCTGAAAGAGACACGTGCACCCCAATGTTCATCACAGCACTGTTTATAATAGCCAGGACATGGAAGCAACCTAGATGCCCATCAGCAGATGAATGGATAACGAAGCTGTGGTACATATATACACAATGGAATATTACTCAGCCATTAAAAAAGAATTCATTTGAATCAGTTCTAATGAGATGGATGAAACTGGAGCCCATTATAGAGTGAAGTAAGCCAGAAAGATAAAGACCAATACAGTATACTAACGCATATATATGGAATTTTAAAAAGATGGTAATGATAACCCAATATGCAAAATAGAAAAAGAGACACAGATGTACAGAACAGACTTCTGGACTCTGTGGGAGAAGGCGAGGGTGGGATGTTTCGAGAGAACAGCATTGAAACAAGTATACTATCAAGTGTGAAACAGATCACCAGCCCAGGTTGGATGCATGAGACAAGTGCTCAGGGCTGGTGCACTGGGAAGATCCAGAGGGATGGGATGGGGAGGGAGGCGGGAGGGGGGATCGGGAAGGGGAACACATGTAAATCCATGGCTGATTCATGTCAATGTATGGCAAAAACCACTACAATATTGTAAAGTGATTAGCCTCCAACTAATAAAAATAAATGAAAAAAAAAAAAAAACAAGGAAGGATCAGTCCAACAATGGTGGAGGCTCCATGATACAGACCAAGCCCAAGCCCGGGAGACAACGGCCTCAGACACCCTGATGGTGATGATCTGACGCAAAGCCGCATGTCACAAGTCGCGTCGGGGAGGGACCCCGGGACAGAGGTGTGTCCTTACCTTTGCCGTAGAAGAACTTGCGGTAGTAGTAGGCCCCCAGGTCGATGTGCTCAATGACATAACGCTTCACCTTCTCCCTGTGGATGGGCTGGTTCTCCCTGGGCACCTCCAGGACCGAGACGCCTGCGTTGGTGCAGTGAGAGCTCAGCGAAGACTCGAAGGAGCAGCTCTCCCCAGAACTGAAGGACGACGAGTTGGCCCTGGACAGGGCGATCCTCCGGTCGCCTTCCCCGCCTGTCTCATTCCGGAAGTAAGGGCAGCTGAGGACCAGGTCATTGCTCTTTCCGTCACCCTCATCGGCATCGAGGTTCTCTTTGGAGTTGAGGTCCTCCTTGCTCCCCAGCGGGGAGTCACAGCTGCCCGGCGGGCCGGCTGGCATCTGAGTCTGGGATGCCGCCGAGGCCCCGGTGGTGATGTTTTTCCTCCTGCCCACGTTCGCCCGCGTGGCCATGGCTTCGTTGATATTGAACAAGATGCTCTGGACATCATAGTGTGCAAAACAGCGCTGGCAGTTCCAAGGGCGGACCCCCCTCTCAAGACGCCCATCTTCCAGCTCGCAGGTGAACTTGAACGTCTCATGCTCACTTTTCACGGCCCGCAGCTTGCGGAAGAGGGACGTTTCCACTGACTCTGACTTCAACCTCCGTTTGAAAGGCTTGTCCCTGTCTCGCCCCAGGAGGAGGGCGCTGTCCATATAGTCTAATCCTGAGATGCGTACGAACTCGCCTCTAGAAATCTGTGCTGCAGCGTGAAGACTGGGGGAGATCGCTGGGTCGCAGGGGAAGAACTCGGGGAACCCAAAAGGGGCCATGGCCTTGTGGTCATAGTTCTCCAGCCGATACCCTCGAAGCATAGCAAAAAAGTTCTCCCCCGACAAGCCCTGCCGGTCGATGGACGATGTGCTTCCGTACTCCCTGTGAAGGGCAGCCCCTGTGTTGGGGTTCACTGCATTTTGGTCTAAGACGTCTTCTGCGTCAATGTCACTGATGGTGACATCACTATTGCTTCTCTGTCTTATGGGGTGCAGTCCTCTTTGTGGGGAGTGCACAAAGATGTCTCCGAAGGCATACTTTGCCTCCACAAAGTCCAGATCGAGCGGCTCCTCCTGTTGGCCATCGCTCCCATCATTTTGCCCATTGTGTATAATGGATGTGACGCTTTCATAGCTGGTCTGGGATCGGCTTTCCCATAGGGTCTTGCAGGTCAGTTCCTTGGAGGAGTCCTTTTTAGGAGGCCACTCAGACACCCTTGCTCTCACACCCATCTTGGGCACGGCTGGGGTACCATTAGCTGGACCACCACTCTCATTGGAACTGGAGGCAGTTAAAGAAGTGGTGGGTCCCATGTTGCCGTTGATGGCTTTAAATTTTCGAGCAAAATAATCATCTGACTGCATGATTCGGGGAGGATCCTTGAACTTTGAAGAGGCTCTGCCGAGTTTGTGCTTTTCTTCTTGTGACTGCCTGGGGTCACTCATGTCTGCCAAGGCAAGGAGCTCCCAGTCTCACCAGAAGACTGCTGTAAACCTAATTACATTGTTATTTACAAAGGCTTCTTCTAGAGCTGTATTTCCTCTTGTTAACCAAACGCAAACAACATCCTCAGAGTATGGTTCCCCCAAAACCAACTTGCTTCTCAGTCTGTAATAATTTTGTCCACCTCCGTCCTTTCCAGCAGCATCCCTTAAGACGTCTGGCCAGGAGTGTTTCCTTCACCTGAATTAAAAAACAGAAAATAGCCATTAACAATCACTGCAGCTCAAGTTCAACACACTGCCCACACAGCTTCTTATCTGCCCTTCTCTCCAGTTCCCCCCAAACTGTCAGGAAGTTTCATGGTTCCACATCATGCTCCTCTTCTCCCCAAACACTCTGCCCTCTCACTCTACTTGGCAGCCTAGAGTTTACACCACACAATCGAGCAGCACCCTCCCACCGTGGGCCCACATCTGAGCAAAGAGTGCCTCCTCTGTGTTTCCATAGCGCCCGCATCCACACTGCCATAGCAGTTTCTCTTATACTCTTCTGGTTTACTGAACACTCTCCTCCACTAGTGAACTGGAAGCTCCCCTAAGCCAGGAGCCATGCCCTTCAACTCCATATCAACATTATCTAAGGATGTAGCTGGGCTTAACTCAGTTAACCAAGCAACATTTCAACTAGTTACAAGAGTAACACAATGGTAATGCAATTGTTTGAGTGTTCTTAAACTGAAACAGGTAAACTCAAAATGTCCAGCAGCAAAAAGGTCAGTATCAGGCATTAACAATGAGTTTTCAGAATGTTTTCTTGCAAGCAGATAGGAACTCACAGAGATCCTCCTGACTGTGAGAAGGAGTTTCTAAGAATCTGGTGTCAGATTCTTAATCTACTGTATGGCACAGAGAACTGTGCTCAATGTCAAGTGGCAGCGTGGATGGGCGGGGAGTTTAGGGGAGAATGGATACATGTATATATATGGCATGTATGCAATATATGTAATGTAATACATATATTATTTCCTCTATAATTTAGATTATCACCAAAGCTGTTCCTAGAAACTGAAAAAAATGACAACCGAGAAATGAAAGAGAACAACTTCTGGCTGATAGTTCTCTGTGAAAATGGTATTTGCTGCCCATCTGAAACTATCAAAACATTGTTAATCGACTATACTGCAATATAAAATAAAATGTTAAGGGAAAAAAAAGAATCTGGTGCCTAAACAAGTACAACTTTCTAGTTCATTATGCCAACAGCAACTTGACAATGTGTGGGGAAAACAGAAGCTTAGCGATTTAAAATACGATTCATCTTTGTGGCCGGTAGAAAACTTGACCTCACTAACTCTCCTCTTTAATTATAAATAATTTTTCAATTTATTCTGTTTTCAATTAAACAAAAATATTTTCCAGGTACTACATATTTCCTGAGCTCATGGCTGTCAAGGAATCTTGCTGCTGCATAAGGAATAAAAAAAAAGAATGATTTTACTTCTTCTGAAAACAATGATGAGAATAAAGGTATAATATAGCTAGCTGCTTTCCCTCAGCCTTCACCAAAGCATAAAAAACAACTGTAGTTCAGTCAGGAGTAATGTTAAAATTCCAAATAGCTGAACAGTGTAAGGACTCATTCCAATGGGTTCTTAACGACTTTCTGATGACCATGTGGTAATCTCCAGAAATAGCAGATATTATGACGGCAGCCTGCTTTCTTCTCCATTGGAGAAAAATAACAAGAAGTTAGAGTGGGCATGACAACATGCTGTCTGCACCCAGGGCAGCTTCATAACTGAGGGAATAATGATATTTTAGGATGGGGAAACCAATAGGGAGCGAGCAGACAGATGCTTCCGTGGATTCAACAGACCAGGATCTGCCCAGGGTGCTCAGAGAGGGACCAGAGCTGAAAGCATCTTATCTATTTCACATACAAGTATTATATTTCAAAGAACCACAGATGATTCAGAATTATAGTTATGCCCTCTATAATTTAGATTATCACCACATCCTTTCCTGGAAACTGGAAAAATGACAACTGAGAAATGAAGGAAAACAACTTCTGGCCTGTTAGCTCTCTGCTGAAATGGTATTTGATTCACTGTAGTAGGCGTCTACATGATGTATACATTCTACTGAGAAGTTCGCTGCTTACAGAACACTCAACACAATCTCAAAGGGTAAGAATGACGTCTAATGGTTGGCACAGAGCTATGTGAATTCTCGAGGCATTAATGTGACACTCCTTTTTATTATCTATCACTAGTCTGTATCCCTGTTACAGAAGAAAGAACCATGCCCTACTAAGGATCTAGTTCCAAGCACCGAACTGTGATGTTTCTAGAAATATAATAAGGAACTAAGTGCTCATCACCTCAACAATAACAAAATGTACCAAAAGAAATCAGGAGAGAAGGAACGGAAAGAGATAAAAGTTGAAATTAATGGAATGGGGATAGAAAAAACAGACACATCCAAACAAGGGATTTTTTTAAATTTTTATTTTCTTTTTAATTTTAATTTTTTTAACACCAAAAACATTTTGTATTGGGGCACAGCCAATTAACAATTTTGTGGTAGTTTCAGGTAAACATCCAAGGGACTTGGCCATACATATACACGTATCCATTCTCCCCCAAGCTTTTTTTGAAGAGTAAGAAAATGGATACACTCCTTCCCAAATCTGAAATAAGGGAAAGAGAGAAAGAAAAATCTTACACAAGTTTGGAAATGAGAGAGGAGACATGACCACACAGACATGTCTAAGTGAAATAAAACTAAATGAAAAAGAAATATACCACAAACAACTCTACAGTAACAAATTTAGAAACATAGAAGAAACTAAGATTCCCTGGCAAAATAGAAACTCCCCAAACTGATCCAAGCACGGAAAATTTAAACAATGTGATTACCACTGAAGAGGACAGAAACATAACAACCCCTTTATTCTCCCACTGGGGCTTCCCTGGTGGTCGGTGGTAAAGAACCCGCCTGCAATGCAGGAAACACGGGTTCAATCCCTGGATCGGGAAGATCCCCTGCAGAAGGAAATGGCAACCCACTCCAGTATTCTTGCCTGAAGAATTCCATGGACAGAGGAGCCTGGCGGGTTACAGTCCATGGCGTGGCAAAGAGCTGGACACGACTGAGCGACTGAGCGTGCACACACACAACACATTTGATGTGTACCACTAACAACTCAGCGTGCTCAAAGTCAAAACATTCTTGACAGCGTAACTGGATAACACTCTCAATCTGAAGCTGCAGCAGAACTCCTGCAAATCCCTTCCTGCCACCTCGTACTCCAGCCCACATTTTCTAGCTTGCCATAGCTCCCCAGATGAATCTCTAATGACAGAATTATAGAGGGCACCTTTCTTTTAAAAGTATTACTAAAATACTCATATATTTTAACACTGTGATAAAAATAAAACACCTCAAAATAATGACAGCATTTGTTTTTCAGTAAGGTAAGTTAGAAATAGTTATATCATGTAATTTTAAAAAGTACTGTGGTTCACCGGGAAGAACTGAAATCAGTGTCTTTGAAAAGCAGATGTCAAGACGGAATGGCAAAGGCGCTGAAGAGGGTGAAGGGCAGAAAGAAACAATGGAGAGAAAGAAAAGCTGAAGCGTGAGCTGGAATGGCCTCTGGAACAATCCAGAATCTGGGTTTCAGACTCTGGGTGAGAGGGAGACAGAGCCGGGCACAAGTGTGTGCACATACGCAGGACACCCTCTACCAGTCAGCCAGCCCTGCGTGTCCCGCACCCCAGGGACGAACAGGGAAGGGTCCCGGGTCAAGGTGTCTGGCTTACAGCAGCCTGAAACGTAAGACCTCTCTGTGTTTCTCATTATTTTTAGCTTTCTCCCTAGTTCTAACCTTCTTCTTGTTTTCATGCAGCATGCAGTTGAGAAGTTTCTAAAAGACAGGGATTCACACTCTTGGTAGCAAGTGAAGCAGTGAAGGTGTAATCCAGGAAGCATCCTGCAAACACCTGTAAACAGCTCTGTTCTTTGTACTGATCAGATATTTATAATCCTCTGTGCTCAAACCTACAATGAATGACAAGAGCAGGGCAGCGTGCCATGCAGCTGACTGGTTATGATTCCCAAAATGATGGAAGGGATAGGAAGAGGATGACATTTCCGAGAAGAGTCTTGAAACCGTAGTCTGCAGAAATGAGGGCGCTCTGACTGGCCTCCAGACAAAGCAGAGAGCGCACAGTTACAGGCGGGCACCACTTCAGGACTGGGAAAATGCAATCCGCAAAGCACGTCTGTGACACTAGTGTGAAATACAAGCCAACTATCAGGGTTGGTCCTGTCCTTGTCATCCCCTGTCCCATTCCCTGTAGCAGCCGCCGAAAGACCTTCTTGCCTCAGCATCTCAGCAAAAACTGCAGCTTCTTACTTCTCAGAGGACAAAGAAGCCAACCCATTTCTTTCGACTTCTGTCATCACTTAATGAACTTACCCTCTTCTGACCCTGTTTCCTCAGACAGTGCTCTCCCTTTCCTTGAGTTCGTTTTTAATGTCAAGGACATCTTCCCCTAATAGTTTCCAATTATTCTTACACTACATTAAATTCTATGGATTTTGCTCTTGAGGGGGAAAAATAAAATAAGAAGGTGTAACCAGTACTCTGCGAGCTTTTTAAAATCTACACCGGAACCTGTGTGACTTCACAGGTGGTGGGGCAGCTTTGAGAGGAAGGGCTGAAGACCCAACAAAAGGCCACTCAGAGAAACTAAAGAATTTCAGAGCCGGAAGGACCAAGGTGTTCTCATTCTAATGGTCTTGGTAACAATTTTTCAAGGACAGAAATGGAGAAAATGTGATATTTAAGAATAATTGTGTTTAAATAGAACGTTTTTCCAAGTTTTCCATGAGACATCAGTGAGTCTTCAAGAGCAACATTATAGTTACAATTGAGCCACTTACCAGGATTGCAGCTGTAGCAAATGGATTGAAGACCACAACACACACAAATTAGGAGCCTCATTCAAGGGGAAAAAATGGTTAAAATTATACCACAGAGTTATAATAAAATATAACTACCATAAAAACATGCATCTTTCATACTCATATTCTATCGATTCTAACACTAACATGTATATCTGAGTAGGGAATAAAAACAGGAAAAAACATTCCCTAGGTTCATCCTGTCTGTGGCCAGGAAGACGATAGGGGTGAGGTGAGTTCATGCGCAAGGTCTAAGCACCTGAAGCACACGTCTCATGATATCATTATGTTCAAGCATATTCAGCCTGGTATCAATGAAGTTATGACTAAGGAGCTATAAAACAATCCATTAACCTGGATCTTTATCATAGTAGACCACGAACACCAAGGATATGAAAAAATTTGACAAATGGACTACTATCCATAATGATGGTCATAAATGGATATAGATAGTCCATAATAACCATATTTTGGTAGACCTGGAGAAGGGCATGGCAACCCACTCCAGTATTCTTGCCTGGAGAATCCTATGGACAGAAGGGCCTGGCAGGCTGCAGTCCACGGGGTCGCAAAGAATCGGACTTGACTGAGTGACTTAGCAACCACAGCATGCATGGACATGAAAGTTCATTTTTAGCCATTTATCTTGAATTAAACATTCAGTTCAGTTCAGTCGCTCAGTCAAGTCTGACTCTTTGCGACCCCATGGACTGCAGAACTCCAGGCCTCCCTGTCCATCACCAACTCCCGGAGCCTACTCAAACTCATGTCCATTGAATCAATGATGCCATCCAACCATCTCATCCTCTGTCATAACCTTCTCCTCCCACCTTCAATCTTTCCCAGCATCAGGGTCTTTTCAAATGAGTCAGCTCTTTGCATCAGGTGGCCAAAGTATCGGAGTTTCAGCTTCAGCATCATTCCTTCCAATGAACACTCAGGACTGATTTCCTTTAGGATGGACTGGTTGGATCGCCTTGCAGTCCAAGGGACTCTCAAGAGTCTTCTCCAACACCACAGTTCAAAAGCATCAATTTTTCGGTGCTCAGCTTTCTTTATAGTCCAACTCTCACATCCATACATGACCACTGGAAAAACCACAGCCTTGACTAGATAGACCTTTGTTGGCAAAGTAATGTCTCTGCTTTTTAATATGCTGTCTAGGTTGGTCATAACTTTTCTCCCAAGGAGTAAGCATCTTTTAATTTCATGGCTGCAGTCACCATCTGCAGTGATATTGGAGCCCCTCAAAATAAAGTCTGCCACTGTTTCCAGTGTTTTCCACTGAATTAACGGAGAAGGCAATGGCACCCCACTCCAGTACTCTTGCCTGGAAAATCCCATGGACGGAGGAGCCTGGTAGGCTACAGTCCATGGGGTCGCGAAGAGTTGGACACGACTGAGTGACTTCACTTTCACTTTTCAATTTCATGCCCTGGAGAAGGCAATGGCACCCCACTCCAGTACTCTTGCCTGGAAAATCCCATGGACGGAGGAGCCTGGTAGGCTACACAGTCCATGGGGTCGCGAAGAGTTGGACACGACTGAGCGACTTCACTTTCACTTTTCAATTTCATGCCCTGGAGAAGGAAATGGCAGCCCACTCCAGTACTCTTGCCTGGAGAATCCCAGGGACAGGAGCCTGGTGGGCTGCCGTCTATGGGGTCACACAGAGTTGGACATGACTGACGTGACTTAGCAGCAGCAGCAGCCACTGAATTAAACATTGGGATGGTACAAAAGATAAATATTTGGGGAAATGAGAATATTAAAAAAGAGCAAAATTCATCTCCTTGAGGTTTCGTAACATAGGAGTACCCTACAATTTGTGGAGAAAAATTCTTTTGGAGGGTGGACTTTTCACACTGGTGTTAAACGACTCTTCAAAGCACTCCATGTTGCTATTTGGGAGAATTTCTCAATTGATGGCCCTAGAAAAGCAATGCCCTTGGTGTAGTTAATGACTTCTTCATCAGGGTAAAGTAAAAAGTGTCTGAAGGATTCAGTCTCCACTGGATCCCTGTATTGTGAGTCTACCTGATGCTGAATCAGAATCCATGTTCCACATATAATACAGAATAAAAAATAATGCAAATGAATGTACGTAACAAAACAGAAACAGACTCACAGACACAGAAAACAAACTAGCGGCCACCAATGGAGAAGAGGAAGGGAGAGGGGCACATCAGGGGCATGAGATACACACTACTGTGTATTAGTTAAGAAACAAGGCTATATTGCATAGCAGAGGGAGTCACAGCCATTATTTTATAATAAGTTTAATATATTATAATCTGTAAAAACACTGAATCTCTATGTTATATATGTGAAACTAACATAATTTTGTAAATATACTATGCTTCAATAAGATTATATCAATTGTAATTATTCTAATTCCTCAAATTCTTTAATCAATAAAAATGACTTTTAATGATTTAAAAAAAAAATCTGTGCTCCATAAAAGGGTCAAACCAAAGGTTTCTTAGGTGGAGCTCTTATGTGACTTTCTAAGTGAAGTGGTCATACGCTCCACCAGAGGAGGGTTCTGGCCCACACTGTTCACCACTCAATAGGGCCTGGCATGCAGCTGGCACTCATGATTAGCTTCATCCATTCATCTAAACTGGAATGGTTGCAAATCAAACTACCCCAAAGTACTGACTCAACATACTATCATGACATACCTATAGGGACACAACGACTCTGAATTCTTCTCTTTTTTTGGTTTCATGGCTGGCCCCTCCTCTGATTTTCTTCAAGAGTTGATGCTCCTCATGGACTATTTGAGACTGCCTTCTCTTTTAATTCTGTCCATTTTCTTGTGCAATTCTAGCAGTTTCATGTGACTTTCTATGCTGAGGACTCTAAAATCTATCCACAGCCTGAAGATGTCTCCGTGACCACAGGGCCACTCTGAGCTGTGACAGCTCACACCCTCCAGCGCCACCCCTTGGCATCTGCTCCCCCGCCACCCCACGCCCAGCTCAGGAATGACACCGCCAGCCCCCAGGGCCCAAGCCAAGCAGCCGGGACTCATCCTGCCCTCCGCTCGCAGTCGGCGTGTAAACTGCGACCTGGCAACCTCACCTTTGGCCTGTTCTCGAATCCATGCAGACCGTGATGTCTCAACTGCCACCACCACTCTTGTTTTCTCTAGATTATCCTAAAATGCTCCACTGATTCCCCAACACATGTCACTCAGGGTCTGGCCCACGAGTAGCTATGCAGCCCCTCGTCCTGCTGCTCGAAACCCACCCCAGGCCCACGCATTCTGCCCTTCGTGCAACTTCACTCAGGGGGCTCTGCACAGAGTGCCCCCTGCCCAAACGCTCCTCAAGGCTTCTTCCCTCCACTCTACTAACAGGTGTCAGAAGCGAGATCTCAGTTCTTAGATTAGTTCTCCGGAAGCCTTCTCAAATCTTACCACTGGTTCTAAAGTATCTCAACGCAGGCTCCCCTAGCAGCCTGCCTCCTTTCTCACCATACATTAACACCACACACACAATTTTATACCAGCCTGCTCACATGTCACTAACCCCCTCTAGACTCTCAGTTCTGGGCAGGCAGAGAGACTGCTTTGCACGTGATGGTCAGCAAGCAGCCAGGCTCTACCACAGGTTAGCTGAGACCACAGCAAAGTGACTTATCCTTCCTGACCCTCAGTTTCCTATCTGTATAATGGGAATAATCCTTTGATGTCAAAGTATCAGCCTAAAGATTTGATAAGATCCAAATGCCAAGTGCTTGTCTCTATGTTTCCTAAATTCAAAGTTTGAAAGAATATTAGTTGGAAGAATTGATTTATGTATGAATGAATATTTATTGATAAACTAACTGACTTCAAATCAAGCAGCTAAAACGAGATCAACACATCCCTGTCCCCAAAGAGTACAGTCATGTTTATAAACCTAACATGGCTACTGCTAACAGATTTATGTTCAAAGACTAACAGAACACAAAGCAGAAACTGAACTGCAACAGCTAAGCTGATTCTCCAAGAGACAAACAGAAGCTTCCAGAAGATGAGCTCAGTCTTCAGTCATGTGCCAATCGCTTCGCAACTACAACTTCTAACGACAACAATTTTAGGGGGACTTCCCTGGTGGGCCAGTAGCTAAGACGCCATGGTCCCTGTGCAGGGTGCCAGGGAACTAGTTTCCACATGCCACAACTAAGGGTTCACATGCCACAATGAAAGATTTCACATGCTTCAGTAAAGATCAAAGATTCCAGGGTGCCTCAACTGAAACCGGACCAGCCAAATAAATAATAAATAAATATTTTAAAAATTATTTTAAGGAACAAAATTGAAACCCACCAGGCTCCTCTGTCCATGGAATTCTCCAGGCAAGAGCACTGGAGTGGGTTGCCATTCCCTTCTCCAGGGGATCTTTCCGCCCCAGGGACCGAACACAGGTCTCCTGGATTGCAGGAAGACTCTTTACCATTTGGGAAGATTCACAGCTATATTATAACAAGATTATTCTGGAGTTGGAACTTCCAGTTTGTCAATAAAAAATAGGAACTCACTCCTAGTATAGTAAGCTACTTTCAGCCATCCCTCCATCCATGTATGTGTAGGTCAAGAGACAATAAACAAAGAACCATTCTCTGAAATGGAATATCTTGATCATGGAATTTTTCCAAGGAGACAGATGAACAGCTGTGGGTATTGACTATTTCCTGTTAAATCTTTTAAATCAGAAAGAGATAAGAAGAGATGGCTCTGCACCTCTTTCCCTCAGGAGGTTATTAGTTATGGCAATTTTTCAGTCATGTGGCCCCTGACTTACAGATGACACAGTAGGAAATCAGACATTCCAATTAATAATTTAAGCTGAGGCATTTGTGTCTTAGGAAAACACAGTAAAAGAAGAAAAGAATTCCTATTTGGTGCCATGTGATTTAGACTGTACCTCTGCTATCTGCATTTAAATATCATAGAAAATAATCTGTTCTATTCTTTAAACGAAGGGTTAGTGACACTAGGTGACCTTGACAGGGACTTGAGCATTTTATAATAAAAACCTGGGAGGCTGGAGCCTTAAAAATTACATTTAGGGATCTTTCCTATTGTTTACCTGAAAGAGAAGTAATCCTCTCACTTTCTTCTCACTCCTGGTATTTTCTAATGAATCCACAGTGAAAACTCTTACAGAGCAAAGGGTCTGTCTCACCTCGCCCAACAAAACTCAAATCAATCAATACTATTGAAAACTGAACTAAACGTACAAAGCAGCTACCTTCAATGCGTTCTTTGTTAAAACCCAACAAGTAGACCAGAAAACCATTCAATCTGAGGATGCTTCCTTTCAACTGAACATAAAGGGCATGAAAAGAAAACCGCACCAACCTAGACAATAGTCTAGTATTTGATTTTTTAGAAATAGTAATTTTAGCAGCAAATACACAACAAACTCCATTCAGTAATCACACACTCTTCAAGCTATCTTCTCATTGTGCTCGTTTATTTGAATTACAGGATACTGAGTTTTGCTGAACAGCTTTATGAGGTTTATTGTGTGATACAAAAACCCTTTTGTTACTCCAGTAAATAAACGTATTCAGTTTTATTAGGCCCTGGACTGGATGCTGGGGGCCTGGGGGAGCATTAAACATGAATGACAGAGCTTCTTAATCCTCAAGAAGCTTCTTAGCTGGGTGAGAAATGTACATGCATAACAAGCAATAGGAGAAATGCAGCTAAAAAACAGGACCCCACTTCTGACACTATTTGCAGAAGGCACCCTCTCTGAACACCAATAAAGACAACTGTACAATACATGTGACTCACACTCATCACCTGAAAAATCTCCCTAAGAAATAAGAGATGTGGGAGAAGACTTGTACAGAAAGATTTTCACTCCAGAACTTTAAGACTGAAAATTATGATATAAGTGTAACAGCCAGTGTGTGCATGCACACTCAATCACTAACTTTTGTCCTACTCTTCGTGACCCCATGGACTGTGGCCCTCCAGGCTTCTCTGTTCATGGAATTTGCCAGGCAAGAATTTTGGAGTTAGTTGCCATTTCTTTCTCCATGTGATCTTCCTGACCCAGGGATCAAACCCACATCTTCTGTGTCTCCTGCACTGGCAGGTGGAGTCTTTACCACTGAGCCCCCTGGGAAGCCTAACGGTCAGTGGTCAGGGGTAAACACGGTAAATACAGTAAATACGGTACAACAAAATATTACACAATGCCCAGATTTGTGAAAAACGAGGATGGCATTGGAGATTTACAATATCATATGATGTGAAAGGGGTCAAATACAAAACTTCGTGTTAAAAATCTACAGACATAGAAATACTGCAAAGAAACACCCCCATATTATAATGAAATTCTGTTGTTTAGTTGCTAAGTCATGTCCGGCTGTTTTGTGACCCCATGGGCTATAGCCTGCCAGGCTCCTCTGTCCATGGGATTTCCCAGGCAAGAATACTGCAGTGGGTAGCCATTCTCTTCTCCAGGGGATCTTCCCGACCCAGGGATTGAAACTGCATCTCTTATGTTTCCTGCATTGGCAGGCAGGTTGTTCACCACTAGCGCCACCACAGAAGTCCCCATAGGTTGACAGTGAGCGTCTATTACAGGTAGGCTAATAGCTGGGTTTTGCTTTCTTCTTTGCATTTTTTCTCAAAGTTCCAAACTACATAACTATATATATGTAAATCCAAATATACATAATTTAAATTCCATAAATCATCATTGTATGCTCAGTCATGTCTGACTCTTTGTGACCCTATGGACTGTAGCCTGCCAAGCTCTTCTGTCCATGGAATTTTTCCAGGCAAGAATACTGGAGTGTGTTTCCATTTCCTACTCCAGGGGATCTTCCCAACCCAGGGATCGAACCCAAGTCTCTTGGGTCTCCTGCATTGGCAGGAGGATTCTTTACCACTAGGACCATCTGGGAAGCCCTAAATTCCATAAATAGAATACTTTAAAAACAATCCCCTATAACACCCATGTATGTTTAAGTTACAGAGAGCATATTACTCTATTACATAAGCAGAGGTGACCGTCAACTTCCTTTCCTTCAAGTCTCACAGTAAAATATTTAAACATGGAAACAGATATTAATGTTAGATGAGCAATGCCTATTGTTGTTTAACTTAAACAGCATATGGCTTTTTTATAGCAAATATTCACAAAGATGGTGCCTTCCATTCTCACACACTGGAAATTACTCTGGTTAGAAAAATAATGGCTTACATTTGCATCTGTTTTCATATCCCTACAACCCCCTGTGACCCTGGGTACACTGCAAGGCAGCAGTGTGGAAGACAGCATAAAGGGCTCAGGATTAAGAGAGCGGTGTCCACTTCTGAGGACAGGATCAACTGTGGGCCCTTCAACCATCCAGGCATCCACTGAGACTTCACATCATGTATATGACGGGGGTCCAGTCTGCTCTGCACACCTCAGACAGGCAGCGGGAGACCAAGTGAGGGCCGACATAAGACACTGAACCACATAAAGACAAGACGTGAGTATTACCGCCGGGCCGTGCGGGAAGGAGGCGGGAGGAAGAGCCCATGCTGCTTGTTTGAGTCTCCTGCAGGGCGGCGGACTGGGGGATGGAGGATTAGGAAGAGGGATGAAGCCAAGCTACCGAGGGAGGGGAGACTGTCCCCAGCAGAAAACAGCTCAGCTTCCAAAAGCCTGGGCCATGACAAACCCAGGACCTGGCGGGTAAGGAGAAGTACTGCAAACACCAGTGTCCAGTCCGAATTCTCCATCTACATGTGGCAAGAAGTTTATCCTAAGAGAAAACAGGAACCCTGCAGCACAGACACTGGTATCATGAAACAGAGAAGGGGATGACCACAGAGGAGGCTTCCTTCGCGCCCCACACTGTCTGATTTCACCCCGAAGTGTCCCAATGTCATTGGCTCGAAACCAGGAAGCGCACTCAAGACTCTGGGGCTTCCCTGGTGCCTCAGTAGTGAAAAATCTGCCTGCCAATGCAGGACACATGGGTTCGATCCCTTATCCGGGAAGATCCCACACATCACGGAGCAACTAAGTCCACACACCACAACTATTTAACCTGTGCAGTGGAGCCCAGCAGCCGCAACTACTGAAGCCGGCATGCCCTAGAGCCTGTGTTTCAAAATGAAGGAAGCGACCACAATAAGAAGCCTGCACCCTACACCTAGAGAGTAGCCCCGACTCTCCCCAACTAGAGAAAAAAGCCCACAGGCCACAAAGACCCAGCAAAGCAAAAAATAAATAAAATGTAAAGAAAAATACTCTAAGAAACAAAGATCCCTGCAAACTCAAAGTCAGGGGTGATGCGACAATGACTCCTTCAGGAAGTTGTTCCCCATCATATACTTCTTTAATAAGGCACTTGCTTCCAGGGTGACACATTTTCATCACTAGTCCCAAAGAATGGATTCCAGTGCACTGAAGAGGAAACACTCCCTCAACATACTTCATTTGGAATTTTTAAAGTATGAAGTGAATGCCAAGTCTATAAACCACTTTCAATTATAGATGCATAATAATTAACTTTGGGCTGATTATTTATTTAATAAAGTACCTAAGACCCAAGATCTTTATCTGAAGAAAAAAGTAAAAGAATGACCACCTAACATATACACACTACTACATATAAAATAGGTAAGTAATAAGGACTTGGTCAACAAAGGTCTGTATAGTCAAAGCTATTGTTTTTCCAGTAGTCATGTAGGGATGTGAGTTGGACCATAAAGAAACCTGAGTACCGAAGAATTGATGCTTTCAAACTGTGGTGCTGGAGAACACTCTTGAGAGTTCCTTGGGCTGTAAGGAGACAAAATCAGTCAATCCTAAAGGAAATCAACCTGAATATTCACTGGAAGGATTGATGCTGAAGCTAAAGCTCCAATACTTTGTCACCTGATGGGAAGAGCCGACTCACTACCAAAGACCCTGATGCTGGGAAAGACTGAAGGCAGGAGGAGAAGGGGGAAGTAGGGAATGAGATGGTTAGATGGCATCACTGACTCAACAGACACGAATCTGAGCAAACTCCAGGAGATAGTGAAAGACACGGAAGCCTGGCGTGCGTGCTGCAGTCCATGGGGTCCATTGAGTTGAACCGGACTGAGCGGCTGAACAAAAACAACAAACAATGAATAAGGCCCTACTGTATAGCACAGGAAACTCTACTCAATACTCTATAGTGACCTGTGTGGGAAAAGAACCTAAAACAGAAGGAGTATAAGTATAGACATAACAGGTTCACTTCACTGTACAGCTGAAATTAACACAGCATGGTAAAGCAACTGTACACCAATACAAATTAATTTAAAATTAGTAAATAAAGTATCTTCTTAAAAAGAGAACGACCACCTAATACAATATAGAACAGTTTATTAAAATAACAGAAAGAATACTAGGAACCCTATTTCCTTATAAAAATGATGGTCACAGAAATCATTACTTTCTTTGAATCTCTAGGTTAACGAGTAAGAGAGAGATGAAGACATGCAGGTCTGATGACTACCTGTTCTGAGACCTATCCAGAGCGACAGCCGTGGAAAACTGACCTCACAACTGTAAGTAAGGCAATCGTCTGTATCACCAGAGGCGCCCTAGAAATCCTGGGTGGGCCCAGAGAACTTGTTTGACTAACCAATATCCTTTATCATAAAATGTCAAGATGAATGCATTACATTTATTTAAGGATTTACCATTTCCAAAATCCTTTTCTGTTCATTTGATCCTAGGAAGACCTGTGAAAAGACAAAAGAGAGAGACTGCCCTCCCATTTCACAGATAAGGAAGAAAGTCTTAGGTCAGCTAACTTAGTATAATCAAAAGACTGTCAGGGAGATCAGAACTAGAATTCCGGTGTCTTCATTCTTTCCACCATTGCTGCTAGCTTCTCAAAGTTACATATGGTCTTAATAAAAAGCAATAAAAACAAAATCACTGGCTTCATACAAAAGAACTCAACCTAAGGCAAATTTGCTAACTTCAAGCACGATAAAAGTACCTATCTCCCCTGCTCTGCGGCCTAAGGGAAGGTGTGGTTGAGGGAGAGGGGGCACGGGTGACGGGCCTCGAGGAAGGTGGCCGTGCCCCGAGCCCAGCTGTACTAAGGGTGCCTGTGCACGGGCCCAGCTCGTAAGCTCGTGGTCCTCGTTGGTTCCTTCGTCGTTCAGTCTCTCAGTCGTGTCCGATCACTTGCACCTCCATGGACTGCAGCACACCAGGCTTCCCTGTCCCTCACTATCTCCTGGAGTCTGCTCAAACTCATGTCCATTGCATTGATGACGCTGTCCAACCATCTCATCCTGCCCGTTACTAAATATCCCAAGGGAATCTCCAGTGTTTCTTAGGGCAGATTTCACATAATCTAGCCACAACACCACCAAATAATAACCTCAAAATTTCCACAACACCACCACCAACAGCGTTTTTCCTGGTCCTTTAGATTTTGTTGCAAATAAACATCCTCTCTTCTGTTACACCAAAGACCACTGCCTAGTGTTTTCAATATCAACCGCCCACTCAGACTTCATGGTCACAACGTTAGATCTTAAGGGAGACGTAGAATCTATTCTGACACCCCCACTCTATAAACCCAGAAGTTAACTGATTTGCCAAAGGCCCCACAACTAGTTCAGAGCAAAATGGATCTCCTACTGGGGTCTCCAAAGACTCACTGCTAGCAGCTGCTCTTTTTCCTCTTTTAGTTGAATGTGATATTAACAGAAATGATCAATTTTGGTTCATGCATCTCACTAAGGCTAGGTTCTGCACAATCACCCCCCTGACACTATGTTTTTGCTTATAAAATCCCCTTGCTTGCAAAGTCTCTCTTCTTCCATCAGATGTGAACAAAATCTAGTTCATTCAAAGCTACCGCCTAGGACTCCATCCACCTACAACTCACTCTTGTTTACCCTGAAACTTTACCTTGAAAGGATGCTCTGTTCCTTCATTGTATCATAGTCTCCATTAGATTTATCCATGTGACAAACACCCACCTATCTACCTACTAAGCGCCAAGCTGGGCATAGAAGGATGGATGACATAGCTCCTGGCTGGGAAGACCAATGAAAGCTTCCAAGGAAAGCAAGTGATGAGCCAGGGCTCAGGAGCAGAGCCAAGAGGATGCCCCACTGAGGACCTCCTGCTTTTGCTCCTGGTTCAGATGACCTAAAATCATGTTCAGAGCTGTGCACCTTTCCTATTCCAGTCAAGCCCACCCATCCCTAAAACTGGGAAGCAGCAGGGGACGTGGGTAAGAATGGTGGGCAAAGTATCACCTTTCTAGCTCTCCTCAGAGACAAGGAGTAAAGAGTTGCAAATTTTATATTTTTTCTCGTGGGAAAAAAAGTAGGTGTTGCCAATTCTGGCCAACGCAAGGCAAGAGTGAGCCCTAGGGGCCCATGTGACATCTCGAGGGCAGCCCAGCCTCTCCTCTCAGGGCCGTGTGTCGGGAGCCACACTGTACCACCAGGCTGGGGGACCCCGGGGAAGCAGCGCTGGTTCCCAGACTCAGGGATGAGTCGTCATGGCGATTAAAGCAGAACCCCTCTGACTTCTTTGTCACTGAGGGGAGCCGACCTGTTTTTCCTGCATTCTGTCCTGTTGAACCAGAACTCTCAACATGAGTCACCATTGATTCTACTTGCCCTTATAGATCCAGTCTTATTTTAGCCACACATTTTTTTTGTTAGGCACAGGCCTAAGTCCCTCTATAAAGATGCAGTGTTACTAGAAAGGTTTCTTCAAACTTCAGAACCCCTTTCTGAGCAAAATATTCCTTCTCTCTAAGAACACATTGCGGGTGCAGTTCCTACTTTTCAAAATTACCTAAGACTGATACCTGGATTCTCTTGCCCCAAGATCCTGTTTCAGAGGGCCTTGGGGAGTCTCAGTCTGGAGCTTGAAAAGGTGATTCTCATACACAATTAGGATCAGAAGTTACCGGCTTAAACACAATTTTAAAGGATGAAAAATAAAGCTAAATGCATAATTCTCAAATGTTCCTATGTTCCCCTTTCTCAGGTACTAATATCTTACTCAGATGTAACAGCTGGTAATTTATTTACTCACAATATTTTTTAGTTAGCTTTAAGGAAGATAAATGAAATTAAAATTGAGAAAACTCTAGAAACCATTTACATAAGTTCAAAGCACTAGAAGTTTTCTACTCTGGTGACCAGAGTCCAGGTTTGCTCTGCTGAGAAGATATACTCGGGGCCAGGTGTGTGTGTGTGCGTGTCGGGGGGGGGGGAGATAAACTATAAACTAGGTAAAGAATAAGGACCTACTGTATAGCAGAGGGAACTACACTCAATATGTTGTAATAACCTACAATGGATAAGAATCTACAAAAGAATACACACACACACACACACACACATATAGCTATATATATACATATATAAAACTGAATTGCTTTGCTGTACACTTAAAACTAATCCACTATAAATTAACTACAGTCCAATAAAAAATAACAAGGATATAGCGCATGTGTGCTCACTCAGTAGTGTCTGATTCTTTGCAACCCCATGAACTATAGCCAACCAGGCTTCTCTGACCATGGGATTTTTCAGGCAATATTACTGGAATGGGTCACCGTTTCCTTTTCCAGGGGATCTTCCCAACCCAGGGATTGAACCCACATCTCCTATGTCCCCTGCATTGGCAGTTGGTCTCTTTACCACTAAGCCACCTGGGAAGCCCCAGTAAAGATACCATGTCACATTTTTTAAAAAGATATATGCTAATCACAATATATATTGAGCACTTTTTAAGTGCCAAGCACATTCTTATCAAGTATTAACTCCAATATCTTTAAGTGGTAGGAAGCACTTCTGTCCCCAATTTAAAACAAAACTGTTCAAGCCCCTCAATATGAAATTTATGACCCTTCCCAAACTGAGCTCCATTTGACCAAGACCACCCTTAGAATCGCCTCTGTCTCCCCAAAACACCACCACATTCCCACCTCCGTGCTTTCCTCTTAGAGTTCCCTCCTATTAAGAACTGAGACGCTGACATTAGACTAAAGTTCAGCCTGGCTGAGTCACTTACAGCGTTTCCCTTGGGCAAACTCCCGAAACCCCTACAGTCTCAGGTCCAGCATCTGTAAAGGAGGTTTCACTCTACCTATTGCCCAGAGAGGTGAGTGGCTCTGTCCCGGGTACTGTTGCAGGATGAATGGACCGGAAAAGGTCCTGCTTTCACAGAGTATCTAGTCTCGGAAGTCACATAATAAAGAGGACAAATAAACACATAACTTGTCAGTGGTGAGTGCCATAAGGGCAGGATTAAAACGACTGGGACATTTAGGGGTGGGTGTGATGTTACCAGAAGGGTCAGGTGGCTGCAGGGAAGAGCTAGAGGGAAGGATGAGGGCCTGGCCCACACGGCGGACAGGAGGAGGCCAGGGAGAGGGTCTCCTATCAGGGGCAGCAAGACTGGGGCTGAGCGCAGACTCTAAGACGACCAAGGAGCCTGGAAAAGGAGTTGGAGAGGTAGCAGGGTTGGATCAAGAGGGGCTTTTATTCCAGAAGGTTCTGAGCAGAGGAGAGAAGATAACCTGTTTTCCAGTAAGAACAGGCTTCAGTAGACAAAGGTCAGGCCACTGCGATCACCAGGCACGGCAGGGTGATGGGGCAAGAGTATCTGCTGAGAGTGACAGGCTCTGGGAGGGGAGATCTGGAATGAGAACTCAGACCCAGCAGCACGGCTGATAAATGGGCTGAGCAAGAAAGGTCAAGGATGACTGAGATGTGGGGCTTGACTAACAGGAAGGCAAAAAGTTACTAAGATGGAGACGATCATCAGAGGAGCAGGAATTCTAGGGTCAAATGTGATCATGTGCACAAAATTCTTATCGGCACAGGCCTGAGTCACACTGAGAACCTGATCCACACCAACAGTGATTTTTGTGGCTGCCTTCAACACTGCAGGCCAAGCTTCAAACTCTGCCCACCCCGCTCAGGCCAGTCTCTCCTTAACTGTGAACCAGTTACATGTCCTATTCACCTGGGCACATGATACACACTGACCTGCCTTGCATTTTTTGTGCAGTTTTCCTGGGGATGGCGGGGAAGGGGATGAAAAGTAAATTCAGCTTCCAAAATTGTTCACACGCTTCTTGAGGGTGATAAAGCACACCCCATAATATTTGTGAAAATGAACTGCAGTGTCTAGGGAACTGGGGTGTATATTCTGCAAAAAAAAGATTCTGAGGCTTAGCTGCTATACTCTGAACAAATACCCAGGCTTCATGTCTGTGCCTGGTACTTAGAAAGCGCTCAATAAATGTTATAATTGTAGTGTATCTTTTTTTTTCCTTCAAGTTAGGGTTTTCTGTTTTTCTCACAGGGGAACACTAGGAAGGACTCTGGAAGAAAGGCCCCCAGAGTAAAAAACAGGAGATGAGCCTGATTAGGGCCAACCCTGCCTTTGGGGACAGGGCTCTGTCTGTGCCCAGGTCTGGCCTGTCAGATTCCGAACTGGAGATTTCAGAACTGGCAGAGAGGACAGTCAGGGCTTCCCAAAAGGCTGTCTGTGGATCTGCCCCAGACCAGTTGCTGGAAAATTGGCTGAGGAGAGTCTGTTAAAATCCCAAATCCCTTAGCCACTATCCTAGAACTGTGACTCATGCAATTGGGTGTGGGGCCTCCAGACTGTTTTTAACAAGTTCATCAGGTGTTTTTCATGTTGATTCATCTTTGAGATGCATGGGGTAGGAAAGCACTTTGCAAAATCTAAAACATGACACAAGCATATGGTGTTATTAAACCATGAATTCAAAAGCAGTGTTAGTGGCTGCCTTTTAAAGCCACCCACACATTCCCTTCTCTCCAGTAATGACATTCACCTAAGTCCATACTTCTCCAAGGGCTGGATCCTAGCTGGTCCAGGCCTATACACCAAAGAGCATGGCAGGGAATGACCTCAACAGAAAGCTAAAGAATGAAAGCAAGTTTTAAATCAGAGTTAGGTGTCCAGGGGTCAGTGTTCGGCCTAAAATATGAGAAAGAACAGGCAAAGTGGTGGGTAGAAGAGAGGAAAAAGCTGGTGCACGTACAGATGCCCAAGGTGGGCAGAGAGGCACAAAGAGACAGAAAAGATGTCACACACACTCTGCTAGACCCTTGATACCCAATATGTAAATATTTACACAACTTACACTTAAAGAAGAGGAAGCCACAGCTCTGAGACCCCAAAGAGACCCATCTGACATCAATGTGTTAAGTGTGGCAGAGCAAGAGTCTAACCATGTCTGCCTGGCTATACCCAAATCTGCACTACTGCCAAAAAAGAATACATATTTAAAAGTGTATGATTCAAATAAATAGACATTCCATGTGCATAAACTAGGAAACTTAATATTGCTAAAATATCAATTCTATCCAGTGTGACCTAAAGATATAATTCAGTCCCTATCTAAATCCCAATGATGTGCTCTGTGACTGGAAAAATCCATCCTGGAATTCATATGGCATCTCAAGGGACCTCAAATAGCCTCTTTTTCTTCCTGAAGAAAAAGAAAGCTGGAGGGCTCTCGTATAGATACAATTTCAAAGCTTACTACAAAGCTACAATAATCAATACAGTGTGGTTCTGATAGAAAGACACGTGGATCCACAGACCAGATACAGAATCCAGAAATAAACCCTCAGATATGGGCCCAATGACCTTTCAAGAGGAAGACGATCAAGAGGGAAAGCAGAGTCTCCTTAACAAATGGTGCTGGGACAACTGGACGCCCACATGCAAAGGAATGAAGTCATCCTTACCTCACACCATACAACAAAATTAACTCAACATAGACAAGAGACAGAAACATCAAGAGCCAGAGCTACAAAATTCACAGAATATTAAAGGAAACACAGGTCAAAATTTTCACAGCACTAGATTTAGCCATTTCTTGGATAGGACATCAAAAGAGGCAATGAAAGCAAAATTATGAAGTTGGACTTTATCAAAACCAAAAATGTTTGGGCATCAAAGGACACTATCAGCAGACTGATGGGAAAAGGCAATCCAGGAATGAGAGAAAGTATCTGCAAGTCACACATCTGATGAGGAACAGCCAACAGCACACAGTATCCGCACCGACCCCAGAGGCTGGCATTCGGCATGGCTATCACCACCCCAGAGGGGCCCTGCTCATCTGGCAGGGCGGAGTCCAGGGCTACGGAGCTTTCAGAAAGAAGACGCTCTGTTCCAGCATCTACACGCAACCACTTGATGAGCCCTCCCATTACATGCTCCTGAACCCAGCTTCCGCCTTCTTACAATGTCAAGAGCTTCCCCACATCTGAACAGTATATGAAAATAAATTAGTTGTATAGAGTATCTGCTGAGCTTTGACAAACGGAATAAATCAGTTGTAACTGGTAGCTTTATACCCACAGTCTAAAATGGCAATTGACCCTCATAAATATAATATGATATGACAGGAAGGAGGGAATTACTTCCACTGACAACACCAGGGTTTGATCCTACAGGAATGTGCACGATAAGAGCTCCTGATCACCAGACTCTAAGCTGTAAGTTGTGAGTCTGTGAGTCCAAAGAAAGATAAAAGAATTTAATAAACGGCTGTAACATCAAGAAGCTAGGTTCCAAAACTGCCAGAGAGAGGACTCCCAGAGCCTGGGAAACATCCACAGCATGTGTTTTGTTAAAGCTGTCATAATTTAAAGTCTCTCTAAATATCTACTGTTTAATCTAATTTTCCTTCATGAACGTTTGGCTTCGGCTCAAATCGAATCAACATTTCTATTATAAATCTCTATTTTCACATTTTTCTGGTTTGATTGTAAAACGTCTTTAGTCTGAAATATGACATGAGCAGAAGCCTGCATGTTAATGCTCTTCACTGGCAAAACGGTTTTACTACAAAACCAAAATCACAGTTTTCTGCAAACCAAATGTCTGAAAGTTAGTCTAAAGCAAAATAAAAAATAAAATTCTATAAAGTATTCCTCAATTGCAAATTTTCTCATTCTTAAAAAAACAAACAAACAAACAACAAACTTCTGCTAGGTATGTCATGCACCATGAAACAGTGGCCCAGTGATGCCAGATGCCAGTCATGACTCTTCGCATCAAACACATCCCTAGCAGTAATGAATTCAGCACCACATCATCGTGACAGTTCTTTTCACAAGTACTCTGTACAGTGTGCATTACAAATGTTGAAAAGCAACAATAACAAAACCTCTACTAGTCATTTTTATCAGGGTTACCAGTTTTATACATGTGTGCATGCTAAGTCGCTTCAGTCATATCTGACTCCTTGGAATTGCATGGACCATAGCCCACCAGGCTCCTCTGTCCATGGGATTCTCCAGGCAAGAATACTAGAGTGGGTTGCCACGCGTTCCTCTAAGGGAAATTCCCAACCCAGGGATCAAACCCGAATCTCTTAACATCTCCTGCACTGGCAGATGGCTTCTTTACCACTAGTGCCCCCTGGGAAGCCCTAGTTTTACACACATTAAAGCAGAAAAATAAGTCAGGCACACTCCACATAAAAGTGATTTAACATCCAGTCAGAATTACAAACACCACAGTATTGAGTGTCTTCCCTGAGGGACATGTTCTGCAGCTCCAGCAGGAGAGAACGCCCTGACACTCACACCCAGCGTGTGATGGGAGCCAAGGCTAAGGGCACACACGTGCTGCCTGGACCTGCGGACGAGGCCGGCGCTCTCCAGACCCAGAGGACAGACCTCCATGGGAGAGATGGGGACTGGAAAGGGGGAAAATCACATGATGGGACCCAGGAACCAGGTGCCACCATCTCGCTCCTGTTGCCAGGCTCCCCACCATAACCCCCATCCTGCAGGCTCCCCACCATCACCCCCATCCTGCAGGCTCCCCACCATCACCCCCATCCTGCAGGCTCCCCACCATAACCCCCATCCTGCAGGCTCCCCACCATCACCCCCATCCTGCAGGCTCCCCACCATAACCCCCATCCTGCAGGCTCCCCACCATCACCCCCATCCTGCAGGCTCCCCACCATCACCCCCATCCTGCAGGCTCCCCACCATCACCCCCATCCTGCAGGCTCCCCACCATCACCCCCATCCTGCAGGCTCCCCACCATCACCCCCATCCTGCACCGGCAACACGGCTCTGCCTCAGCACTCGGGAAGTAAGGTGTCCTTACCAGTTCCTTACACATGAGGATGGTGTCACAGCTCTGCCTCAGCACTCGGGAAGTAAGGTGTCCTTACCAGTTCCTTACACACGAGGATGGTTTCTCGGCTCTGCCTCAGCACTCGGGAAGTAAGGTGTCCCTACCAGTTCCTTACACCCGAGTATGGTTTCCACACACAGAAGATTTTTTAAGGAAAACTGAAGGGAATCCAACTTAACAGCAAGGAGTTCACGACGGTCAACGCCATGAACCAGATCTAAGGGACGAAAACAAAGCCCCTCCCCACCCTGTCTCCGTCACAGCCTGTAAAGAAACGCTCCCCGCATGCTACTTCGAATGGTACTCAATGCCAGTCATGGAAACCCAGGGACGGAAAGCAAAAGTCAAACCTAAGAGGAATTGGGCTACAAAATAAACAAGCCATTTGACTGATAGCTCACAACACTGATAAAAATCTGTATGCAGACTAGTGAAAAGTTATCAAAACAAACCCCAAAACCTGAGTTCTAAGTCCCTTCTCTCATAACTGCAATATTCCTGTGAGTGATTGCACTTTAACAAATGAAATAAAAAGCTCTTTTGCCTAAAAACAAAACAAAACAAAAACCTGAGCTGACTGGCAGGAGCAATAGTTAAAGTGACATAGATGGAAACATTAAAAACCAATTTGTCTTGTGTGCAAATCTCTAAAGATCTAATGGCTTAAATGTTGGCATTCCAAAGACTGTGCTTTAATTTAATATTAACTGGAGGTTAATACGGTGGTGCCGAGCAATTTTTAATTTTAGAAGGTCCTGTTTCTTGGAGCAAATCCTATTTTGATCAATAGAATTAAGAAATACTCATGTGTAGACAAACACAAAACAAAACCAATAATATAACAGCAAAAACACTTGAGTTGCTTAAAAAGAACAAAAGTAGCAATCCACCGATCTTTGTGTTCACGCTAAGTCACTTAAGACATGCACAACCCTTTGCGACCCCATGAACTCCAGCCCACGAGGCTCCTCTTTCCATGGGATTTTCTGGGCAAGTATACTGGAGTGGGTTGCCATGCCCTCCTTCAGGAGATCTTCCTGACCCATGGATCAAACTCGAGTCTTATGTTTCCTGCATTGGCAGGTGGGTTCTTTACCACTAGTACCACCTGGGAAGCCCTCATCCTTCTTTTTATAGTTCCTATATTAAATATATACTGACATTCACAGATATAAAACATGAAGTAAAACAGGATACTTCCTGAACTTGGAAGATTTTTAATTTTCCTGACTTAAAAACTCCTAAAACTTAACCTTCCTGCCCACCACCCTGGTTTGATAGGAGATTTAGTGAAGAACGGCTGTGGTATCAGCAGAGGTGAGACCCCCAGCTCTGCAGTCACTAACTGCGTGACTCAGGCAAGTAACCGAAGCTTCTGAGCCTGAGTTTTCTCATCTGTAAAATGGAGGTAAGGACAGAATTGACCTGAAGATTAAACCTGGTGATGCAAATGGAGCTCAGAACAGTGCTTCCCCTGGGCGATGAGTTCAGCAGTCCTCAGTTCAGTTTCCTCCTGAACCTTACACTCACCTAACATGTGACAAGCTACCACTAAAAAAAGGGGTTCCATTAAAGTCACCCTGGCAAAAATATGGCAAAAGTATTCTGGGTGTGACCCTTTTGGGTAACAAATATCATTGAAGTTATTTGTGACAGTCTCATGTATCCCCGTCAATGACTAAATGCTGGGTTCAACCCCCACTGCGGGTGTTAGCTTAGTCATTAAGTCATATCTGACACTCGCGACCCCATGGACTGTAAGCACGCCAGGCTCCTCTGTCCATGGGACTCTCCAGGCAAGAATACTGGAGTGGGTTCCTATTCCCTTCTCCAGGGGATCTTCCCGACCCAGGGATCAAACCCAGGTCTCCTGCATTGCAGGCGGATTCTTTAGCAACTGAGCCACCAGGGAAGCCCTCATTAACACTTGCTAAAACACTTGCTAAATATGAACCACAAAAAAGCCTCAGTAACGTCACGGGCAGCAGTGCAAGCTCAAACACTCCACTCCAGCACTGGTTGCCAGGAAGGGCTTGGCATACCTGTCTGCTATGAGGGTAACAGGACAGACTCCACACGTGAGGCGGAAGAGGAAGGGGCCCACAGGAGGTTCTGGCTGTTTCCAGCACAGCCAGCCTCGAGTGGCCCAGGCTCATCTCTGAACCTCACACACAGGCACCTCCTTCTCAAAGGTGGCGGAGGGGAGGAACGGAGCTGAGTAAGGGCTCACACCTAGAGAATGACTCAGAAGAAGAGTGCTGCTGTCACAGCGATTTCTGCTCCTTTCCAAGCACCTTCTTCCAGGAGAACACACCTCTGGGAAGGACAGACAGCCCTTCGAAAAACCCACAGCCACCTTCCACCAGTGGTACTCAACAGCATCACCTAAAACGCAGTATCTAATCTTGCTGGTGCCAAGCTACCCAGACAAAGAGAATCACTCTAGAAAACCTGTCAGAGCTTTCTTTATGCTCGTATCTACTCTGCATAAACTTGAAATCCCCTGCGTTTACTGTGCTACCACTGCACATAACCCAGAATGTACACACACACTCACATCACACACACACAACTCAGAAGGAAAAGCTATTTTCCAGACCTCTGTGGCTCTTAGAGGGGCTTGTGGCTCAGTGGTAAAACATCTGCCTGCCAATGCAGGAGACACAGGAGATGTGGGTTCGATCCCTGGGTTGAGAAGATCCCCTCAAGAAGGAAATGGCAATTCACTCCAGTATTCTTGCCTGGGAAACCCCGTAAACAGAGGAGCCTGGTGGGCTCCGGTCCATGGAGTCACAAGGAATGAGACCCAGGGGTTGCCTAAATTTGGGGTAGAGAGCTCAACCTCTCCCTGACTTACTTTACCAGTCTGCTAAGAATGCCATAGTGGGCGGGCTGACTCACCAGGCATGAGAAAGACAAAATCTGATCTTGGTGTTTAAATCTGCAAGGTGTAAAATATTAAGTAATTTTTCCTAGTTTTGTCATCCACTCAGACCAGTGACAGATATTCCAGGGATATGAGTTTTGTCTGCATTGTTTTCAGTGCATCCTAAAACTGTCTGACCTTGGACGGGAGCACCAACTACACAGTTCTGTCTATGGCACCTGGAAGGAGCCGCCCCCTCCTTCTGGGCTCCTCTGCAAAGCTGACAGGCAGCTCATCCATTCGGCATCTTCGGCTTGCAGTCTCCAGCCCTCTACTGTGTTTGCCACTGTAAGGAAAGCAGCAGAAGCCCTGGACAAAGGTCCCAGCTATGAATCACATCTCTTGGTTCAGGGTGACCAGTTGACTTCTCAAGCAAGGCCTTGAGGGTTCAAGAAGAGTCCCTCCCAGTATTCCATCCAGGGGTGAAAAGGTGCTGAGGTTGAGGGTCTCGTCAAAGGTGAGGCCAGAAGATTCAATCTCAGTTTAACTTCCTCATTTGATAGATGAGGTGGAAATGAAGTGGATTCCTCAGTCACGCTGAACCCAGAAAGCCCTTTTATGAGGAGTGGTGAGAGCCTAAGAAGAGATTTCCCTTCTATGTTACTCAGGAAGGAACTTCTTGGGCGATTCAGTACTCCACGGAAGGCATCAGGGCCCAGATGGCCTTACCCTTGAACCATGACCTTAGAAAGCCTGTGCATCACTGCGCTCAACCCTGAGCTGGACGGAGAGCAGAACACGTTCACTCTGCGTGCCCCACCCCCAGCCTTCTGCAGGCAGAGCTGGGAGGCCCCAAGCCGCACCCCGGGGCCCCGCGTCCGCCCACCAGGAGCCTGAGGATGGTGCTCGGGCATCAGAAGGCCCCAGTGGCCTGGCAACCAGAACTGCCTTGATTCTACTGGGTTCTGTGATGAACTGCTGTTTTTGTGCAGAGGGGAAGGCCCAAAGAGGACCGATCTGGAGACCCATGATGCACCTGAAGGCCTGCATGTGCTCCCTGGGTGCACCATGGCAGAAAAAGCCCAGCCAAGCCCATTGCCAAGGCCGGAGCTGGGCAGTCCATGGCACCAGCCTCTTTTCTCCCTGTAACTCACAAGGTCATATCAACAGCACCCACTGGGAGAGCCAAAGGGCAATGAAATGCACTTTACATAGGAATCTAAATTCCCTTGACTCCTTTTCCGTACTTTCATTTGCCCCAGCTGCACCCCTGCACTGCAGCTTCAGACGCCACCTGTGCCCTCCCTGAAGACAGAAACCCCACAGGCCAAGGGCCCTGAAGTGAATGAGGATAAGCAGTATAAGGACAGAGGCCAGGGTGTTCCCGCTGATACACAGAAGAGTTCCAAGAAAACAGCTCTGAGGCCTACCAAATAAGCTTAACCAAAATACATCTGAACATGTAAAACCCCTAACAGTTTCCTGAATTCTAAGGTCCCAGTGCCAATAAGAGTTTCTTTAAGAAATGATATCAAGTATTGATTTTTTTCTTCATCTAAAACACTATCAGGTTTACTGACAGTGGACAACCCCTAAATTATTTTCTTGCCCATATCTGCATCTATGAATTAAAGTAATAAGTTAACACAATAATTCTTAGACAGTAAAAGTGTTCAGCAGGATTTAGTCTTTATTCCTCCATCAACTTACCTGCTCCTTTGATGCTTCTAAATGATGTTGATAAAGTTTAGGGCAGGCTGCCCCCAAATATGTCACTTCGGCATTTTATTGTTTTGAATTAAAGTTATTTGAGAAACAGCCAGTGCAAGAAGGACACTCTGACCCTCCTTTGTCCCCCGTAAAGCAAGAAACAAAGCTCCCACGGGAAACACCCTCCCTGTGCCCGGAGGATCGAGGGCATCCTTATCGCTGGAGAGCGGGAACTCGGGCAGAGGAAGCTCCATAAACAACTGCGTGACTTCTTCATTAATCTGCTACTCCAAGCCCAGACTCCTTTTGTCCTGTCAAACCTTCACAAATAATTGTTTGTCTAAAAAGGCATGTACATTTGCAGCAATATGAATGGCCCTAGAGATTATCATACTAAGCGAAGTCAGTCAAAGAAAGACAAATACTATATGATACCACTTACTTGTGGAATCTAAATTACTACACAAATCAACACGTCCATGAAACAGACTCACAAACATAGAGAACAGACTTTGCCAAGGGGGAAGGGAGTGGAGGAAGAAAGGATTGGTACTTTGGGGTGAGGAGAAGCAAACTATTACATATAGGATGGATAAACAACAAAGTCCTACGGTATAGCATAGGGAACTATATTCAATATCCTGTGATAAGCTACAATGGAAAAGAATGTGAGAGAGAATATATTTATATGTATATAACTGAGTCACTTTGCTGTACAGTAGAAATTAGCACAACACTGTAAATCAACTATACCCCAATACAATTTAAAACAATAAAATAAAAAGACATGTAAACAGCGTGTTTTGGTCACTTGTTAGGTCCCATACCTATGGGGCCTCTGTGTATGAAATTAAATTACTTTTTCTCCTGTTAAACTCTCTTATGTCAATGTGATTATTAGACCAACCAAAAGAATGTAGAAGGGAAGAGGGAAATCTCGAAAACCAAAGAAATTGTGAAAGAAAATCACATTAACACTTTGAGAAACCAGTCTTCAGCATACCTCACAAACAAGGATCACCAGGATCACTTCCTATCTAAGAAGAGCCCATCTGCTTGACCAGAAGAGCCCATCTGCTTGACCTGAAGGAAAGACAACCTTGATACTGCAGATAAACAAAAAGCAAACCGGGCAGGAAGGAATGTGCAGGCTTCAGCTGAGCCTCTAATCTCTATTTCTGTTTACTGTTTAAAAAACACCCTCCCAAACCTATAACAGACGACACAAAATACTGTCATTCCTTTTTTTAGATCATGTTGAATCTAAGAAAATAGCCTCTGAATAGTTCGCATTTGTAGTTAAAGATGTAGTAATTTGGGAATTCCCTGGCAATCCAGTGGTTAGAACTCAGTGCTTCCAATTCAGGGGGCCCTGGTTCAATCCCTGGTTGGGGAACTAAAATACTGTGTACTGAATGACGCAGCCAAAAAAAAAAAAAGATGTGATAATTTAAAACTGTTATGATAAATATATATAGCAGTCACTTACATCATCGTGGGAAAGTGGTTCAGACAGTAAAGAATCTGCCTGAAATGCAGGAGACCTGGGTTCACTCCCTGGGTTGGGAAAATCCCCTGGAGAAGGGCATGGCTATCCACTCCATGGTCCTGCCTGGAGAAGTCCATGGACAGAGAAGTCTGGCGGGCTACAGTCCATGGAGTTGCAAAGAACAGAATATGACTGAACAACTAACACTGTTACTTTTTTTACTGCTTAAAAAGGGAAAATTTCATTTTATAGCAAGTTAAGCTGCAATCAGATCATTTCAAAGATATGCAATGTAAACACAGATCCTGCAGTTAACTAATTCAAATTTAAACCTATGTCATGCTTGAAAGTGTGGGCACTTCATCCATTAGAAATTAGTCATCTCTAGTAGGTCCAAACATATGATGATTCATTGGAACCAAAGTGCACCTTTCGAGAAGTTCTCTTATATATGGTTCATAATTATTTTGTCATAAAGTTCTAAATCATAAACCTCTAATAATAAACACAGGACCAGAATAACCTTCATGAAGCACATGTCTGATCACCCCAGTCCTTCAGAACTTATTAAAACCTCTGGTTGCTTCCCTTTGCCACAGATCGAACACAAATTTCTCAGAGTGGCTATACAGAGCCCCAACAACCCAACCCCAACCTACCGCATTCCTGGCTATCCAAGAAGCCAGAGGATCAGTCAAAGGAACTTAAGCCAGACGGCACAGAGAGATGGGGAAAAAGACACAGTTACCTCCCATCTATGATAAGTCCTATCAAGGTGTCTGCATTTACAGACATCTCATTTAATTCACACAGCAATCTAATGCAGAAACAATTAACATCATGTGTACAAAGGAAGAAACAGACCAAAAGCAAGAAAGTAGCTAAGATCACATGACTAGGAAATGATCAAGCCAGTGTCTGGTGGTCTGGGCATACCCACCTCATTTCCAGGAAGCCGCTGAGCCCCCCCAGGAACTGCCCCTTTCTCCTGCTCCCAAGTAGTCCTCCCAAAGCCTATGCAAACTGCCTGAGGCTGAGAACAGAACAGACTTGTTTGTACACACTGGCATTTGCACATGACAAAAATCGGGCTTTGCCACCCACTAATTCCCTCGGCGACAGCAAAACAGCTATGTTTTCCAAGAATCTGCAAGAAGCTATTTTAAGTCCGTTTCATAAATGTGCGCTCCTCCAGGACGCTCGCGCGGCTCTTGCGGCAGCCCTCCCCAGGATCTCTGTCCAGCAGCAGCCGACCGCCACTGCCGTCCGAAGGCAGGCCTGCAGTCGGCTGCTGGGCGACCAGACTCTAGAGACCACGGCAAAGCCACAGCAGCCCTCTTCTGTTTTCACCTGAGGTCCATCCAATTAACAAGAGAAAAATGTACCATATATAAGCATAACTTGAATGATTTACTGAAAGATACTGTTTACCATGTAATAAAAGAATTGAAACTTCAGAAGATTGGAATGTCTAACTTCGCCATTAATATTTTCTTAACAAACATTTTACAGGCTTTCCTGGTGGCTTAGTCAGTAAAGAGACTGCCTGCAATGCAGGAGACCTGGGTTCAATCCCTGGGTCAGGAAGATCCCCGAGACAAGGGAATGGCAACCCACTCCAGAATTCTTGCCTGGGAAATCCCATGGACAGAGGCACCTGGTGGGCCACAGTCCATGGGGTCACAAGAGCTGCTTAGCAACTAAACCATCACCATACATGCAGAGGGATACAGAAAAGCATATGCATTCATTTATGTAAACCCAGCCCCCATCACAAATCTTCCTTCTTTCTGCTATAAAAATTGTATTTTTATCCTCGTCTACATGGAAGAGGCACTGAACTGCTTCCAGGTTCTGGGACATCTTGGGACACAGGGAATGTTTTACACGATTTAATGTTTTACATCATTTATTTTCTAAATATAAAAGTGCTTAAATGACAATAGTGACCTTAATCTCTCCAACATAATATCTATCCCGACAAACATAAAACAAGCTTGGTCATTGCAGTTAAGAAGTATGATAGTGGGAATCATAACGATAGCTGGAAACATCCATCCCCACCTGCTGAGTCAGCCTATTTCACTATCAAAAGGCACCTAATAACAACCACAGCAATGGTACCAAGTCTTCCTAGAGGAAAAGAGACAAAAGCACCCCAGTGCCTGGCATATTCTCAGGCTCTTAGCTCAATCACAAACAGCTCCTGAAACAGGCCCCATTCCTCTCAGGCTGTAGTGTACCCACTCCCTTTATGTGAGCAGGGAGCCCTCTGCACTCTGGGTAAGCATGTGCATTCCTTTTAAAGGAATTATCAGGATTCACACATCCGTACACAGGCCAGGCCCAGCAACAAGGCTGTGTGCTCCTTTTCAAACTCTCACACTTTACAACAAGGTAGTTCCAGGCTTCCCTGGTGGTCCAATGGTTAAGAATCAACTTTGCACCGGTTCAATCCCTAGCCCGGGAAGACCTCATATGCCGTGGAGCAGCTAAACCTGTGAGCCACAACTCCCGAGCCCACGCTCTGGAGCCCGCCAGCCCCAAGTATTGAAGCCAGTGCGCCCAGAGCCTGTGCTCTGCAGCCGGAGAAGCCGCCGCAACGAGAAGCCTGTGCACCACAACCGGGGAGGAGCCCGTGCTCACGGCAACGAGAGAAGGCCCGCGCGGCCACAGAGATCCACCACAGCCAAAAAGTTAAGTACACAAATCTTAAAACAAAAACCACGGTAGTTCCACTTGCAAGCAGGTGTTACAGTCACAAGAAGTCTGCAGCAATGGTTAAGCCCAGGATTTTGACCAGACAACCCAGGGATTCAGGAAGCATGCAGTGGTACAAAGCTGCCTACGGCGGAACACTGCGAATTTGGGGCCACAGACAGTGTAACTGATTCCCGACTTCTCACTTCTCATACACATTTCTCATTTAATCTTGGCATGTGATTCAAGAGTTTAAATTAAAGCTCAAATACCTAACAGACTCAGGTGGGAGCTAGGTACCCTAGGAGAACTAGTTGACTTTGGTTTTTCATGAGTAACTTGGTTACCTGTAAAAAAAAAAATTAGGAACAGACAGAAAAATCAGTAATCATACATAAGATCACCACCCTTACGGAAGCAATGGCTTTTTATTTTTGTCCATTTTCCTCTAACCTCTTGTCTTCCCTTCTCCCCAAAATTGAGAAGTCATAATGCCTTTTGATTCTGATATTATTTCTAAAAAAATTTAAACTGTCCAGAAAAAGGAAAAACTTTCAACTATTATGAAGATGTCCTTCTAGTTTTCTAATAACGATTTACATGTGCACAATGTAACAATAATAGAATTTCACCACACTACAGATACAGTATTATATAACTACTATAGACACAATAGTGTTCTCTTTTCAATTAGTATATCCATGATTTCTTTCCAAGTCAATAAACAGCCGTATTACTTCTTTTAATAAGTGATTGTTGGCTTCCTTTAAGAGCTAAAGTTTATGATGCGAAATTGTCGGGTAACATTTCAGAACGTAAATTATTTACAGGCTCCATGGCGGTTTCATTCTTCCCTCCGTTTTCTGGTGTCACTAATAGAGAAGACCAGTAGCCACGGTGTCCTTATGTGGCCCACTGCAGGTCGGTTAGGAACTCTCAGATCACAAAAATGAAAAAATCCTTCTGATCTGCCAGCAGACCCAGAGCCAGGTCTAAATCCTGGGGCTCACAGAAGCTGGAGGGATCCAGACAAGGAGCATGGAGTGGTCCCATGCTCCTGAAGACCAGAAAAGTGCAGGGTGCAGCTCCCAGGCTCCCTGCCGCCAGCTGATCCACAACATGATCTCACTTTTGCCTGTAAAGATGTCCCTCTCACCTCAAAAAATATCTCAACTCTTGATACAAGACTTTCCTTTCCCACTGCCCTGAGAAGAGAGAACGTTTAAAAGGTCACTCTTATTCTGAGATTTCCTCCCTCATCGACGTATCACTTCTCATCTACTTTAACGAAAGGGTTTCCACGGCCCCCTCCTCCTTGGTTAGTCACTGACTTTATGAACCTGCTGCTTCGTCTGGTGAGAGATGTGGAAGGCAGTCTGCCCAACCAGCAACTGGTGACAGGACTGGTCACACGGCCCCAGACAGCCCCACGCTTGGCTCTCAGGAAGGTGCCAGGTGCGACCCGGTGTGATGCAACGCACTTCAGCCTGCTCCTCGTGGGGTAACGGGAAGCCCCAAGCGTGACACTCTAATGGCCACCAGCCACTCCACCCAGTCTCAGGCAGTGGACATTCTGGAAGACCACACTCAGCTCCTCAAAACAGTATGCCGTCCAGCAAAGGGGGAGACAGGCACAGAGTTCTACAATACTGCTGTGGGTATTAGGAGAGCAAGCTGCATGGCACCAGGGAAGCACTGAGAAGAAAACTGACAGGAGAAAACAGAGATGGGGCTGGTCAGGAAAGCTGCTCCTTCACATAAAGGAGGAGCAGGAGGCAAAGGATACCGCCTTCTGGGCGGTAGGAGCAGCTGCAGCCCCGAGGCAGGACAGAGCAGCAGAGACGTGGCCAGGGCTGGGGGCTGGCTGCCACTGCGAGGACCAGGGTCCTCAAGAGAGAGGACTGGACTTCAACGGCGGTCAAGCGGTGCGGATCTGCCTTCCGACGCAGGAAGCACAGGTTCGATCCCTGCTTGGGGAACTGGAGTTCAAGAGTTTGCACGCCTTGTGGTGCAGCCAAAACAAACAAACAAAATCCTTTAAAAAAATTAAAAAAATTTAAAAAAGGAGGCTGAAGCCATAAGGCCCAGGGCTGTATCCATGTCTGTGCCGTGTGCTTTCATAGGCAATGGTGAGTCCATGGAGACTGACTATTAGGAAAACAGGGGGACTGGATATTTCCTTGAAGGAGGCCTCCAGCAGCAGATCAGTCAGGGTTCCACCCGGGGAAGAGAGTGAGCAGACACATAGGGGAGGGGAGGGAGCTGGTTTACACAGCTGGGGGGAGGGGTGGGTCCTGGCAAGTGTGAATTCCAAGGATGGGCTAGAAACTGGAGAGGACAGCCACGCGGAGACTGCAGTCCACAGACAGAACGCATTCTTCCTCCACAGAGCCTCGGGTTTGCTCTGAAAGCCTTGGAACCGATGGGATGAGGCCCACCCAGAGCACCTTCTTCACTTCAAGTCTCTTTTAGCTAAGACCGTAGAAGTGGGTCACGTCTACAGAATACCTACTCAGCAGCACTGGGCCACACCCCTGACTGGATAACCAGGCTTCACAGTCTAGCCACAGGGCATATTAAACTGATCATCACAAAGTGTGTGCTATCTGCTGAAAGAATGAATGAACGAACATGTGGCTGAGTGAAGCACGGGAGACAGGAAGAGGCCAGAGATGAGGGACCAGAAAGAGGAGGCCACCAGGGCACCTCAGGAGACGGAGGGGGGCAGTGGAGGCTGGAAGGGGTCATGGAAGCTGGGGGCTGGAGACGTCACACAGGGACCCAACAAATATTCAGGAAGTCTTCTGTAGGGACTCAGAGACAGGATTCTCGATTCCAATACAGGTTTACTGATAAACTGCCACTTACCCCCAAATCACCCAACTCTAAAACGCGTAAGCTGGGGTGTCTGTCCTCAAACTCACAGTCTAGCTTTGATGAGTCAGGTGGCAATAAAGGTCCATATAAAGTTAAACGGTAAGTTTGGGCCAACAGACTGGATAAGGCTAGTGTGGTCAGAGACGAGTGGGCAGTCAGCAAGGGCAAGGACATGCTGGGTGAGGTGTGTTCTCCAGGGCAAGGGGCAGGGGCAAGAGGGGAAAATGGTCTGGAACTTTCTGTCTGTGTGCCAATGAATCATACAATGTCTGAGTAAATGGGCAAGGAGAGAGTAAGAAGGCTGGTTAGTCAGGAAATGCTTCCTGGACTTGACGGTTTGTTGCCACACCAGGCACCAGGTCTGTCTCACCCCCAGAAGTGCCAGGTATCCTGCCAAGACAGCAGTCAGCCTGGTCTCACCTGGCCTTCCGGAACTGTTTAAACAGAAGGTCAACAAATGCCTTTTTCCAAATCAACTTACCTTCTATATAAAGCTAAGAAATTTAAGAAACAGAGATGCAAGGTACTGTTCACAGGCTACCGTTTTAGGACTGGACATACAGAATATTAGTATCTGCGTGAATGTGCGTGACACATCTCTGGAAGGATGGGCGAGAGGCTGACAGCACCAGATGCTGCAAGGAAGGGAAGTAAGAGAAAAACATCTCACCAAATACGCTTTGGGACCATGGGAATACATCTCTCCAAATAAATAAAATGCTAAATAAATAAGTAATAAATAAAACAAACTCTTGCCCCAAACCTTGCCTCGCCTCACCTAAAAGAAAACAGATTTTTGTATGCAGGATCCATCACTGGAATAAATAACAACAGGAGATTAGTATCCACAGGTTAGCAAGAAGCTAGCTTCTCTGAGTCACATCCAGATGACCACAGGATGTGGGAACACAGCCCCTGTAAGACACAAGGTCTTTCTGGATGAGGGGTCACTGTGTGATCATCAGTCATTGCAAGGGACAGAATCACAGGTCTCTTTCTAGTTATGTGTAACTAGAACCTCGTTTTCAAAATGTGTTTTGAGGATTACTTTGGTGAGGGTGGACAGAGCGGAGTGATGGAAAGTAAAATCCATGAAAATGATCAATCTAAGAGTGTCAGCACCTCCATCATCTGAATTACATTATTATCAAGATTTTCTTGGAGGCCTTCTACAGTGTTGATTGAAACAATTCCTGTTGATAAGTGATGAACCAACAGTCCACATTTCATTTTCAAATTCCTCAGTCTTCATGCAGTTTTCTCCAAAACACTACAGATCTGGCTGAGATCTCTCACCTGCAGGGTTGTGGCTGATTGTGAATCAGATGAAGGGACAAACTACTCTGCTAGTGGTTTAACATCTGTGCTGTGCAAAGACCACATAGAATGGCCTGCACTAGGGCCTGACACAAACTGTGTGTTGTTACTGGCTCAGTCGTGTCCGACTCTTTGTGACCCACAGACTGTAGCCTGCCAGGCTCCTCTGTCCATGGGATTTTCCAGGCAAGGATGTTGGAGTAGGTAGCCATACCTGCCTCCAGGGGATCTTCCCGACCCAGGGATCGAACCCACATCTCTTATGTCCCCTGCACTGGCAGGCTGGTTCTTTACTAGTGCCACCTGGGAAGCCCTGATACTTGATTGGTGGGCCCCAAATGTGATTCCTATTCTTGTCAATCCTCCTAAGAGTAAGTAAGAAGGCAATTTTCTAGAGAAGTAATTACACAATCCATTTTTTACAGACAAGTTTTTCTACAGAGCAATTACTCGAGCAAAGGAAAATAAATATTAGTATGAACACTGCTATTAATAATCACGCGTACACTGGAAGCAGAGCCCGAACCACAAGGGTGCTCACAGAGTCTGTAAACCACAGATTCGAGAACCGGATGGTTTCCTCCTGCATCCGCCCTGTGAGCAGGCTCACAAGATCGGGGTTTGGTAGAATAAGCAAACACAGCTGAAGAGCCACCCCCTCCCCGGGAAATATTCTCAGAGACACAACAAACAACCTCACTCACCACTTCTATTTGCTCCCTACCCTATGTATGCTTTTCTCAACTCATAATCAGGACGAAAGTCAGAATAGATGTATTGTTTGGCGCTTGCCTTTCTACAATATTAAGGCTTATGGAGGACAAAACATTTGGTTCATAACCTCCAAGAGTGATCAGCTCAACTGACATACTTCATCCATGTATTATTTATGCAAACTTTCACTCTGCACCTAGAGTAGGGCAGGTGTAGCTAAGCCCCACAGGAACAATGGGGAGAGGGACGCAGACAGGCCTCTCTGTCTGGTCTGGTGACGACAGGAACGCACTGTCCCACGGGACTCCAGCTCCCTGAACTAGTCTGGACAGCAACCCAGCCAGGTCCTGGTGGGGCCGCTCCCGACACCTGGGCCAGGTGCTAAATAAGCAAAGGCGTTGGCTGCAGTGGAGTGTGCAGAGGCAGGAAAGGGGACAGTCTGGTCCATGCAGGGGCTGGATCTAGCTGGATCCAGGTTGGTCCAACATGAATGAGAGTGTGTTTTAATCAGTTTTGCTGCACTACTGGATTAAGCTCTTACCTGCCTTGTTTTATAGCATTTGCTCAGGATTGCAAGTAAGCTGACATGGGCAGAGAAGAGGAACTTCATCTAACATCTTGGCAGCTAACACTTAGAGCTTTTGGTTCTTTATTCGGGCAGGAGCATGATAAAGCACACTGTTTTTGGAAGATAAGCTTGGACAGTATGAAAATGTTCAGTTTGAGAACAGTGGTGAACCCTGGAACTGCACCTTAAGCATCAGCAGAGGAACAGAACACTCTACTGGCCACGTGCCCACTGCAGTTCATGAGGAATCACAGAGGGCACCTGAGTGTGGGCAGGTCTCCGAAAACCTTATAGTCTCTTGACCAGGAACGCCCGGAGACCCTTCCAGCTTTCCTACCAGGTGAAAACTTCTCACAATGACACCAAGATATGGCTTGGCCTTTTTAAACCCTTCTCAAGTAAGCAGTGGATTCTCTAACTACACAACAGTGGAAAGCTGATGCCGAGGACCTCCCTGGTGGTCCGATGATTGAGAATTCACCTTCCAATACAGGTGATGAGGATTCAATCCCTGGTCAGGGAACTAAGATCCCACATTCCATGGGGCAGCTAAGCCCACGTGCTGCAACTAGAGAGTCCACGAGCCGCAACTGGAGAGCCCATGAGCTGCAATAGAGAGCCCATGAGCCGCAACGAGAGAGCCCATGAACTGCAACTACTGAGCCTGTGCACTGAAACAAAGACCCAGCACGGTCAGAATAAAAATTATTTCTAAACAAAGAAAGCAGATGCCCTTGAGAGCCCAGATATCTGAGTAACAGGATCCACGTCAATTTCTAATGTATTCATAAATTATAACAAACATGACGATGTTCATTTAAAAAACCACGCCAAGTGATTAAGATGGGCATGGTATTTGATGAGAGCTTCTATAATCTGGGAAACTCAAACAGGACACTTCTTCCTAACGATTATGAAACACTGAGGTTCTGCACGTGTCTAAAATTACAGGAGGTAAAGGGAAGGGGCTTGGGCACAAACGTGGGAAGAGAAACAGCCTTTTTTTTTTTTTTTAAGCTAAAGATCAAGCTTACATTTTCAGCTTGAAATGTATGAAAATAATTATTGTTATTTTGTTGTTCTTCTTTATTGTTCTTCAGTATTGTCGTTCTTCTTGATCATTTTAGTTTTGTTTCCTTATGTTCCTAACTCACTACATCCTGTTGTCTTATCATGATAACCTGCAAGGAGGAAGGCAGACAGGGTCACTGCGAAGCAGCCACACACAGGCTCTTAGTAAATACAGCGGGATAACGGTGACTGTGACAATGGGTCTTTTTTTCATTCCTGCACAGAAACAGAAGGGCTGCTGAGACGCCTGACAACTCTTAACTATGTATAAGATGGAGTTTAGGATTTTTCTAATCTGTAGCTACCTACTCTCACATTGGGTTTTTTGTTGCATAAAATATTAATAATGCCACTTCATCAGTTTACCAAATGGCATCTTGCTGTATTCAAAGGCGTGTTCATTACTCAAAAGACCATCTGTCTAAGAGCTCAACAGAAGGTTTAAATAATCACAATCTAGTGAAGAATGTATGGTCACATTATATCAAGTCAAATATTTACATTTCTCAGTATTTTAAATATGAACATTCCTACCCTGCCATCTATCACTAGTCAGCCTTAATTACTATGCCTTTTCTTTCTTTTCTTTTGTTATTTTTATTCTCTATATTTTCAAACTAATATAGAAATGGCAAGGATAGCTTTCACTCAGGCAAACAGGATTGCCAGTCACAAGAGTCTGTGCAGCCACTTCATTTAGACAAGAAATAATCCTAACAGCAGCAGTATTTTCAACCAGAAAAGCAGTTCAACAGTATTACACAAAGCACAAAAACATTTTAGAAAAACAGCTGATTCTGCCTTTCTCAGCATTAATAATTGTGGTCATTGTTGCTGCCGCTACAAGCAAAATCAGTTGCCGTCACAGCTCTGCTGGTCTCATCTCAAGGAATCCAACACCCCTGTCATCTTCGTAATGCAGATAATAGAACCCACTGCTGGGCAAACTCTCTTCCACCTGGGCAAGTGGTACAGGCAAGAAAACTCAAGAGGTAAATGGGTTAAAACAGACAAACCACAACAAACCAAAGTGCCCGTATTCAAAATGTCCTTTAAAATATTCAAAAACATGGATGGGACTTCCCTGAGGGTCCAGTGGTTAGGAGTCTGCCTTTCAATGCAGGGAGGGCTTCCCTGGCGGCTCAGATGGTAAAGAATCTGTCTGCAATGCAGGAGACCAGGGTTCAATCCCTGGTTCAGGAAGATACCCTGGAAAAGGGAATAGCTACCCACTCCAGTATTCTTGCCTAGAGAATTTCAAGGACAGAGGAGCCTGGTGGGCTACAGTCCATGGGGTTGCAAAGAGTCAGGCACCACCAAGCAATTAACACTTTTACATTTTACTTCACTTTTCTAATGCGGGGAACTCAGATTCAATCCCTAGTCAGGAAAATAAGATCCCTCCCACATGCCATGGTACAACAAAGCCTGCATGCTCTAGAGCCCATGGCCCACAAGTAGAGAAGCCTGAACACCACACTGCAGCCCTCGTGCTGCAACAAGAGAAGTCCACGTGCCACAACTAGAGAAAAGTCTGCACGCTGCAACAAAGACCCAGTGCAGCCGAAAAAAAAAAGACTTCAGGAAAAAAGATTCAAGAATATGGAAATGGGGGGAAAGGGCAACATGGAAGAGGTGTTGTTAAATCAATTAATCAGGCTCCAGCTTACAGTAGTGAGTGTAGATGAGGAACAGCTACACAAATACAGAAAACTGAGAGACAGGCAAAGACAAGCGGAAATTGTGCAAGGACTTCAGAAAACAAGCATACTGAAAGGAAGGGGAATCCTCTTCCTTCCACCTATTACCCAGGTGGCCTTGGAGATACTACCCTGAATCTTTGAGCCAGCTTCCCCATTCATAAAGGAATAATAAAAGATGTGGTATGACAGGCAGGAAGATTCAATGAGATAATATGATGCCTGTGTTTGGCCCGCCAAAGAAAAAATTAAGTTGACTTCTTCTCTCATTTTCCCCTTGAATATGTTGTGCTTTTTAAATGACCCAGAACAAATTCTTCTCCACCTACAAGATGGAAAGGTGAGATCTGAAACACTAAACAGCTGAGGGTCTCTCATACCTTTAGTATCCAAAGATTAGAGGGACGCTGAGCGTGGGTGCTGGCGTGTTCACTGCTCCACGAGGCGCTGGGGGCAGCCACAAGCCTGGGCGCCTGGCAGCAAGCACCTGAGCAGGTGGTGGGAACAAGGCCCGGGGCCAGACTGGAGAGGCAGGCGGTCCTCACAGCGCGAGCCGTGAGAGGAAGGAGGCACGGGTCCTGGGGCGCAGGGAGATGGGAGGGTGCCTCAAATAATGGTTCTACTCTGCCTTCAAAGAGAGAAAAAGGGCAGCACACTCCAGGCTGGGCAAAGCCTCACAGAGGGGGATGGATAAACAGGTCCGGCCAGAGCAAATGATTCATGTTTAAGCGAACAGTAAAAGCTATGGCTAGAAAGACTATTTAGCAGAAGCGCTGAGCATTGATAGCAAGGTCAAGGAATTTTAACTTTATCTTGAAAGCCCCAGGTTTTCAAGTCAGAGAAGCATTTCAGTTATAAACAGTATTTAGCCCTGTACCTGACAAAGAGGAATCAGTGATTAAAAGATAGCTTTCAAGGTCTTCCCTGGTAGGCCACTGGTTAAGACTTCACCTTCCAACACAGGGTGTATAGGTTACATCCTTGTTCAGGGAGCTAAGATACCACATGCCTGGAGGCCAAAAAAACAAAACATAAAACGGAAGCAATATTGTAACAAATTCAAGACTTTAAAAATGGTCCACATCAAAAAAAAAAAAAAAAAAAAAAGCTTTCATCAGTGTCAATAACAACATGCCTATAAATAACATCACATTTTTCTTGACTCTTGAGGTATAAAGCTGAAACCAAGAGAGTGTGGCTCTCACGGACTTCGTAAGCATTTGCTGAGTAAAAGAATGCATAAATAAATGGATTATCCCAGGAACTGGTGTCAGGGGAAGAAAACAGGAGAAAGAGGAGGGGAAGAGCAGGACTGATGAAATGGAAAGTGAATTCCTGGTAGTAACACGCTCCAGGGGACACAACAGTGCAACTCCTCACCCCAGGCCCAGCTCGAGATAGAAGGTGGCCGCACTGCCCAGGGAAAGAAGCCCACCCAGATGGTGACACAGGCACGGCCGCACTAGTTACTATATTTACATTCTTCCCCTCTCTGGCAATTATCCAATGTTTTCCTCTTCTCGAAAGCAGGCATGCATACCTGCTAAGTCACTTCAGTTGAATTGGACTCTGCGACCTCATAGACTGCAGCCTGCCAGGCTCCTATGTCCTTGGGATTCTCCGGGCAAAAATACTGGAGTGGGTCATCATGCCCTTCTCCAGGGGATCTTTCAGACCCAGGGATCAAACCATGTCTCTTAAGTCTTCTGCATTAGCAAGTGGGTTCTTTACCACTAGCAGCACCTGGTAAGCCATTTCCTCCCCTTATAAATGTATATAATATACATATATATCAGTTCAGTTCAGTCACTCAGTCCAGTCTGACTCTTTGCAAACCCCTGAACTGCAGCACACCAGGTTTCCATGTCCATCACCAACTCCCGGAACTTACTCAACTCATGTCCATTGAGTCGGTGGTGCCATCCAACCATCTTATCCTCTCTCATCCCCTTCTCCTCCCACCTTCAATCTTTCCCAGCATCAGGGTCTTTTCCAATGAGTCAGTTCTTCATATCAGGTGGCCAAAGTATTGGAGCTTCAGCTTCAGCATCAGTCCTTCCAATGAATAATCAGGACTGATCTCCTTTAGGAAGGACTGGTTGGATCTCCTTGCAATCCAACGGACTCTCAAGAGTCTTCTACAACACCACAGTTCAAAAGCATCAGTTCTTTGGTACTCAGCTTTCTTTACAGTCCAAATCTCACATCCATGCCTGACTGCTGGAGAAACCATAACTTTGACTAGATGGACCTTTGTTGGCAAAGTAATGTCTCTGCTGTTGGTTGGTCATAGACTTTCTTCCAAGGAGGAAGCGTCTTTTAATTTCATGGCTGCAGTCACCCATCTACAGTGATTTTGGAGCCCAGAAAAATTAAGTCAGCCACTGTTTCCACTGTTTCCCCATCTATTTGCCATGAAGTGATGGGACCGGATGCCATGATCTTAGTTTTCTGAATGTTGAGCTTTAAGCCAACTTTTCCACTCTCCTCTTTTACTTTCATCAAGAGGCTCTTTAGTTCTTCTTCACTTTCTGCCATAAGGGTGATGTCATCTGCATATCTTAGATTACTGATATTTCTCCCAGCAATCTTGATTCCAGCTTGTGCTTCATCCAGTCTGGCATTTTGCATGATGTACTCTGCATATAAGTTAAATAAGCAGGGTGACAATGTACAACCTTGATGTACTCCTTTCCCGATTTGGAACCAGTCTGTTGTTCCATGTACAGTTCTAACTGTTGCTTCTTGACCTGCATACAGATTTCTCAGAGGCAGGTCAGGTGGTCTGGTATTCCCATCTCTTGGAGAACTTTCCACAGTTTGTTGTGATCCACACAAAGACTTGGCTTAGTCAATAAAGCAGAAGTAGGTGTTTTTTTGGAACTGTTTTGCTTTTCCGATGATCCAACAGATGTTGGCAATTTGATCTGTGGTTCCTTTGGCTTTTCTTAATCCAGCTTCAACATCTAGAAGCTCACAGTTCACGTACTGCTGAAGCCTGGCTTAGAGAATTTTGAGCATCACTTTGCTAGCATGTGAGATGAGTGCAATTGTGCAGTAGTTTGAGCATTCTTTGGCATTGCCTTTCTTAGGGATTGGAATGAAAACTGACATTTTCCAGTCCTGTGGCCACTGCTGAGTCTTCCAAATTTGCTGGCATATCAAGTGAAGCACTTTCACAGCATCATCTTTTAGGACTTGAAATAGGTCAACTGGAATTCCATCACCTCCACTAGCTTTGCTCATAATGACGCTTCCTAAGGCCCACCTGACTTCCCACTCCAGGATGTCTGGTTCTAGGTGCATGGTCACACCATCGTGCCTATCTGGGTCATGAAGATCTTTTTTGTACAGTTCTTCTGTGTATTATTGCCACCTCTTCTTAATATTTTTTGCTTCTGTTACGTCCATACCATTTCTGTCCTTTATTATGTCCATCTTTGCATGAAATGGTCCCTTGGGATCTCTAATTTTCTTGAATATTAGAGAATATATATGTTTAAATCCTCTTGAACTATAAAACTCACTTTAAAATTTGACCTCTGTAAATATTTCCTCCCCCTGTTATCAGACTCTGAATTTCTAGCATACACATAACATTTCCATTGACTATGGAGCTGGAGCCATCAATGAGTGACCACAATAAAAATTTTCTGATTAAGAACAGATAAGGCATCAACAAAGTCAAACTTCCACTAACCTCTTCATTCCTGAAATCGGGCATTCATTAAGCATTTACTAATGGGAAAGGCCCCATGGCAAGCTGTAAACAATTTACATAAACCAAAGGCTCTGACTTAAGGAAACTTGCAATCCACTCAAGCAGGCAAGATGAACAAAGGAATCTTCCCACAACACTACTTTCAGTTTCTTCTCTAGAGAATATGGGTTTTTTTTTTTCCCCCAACAGAGTAACTATTGAGGACCGAAATGGATACATTCGATTTTCAGTTTCTATCTTGATTTCCTCTCTGTACTTCTGAGTGACCGATGTTAACAAATGCAAAAATTATTTAAATGCAGTTATCAGAGAAAGTCAGAAAAGGAGAAATCTCTAAGTAAAATAAAGCACATCAGTGGCAAGATTGCTTTGGAACTTCAGTAACAGGACAAAGATGTTCCAGTGAGAGACTGGCTCACACAGGAGAAGTCACAGCAAGGGGTTCTGCTAAAAGAAGGGATTATGAAATAGAATATTTACATTCAAACTTCTATTTTTTACAAATTTACCTTAATGCAACCTCTCAAATAAGGACGCCTTCAATAGAAAACCCTTTCTACAAAGCTTACCTCAAATTAGTTTCCTTTATTCTCTCTCAGGATAATGTTTCAATTTCTCTGCAGTTTGCTTTTGCAAGAAGGCTGGTCTAATGAAGAATGAAACAATTACTTATTTCAAGGAGTGTGCCATTTATGTAATGCAGACATATTTTGACACTATGGCACACGCAGGGATGTTTTTCTTTCTAGAAATGGGATCTGCAGCCAGGCATGTTTGGGGTGCACCCTGGCCCTGCAGCTGTCATAGTGAGCTGGATGTCGTCCCCAGGCATTCCACAGTTTCTCAGTTTAATTTTAACTAACAGACTAAAAAAGTTCCACTTATTTTTATTAAACTAGCAATGAGGAAATAATTGCCCCAACAATGAGAGTCTATGTGAGTGAGGCTGCAAAGCATCCACGAGTGTCTGTAATTAGCAAAACCAAAAGTCCTCTTTTCTCTCCTTAGTAAGTATTTGACTTGTGTCCTTAATAATAAGTGCCTATGGAAGAAAAGCACGTAAGTTAAACGAGAAACTGCACTTACAAATGGATGCCCAGACACTTCCCCGGCGGTCCAGTGGTTAAGACTCTGAGCTTTCAATGCAGGGGGTGAGGGTTCAGTCCGTGATTGAGGAACTAAGATCCCACATGCCCCGAGGCGTGGCCCAAAACAAAACAAAAGGATATACAGTCAATGCTGCCCGAGGCTTTTGCTTGAAAGTCAGATATAACACAAACTCTAAAACTCAAGGCTCTAAATCGCAGAGCACGTGCTCATCGGTACTGGGGAAACAGGCAACACTGCACTGAACAAAGGAAACTGTCCAGAGAAATGTGTGTTGTCTTGTAGTTGTGGTACCCCCAAGACAAATTTAAACAGGAAAGTGTTTAGACTCAAAAACGCACCCCTATGGTATGCAGGCCAGGGCTGGAAAGCAGGCATTTCTGGAGGTAACCCGATTCACAACGACCCTGATCCTAACTAATGCTAACTTGGGGCTAGAGAATCCACAGAACACTCTCCAAACTTAACGCCCCTACAAGGGTGAGCGTGGAGACCCCACTCTGCCCACGTCCTAAGACAGGCTCTAACCACATGCCGCAGTCCGCAGATCCTTCCACTGCTCTGCCATACACAGGCTCTGGCGGAAATACCTCCAAGACAGAGAAGACAGCCATATATAATCCAGCTTTTTCAACGCCCTCCAACAAAGCCGCCCAACTGCCAATGTAATCTAATAATTAGCATATGTAAGGATAAAGCTCTAGACCATGACATCAGCCTCACAGAAAATCAGCAGATTCGAAAAAGCACCAACTAGCCCACTGGGTCTTTGGGAATTCCAAATAAATGAAAGGATGAAAAGGACAGAACAGCAGGAGAGAGTGGACCACAGTCTCAGTCCTAGAAAACACCAAAAACCATTTCTAAATGAAGCCATTCTATGAATTCTCCATTGTAGAAGAGTGTGGGGGCAAGGGGGGGTGGGTGGTGTCCATCCATCACAAGGGTATTAACTAAAAACCTGCTTCCCTGGCAACGATGTCCTTGAACAGCATTCTGCAGCAGAGACAAGCCCAAGTAAAAGCAGAGGACTGCCAACAGGTCAAGGATCGCCTCCACATGGTGAGCGTCCCTGAGGAGCTAACATGGGATTTCTTAGCCACGACATTCCAACCCAAGATAGCACGAGCGCTCAGTCTGAAGCACTGGCCTCAAGAATTCAGGGTTCGCTGCGCTGTCAAAGACGTTTCATGTGCAGCCTGTGATTAAAGCTGATAACCTGGCCTGTTCTAGAAACTAAAAAAGGAATGTGTGTGCTTCGTCACTCAGTCGTGTCCAACTCTTCATGACCCCCTGGACTGTAGCCCGCCAGACTTCTCTGTCCATGGGATTTTTCAGATAAGAATACTGGAATGGGATGCCATTTCCTCTCCAGAGGAAATTTTCCTAAACCAGGGATCAACCCCACATCTCCTGCATCTCCTGCCCTGGCAGGCAGATTCTTTACCAATGTACCAACAAAAGAATGAACTGAACTAAGCCAAACCGAGTCTCTATCATCAAGGCTTAAGCTGGTAGACCCTCCAATTCTCCTCCACATCGATTTCAATGCCGGCCCCAGGTCAGTGTCGGGGCCCCAAGGCTTTTTATAGGTGGTGGGGCTGCCACTGTTGCTCAAGCAGAGATATCCAACTGGTGAACATTATTCACTTTTTATTTTTTTTTAATTTAGTTTTACTTTTTTGGCCATCCCCACGGCATGTGGAATCTTTAGTTCCCCAACCAGGGACAGAACCCAGGCCCCCTGCAAAGGAAGCGGGGAGTCTGCATCACTGGATCACCAGGGAAGTTCCTCCACTTACCTTTAAAAAGAGAGACTGAAACCCAAAACTTCCCTTCCCTCTCCCCAGTGATAGGTAGGGCCACCGTGCAGTGTTAACGCACCAGGTGAAAATTAACTCTGTAAATGGGCTCGAAATGCTGCAGACCCTAACAGGAATATGACCCCTGCCACTTAGAAGGCAGCTATATATGGGACACAAACTTCATCCAGATAGGGAAAAACTGGGTAGGTAAGTGTGTAGTTCAGAGACAGAAACAAGATAAAGTCCAGAGAAAGGATGTGTCACCAGGAGCTATTTTCAATCACACTTGAGAATCTGGAACTTCTGCTTTGTAAAACATTTTACTGTCTCTTCTACAAACAGTTTTTTAAAAATAGAAGACTGAAAGGCCCAGAGCTAACGAACACGGGGCTCAGACTTAGGTCTGCAAAACAACAGACAAGATGACTTAGCCAAAAAAGTTAGCACACTTCTTTTAAAAAGTTCATTTCATGGGAGGAGGATTCAGGATGGAGGGGACACATATTTACCTCATGGCCAATTCATACAGATGTATGGCAAAAACCATCACAGTATTGCAAAGTAATTATCTTCCAATTAAATAAATAATTTTTTTTAAAGGTCACTTCATTTCCATTTTTTAGATCCAGACACCAAATTTCAAAGAGTACAGAATGGAGGAAATCAGAATAGCCAAAAGAGATACAAGAGAGTCACTTATGACCATTCTGGGACCACAGTCAAGAATGGAGAGAAAATCCTACATCCAACAAACATAAGTTTCCACCTGTGCTCCATCAGCAAAAGATGAACAAATACTAAAGACAACCGCTAAATAAAGGAAAAGGGCAGAAGGACGTGAGAGGCTGGCAAGGTCAGTGCCTATCAAATCCACCAGAGGTGCTGGTGGTAAAGTCCACTGAACAGAATCAGGAGGCTTACAAGGTGGACAGGAGGACATAACACATTGAATGCCAGCTTTGGTCCAGGCTCCGTTTAAGGCATTCTATTTTAGGTAGGACATCCAATGACGTACTTATCAACATCCCTGTTAAATGTGAGATCAGGGACTCAGAGAGTTTAGTTAGCTTTTCAGCTGTGGAAGCGACATACTATACTCCAGAGGTAGGTGTTTAATTTTAGTCTAGGGTCTACAAAATTCTTCTTGTGTGTTTCTTCAATATGCATGCCATTGACTCTCCTAACCCCATAGGATGCTACTAGACCCTACAAGACTATGACTTCAATCAGAAGTTCCAATCCCAGGGACTTCCCTGGTAATCCTGTGGTTAGGACTCTGCGCTTCCAATGCAGGGGGCCTGACTTCGATCCCTGGTCAGAGAACTAGATCCCACATGCCACAACTAAAGATCTTGCATGCTGCAATTAAGGCCTGGCACAGCCAAGTAAATAAATAAGTATAAAGATCTTTTTTAAAAAAAGAATCTCCACTCGCTACCATTGAGCCCTGGTTACCCCAAACCCTAGGCACTTCAGACTTCCCTATATTTGGCAGGAACATTTTCTCTCCAGGCAATGAGTCTTTCCTGTGTTCTTACTACCTCTGGGACCGTGGCTCTCACCCACTTTGTATCCTGGCAAACATTACCCAACATCATTACTTATTTATTTACATGTTATCTGTCCCCCTGCTAGACTAAGAATCTAGAAAGCAGAGAAAGCTATTCAATTTCATATTCTCTCACTGTGCCTAACAAGGTACCTGGCACAGTGAAAATGCAAAAACAAAAACCAACCAACAAACAAAAACTGTCAGCTGAACGAAACAATGCCAGGCAGCTCAGAGCGGGCGAGTGTCACCAAGCCAAACACCCTGCACCAGCAGGACACGAAGCGCTACGTGACCAGATGACAGACAAACCCCACATTCACAACACTCAGGCAGAATGTGTTTATATAAACTGTCACATCCACATCAATGAAGCAATGTTGGTATGGAGAGTAAGCCAAAACAAAGGCATGGCCCTACTGGAAAAAGTGACACGTCATAACAACATTGTTCCAACAGAACCCTACCTGGAAACTGGCAGTCATGGGCTTTCATCTGGAACACAGAACCTTTCCCAGAGACATGAGAAGCAAGGGGATCCATCACCCCCACTCCACCACCACCACCAAGAGTCAAATTTAAAAGAACAAGAAGCCTTGAGGCCTGTAAAATTTAACTGTTAAAGGTCTAAATAATGTCAAAATATAATTAAAGAAAGAGTTTTGGTCAAGGAATGGAGATATGGTGAAAGAAGAAACCTATAGCAAATTCTAGCATCCATGGGCAAAGGACCTAATCAGAGTGGAAAGGGTTAGTCGCTCAGTCGTGTCTGACTCTTTGCAACCCCATGGACTGTAGCCCACCAGACTCTTCCATCCATGGAATTCTCCAGGCAAGAATACTGGAGTGAGTTGCCATTCCCTTCTCCAGGGGGGTCTTCCCGACCCAGAGACCAACCCTAGGTCTCCTACATGCAGGCAGATTCTTTACCATCTGACACACCAGGGAAGCCCACTAGACATGGTATCCCCTCTTAATTGTCTCTACAGGATTCAGCAATCCTTCAGTTCACCCCTCTCCCCTGTTCCCACTGCAAAGGTGCCCAGCAACCTTCTGACCTCTGCCTACCTGCAGGCAGTGAACATGGGGACCAAGAAGAGGTCAGCATTCAGGGTCCCATGACGGTTATATTTACTTTTGTAAATTACTAATTGGGCATCTTTGGTGCATACTCAGCTTAGTGAACATGGTTAATGTGATTATGGGTCTGAGATGATGAAAAAACTGGGTCTGAGAGTGTGCTGGGAAAAATTTGTTTTGTCTTTTTCCTGAATGCCAAATAATAAATATTACCCACAAGAGTCCTCTGAAAGAGTTGGCGGGCGCTTCGGCTAGCTGACGCACCATTCTGCATACTTTCGCATGTTCTCCTCAAATTGCTACACCGTGTCAAAGGAGTTTTACTAAGGGTAATCACTCTCAGTCAACAGTAGTTTTTACAAAAGAGACAACAATCTGCTCAGCAAGACTCACCATCCTAATGTAAACCAGACTCTTCACCTCTCAGTGTAGAAACGTCACTGAAACAAGTTTGGCTTCACCAGTATGAAATTAATAGTGCTGGGACTGAGCTGAGGCTAATTTCTGCAAAATTTAATTTGCAAAAACCAGCCCAAGGCTACCATGATATAAATTCCCTTGATGTGTTAATTTCACACTCTAGAGTCCGCATCCTACCAGTGGGGGGCGGGGGCGGGAGGGGGGAGGCGAGAGGAAAGGGGTGTCAGTGATCTCCAGTTTGTAAAGTAGGGGAGGATCTGAATTCATCCAAGTTTCTGGACATCTGCAACATCAGCTGTCCAAGCCCCACAGGGAGTCAGAGCCCAGCTTCCCTCCTGCCAGCCCACAGGGGATGAAAAGGTGACACAGAAATCAGCCCAGTGAGGAAAACTACTTCATTATGCAGAGAACCATCACTGGGCACCAGCATCTCATTCGATAAACTTTTCCTCGACATTTTCATACAAAAGGGATGTTCCAGATACAGGCAAATAATGAGATAAACTCAGCTCAGCCGGATCCAATAGGTGCAGAGTGCTTTGCATTCCACAGCCAAATGGACAGGCCTGGTAGGAAGTACAACCCTGGGACTTACCTGGTGGTCCAGCATTTAAGACTCTGCACATCCACTGCAGGAGCCACAGGTACGATCCCCCGTCAAGGAACTAAGATACCACATGCCGTCGAGCAACTAGCCCACGATTACTGAGCCCGAGCCGCAACTAGAGAGCCTGTGCGCTCTGGAGCCCACGTTCCACAACGAAAGAAGCCCACCACAATGAAGACCCAGGGCAGCCAAAATAAAATAAAAAATACATTGTGAGTCTTACACATTTCCTCACATGTATAAGGAGTCAGTTGATACAGACATTTCCTATAAGGACCAAGTTTCTAGGAGCTACATCACAATCTCCATGTTACCAAGGTCAAGTCAGGCAAATACGAGTTCCTGGACCTTTCTTTCACCTTTTAATGACATAAATGCCCACCTCGTCCTCCTAGACTGTCTTCCCAACTCCACGTCATAGGGTAAAGGAAATAGAGGTTTCACATAAATTTCAAGAAGTAAGCTTTGCTTATTTTAAGTGAATTTGTAAATATGCACCTGGTCTGTCACTACGTCATCAGAATAAGGACTACATTTAGGCCTTGACTGGCTGGACTCTGAAGGGCCCCTGTTATGATCCTGCTTCATTGTATAAAACTTGCTAATGACCTCTGGGAGATGGTGAAAGACAGGGAAGCCTGGCATACTGTAGTCCACGGGGTTGTGAAGAGTTGGACACAACTTAGCAACTGAATCCTTCAGCAGGCAAAGTAACCAAAGTCCCCACTCAAGACAAACATGAGACCACAGCAAGGACCAAGTAATACACTCGACAGTGAGTCTCTCATTGTACAAGGATTCAAGCTGGACCTTACACTGGTTACCTTTGAGTCTGGTCCTAGGTTGGCTGAATACAGAGATCACATAGTCATCCCACGTCCCTCCCTGTCAGAGATGGAAAATAAATGAGCAGGAGAGCAGTTTGTGTGCATTCAGGAGACACAGCCCAGTGATCCTGCTGGTTGTTTCTGCCACATCTACAAACACAGGAACAGCGGACAGTCCTCCCCTGTGACCAGCAGAGCTTAGGTGGGACCCTGCCTAAGTTCCTCATCACCCTGGGCTCGGAAGGCCCCGGCTATACAATGGTACTCCGAATGACAAGACGACTCCCAAACATGCAAAGGTCCACTCGGATGACTGCAGGAGAAGGATCCTATTTACAATATGAGCCTCCATCTTAACCTCCTCAACCAGAATCCAGGGGCAGGAGAGAAGCAGACATGGGGAAGTGTGGGGAGGGGGCCTGGAAATGGCTAGTTCAAAACAGACCTCAGATGGGACTTCCCCAGCAGTCCAGCGGTTAAGACTCTGTACTTTCCCTGCAGGGGGCACGCATGGGTTCAATCCCTGGTCAGGAACTAAGATCCCACACGCCACAGACAAAAAAAAGACCTCAAGTAGTGAGCAAGATTGGAAATGACTAGACTCCTTCAGGGGCTTCCCAGGTGGCGCTAGTGGTAAAGAATTCGCCTGCCAATGCAGGAGACCTAAGAGTCATGGGTTCAATCCCTGGGTTGGAAATATCCCCTAGGGGAGGGCATGGCGACCCACCCCAGTCTTCTCACCTGAAGAATCCCATGGACAAAGGAGCCTGGTGGACTATGGTCCATAGGGTTGCAGAGAGTCAACACAACTGAAGCGACTTAGCAGGCAAGCAGGCCCGTTCAGGGATGGAGGCGAAAGGCGACCAGAAAGTCAGCCCCTGCAGAGGCTCCAGTGCTCCTACCTCTCCAGAGACTCTGATAGAATAACCATGGCGCTAACAGGGGAGAGCTGCCCAAATCGGCAACAACCCCCCAGGGAGGTTTGAAGGGTACCAGATCCTAGCACAATACTGATGAGACGCAGTAGGGGAAGTGACCCACATGTATCTGGGAAAACCAAAACACTCCCCTTATCAAGACAGGCCAGGCCTATCCCTAAGGATAGGACATGGATAGGACCTAGGACATGGATCCTAACAGCACAGTTCGAGTGCCAAGAAGAATCACACATTTATAAGGTTGACACAAAGGAGTTAACACCATCCCTGTTAATCATGCATGTTGTCAAAGATAAGCTGGAGTTTACCCATCACCAAGCACCAGGGAAGGGAATCTTCACTTGGCTAACTGCCTGGTAGAAAAGGAGTATGGGAGTGAACTTTACGAAGATACGTACTTTAAAAAGTCAAAGCCATCTAGGGGCAACTCTAATACACTGCCTATTATAGCATTTTAATGAAGAGAGATAGAGAAAAGGAAGAAAAGAATCACAAACAATATCCACTCTATTATGCGGACACATGGAGGGGATCACAGTATTTCACAATGAGTAATTGTTCTTCCACTACATAGTAACCTGTGCTTCTGCCTCATAATGGATGGATGCATACTCCTGAGACTGGATTAGGAACCAGTAAGCTCTGACTGTCATTTTTAAAACAAATTTACAACAACATCACACTGGCTTGATCTGTTTAATCCCACTTGTTAAGCAGACCCAGACAAGGGGATCCCCTCGACGGAGGAAAACACATCTTTTTAAACAGACTCAAAAATAAGAAAATGCTTCATGAATTCACTTTTCCCCCCAGCACTATGAACTATGCATATTTTAGCACATTTTAAAAGGAAAAGGAGAAAAAATAAAAACTAGCAACCCAACATACACCTGCGAAACTCTATGTCTGGAGAGCAGGGGCAGGGAGGAGAACTACACAGACATCTGGCATCACCTGTCAGGCTGCCAAACCACTGTATTTTGAAGCTATTCAGACGCTTTCTAAAGAAGAAACAACAACAAAAAAAAATCCAACATGCCTGAACTGGGAGGCGGGAGAGCCTACTTGTAACTCAGCCCTTGTCAGACAAAATCCAGCAGCCTCAAAAGGTTCAATAGCCTTTTTATAAAGCTATTGTGTGGGTTAGTGCCTAAAAATAGTACAGTTCAGCAAGCAGATCACATGGAGGAATCACCTCTACACATTCAACTTCCAAACAATAGACAAAGTGGTGGAAAGAACACCAAATGCACTCCGGAGCAGTACAAGCCCCCGCGGTTGCCTCCCTCCCTGGATTCCTCACCTTGTCCAAACACCCAGCAAACCAATTTAGCCCAAGAACCTGTACAGGAAAATGGGGGGGGGGGGGGGGGGTCACCTTTACGTGTGTGCATTCGCTCAGTCGTGTCTGGCTCTGCGACCCCATGGACTGTAGCCAGTCAGGTTCCTCTGTTCATAGGATTTTCCAGGCAGGAATACTGGGGTGGGCTGCCATTTCCCACTCCAGGGCATCTTCCCGACCCAGGGATTCAACCTGTGTCTCTTTGCATTTCCTACGCTGGCAGGGAGACTCTTTAGCACTGCACCACCTGTCACCTCTAGGAGATCTTTTTCCCCCATATACACAGACATGAAAGTGAGGACCACATCATCGCGATTATTGCCTGTATTCCTTCCATAGGCCCTTACACTAAAGCAGAGTTCTCAGTCTTCACTTTAAGTGTATCAGAATCATCTGTGGAAGTCTTGAAAGATACAGATATCAGAAATTTAGTTTCCAATTCAGTTTTTAAGTATCAGTGTTAAATACCTGACAATTTTAAAAGCTTCTCTGGTGAGGCTAAGAACCACTGCTTAAGACAACAAAGTTTTTATGCCAAGTCAGGTCCATTGCACACCAGGCTCCTCTGTCCATGGGGTTTCCCAGGCAAGAACACTGGAGTGGGTTGCCATTTCCTTCTCCAGGGGATCTTCCCAACCCAGGGATTGAACCCGTGTCTCCTACAACAGCAGAAATATTCTTTACCACTGAGACACCAGGGAAGCCACCCAAGGTGAGGGGAAGCCAACAAAACCCTAGAAGGCGGGGGTAAGTGTCATCCCCAAACTGGGCTCACCTCTGTGAGTACAGACACGATCAAGTCAAAGCATGGGAGAAGGAAGGATTTATAATTACTCACAAGAAATAAAGAGAACACTGGGATCCTTCCCAAATCAGTGTCTCCTTGGAGAGAAAAATTGAGAAATTTTAAGCCAAGGGTACATGCAAGTTCATGAAGGGGCTTGAGTAGAGGAGAATTCAGCATAGAACTGGGGCAAAAGTCAAGAGAGTCCAAGCTTTAACTGATGAAGTCTGAAGGGTCAGCATCAGCATTCCACCCTCCAACTGAATGGGCCTTAGTATCTGCAGAACTCAAAGGCATAAGGAACCAGGACCCTGCCCCAGGGGAGACGACTATTTCTTTTCTTTTTAAAACATTTAATGTATTTATTTTGGGCTGGGCTGGGTCTCCACTGCTGCGTGAGGGCTTTCTTTGGCAAGTGGGCTCCTCATCGTGGTGGCTTCTCTGGCTGCCGAGCGCGGGCTCTGAAGCGGGCGGCCTCAGTAGTTGTGGCACACAGGCTTAGTGGCTCCACTAAGCACGTGGGGTCCTCCAGGACCAGGAATGGAACCCATGTCTCCTGCATCCTTGGGAAGGCAGGTCCTTCCCAACAGGGAAATCCGACACTATTGTTTTGGCTACCCACTCCAGTATTCTAGCCTGGAGAATTCCATGGATGCTATAGTCTGTGGGGTCACAAAGAGTCAGACATGACTGAGCAACTTTCACTTCACTTCACTTCCCTAGTTTCTGCATCTCCTCCCTTAATCACTGAGGCCTGTTCAAGGGCAAGCATTGTGGCCCAGCTTAGATCACAAACTAGGTTAGGCGAAAATGGGTTCTCATGTCGAGAATAGCATTCCTGGCTCTCTTTATCCAGGGACCCCTAACCCTTCTGCTTACCTAAGCACCAGGGATGAAGCCTGCAAAGGATGGGCCACCCAGAGGCCACGAGTGCTGCTCTTCTAGAAACCACTGCTGGACAGAATAAAAATCAAGTCACAACAGGCAGCTTCCAAAAACTCAGATAATATCATGAGAACATGAAAAAACTAAAATCCAAATTTTAATTCTCCTTAATCTCTGATTTTAATTTGGCATTTGCCTTTTCCTTCCTTTTTTCTCAATATATTTATAAAAAGGGGATTCTACAAGGGCGTCCTTGTGGCTCAGACAACAAAGAACGCACCTGCAGTGAAGGAAACGCAGGTTCAATCCCCAGGTCTGGAAGATCTCCTGGAGGAAGGCATGGCAACCCACTCCGGTATTCTTGCCTGGAAAATCTCATGGACAGAGGGACCTGGCGGGCTACAGTTCATGGGGTCTCACAGTGAGCAACAACAACCATAGAGTTTTATTGTGGGGAGGATAAAGCTGAGAGGGGGAAAATAAATAATAGTGTTTTACAAAGGGACTTAAGTACATTTATCAGATAAAATCAAAAGGAAATTAATAAAATAGCTAAATCAGTTATAACAAACACTGCCTCAATGAATTCAAATAAAAATCTTATGATAAGTTATCATCTCCATTTTGCCCATATCCAAACTGTGACATGTAAAAGGTTAAGTGAATTGCCCAAGGTGGTAGCAGGGCACAACCTTTGAAAGAATGACCTAACCCAAGGAAACACAAACTGACTAGAACCAAACAGGTCCAAGATGGCAGATGAGTTACTCCCACTAGACCTTGAGCCTCAGTATATGCTCACTGTAACCCATCAGCAAGCTAAGGGGCACCCCCATCGGTGCCATGACAGTTCTAAGGCCCGCCATAAAAGGGCAAAAAGTGGGTGGTGGCCCAACTGCTGGAAATCCCCACCCCTTCCTCAGAATAGCTGAAATGCCTCCCCCATTCATTAGCCTATGAAGTTAGCCACCCCTATAAAAAGTGACAGCCCCACACCCTGGTGCGGCTCTCAGCTTTTGCAGTGGCCCACACTGTCTATGCAGGGTGTTTCCTCCCTGAATAAATCTTCTTTCACATTAATACGGCTCACTCTTGAATTCTTTCCCACACAAAGCCAAGAAACCACGCTTGGCAGCCGTCCCAGGGACTCTGACATGAGCTGGAACCTGACCATCCTTCTGTCTTTTCAGCAACAGTGACATTAAGTTAATAAGCTCACCACCTGGACAGCAAACCCTGTTGTTGTCCAACCTTAAAACGAAGGTTCTTTAGGGTTCTTGTCACTAAACTGTGTTTTTCCACCAAGTCCATTTTCCAGATGTTTGTCTACAAATCCACGGGAGTCGGCTCGGGCAACTGAGAGCTCGAATTTCCTGAGGTGTCTGGGTCACCTCTGTCCTTGGAGTACCCTTACCGACAGGGTGGGAAGCAACCTCAGAGCTGCTCCCACTGAAGGAAAGAGCAGCTTGAAACAGAAAGGGCTTGCAGCTGCCTCACCACACTGAGGAGCAGACAGAACCGAGGAACCTGATTCTTACAATGCGTTCAGGGGCTTCCTTGGGGGTCCAGTGTTTAAGAATCCATATTCCAGCACAAGGGACACAGGTTCAATACCTGGTCAGGGAACCGAGACCCCACATGCCTCACAGGGCAACTAAGCCTACAGGCCACAACTAGAGAAGCCAGAGCATCACAACCAGAGAGACTCTTTAGTGCCGCAACAGCCAAGAAAAACCACGTTCACATGTTAGCAGGTTACTAAATACAGATACTTGGGACATTTCACCAAACGGGTGGGCTCTCCTCCTTCCTCTAAACTCCTTTCCAGAAGGGAAGGCTGCCATGCCTTGACGCCTACTGTGTCTCAAGGTGTAAGGGGACAAAGGGGCCTCATCTACAGCCTCCCAGGTCACAGAAAATGTAGGGCAGGAGGACTGTGGAATTTGGAGTGATTCTCAGAGGGGACAGTTGCTTTGCTTCTCTGCTTCTATCAGACATTCTACTAATTACCAGCGAAAGTTGTTTTTATCAAGGAAAAACAATATTTTACCTTAGAATCCAGATCTTAACGCCATCCACTGTTCCAATGTGGAACACTTCCACTGAAATCTTCCACTGATATTTTCTCCAAAGAGTAATGTTTAATGAAAACAAAGGAGGTGGTCCAGTGGTTAAGAATTCGCCTTACGATGCAGAAGATGTTAGTTCGATTCTGGTCAGGGAAATAAGATCCCACACCTAGCCTGCGAGCCACAGCTAGAGAGAAGCTTGTGTGCCACAGACAAGACCAGACACAGCCAAATAAATAAATTAAAAAAAAATTTTTTTAATAAACAAAAGGAAAGAAAACTTACAAAACTACATGTTCTCTAAAAAAGCCATGTTGACTCTCAGGTTCCTGAACCAAGATGGGTGTGAGCAGCCTGTCACCAAGGGAATAAAGTCTTTACAGCCCAGAACTGTGGGTGTTTTCTGAGTAGTAACGCTGTAGATAGCACACGCAATGTCTGACATAATGCATTTTAAATATTTCCTAATGATAATCCCTAATACACTGACATTCATATTGGTCACATTCACCCTTCAGAAATTGTGCCGAATTATCACTTAAACGGAGAAGCCACCAAAAGCCCAGCGAAGCTGTCAAAGGTCTGGTCCTCATCACCCGTAAGGACAAGTGTGTTTTGAGAGGCTTGATACAAGTGGGTCTTCAGGCTGTGGGCGGGTCATTCACTCAGCATTCACTGCAGTTTCAGAACATGCAAAAATTGTTCTCTGTTATTCCACCACACATCCTTAACGTGATGTTAGGATTCCATTTGGTTTTACACAGTATCAGTAGGCTTATCTTTACAGATGATCAATATATGGCCATCTTATCAATCCGACTGTACAAACTCTTCTTTCTGTTCTCATAGCTGCCTGCAGAAGAGATCACACTGGGAGATCTCTATAAGACTAAAGGGATGACTCAGCCTTGAACTGGACACCCTGCCTGGGGCCACGGTCACAGTGAGTTGGGACAGCCCAGGTCCTCAGGGCTCCATAACTGACTAGTTCTGTGACCTTGAACAAACCATTTATGCTCCCTTGGACCCAGTTCCCTTATTTCTACAAGGGGAATGGTAATACCTACTTCAAAGCTGTTGGAACATGAAATGAGTACTAAACAGTACCTGCCACATAGTAAAGAGAAAGCAGATAAAGCTGCAAGAATGTATAACCATAATTATTAGAAGAAAAAGGGAATGGGCTGCAGATACATTGCAATAAGACTATTCGATCATGAAGTCCCCCTCATGTGATCAAATTGATCAGAATTACATTTTAAGGGAAAAAATCATTTGTAATATAATGGGCACACTGTCATGTATTCAACCAGACAGAAATTAATGGGAAGAACAAGAAATTGGAAAATAGAGAAAGAAAGAAATCGCTAGTTGTGTCATTTTGTCCATTAAAAAGAACAGTTCCGAGGGGCTTCCGTGGTGGCTCAGGGGTGCCTGCCAAGGCAGGAGACACGGGTTTGCTCCCAGCTCTGCGGAGATCCCACATGCTGCGGAGCAACTACACGTGTGCCCCAATGACTGAGCTTGTGCCCCAGGGCCCGGGGGCTGCAGCTACTGAGCCATGGACAAGTACCGCAACCGCTCAAGTGCACACAGCCTAGAGTCTGCGCCGCACAGTAAGACAGGCCACCACCGTAAGCAGCCCGCACACGTGCCGAGTGAGCACCCCACGCTGCAGCAACCGGAGCAACCCACGCAGCAACAAAGACCCACCCAGCCAGAAGTGACTTAATTAAGTGACTGATTTTTTTTTTTTTTTTTAAAGAAAAAGAATTCCTAGTACAAAGCAGGTTTGGTTTTGTGTTTTAAATCTGATTACCATGAACCAGTCCATGAGAAACCAAGGTGCTAGACCTATCAAATTCAGGACCAAATCCTATTCTATTCAAGTCATCATTTGAAAACAAGTGATGGGTTCAGGGAACACAGAAAACTATTAAGCGTTCTCCCAGGCTTGGAAAGAGGAGGCCAGGAACCAGTAGGACTGGTCTTGGGCTACCAGGAGCAAGGCATCTTATGTGGGGGACTTTGACTTGCCTGCCCTAAGCCCTTGGAGACCTCAGCAAATTCTCATAATCTCTGGGTTGCATGAAATCTGTCAAATCCTCTCTTTCTGCATATCCTTTTTTTTTTTTTTTTTTTTGCTGTGAAAAAAGTACACCAAAATGGACATGTCTAAATGCAATCATTTGTCCACTGAAATGTGCGTATTAAGTGCCCAGGACATGCCAGGAATCCTGGAGGGGTCATCTCAGCTCACCAGCACCATCTCAGCATCTGATGCCTACAGGATGTGAACCCTGTGTTAGAGCTACTTGTATATACTTTTTTCCTTCCCGTTAGGACTGTAAACTCTTGAAAGGGAAGGGCAGCATTTTAATCATCTTCTTCCCCTTGGCACCTACCAGAGGGTTCCACTTATAGAAATTATCCAATAAACAATTACTGAACCAAACACCCTCCAGGACACAAGTAACCGGAGGATCCAGGGTTTCTCTCCCCTTAGGTCTTCAGATTTTAAGATTATCTCCCTGAGGTGGGTGAGCCTTTCTAAATCTGGCTGCTAGTGGGATGTGAAATGAAATGTTTTTAAACATGATCTGGAAAATGTTAATGCCTCATTAACTTTCATGAATATAGGAGCAAAAAGACAAACCTGAGGATGAGATTAGTCTTCCACATAAGCTAATGCACTTCCTGATGCCCAAGCATCACAGTTTCACCTCACTCTTGACATCTGGATCCTGACAACATATGGTATTGTTGCTGCCGTCAGCAAGCAAATGACGGCGCCCCCCACCCCCTGCACCCACCAGTGCTGTTTCCTAACATCAAATTGAGAAACTAGGCTTTTGATTCAGAAACTTGGGCAAGATCATGAGGAACTTAACAGTCTGAGAATATTTTAAGTAAATGGAGACAAATGATGGTCCCTCTGGAGGTCCATGGAGTCCTAGAATTCTACTGACCTTAACAAAACTGGCCAAAAAGAAAAAAGGACAGGATCACAAAGAAGCCTAGCACCACCCTGACAATATTTATTTTCCTTCCAGAAAGGCAGGAGGTTGAATGTGAAGCTGAGAGTAGAGAAAGGAGGAACAAGATAACAGTCCAGGCATCAAAACAGCTGTTTTCTGATAAGAAGACGCCAAAGGAGTTAAAAAATTCTTACTAGAAATCTGAAGGACAAATGAAATGCACACCAATATCACACCATGGTACCAGCTGTCTCGGAAAAATTTTATTCATCTTCGTAAGAATAACAATTTGGAGCTCAGCCCAAATTTTTCTAAGTAATCCCTTAATGATCATAATTGACTTATCCCACATAACAAGTCTCCTAATCCTCTGATAAACAGGCTTCTAAGCCTGGATGAGGGTTAAGTAAGTCCTAACTTCATCAATGTGAAACGAGGACATGGAATGATAAAATGATCTATACAGGATTATGCAACGCCTCCCTTGTGGCTCAGCAGTAAAGAGTCTGCCTGCAATGCAGGAGATGCAGGTTCTATCCCTGGGTCGGGAAGATCCCCTGGAGAAGGAAATCACAACCCACTCTAGTATTCTTTCCTGGAAAATTCCACGGACAGAGGAGCTTGGCAGGCTACAGTCCATGGGGTTGCAAACGAGTTAGACACAACTTAGCAACTAAACAACAAAGCAGCTCATCAATTACAATGTTCTCATTACATATAAATGTGTGAGAATAAAAGAGAAAATAAAAATGCAAAAGAGAAAATGAACGAGTCAAAACAAATGGACTCCACTCATATTTTTTTAAAACAGATTTGTTGATTAGATTTGCAATGTTGCCTTCAATTGGGTATAAAGATAAACCATGTTAAAACAACCCTATGAGGATTTCAACACAGACTTTTTTAACTGCATCCACATGATAGTTAAATAGCCAAAAGAAAGGAAGAAAGAAAGAAAAGAAAGGAAGGAAGGAAGGAAAAGGAAAGAAAGGAGGGAGGAAGAAGGAAGTAAAGAAGGAAGGAAGGAAAGAAAACTAATTGGAACTTGCAAGCGACTCCTCTGAGGCCCCCAGTGTAGGCAACTCCAAACCAAAGAGGCTTCTCAGAGGAATGCTCACCCCCGTCTGCGGTACGGGCCTGCTAAGTCCCTTCAGTCGTGTCTGAGTCTTTGCAACCCCTTGACTACAGCCCGCCAGGCTCCTCTGTCCATGGGATTCTCCAGGCAGGAATACTGGAGTGGGTTGCCATGCCCTCCTCCAGGGGATCTTCCTGATCCAGGGACTGAACCCGAGGCTCATGTCTCCTATGTCTTCTTCGTTGGCTGGCGGGTTCTTTACCACTGAGCCACCTGGGCAGTCCGGTCTGCTCTGGGGGAGGAACAGATCAGAACATTCAATCTGCAAGCCAAGGGGAACAGAAAGCATCTGTTTTGAAAAGCACACTTTCAAACTGGAGGCAGCTGTGGAGGTAAGGATGGCTTTGCAGGTCCGGCCTGCTGGCAAGCTTACCTGGCTGGGGGTGGTGGGCTCCTGCTCACACGGCCAAGAGCAAGATCCTGCAAAAGAAGAAAGAGACCCAGCTCAGACTCACAGAGAAACTCCTGCTCTGAAGTTTTCAGAGTGTAATCTGAGGACCCTGGGCTTCCCAAGACCCTTCCAGAGGTTCGCAGGTCAAAGCCATTTTCAAATCCAAATCCAAAAGCCAAATTCAAAGCCAAATCCAAAACCCGGACACAAAATGTAGTGCAGTCTCCTAGAGGCAGACACATCACAGTGTAAACAGAGGGGTATCTAGCTTATTTTCTGATGCCAGATATGTAAGAGATTTGCAACAAATCTAAAACAAGGTCATTCTGCTCACTGATGTCTTTTGTTTTGAAAAAGAGTGATTTTCATGAGACATTATTTATAATAAAATGTACAGGGGTTATTGCAGTTTCAAATGAATGAAGAAATATTTTAAAATGTCTTGACTTTAGATACAATACTGTGAGTATCAGTAGAGATAAGCTACACAATCAAGAGCTCCTTGGGATCCTGAGTCATTTTTAAGTGTCAAGGGGGCCTAGGACCAAAATTTTGAGAACTGCTACTCCAGGTAACTATTTTGCTGCCAACTTCTATTAAACAGCAGGATTCCCTAGTGGCTCATATGCCTGCAATGCAGGAGACCCCAGTTTGATCTCTGTCTGGGTCAGGAAGATCCGCCGAGGAAGGAGGTGGAAACTCACTCCAGTTTTCTTGCCTGGAGAACTCCATGGACAGAGGAGACTGGCGGACTACAGTCCTTGGGGTCACAGAGTCCGACACAACTGAGCAACTAACACTTTCACTTTTTTCACTTTCTATTAAACAGCATCTGCTTTTAAGAACAGCAGTGGTCAGTACAGAGCACTATGTGCCAGGTGCCCTACTAAATATGTGTGTCACTTACACATTCACAATCATCTTAAAAAAAAAAAACTCAAGAGAACCTTATTTAATATTCTTTGTTAAACCACAATGGAAAAGAATATAAAAAAGAATAAGTATACATGTATAGCTGAGCTATGTGGCTATACAGCAGGAATTAACACAACATTGTAAATCAAGTACACTTTAATTAAAAAAGAAAAAAAAAATCCAGCCTTTCCACCTCACCCCTGGAGTGGAGACTGGTGCTCTAAAGACTGGTTACTTGCCCAAATCAAGTCAGCAAGTCACAGAGAACAAGTCAGCCTGGCTCCTAAGACCATGATCTCTTATTCTACATAATTTTTTATATAAAAAAAGAAAAGGAATCAAGAGAATCTCTGCAAACTAAACTGGGGCAAAGTGGCTGGGGCCCACTCTCCCACATGACACTGAACGGCCTCCATATGCACCAAGGTGAGTGCAGCCTGGATGAAACACTACTGACTGGGCTTCTCTGCTGCCTGCAAGACACCCGCTCCACGCCAGGCTTACACCTGCTGTCCCCACACAGTATGAGTGGTGTCCATAACACATTTTAGGGTCACCTATCAAGAAGGCTGTAATAGGTCTTGGCTTCTAAAAGCCTCCTTTTCTAATCTGCCTCAATTTGCATGAAGAATTGAAACAGTGGGTGAAGAGGTACTATTACTTGTCCTTCAATTGTAGCTGAATTTAAGATTATGTGCAAGAGGAAGAGAGGAAAGAAATTCTCACTGATGTAACTTATGCAACCAATATAACCAATTCTGCATTTAAAAATCTAAAGCATGGTATGGCAAGTTCCTCAAAAAAAAAAAAAAAAGAATTACCATATGATCCAGCAATTCCACTTCTGGACATATATGGATATATACTCTAAAGAATTGAAAACAGAGACTAAAACAGATATTTATACCCCCAGGTTCATTGCAATACTATTCACAACAGCTAAAAGGTAAAAACGATCCAAGTGACCATTAGATTATGTTTTATCCATACAACAGAACATTATTCAGCCTTTTAAAGGAAGGGAATTGAGACATATTCCAAAACATGGATGAATTTTGAGGACATTCTGTTAAATAAAATAAACCAGGCACAAAAGGACAAGTACTGCATGATTTCACTTATAGGAGGTAACCAGGAGTCAAATTTCTAGAGACAGGAAGAACAGTGGTTGCCAGAAGCTGGGGATGGGGGACGGGGAGTTCGTGTTTAATAAATACAAATTTTCTGTTTGGTAAGGTGGAAATGCTCCAAAGACAGATTGTGGTGATGGTTGTACAACATAGTGAATATAAATTAATGTCACTGAATTGTACACTTAAAATGGTAAAACATCATATCTATTTTACCACAATCCAAAAAATAGTATTCATCGGGCTTCCCTGGTGGCTCAGTGATAAAGACTCCACCTGCCAATGCAGAAGACACAGGCTCAATCTCTGAGGAAAATCCCATGTGCCAAGCAACTACTAAACCTATGCACCACGCCTACTGAGCCTGTGCTCCAGGGCCCAAGAGCCGCAATTACTGAGCCCACGTGCAGAAAATACAGATGCCCGTGCTCCCTAGAGCCTATGATCCACAGCAAGAGAGGCCACAGCAACGAGAAGCCGGAGCCCTGCAAGTAAAGGGTAGCTCCCCGCTCCCCGCAACTGGAGAATGCGTGAACAGCAACAAAGACCCAGCACAGCCTAAATAAATGAAGGAATTTATACATATAAATTTAAAACAAAAACAGCATTCATCAAAAAGGCTTCATCAGATAAACAGAAAACAATGTATTCATGGGTATCATATGGTTTCGATCTTCACTAAATGTATTAAACTCACCCATGCATTCATCCACTCAGCAAATGTTCACCACCCATCTCCTGGTTATGAGCTCCCATGCTAGGCAGGAGCTGGTGTAGGAGACAGTCAGTCTACACCTTGGGGCACACACACACACACACACACACACACGCTAACACACACACACACACACCAGGCCACCCAGGCACAGCAGTCCTTACACCAAAAAGTACCAAAGGCAGCCTGCATGGGAGACACAACTACCCCACAAATGCTAAGTTTCTTGCTAACAAAGCATGAACTTGTACAATGACAAAAATTTTCAAGTCTCTGAGCCTCACGATTTTTCAAACTTTTAAGAATCTTTTTTTTTTCCTCTACAGAGGCTCTACATTTTTTCTGCTGATTTACTATAAAACCCTGAACTTCAGGGTATGAAATAAGTCTTCAAAAATCCTCCTGATTAAACCATCTGCGTCTCATGACTAAATATCATATAGTTAATTTCTCTTCACCCTTAAATTATGTGTTAATACCCCCCACACAATGCCTGCAACTCTGTAAAAGGCACTTTTCCTTCCTTTGGTACAGCAAACATCCTGTAAACAATTAATGCCCGGCTCTTGTAACCAGCTGCTTTTGTTTACAGACAGGAAGGGAAACCACAAATCCTCTGAGTGGCACTGGGGAATTGAGAGTTTTGCTCCATTTCCTACCAGGCAGGTGGTTTATATGAGGGAACTAGCTATTGTTTTGGCTCTGGAGAAAAAAAAAAAGTACATTTTTCTTGCAGCGCGGCCTTCCCAAGCCGCAGACCTGGGCGGGGGCCGTCAGAGGATCAGGAAGGGGGACCTTCCTCCTCTACCCGCTGCCCAGAGAGGCCCCTCACACCTCAGCCGGAAGCTCTGCCACAAAACTGTGTCTGCAGGCAAAGGGCGGCCCGGCCCTCTGTCCCGACCAGCAGGTTCTTCAGCTGTTTCCCTAGTGAAACCGGCTTCTGAGAAAGTGAAGGCAAATATCTTCTTTCCACTGTAAAGAATACAAATATTCTCTCCAGCTCAAAAATCACCATTTCTCTGTTGACTATAAGGACACGTTTGTTAGTACTCAGGGCAAGCAAGCCAGCCAGAATCAGAGAATGACCAAGTTTTATTCTTGCATTTTTAACTTAAAAATAAAAACTCCTCTCAAAATAATGAGATGCCTCCGGGGGCCAAATCATCAGCGCAGATTTCCATTCACGCACCTGCGACCTTTGGTCTTGAGCAGCAGGGTTCCCGCCTCTTCTTGCCTTGCATCCGGGCCAGGGGCCAGTAGGAGCGCCTCCACCAATGCCAGGAGCCACGGTCACACCTCCCCATCATCAGTAGGCCAAGAACCCGAACCCAAACCTCACCCACTCCACATGGACACGCACCCAGGTCCAGATTCAAACAGCCAATCACACAGGGAGAGAACTTCTGAATCATGGGGGATTCTGTAGATGAATGTCAGATGATGCCACTTGCTCCAGGAAATGCATTCTGGACATCAGCTCACCTGTCGATGTCCAGCATTCAACACCAGTGACCATTCACCAGTACCAGTAACCAGGCCTGTCTCGATACTTGTACACACACACACACAGCCTCAGTGCTGTCTAATACCAGTGTCCAGGCCACAGCAATGTCTAAATCACAAACAAGATGTCAGCTCAGTGTTAAAACATGTGCTACAAACTTTGAGCAAATGACTGGCTGGTCAGAGGAGCCTGTGTTCACTGTGAATCAGGTTAGTGCAATGAGACTCTCAACCCGAGACATTTCCTCACCCCTCAAATCACACTGATTTCAGCGTGTCCAACACAAAGCACTGTTGTCAATCAGGGGCTTTTTATTTCCCCCCTTGGTTTATACACACACACACACACACACACACACACACACACACACACCAGTTCAGTTCAGTCACTCAGTCGTGTCTGACTCTTTGAGACCCCATGAATCGCAATACGCCAGGCCTCCCTGTCCATCACCAACTCCCAGAGTTTACTCAAACTCTTGACCATCGAGTTGGTGATGCCATCCAGTCATCTCATCCTCTGTCGTCCCCTTCTCCTCCTGCCTCCAATCCCTCCCAGCATCAGGGTCTTTTCCAATGAGTCAACTCTTCGCATGAGGTGGCCAAAGTATTGGAGTTTCAGCCTCAGCATCAGTCCGTCCAATGAACACCCAGCACTGATCTCCTTTAGGATGGACTGGTTGGATCTCCTTGCAGTCCAAGGGACTCTCAAGAGTCTTCTCCAACACCACAGTTCAAAAGCATCAATTCTTCGGCGCTCAGCTTTCTTCACAGTCCAACTCTCATATCCATACATGACTACTGGAAAAACCATAGCCTTGACTAGATGGACCTCTGTTGGCAATGTAATGTCCCTGCTTTTTAATATGCTATCTAGGTTGGTCATATATATATATATATTTTTTTCTAACTGTGCTAAGAATACTGACTCATTGGAAAAGACCCTGATGCTGAAGGTCGACAGAGGATGAGATGGTTGAATGGTATTACCAACTCAATGGACATTGAGTTTGAGCAAACTCTGGGAGATAGTGAGGGACAGGGAGGTCTGGCATGCTGCAGTCCATGGGGCCACAAAGAGTTGGACACGATTTGGCGACTAAACAACAAAAGAACACTTAACATGAGATCAACTATCACAACACATGTTTAAGTGCACAGTCCAACACTGAATTACAAGCATAACACTGCACAGCAGACTCTAGAACTTACTCCTTGTATGTGTGTGACTGAACCTTTATAGCCACTGGACTGTACCTGCCCATTTCCTCTCCTACCCAGCCCCTGGCAACCACCATCCTGCTCTGTTTCTCCGAGTTTGATTATTTTAAGTGGAATGATGCAGCTCCTGTCCTCCAGGTTCTGCTTATTTCACTGAGCATGATGTCCTCTAGGCTCATCCATGCAGTCACAGGACAGGATGACCTAACTATTTGAGGCTGAGTGGTATTCCACTGTGTATTTACCCCAGTGTTTTGTTTTGTTTTTTCTAAGTTGGGTAAAGATATGAAGAGAGAAAGAAACTGGAAGCAGAGTCCCTTCGCAGTTACTTTAACATTTAACAATATTCCTTTAACACCTCCAGCACCCAAACCCTTTCCTCAATGCTATTAGGAGCTGTTGCCACATGAAGCTTCCTGCCTGATGGAGGGAGCTGACCACTCCACAGGAGACGGGGACCAGATGTCAACAGCATATAATGGAAAAGTCTCTAGTAGGTACTGTGAGGGGACTAAGGAGGAGGCCGAACTTCAGCTGGGAGGAGAGACATGTAGAAAAAAGGGGGAAACCAGGTAACACTGAGGCAGCTGAAACACAGCAAAGGTGTGGGGAGCCAGGGGAGCTCTGTCCCCTCACCCCTCAATCTTGTCAGGAAAATTCGTACATGTGCATCCCACATTCATGCAGGCCTTCTCCTCTCCCCTGTCCCAGCCCAATGGTGAGTGAGGAAGAATTCAGGACTTGAATGACTCTGCAAACCTCACGGAAAATCCCACAAACCCCACACCACCACTCCTCATAGAGAACTCCATCAGGCCCTAAACACTCGCTTCTGAGTCTAGACTTCAGGGGACTGTGCGTACGTGCTAAGTCACTTCAGTCATGTCCGACTCTTTTCAACCCAATGAACCGTAACCCATCAGGCTTCTCTGTCCACAGGATTCTTCAAGCAAAAAAACTGGAGTGGGTTGCCATTTCCTCCCCCGTGGGTCAAACCCAAGTCTCTTAGGTCTCCTGCACTGGCCAGCAGGTTCTTTACCATTAGCGCCGCCTGGGAAGCCCTCAGGAGGGCAGGGGTCAGGTCTGCTTCATGACAGCATAGCCAGTACTAAGCACCATGTTCTTCACTCTAGAAGCAGCTGGTAAATATTTTCCAGACAGAGAAGATAGAAGGGAGGAGTAGCATGAGGGGGAAAGAAGAGAAAAGGCAGGAAAGAGGAAAGGAGAAAGCTATTGGCTTGAGCGCAATGGAGAGTAAGAACAGGGGTAGGTGTGCACCTAAGGAAAACACTGGGCATTTTCAAATGGAATTCCCACAGGACAGGCTAAGCCACAGGAAATCACCACTACGGCCTGAAAAGGCTGCACATGACTCACCCTAATATCCGCTCCACCCCAGTGGGCTTGCCTACTCTACATCTATGTCTATCACCAATGGCTTATTTGGGGACACCACCAGCCATTCCCGTCTCTCTGAGCCCCGTCAGCTGCACATGAAAGACCCACCAGTACCCCTAACAAGGCTTAGAAAAGAGCTCACACCCTTCCCACCAGCCCTTGCTCCATCCCTGCTCACAGCCTGGATATCAGTCCTATTGTCCCTCACACGCCTGCCTGCACCACCTACGCTACAGACTTGCTGGCTCTGTTGGCCCCACACCCCATCTTCTAGCTCCAAAAGGGACCCCTGCCCCTGGGCCAGCCACTCAGGGAACAACCTCTCCCCTTCACCTCAGTGGCTAGATCAGGGTGGAGAACCAAAGCAAGCTGTCTACATGTTTTCTGGGATCACGCAGAGATCTTGAGAGATGGAAGTCAGTTTCTACTGAGGAAGCTAAGCCAGGAGGATATGAGCTGCTGGCCGCCATCCTACTGATCCCATGGAAAGCGCTGAAGAACCCGGCAAAACAGAGAAGGGGAGTCAAGATACAATAGAGAAAGAGTCTCCAAGCCAGTGGTGGACCCCAGATCCAACAGCATCTAAAACATGCTATTCCCAAACCATCCCAATCACTTGAGTTGGGTTTCTGTCATTCATAACCAACAGTCCAGATGAATGTACCTGCTCAAAACTGCCCCATGCAGAACTTCAACCTCAAAATAACCTTCAAATAATTATATAAGGTGGACCCAAGCACCTTTGATCTGACCATCACAGCCTGCGGTAAACGACCTTTCCCAAACAAATATGTCCTGAGGCCTCCTGATTCTGCCCCTTTTATCAAACTGTTCCCATCATCCAAATTACCGGCAGCCTTCACTCTCACAGAACTTTTTCAGACACCTCTGGGGGGAAAGTTTCCAAGAAAGCTTCCTAGACAGTGCTTCCTCTCTATGCCTCCCGAAGATCATTGCTTATAGTTTCTGCTTTTGTTCTTAACATTTTTCAGTCTGTCTCATATGTGATTTATTTACAAAAAATTCAATTGTGAGTTTTCGATGAGCAGAAGCCTTCGGCATAGCAGGTAATCAATGAACAGTTGGTGAAATGAATACTCAAAAGTGGATAAGCTTACATTTGCCAAGGAATATGGTACAATTAATTCAAAGTCTATATCCCTTCCCATACATTTATTACATTAATTTTTTTGTAACTTTGAAGAAAAAATTACCATGACTACTAGAATGGCCTTGATGTGGTAGAGGAAATTATCCGGGATCTTTCAGTATTTCCCACAAATAAGATAAATAAGGAAGATCCCTGGGAGCCAATACACCTCCTGCTAATTAAAGCTAAAAAGCTTGAACTGCTCCATAGCACCACAAAGTCCAAATTCTCAGCCAAGGCAGCCAAGCCACCAGCAATCTCTCCAGCCAGCTTTCCAGGCCCCTGCGCTTCCACCCTTGCTCATACACGCAGAGAGTTGTTTTCCGATCGCTTAGGTAGAGGGTTCAGCAGCGGAAAGTCCTGACACTATTCCATGAACACTGCTCTCTTCGACCCAGTGTGTAAAACATAATGAATAATAAAATAATATTAACATAGGAACCAGAAACAACTTTACTATCAGAAAGACGTACATGATGAATTCATGTGCATCCCCACAAGGATACCTATTCAGGAAAATAGGGACACGGAACTCGGTATGTTCAACTGAAGCAGATTCCTGTTCTATCACTGGCTAGTCTGCAGTATCATCTGCATGAAGACAAGCAAGACATTACAAATAAGAAAGCATCATTTCTTAAGGTGGTGTTTTATGTTCATTATCTTTTTGCTGAACTTAATTTTACAGAAGTATAATGTACAATGTTGTTTAATTTCTACAGGACAGCAAAGTGAATCAGTTGTAAATATATATACATTCTTTTTCATATTCTTTTCCATTATGGTTTATCACAGGATACTGAATACAGTTCCCTGTGCTATATATAGCAGGATCTTGTTTATACATCCTATACATAGTAGTTTGCATATACCAATCCCTAACTCCAAATCCATCCCTTCCCCATCACCAACCACAAGTCTATTCTCCGTATCTGTGAGTTTGTTTTTGTTTTGTAGATACATGTATTTCTAACATAACTTAATACTTGATATCATAAGGTATTAGGCTGTCTAGCCTATTTTGCTTAGTATGATAATCTCTAAATGGCATTATTTCATTGTTTTTTATGGCTGAGTAATAGTCTCTTGTATATATACATATATACATATCATCTTTTTGTAAGATTTTTTTTTAACGCGGACTACTTTTAAAGTCTTTACTGAATCTGTTACAGTACTGCTTCTGTTTTATGTTTCACGTGGACCACAAGATTTGTGGGGTCTTGGCTCCCTGTCCAGGGATCAAACCTGCACCCCCTGCATTGGAAGGCACAGTCTTAACACTGGACCTCCAGGCAGTCCTTACCACATCTTCTTTATACATCTGTTGATGAACTTTTAGGCTGCTTCCCTGTCTTGGCTATTGTGAATAGTACTGCTATGAATTATGTTAGTTATTTTAGGAGTTGAATATTGATCCAATTTTAGGAGCACCCATGACCAAATGGAGCCTACTCACAGTCCCATGACTTCCTACACTCTCTACAGGTAGAACACAGTTCTCATTAATGATGTTAGGATGTCATTTTAAGACTGGGGGATCCTCTATTATGAAAACTTGGTGTCTTGGTAAAGCACACTCTTGCATGCTCTGTTGTGTCCAACTCAGTGAGACCCCATCGACTGTAGCCCGCCAGGCTCCTCTGTCCATGGAATTCTCCAAGCAAGAATACTGGAGTGGGTTGCCATTTCCTTCTCCAGGGGATCTTCTCGGCCCAGGGATCAAACCTGCGTCTCCTGCATCTCCTGCACTGGCAGGCAGATTCTCCACCACTGCACCACCTGGGAAGCCAGGTGAAATAGTAGTTATTAAATCAATGAAGAAAGGAAAGAATTAAACAAACCTGTGAAATTCAAGTACATTCTCTATTTTTGAAAACAGATACAGTTAGCAAGCATAATAAGCTAAGAAAGTCTACATTCAAACAAAAGACTACAGGTATCCATAAAAGATAATAATGTCCCAAATGATAACTTTGCTAGGAGTGCTGTCTCTATTCTCCTCCACTGAAAGGGACAGAACCCATTATCAGATAAATCCCTTGAATCATATTTAAATTATTACTAACATAATGCACAAGATGCAAATCTATGATGAGCTGGGCAAACCAGATAGAAGGAAAATGAGGGAGGGAAAATAAATTGGTGTAGATGTATCTGTTATAGGTTTGGCCATATCTAGGACAGAAGAAATAAATCTGTCAGTGCAAAGTTACATAATAACTATGCTGTCATGTTTGGGAGAGAAAAGGAAAGTATTATAGCTGATATGTATCAAATATTTACTAAGTGATAAGGATGTACTTCCTTAAAGCCCCATTACTTCAAATTGTTCAGATTTTAAACAGCTATGTGTCTATTCAACCAAGATATAGATCTTTATTTTATATACATAAAAATAGAAAATGCAAAAGCTAACTCCTGTAACTGATACACAATTTTGAGAAAAACATCCACTGAAACCACTTGAAATGTAACAAAAGGGACTACCCTCTCTACCCATCCGCTTAGTTTATCCCCTGTATTCAAGAAAACCTAACATCTATTGGTTTTCTCAGTCCAACATATCAGATATTTAGGTGACACTTCTAGAAGAGTCAGAAAACTGTGCTTTTCTAGAGGCTAATGCTTATTTTCTAGCTAAGTCTCTATTTTCTCCAATAAAGAAGTTATTTTACAAGCATATCTATGGAAGTCATCATAATATTATATATCATCACAGAACAATATAGGCTTTATTATACAAGCAGAGATGAAGAGGTACAGTTTCTAAGTTAAGTGGAATGTGGGCTGGGGAGAGACAGGCCAAAGGTTGAGAATTTTGCATAAATGGAAACTGATCAAAGAGGAATAATCTTTTTTTCTCTAATATCCTTTCTCCTCCTCTCCCTTCCATACTATTTCTCTCACCTCCAAAATGTCTTTCTACTCCAAAGGAGCCAACGACTTGATACCTGAGACCCTGTGCACAAATGAAAGAGTAAATAACTACAACAATGAAACAATACAAAGAGAACAAGCAGGAAGAAACTGTTCTGGGAGACTCATTCTCTATAACAAGGTTCCCTTCATCCCAATAACCAAATGAGGGGAAAAGCAGAGACAAAACGATGCTGGTACTGAACACGCAAATCTCAGGGCTTGCAGAAATAGTGGAGCACAGAGATGCGGGGCTTGGTCACTCACAGCTATTGACTTGTACACACTTCACACAGGTTCGCTGGACTGAATGAAACCTTTTATAGGCTCAAAGGAAGAAAAATGTGGTGAGCGAGCCTGGAAAAGGTAGTACCTCTAATCTATAAAAATAATAATAGTAATAAAGAGCAAACTACATAGGGAATACAGTTGGAATGATATTTCAAAACAAAAGACCAACCCAAAATGAAGATAATATTTACTTAGCTTGGCTTCATCAGCTAATTCAGAAAATTTTCATATGAAAGAAAAACACAAGAGTTGATTCCTCCTCAAAACCTTGTCTGTTTGCTTAGGACAATGATGAGGCAGGACAGTGGGGTTCGATACAGTTCTGTCCACACTGTCCTCTGCTATTTTCTCCATCACTTGGGTCCTGTCTTTATCACAATGAAATCAACTAAAAAGACAGTTATAACATAGCATGTCTAGGTTTCTCTTGTACACATCTTCAGGAGTTGACATCCAATAAGGTATTCATTCATACTTCATTGGATACTTTAATTTTATCTAGACAACAGCATCATCTCATGATGCCTCTATGACTGGGGATTCCTAATAAGAAGACCAGACGGAAATGGGGCCTCATCTCAACAGGCTCTAAAAGACTCACTCCAACCTGAGTATTCCTGGCTCACAGGAAGAGCGCCCCAAATCATCACACAAAATCAGAAAGCTGAAGAGAAAAATAAAATGGAGCAAAATACCAACTCACTAGTAACCAGCTATCCTGGATGATTTAAATTTATTTATTTATATATACATACATACATTGGGCTTCCCAGGTGATTCAGAGGTAAAGCATTCGCCTGCCAATGCATGAGACACAGGTTTAATCCCTGTATTGGGAAGATTCCTTAGAGAAGGAAATGGCAACCCATTCCAAGAATGCCTGGAAAATCCCATGCACAGAGGAGTCTGGCAGGCTACAGTCCAGGGGCTCCTAAAGATTCAAACATGACTTAGCAACTAAACAACAATAACATACATACATATGCATACATATATATGTATATACACACATATATATACATACACACATATATGCACACATACATATGCATATATGTGTATACACACACATATATACATACACACATATATACATATATTTATATGTACATACATACGTGTATACATACACATACATGTATACATAAACATGTATACACATATACATGTATACATATATACATACATATATATATAGGGCTTCTCAGGTGGCTCATTGGGTAAAGAACCCGTTTGCCAATGTAGGAGACGTGGATTCAGTCCCTGTGTCAGGAAGATCCCCTGGAGGAGGGCATGGCTACCCACTCCAGTATCCTTGCCTTGAGAATCCCACGGACAGAGGAGCCTGGCGGGCTACAGTCCATGTGGTCACAAAGAGCTGGACACGACTGAAGTGACTTAGCACACACACATGCATACACACATAAGCCTCCAAAGGCAGGAATTCTAACCCATGACAGTATAAATTCGTCCTCATTATCACCAAGATAAACTTCCTTAAAGGGAGAACAAAGAAAAGCATTGACAGACACAACAAGGTATTCTTCTGGGCAGGGAAATCCCTCTCTTCTGGAAACACCCAAGAAAAACACACTTCTGATACCTCACACACAGAAAACAAAGTACACCGCCAAGCCACCTAGCCACAGAGCAAGAACACCGGGGACACAGGAGAAGGGCACTGCTATGCAGCAGAACCGACTTCACGAGCAGCCTGACCCAGCCTTTACACTGGGGTGCATCTCCCAATTGGGAAAGACAACCGTCAGCTGTTTAAGCTAAAATCGACCAAGGCTGCAGTTATCACTGCTGAGGTGGGTCTGCACAGCTGGGATGGAGGCCTCCATGGAGCAGGAAGCAGACCTCGAAGGCCAGGGGACAAGGAAGATTATGGTATCACAGGAGAGCCTGGGACGGGAAGGGCGTGCAACTAATATGTCTCAACTTTTTTGTTACCTATAAAATACAAGTAAAAGATGTACATTGATAGGGCTTCCCAGGTGGCACTAGTGGTAAAGAATCTGCCTGCCAATGCAGGAGATGTAAGAGACACGGGTTCAATCCCTGGGTTGGGAAGATGCCCTGGAGAAGGGAACAGCTACCCACTCTTGAATTCTTGCCTAGAGAATCGTATGGACAGAAGAGACTGGTGGGCTACAGTTCTTACGGTTGTACAGAGTTGGACATGACTGAAGCAATTTAGCATGTACGTACGTACTTTGATAAACTTGATTTAAAAAAAAACAACACTGAATTTATAAACCCATTCAGTTTCAGTTCAGTCGCTCAGTCGTGTCCGACTCTTTGCGACCCCATGGACTGAAGCACGCCAGGCCTCCCTGTCCATCCCCAACTCCCAGAGTTTACCCAAACTCATGTCCATTGAGTCAGTGATACCGTCCAACCATCTCATCCTCTGTCGTCCCCTTCTCCTCCTGCCCTCAAACTTTCCCAGCATCAGGGTCTTTTCCAATGAGTCAGCTCTTCATATCAGGTGACCAAAGTATTGCAGTTTCAACTTCAACATCAGTCCTTCCAATGAACACCCAGGACTGATCTCCTTTAGGATGGACTAGTTGGATCTCCTTGCAGTCCAAGGGGCTCTCAAGAGTCCTCCAACACCACAGTTCAAAGCATCAATTCTTCAGTGCTCAGCTTTCTTTATAGTCCAACTCTCAAATCCATACATGACTACTGGAAAAACCATAGCCTTGACTAGACAGACCTTTGTTGGCAAAGTAATATCTCTGCTTTTTACTCTGCTGTCCAGGTTGGTCATAGCTTTCCTTCCAAGGAGTAAGTGTCTTTTAATTTCATGGCTGCAATCACCATCTGCAGTGATTTTGGAGCCCAAAAAAATAGTCTGCAACTATTTACGCTCAGCCTAATTATTCAAAGGACCACCTATATTTCTTGCATAAGGTACCAGGCACTGACTTAGATATTGAGGATGCATGAGGTGATGTCCCCAATGAAAGCTCCACTTTTCAGCAACTTGCATGCCTCACCTGCCCCCACACCACCCAGCATACTGTCTGTGATCCATCTCATTTCTGGAATCCTCAATTAGGACAAGCCAGGTCTAGCTCCTGCTGCATTTGGCAATTTTCCCAAAGGTCTTAAGGCAACAACCCTCAAAAGTGTAAATTATGGCCCTGCTGGCATCCTACAGGCTCGTCCAGGGGATCTGCGAGGTCAAAATACTTCCATGATGACTCTGAGACACTCTGTGCCTCTTTGGCAGCATCCACGGTACAGAAGCAACAGCATGTAAAGCTGCTGGCACGTCAGCGCAAGGCAGTGGCGCCAAACTGTGTAAGTATACGGCACAGCTGCAGTTAAAATGGTCAGTGAAAGGAGGGGCTCCTTGATAGAGAAGAAAAACAATTTTATCAAAGCTCAGTCCTGGAGTGCAAGCTTTTCAACATTCTGTGCGTGAAAGGGCAGCACACAGCAAAAGCTGCATGCCACATACAGCAGGGGTTCCCAGGAAAAACATCTGGGAGACCACACCAAGGGGCAAATGAGCCACTTTTCCAAGAAACGTCAGCTTTTACTTGAAGGCATGATATACAAACCAGGGCAATTCAGACATGGCTCTTTGGAAGACATTTTTAGAAAAGAAACTAAACCAGGGGGACTCCCCTGGCGGTCCAGTGGTTAAGACTCCTTGCTGCCAATGCAGGGGGCACAGGTTTGATCCCTGGTCTGGGAACTAAGATCCCACATGCCATGTGGTACAGCCAAAAGGTGAAAAAACGTGGAACTGACAACTTCCCTGTATACATTTTCTCACTGGTGATATAACTTTTGCAAAATGATATTTTTGCAAATATATGAAAAATAATATATATCAACATTTGAGATTTTCCAAATGGCCAACGCATGATATTCAATATCGTATATAGAATAGGGTTTTAAAAGTTCACAGATCAGGTTTCAAAATCTACATCCCAACCAACCTTTAAGAAACTACCACTTGTTTAGCATAGCATTAAAGAATCCACATTTATCTAAAAAGATATTAAAACACTCCCCCTGTGCATCTCCATTATTGTGTGGAACTGGATTTTCTTCATACATGAAAACCAAAACAATCATTATATCAGAATGAATGTAGGTATCAGATGAGATAATGCAGCTGTCTTCCATTAAGCCAGATATTAGCAATTTTTGCAAAAAATTATAAAGCGCTCTTCTCAACCAGGTTTCTTTCGTTTCAGAAAATGGTTACTTCTCATAAAACTGGTATTTACATTAACAAGCAGTTGGTTTATTATTTTTTAAATTTAATAATGATCTTTAAAATATCTTGGATTTTATTCCTAACAGAATAAATACCAAAAGATATTTGTTACATACATAAAAGCTCCTTAAAGCCCTCAATAATTTTTAAGAGTATAAAAAGATTCTAAGACTAAAACATTTAAAAAAAAAATTTTAGGACTTCCCTGGTGGTATAGTGGATAAGAATCCACCTGCCAATGTGAGGGACACAGGTTCTATCCCTGGTCCAGAAAGATTCCACATGCCTCGAAGCAACTAGGCCTGTCTGAAACAAGTTCTGAGCCCACCCTCTACAGCCCACGAGCCACCTCTACTGAAGCCCACGCGCCCAGAGCCTGAGTTCTGTACTAAGAGAAGGCCCAGCATTGAGAAGCCCGCGCACTGCAGTGAAGAGGAGCCCCCAGTCGCCGCAGCTAGAGAAAGCCTGCACGTAGCAAAGAAGACCCAGCGCAACCAAAAATAAACACTTTTTAAAAATTTCTTTAAAAAATAAATAAATAAAAGTAACCTTTAGATGGCAACTCACACAAGAAAACAAAGTTGAGAAAAAAATTTACTTGCTTTCTTTAAAGCAAATAAACTAACATTTCTTAATCATCAGAGAATAATGCAAAAACAGCAGTTCCACTTTACTCATTTAGCCAAATAACGCACTTACTGAGGCTTCTCTTTAGGGACAGACAAATGGTTAAAGTATTTAAATATTTGGGTCTCCGGTAATCTCCTACAAATTTCCCAAATGATTAGTCTTGTCTGACAAAACAGCACACTGTATGTAAATTCACCCAATTAGCTCACTGACACTTGTACATTCTCCTAAATTCACCAGCATTCACTGCACTGTCTTCTGCCACCACAGGCTGAGAGACTTCTTGTTGAATTATTGATTTTCTGCCAATTAATTACCATAGTAAGATTCAGTTAGGCTAATCTCTGTAGAAAAAAATTTTTTCCAGTCCCAAGTTGCTTGTATCCGTTAGCATCTGTTGAAGAATCAAAACAATAACTGGAAATCTAAGGATGAAATAGATACTGAATCCTAAAAATACCCTTGATATAACTAACAAATAACTCAGTTGTCAGACACTTAATTGGGCAAAGAACCTATTTTCCACTGGATTTCAGACTTGGCTGTTTTTCACTTAGATCTTTTCTCAGTTCTCTGACAATTCAACGTCACTACGGGATCTTAGAATGAATCCGTTGTACTAAACTCAGCCCAAGACTATAAGCATGTGCCTAAGTTTTCACTGGTAAAAGTGGGATGCTTTAAGTCCGTGAAGATTAACAAAGAACATTCATTATCTTAGGAAAGCATGGCTTCCCTGGTGGCTCAGTGGTAAAGAATCCTCCTGCCCATGTAGGAGATTGGGGTTGGGTCTCTGGTGGGGACCGGGGAAGATACTCTGGAGAAGGAAATGGCAACCCACTCTAGTATCTTGCCTGGAGAATCCCACGGACAGAGGAGCCTAATGGGCTCCAGTCCATGGAGTCACAAAGAGTCGGACACAACTGAGCGACTACACAGGCACACAAGAGAACATTCTTGAAATAATACTCCCACAGCTAAGTGGACACTCTTGCAGCAGCTCAAGACTCACTACTTTAGGACTGAGAACCTCAAGCAATACAGTAAGGTCATCATTGCACAAGCAGAGGCTTCCTCTGCAGGTCTCTGTAGCCCACGTAGAGCATCTGCAATCCAGGGATGCCAGCCCCGTGCATGCCTGGAACATCATCTCTCCACCCCCTCACGCCAAGGCAACAAGGTCCCCCGACACTGTATGGGACCACACAGTGGGACAAGATGCCGTCCTCGTGGCCCTACACTCTCCCACCCCTATCGCAGGGGTTTGATCAGGCCTGCTACTCACAGCCCCAACAATTTATCTCAAGAATGCCCATCGTGGCTCTTCTCAAGTTCTCTAAAATGTGGCTGTCACCAGTTTGAGCTGTGAGATTCCATAAGGCTCGATTTACTTTTGTGCCCAACAGGAGGGTGGAGGAAGTAAATGATTTAAGCCACAGTTCAAAACCTGAAGAAAGAGAAAGAAGAAGAAAAAGAAATACAACTCAGCGAAAGCATCAATATCAACGAAACTGCAAGGGGGAGAGGGACATTTTGAGTTCATACACATTCTTTTCTAGAAAGAGGAAGGTATAGAGAAAAACACAATGGACTTGATGTCAGATGCTAATGCAGAGCCCAGCCCTACCAACTTCCTGAAAAGGAGCCTGGCTCCCCGAAGCTGGCAGGATTTGGCCCAGGTCACAGAAGTTGTCACACACAAGGTCATGGCTGCCTTCCCTCCTACACATGCACCATCGCAAAAGAGGAAAAACTCTCTTCCAACTAACAGCATACCGAAGTCACAAACAGCAAACTCATTACCAGGCACTAGAGGAAGCAGAGTAGAGAGAGAAGCAAGCCCTGAAAGAGAGAACTGAAATGCATCATTTAAACCACAACAGTACAAACAGGGCCAGCTGTGCTCTGTACAGCTCTCCTCCATACAGTTCACAAAGAGGGACTAACCCTTGAACAAGCCGAAAGTCTACTTAAAGGCAAAGCCGGTGAGTCAGAACTTAAAGGACTGGGGTTGTTTTCAGAGATGGTGGCAGAGTGGTCTCCATCTCTCCTGGACGTGCTGGCCCCTCCGGTGTCCTGTGTGAAGGTTTCAGCCCTAATGGGAAGGAGGAGAAAACAGCCAAGGGCATTTGACTGGAAAGACTTAGTAAAACAAAAATGAGTAACACTGCCTATTACAAAAATACTACACACGTGATTCTCTGCTTCCCTGACCAAACTGGAAAATAGTTCAACTGTTTACATTTCAGGGAGGTGGTTTAAAAAAAAACAAGGAAAAAAGAAGAGCTGAAATTTTCCACGCTGGTGAGCATGGGGTTGGAGTCAGTCCTAAGCAAGGGGACAAGTTGGCCCTGTGCTGCCTGTCACCTTTCTCTACCCCAGGTCTGCCGGGGCGCAGGGGACCAGGGGGACGGGGTCGGGGCCAGGGGGATGGGGTGGGGACCAGGGGGACGGGGTGGGGGCCAGGGGCTCCCATCGGCCCAGACAGGACAGCAGGCTGTGTGGGGACCTGCCACGAAGGCGCTCCCAGGGCGCAAGGCTGCGGCTGCCTCCAGCTGGGTCTCCAGACAGACACCAGCTTAACCTTTAGCCTGGCCCTGCCTGGCTGTCTGGCACCTCTGCCTTTTGGCCTTAAGCCGTCTCAGTGCAGTTTATACACTGGTGTGGCTCTCCCTCAGTCTTCGAGTCTCCTTAAGAGAGGCCACAAAAGGACTAAGTCTAAGAAAGTCAAAAAGGGATGGTCCCTGATAGACATGAGATGAGCAAATGCTTCAGGGTCCTTGCACCAAGACTCCAAGCTGAGCAGGTAGTCAGTGATGGAGGTGATTTTCGTTTAAACTACCAATGGGCCTGGGTTACAAATCTAAATGATCCTTACTCCAGAGGATCCAAAGTCACAGGAGAATTTCATTTACTAGAATATATTAAGTGAGACTCTTCTTTAAGAAAATAGAAATGGTAACAGCTGAGGTCTCCAAGCCCCGCCTGCCGGGAGCAGCCACTTCCATGGGTGCTTCTAGAAGAGGGACATCCTCCTAATTCAGTGGACTAATCAGTGCTGGAAAGTGGCCACCAGAATCAGGGGGAAAAGATGACGTGATTATCTATTTCCACTAACTTACTGCAAATAAACCAGCAGAGAAAGAGAAGGAAAAGAAGTAAAATTATCAATTCTTAGACACAGACGTGCACACACACTCTTAGAGGCTGTCTGATAGCAAGAGAATATTTAGCACAGACATTTGCAGACACTTACTGTCTGAATTAAAATGGGAAGCTGCAGAGATGGAAGTCGGTGAATAATTAGCAATGAAGACAATCTGACTCTGCTCTCTGCCAGATACAATTACTTTCGCTCCATCTCAGGGAGGTAAACGCGTCTAAACTGGTAAAGCTGAAAGGGACCACCTGCCACTTGTTTTCCAAAACAATTGTGGGCCACCTAAAATGCTCACATCTAAAAAATAAGTCATATTCTATAATAAATCAAGACTGCTGATCTTAATTCAAAATAGCCTTTGGTTTATATGTGAAAGTAAAACTAAAGCTGGTTTAGCAAGCTGTCTCTGCACTTCTGGCCCTATGGCATCAGCAGACTAAGAAAAACTTCCTGAATCATCAAAGAAAAGAATGTTTATTGTTGACGGAAAAACTGGTCAATTGATAAGTCTTCAAGAATTTAGGGAAAAAATGTTCTTTTTCAGAACTTTTCCAACTATTCCTTAAAGAACCTTAGGAAACTAGCAACAACTAATTTCTGATATAAAATAGAGCACTAATATTTCAAACTTGAGTTTATCCTTTCTGTATGTTCTGAGAAAAAGAAGGAAAAAAAACTGAAATGAAAATGCCTCTCTCCTTAAATCATGTTTGGACTTCTCTGTTGTTTTACAACTAGAAAAACAGAAGAGGAGACAAAGACAGTTACAGATAAAATAAGTTCCTTGTAATTTTTTTAAGATTTTTTTTTTTTTATGTGGACCATTTTTAAATTGAACTTGTTACAATATTGTCTCTGTTTTACATTTTGGACTTTTGGCTGTGAGGCATGTGGATCTTAGCTTCCTGACCAGGGATCAAACCTACATCCTCTGCTTCAGAAGGCAAAGTCTTAACCACTGGACCACCAGGAAAGACCCAGCTCCTTTTAATTCTTAACATCAAGAGACTTTCCGTTTCTTGAAGACTTCAGACCTTCAGGATAGCGGCCCAATCCTAGGGCTGAACTTACACAGGTAAATCTAAATTGACTTCGGAAAATCAGACACCAGTTCCAAAATGACTCTGAAGGCGTGTTTTCTCTGGGGCTACTTAGAGGGTCACACTTCATCCCACACACTCACAGCAAATACAAAAACAACTTGTTTAAGAAAAACAAGGCGATGGCTTTCTAGAAAGTTCAAAATCGAACATTCTACCCTCTCACCAAGATGTCTGTAAAATGTCACGCCGAATTATCTGGTCAAACTCTCATATGACAGTCAAGACATGCAAGTCTGCTTAATGACAGCAGTAATGATGGGCTGAATACACCAGGTCCTTGCTGTGGCCTGGGCCAGGCTACGCATTCAGCCTATGGCTAAAACGTCAGCCCTCCTTTTGAGATATTCTGAGCATCAGCAGGACATTAACTAGGGGGGTTCTTTTCAAGGTCTGACCCACAGACTACATTACAGTTTTGTAAAAAGTAGCTCTGTAAACTAAGGAATTCTGAAATCACTCTTAGGAAAGGTTTACTATCTCCAGGGTGCTTTTCATAAAGTGATCTCTTATGGTTTCACTAAACTGGTCAGAGAGAAACGTTCCAAACTGTCTATAAAATGTTTCTAGGCATCTTGAAAGTTATCAGAGCGGCAAGAATTTTCCAACAAGTTGTCAAAATAAAAGGAAAAGATAGAAATTCTCAGCCAAACAGAGAACAACATAAAGATATCCCACTAAAGAAAAAAAAAAAAAAAAAGACTCCTCCCTGTGAAATAAGTAATATTCAGAGCTAGAAGGATGAGCTTTTGAAAACCTGACTTTTAGCAAGCAAATATCTGGACCACCTGACCCAAGGGGTGTCTTCTCTCTGTGGACACATCAAGGGCAGAGACCCCGCCTAGGCAGGCACGTTGAGCTCAAGGGAATGGTCAGCACCAGCGCACACAGGGAAACTCAGGCCCCTCTGTCAACCCCGTTCAGCTGCTGCTGACTGACCCTCTGCCCAAGGGCGGGACCTCTGACCTCCGGCCCCAGCCTCCCATCAAGCACCAGGCTGGTTCCAGTCCCATTATTTCTCAATACCCCACTCCCCTTTGGTTTTCCAAACCCCTCACTCCATCGCCCCCTCCCACGACCTCCCCCTATCTACACAAAAAGCGAGTGTAAAACATGAACCAAAGGAGACGCAAAAGGAAATCATAGCTAGAGCCCAAAGCAGCAAAGTCCAAGAAGTGGGTCACAGGGGGAAAGGGAATGAATAAAACTGAATAGCTGGTCTCAGAAGAGAATGAAAACACACGAAGCTGAGTGTGGGAGCTGGTGTCCAAGATCATGGATCAGGGGAGATGCTGGCTAGCACTCGGGGGGCCGGCGCAGGGGTTCCCACGGCAACCCCACGCTGAGCTCCGTGGCCACACATCCCAACAGCTCTGTCTGGAGACCATGCAGTATAACTGACTGCTGCTCCCCAAATTCCATCCTCAGTCTCCTCCTGGAAGAACTGCCTTGGATCAGGGCCGAAGGGAGAGGAGTTCAATTCCCCGTTTCCCACCTTTGCTCTAACCAGTCACCCCTCACACCACGGGGTGCAGGTTCAATGAAGTCCCCTGCCCAGGATACCCAAATCCATGGATGCTCAAGGCTCTCCCAGACAGTGCTCCGCACCCACAGAGCCCCACAGGCACAGAGCCCACGGACATCAAGCCCACTGTTCAACAGCTCCAGTTTCTCCCAGGCTGACGACCCTAAATGCCCTCAGCCACCTCAATTTAATAAGTGCCCTCTTTTTATTTTCACCACACTGCACAGCATGTGGGATCTTAGTTCCCAGACCAGGGACTGAACCCGTGCCCCCTGCTTAGCAGATTGATCCATTAAGCATGGGTCCTTAACCACTGGGCCATCAGAACAGTCCCAAATAAGCTCTCTCTGAGAGCTAGTCAGAGTGCCTCCTAAAATTACCTAATACCACTTAACTTTTAGAAAAGCTTCCAGTCTGAAAACCAGGCAGAGAGGCAGTAAGCCAGGATGCTCAGAGCAGATAGCGCCCAAAGCTCCCTCAGGCAGTCCTGGGGCAGTGTGGCCCTCGGGGCCAGGGCAGGGTTCATCCCGTTGAATCAAAGTCTCTGGGGCGCGGCCTGGGCATCCCACTCATGATTCCAGTGTGCGGCCAAGGGCGGTCCCACGAAAGAAACATGAGCAAAGCCCAGCTCCGATCTGAAAGCAACAGGTTCCTGCTTGGCACTCACACTGTCCATCACTGAGTCACCTCACTGGCCACTGTTCACTTCGTACAAATCCACCCTGCTGGTGGAAATCACTGCTTGACTGGCCAGGGAGGGGTCAGGCTGGGTCTCAGGGTTGTTTCTGGCCACAGTCCCTTTCATTCATACAAAGAATACTATCTCCCTTGCATTTAATTTCCAGAGAGCACAAAGCCTTGGGGCAGCAGAAGACTTACTCTAATCAACTGCCTAAAAACATTACACCATCAAAGAGAAAAATGCCCAAGTCTGGGTCCCTAAGCACAACTGAAGATGTAGTGAAAAGTTTCAACCTGAAACAACTGCCCTCCACCCCCACCCCCTACCCCCACCCCCCGCCCCACACCACGTGGAGGAGCAGGGCCCAAGGACAGGCAGAGGTCAGGAGCACACCACTCGGTGTGCGCAACCGTCACTGCTGCCAGAGGGTGGATCCTGGCTCTTCTCAGCTGTCACCTTCCTCATAAGGGGAGAGGCCGGGTGGCCGGACACTCTCCTGCAAGCTAACTAACCTCATTCTCTCCAACTCAAGCTGGGCTTGAGAGTAATCTATTGTGCTCCCACCACAATAGGGGTTGGCAGAATCCTGACTTTAAGATACACTGTCTAAAGTTAAGTTTTCCATGAGGGGCTGCGGGATGGGGAGGGACTATGTTCATATATATTTCCATCCATCAGACTAGAGTCTGTGTAGCAACGACCTTTTCCCTGCTCAATGAACATGCTCTCAAAATAAAAGAGGAACATCTGACTTTCAGAGACATTTGCAATTTGAGTTGTATTCTTTTTAAAAATGCAAAGGAAAACTCCTAGTTTCATTATGAATGGATCCACAAATACTAGCAACCTCAGCACCGACTCAGTCAGTGTAAATGTGCACACTGCCTTCCATGGGGGCTGGCACATTCCACTGTCTGCAAGTTTCACCGCTGCTTTTACAACTGCTCTGATTCCCTAATGATGCTCAGAGAGGGCTACTTGAATGAAGAAAAGTTATTTATAACACCAGGTCTTAAGCTGGGGGTGGGGGTGAGGGAGGTGCCCACACACAGAGGAAGCGGGGGAGAAAAGCCAGAAAGGTCTTCCTTAACACCCACCAGATTCCAGTCAGTCAAGGAGCGAGTCTGGAAGCAGACCCACTCATGCTCCATTCGAACAAGCCCAGAGCACGGTGCCGTGTTCTGAGTTCACCTCTCTCTGTCTTACTCACCTGTCTTCCCTAATGAGAGAGCGCCAAACATGAACAGCATTCCTGGGAACAGTCTTCCAACATTCTCACGGCTCCGGGAAAACTGTCCCACGTGTTTACTACGTGAAATGAACTCTGTATTTCCACAGCCGCTGCTGCGTGGTTTGCTAAAAGTAACTCAAAGTCGGCACTGGACCGAAGCAGAGTACGGCTGGGTCCCAAATGGCAAATCGGGAAGGACCTTAACATCGTTCTTTGGTCACTGAACTTATTCGTGCGAACAGGAAACATTTAAAATCGGTCCCAGAAAAATAAACTGTTAATGCATTGCTTGTTGGTCTTCCTTGGTGGTTGAATGGTTAAGAATCTGCGAGCAAATACAGGGGACACAGGTTCAATCCCTGGTCTGGAAAGATCTCAGATGCTGAGGAGCAACTAAGCCCATGCACCTAGAGCTCCCACCCTACAAGAGAAGCCTCTCCAACCAGAGAAAGCCCGCACACAGCAACGAAGACCCGGCACAGCCAAAATTAAATAAATAAAAAACATTGCTGTTTCACCTTTTTAGGGTCAACTAACGTCTTCTAAAGTAGCTATGTTCATACGGAGAAAGGGAATGCTGCTTGACTATTTGACTTCAACAAAAACCTATGAAACGAAGCTTATCTGTTTGGAAAAACACGATATTAAAGAGCTTCCATGGTGGCTCAGATGGTAAAAATCTGCCTGCAATGCAGGAGACCTGGGTTCAATCCCTGGGTCAGGAAGATCCCCTGGAGAAGGTGAATGGCTACCCACTCCAGTATTCTTGCCTGGAGAATCCCATGGACAAAGGAGCCTGGCGGGCTACAGTCCATGGGGTTATAAAGAGTAGGACACAACTCAGAGCCTAACATTTTCTTTCAAGATATTAAAACAATCGCTAGAGGGAAGGAGAGTTTGGAAGAGGCCTACTGTTAGTGAGGAGGGCGTCTTCCATATGGCTCTGGAATTCTTTCCTCCTGAGGTGGAGCAGCTGATCAGATGGGGCAGCAGCTCCCCCAGACCCAGGGCCCCAGGTGGGCCCCATGCTCTGTGGGGACATGGCCTAACCCTGAGACTCTCTAAGCAGAACCGCTTGGTTTTCACCCCAAGCTGAGCCCTCCAACTTAACCTCCACCAGTGACAAATGAGTATTTTGGCCTTTACTATTACTTTGTGTATAGCTCCCAATTCCATCAAAGCCTGGGAGGGAGAAGAGGGCGCTACTTACTGTCTGTCAGAGACCCCGACATCTGTGAATGTGTGACAGCAGCGATTCCATTTTCCAAAAGGACACTGAGATCTAGCATTCTTGAGCCTTGGAACACAGCTAAAATTAACATGTGGTATCTATAAACACACACACCGCTCCATCAGGGGAGCTGAATTTGCATCACGGTTGGTTTATTTGCAAGTTGGCTGTTAAAATATATTAGAAAAGGTTACAATTTTAAAGAAACACTTATATCCTCATTCATTCCACAAACCTGACTGTTAGGTCTAAGAACTGTGCTGAAAACCGGGCCAGTAAGGCGGTCAGCTGGTCTCTGGCCCCCAGAGCCTGCAGGCTGCCTGGGAAGAGAGGCAAGCCCCAGGCAGGCAGAGTGAGCTGCAGTTATGTGCCAGGTGAGGAAGACGAGAACGCGTGGTGAGGGCAGGACTGAGTCCAAAGCCAGGAAGGGGGTCAGAAAAGCGTGGTCAGCACTGGTCTCACTGGAGAACTGAAGGATGAGCAGAGATGAGCAAGCAAGCACAGACTGAAAAGTCAGAGAAGTGGCCACCCCCAGGGAGAAGCACTGCAGGACGAAGGCTCTGGGTGAGAAGGTGCAAGTGTGGAGGATGGATTCAGCAGAAGCTAGGCAACAACGGCCTCTGGGTTGGCCCGGAGGCGTCTGGACTTCAGGATTTGATCTGGGAGTCAAAAGAATTCAGGATACCGGTACAGCCATTCAGGCAAGAGAGATAACCTCTTGGCTTTGTAGTAGCAGTGAAGACTTTAGAAATTTCAGAGGAGAACTCCAAACTGAATTCCTTCTAGACAGGCTAAATCTGGGGTATCTGAAAGAAAACTTTTGTAAGGCAAATAAACACCTCATTTCACAAAACTGTTCTCTGCAATAAGATCTTCACATCTCTATTTTCTTGGGTTTATTTTTTTTTTTAATGGACCACTTTTAAAGTTTTTTATTGATTTGTTGCAGTACTGTTTCTGTTTTATGTTTGGGTTTTTTGGAGACATGTGGGATGTGGGATGTTTTTTGGAGACATGTAGGATCTTAGCTCCCAACCAGGGAGTGAACCCGCATCCCCTGCAGAGAAAGGTCAAATCCTAACCACTGGAAGGACAGGGAAGTCCCCTCCATTTTCTTAAAGCCAGACACATTGCCTGTGCACTGCCACCAGTCCTGAAATTGACAAGGCTTTCTGATCACTGCACCTTCATCCTCAACCTGGCCCTGAACTCCCAACTGTCTTTTCCTGGCTCTCAAAGGGTAAGAGACCTGTTGCTCCTTTGTGCCACTGTCCCTTCAAAAGACAACTTGTGCCCAACTCAAAGACACCTGTTGTTCTTTGGTTCATCCAAAAGGCATCAGTAGAGACTGGTGAGCCAGACTCAGAGATGAACCAGGACAATCAGCCTTCAGAAGCATCTCAACTCTGAAACTGTCCCTGACCTCTTGGGATGGAGGTGGTCAGTGTGATGCATTCTGTAAAACAAGTTTATTCTCTGGCTAGAAGCTGGTCCCTGAGTTACGTGACATGCCCACCCCAAATAAAAGACTTCTCAGCCTTGGGATTTTTAGCCTGCTCATTTAAATTTAATTCAACAATTGCTGACTGGGCAATTTCCTGGATGACCTGAAATCTATCAGATCTTGTAACATCACTTCGCAGAACAAACAAGGGGTACAAGCTGTCCGCTGGGCGAACAGCACAAGGTCACAGGCTTTAATACCTGGACTGCAACAGAAAGCTGGGGGGTAGGGGTTCCAGACGTGGATTACAGATCCATTGTTTATAAATTACCCAGGGAGCTGCAGTTGGTCACCTGGAGCACAGCAGGCTGCAGAGTTATCTACTCTGCCAAAGCCAGTAACAGCTCCACGTTCCATGGTGGACCTCATCCAATGGCTGTTTCCTGACACCTTGTATCTCCCACGAACTGCACCACTTGGCAGGAGGATTCAGGACAACAGAATTGCAGACAGTTTTTCAGCAAAGCTCTGCCAAGAATTCTGGCCAAGGGCAAACTTTTACCTGTTGCCGGAAGTTGCATCACCTTCTGTACACTGAATGAATGCATGCGTGCTCAGTTGTGTCAGACCTGTTGCGACCCCTTGGACTGTAGCCCACCAGGCTCCTCTGTCCGTGGGATTCTCCAGGCAAGAATACTGGAGTGGGTTGCCATTTCCTCCTTCAGGGGATAGTCCCAATCCAGGGATCGAACCTGAGTCTCCTGCATTGCAGGCAGATTCTTTACCCACTGAGACCCAGGGAAGCCCCTCTGTATGTTATCAGATCACAACGTGCTAGCAGGTCTGGGGGGACCCACAATCCATGGTGTGCGTCCCTGGGTGCCCACTCTTTGAGTGGCTTGCTAACAAGAAGCAGCCTTGAACGCTTCTTGTCTGGTAAGGGTGGCTGCTCTGATCCCTTTGGGCCCTAAGATAACCCCCCCTGGACTCCCAGCAAGCAGATCCAGGTAAAACAGCTTCCTGTGTGCAAGGCCTAAGTGTCCCAGGAAAACGAATGTCACCACATGCACCAAGGCTGGAGGGAGGCCACAGCACAATCTCAGCAGGCTCTGCAGAAATGCACCACTGAAAAGTCCTCCCCAAACCATGCAGTAATCCCATCTTTACGTTGGCATCTCCTGTCTGAGATAAGAAGCACCTTCCTAAAGGTAGGTGAGATGTACTGGATGAAAAATCTAACAACAAACTGCACTAGGAATTAGAAAGCAAACGCTTGGGCTTTGCTTGCATCTGTGCAAGGCTCTTGCCAGAACCATGGCAATAATCCAGGCCAGAGTTTATCGCCTCTCTTGGCCTCAACTGGCTCTGAAAGCAAGACAATAATCCCTCATCAGCCTTGCCAGGGATGCGGAGAACTTTCAGCTCAGCTCTGGAAGGAACTATAAGCAGGACAGCCACTATGAGTTTCCAGTGTTGCTTACGGCTATCCCCCACCTCAAGAAAAACCAACGTCTCTTTGCCTATCTGTGAGGTGCTGTGTTAAACAGAATTAGAAGGCACAATCTGGAAACAAAAAGCATACAATTAACTTTACCCTCCCTAATAAGGTAGGGCCAAAATCAACACGCCCTTTTATTTTCAATCAGGCATTTCTAACGTATTCTGGTTGCTTTGTGCTTGTAAGGGCAAGACCGCCTCATCCTGGCACATGCCCGACCCCCGGTGAGGTGGAAGCTGTGAGTGGGAAGGGTGAGGGGGTGAGTTGCTAGGATGACGGCATCAAACTCTCGCTGCCTGAAACTGACTTTTGCTTTTTCTCTGTTGCCTGGCCGGGGGGGGGGGGGGGGGGGGCGGTGTTTATACAATTTCCTAAAAGAGATGACAATCTATGTTAACGAGAGAGACTGCTGGACGACACAGCCAGGTCTGAGCTGGCCAAGCAGCAAGCAGAGGCTGGTCCTGAGCCCCTACTGGTGCCAGAACAGGAGGCCCAGGGTCACATCAGGAAGGAACAGAAGCCTCAGGACACACCACAGCCCTGCAGCTAGCCGGAGGGAACACGATCATCCTCCCAGGCCTCTCAGGCTGGTTATGTAACGTTCCACAGAATCGTGCAGGCCTCTATAAACACAGTTGTTTTCCACGACAAAAATACTTCCATTCCTCCCTGAGCATAAGGCGAGGAACCTGCTTCCTGCGGCTGGCGGTGGCCGAGACAAACCCACAGGGAGGGAGAGGGCTTCAGCTGTGGTCCCCAGCAGCGCTGCTAAGGAAAACAGCAGAGTCCAGGGCAGGCCAGAGCCAGTGAAAATGGGATTCAGCCACATCTGAACACCAGACTGCCCTGCCAAAGCCAGGCATGATGGAGACCACCCTGTCCCATGGCTGTGGTCTTCCAAGCAAGGCGCAAAGCCCCAAGGGCCCCAAAGACTCTCAAGAGTCCATGCGCAAAGTTCAAGGAGGAGTTTGAAGGGGGATTTAAGGAATCAATTTCCAGATCTCCACCTGCCAATGAAAGGACACTCCTATCTTCCCAACAGCTCCCCTCTCACAGAAATCTTATCCTGATGCATTGTTCCAAAGTTCGGAAACCTCTGAGACACCAAACAAAGGGGGTAATTCAAAATAATGATTATCAGGGAGTCTCTTTAATGATTAACCACAACTGCTTGAACTCAGAAAGGTTCCCAATTTTATGCCTAAGCATTTTTCTGTTAGGAGCAAAATTTCGCCCATTTGGAGATGCTCTGGATTCAGAGGGGGAAAAAAAAAAAATGAGAAGAGTAGGTTAATGATATGAATTCTCCTAAGAATACCTGGAATTTTTTCCCAAAATGTCAAACTGTTAAAGCCAAGCTAGAGATATAGCACAGATAACAAACATACTTGAAGTACATACAACTGGTTAATCACCTATATAAGGTGGTTAAAAATCAAAATGCAAAAATTCTTTCAAGTCATACTGCCAAAGATGTATCCCAACTAAGTCAATTCTCATATTATTTTCATCTTATTTAATGTTTAATATTTTCTACTTCTTGTTCACAAAAATAAATCATTTGAACCTGTGATTTTTTAAAAAAAGGTCGGAAATCAACTTAAAATGTAAGTTGACATTACTTACATAAAACGTAAGACACATATGCACTCCCATGGGAAGGAGTACATAGTTTATAAAAGATTATTTCAGAAGGTACATGGACAAAAACACTGGAAGATGGTGCCCTAGAGACACCCCTCAAATGAGGGGGTCAGGGCAGCAAACACAGGTTGCAGGGCACTGGGGAAATGTCACTTCCAGAAAAAGACGATGAGCCTGTAAGTCTGAAGGAGACGAAGGGGGGTATTACAAGCAGAGAGGGATGAGGCAAGGGAGAGAAGCGGGGGTCTCTGAGCTTGGAGGGCAGGTCAGGGCGGAGCGGGCTAGTGGGCAGTGAAGGACTCACACGCCGTGCTGAGGGGCACAGACCACATGTCAATATCCAACAGAAGTTTTCAGGCAGGAGTGTGTCGTAACTGACTCGCTGCTTCTACAAAGCAAGCACTGGGCGACCATAAGAAGGATGAGATGGAGAGGGTGAGAACTCCCAACAGAGAGGTCAGTTGCTGGACAGTGATGTCCAAGAGAGCCGTCCACCAGCTGGACAGTGACGTCCAGCACAGCCGGGAGTGTCCTGCGGTGCCCGCCAGTACGGCAGCCACCAGCCACACGCGGCTCCCCAGCAGCTGACACACGGCTCGTGAGGCTGGGGAGCTGAGTTTCCATTTTCAACTTTAACTACTTTCAATGTAAACGGGGACATGTGACTAGTGAGTACTATAGCGGACACAGAGGCTAAGGAGCTACTTCTAAGACGAAAAATCTGTCCAGAAGTAAGGCAGGAGCAGGGGAGGTGAAAGAGATTCAAGAAGTACTTCTGAAGCAGAAGACGATGGTGACCCACTGGACTGAGTGGCGTGAGGACTGAGCTAAAGAGGACAGCAAGGCTGGTCTAACCAGAAGACCAGGCTGGTGCAGACAGCAGAGTACTGGGAAGAAGAGAGTGTACAAAGGGTTTATGGGGAAGACAAAAGCTCCAGAATGGGCTCATCTACTTTGAAATGTATCAAGATTCTCCAGGGAAGATGGCAAGAAGGTGGCAAGAAAAAGGTCAGACAGGTAAGTCTGTAGAGGTCTCTATCACAGAGACAGTAAGACAGGCTACAAGGAGGGTAGGGTCCCCCAGAGGGAGAAGACCAGAGGACTCCCAACACTTCAAAGGTACCGAGGGCAGGAGAGTGCATGAATGGCAGAGGGAAAATGGCTAGACGTACCCAGAGAAGCAAGGCGAGAAAGGGGTGCCAAGGAAGCTGAGGGGAGGAAGATGAAGGTGTGCCAACACATGAGGGTGTCCACCGGGGTCAAGCAGCGGAAGCACACAGGACAGGCCTGTGGGCAAGCTGGGGCTTCTCGTGAGGCTGGGAGCTGCAGAGTGTGGGGGAGGACAGACGCTGGATGGGAAGGACCAGAGGGATGGGAGCACTCGTGCATGCCAGGAGCGCGGCCAGGCCCTGGCACTGCCGTCATGGGGTCACAGGGGAGGTCACAGTGATACCCAGATGCACCTGGGGCCCTCAGGCCCCACCCTAACACCAGCCACAAGACTCTCATCAGCGTAACTTCCTCTTCTAGGTCCTAACAGAAGCATTCAGAAAGGTAGGTAGCTACCTGTTTCCGACTAAGTAAAAGGGTATCCAGCAAAAGACACCTTTGAAATCCAGGAAGTTAAGTGACCAGGAAGTTTAACAGGAATGAACATGAAACTCCATCCACAAAATGTCTCTGGTCATCCTATACCTGTCAGCTACCTACTCTCTCTTTACATCTGATGAATGGTACTCCTCAAGCTAACTGACTTGACTCCATACAGGGATTAATTCCAGCCAGCAGAAGAACGCAGTGCACAATGCTTCCTCAGCCAAGTTCAAGATTCTTCAAAGGACTCCAGAAGGCTGTTCAGCTTGAGGGAACCTCCCCCACAAGATTCCAGCCAAGTTTCTTCCAATCAACTTTGTCTCCAACCCTCCAATCACTCACGAGTGCTAAGTCATTTCAGCTGTGTCCGACTCTTTGAGACCCTATGGGCTGTAGCCCACCAGGCTCCTCTGTCCATGGGATTCTCCAGGCAAGAACACTAGAGTGCAAGAACACTGGAAGCCCTCCTCCAGGGGCTTCCCAACCTAGCGCTAGAACCCAATCACTCATAAAAGGAATACTAATCCTTGAAGAGATCCTTGATTTTGGGTGTTTTGGCTTAAGCTGGCAGGCAGTAGTATCTGTTTCCTCGCCAGAACATCCTCTCCTGTGCTTTTAGCATGCCCACACATGAGGTAGGTGCCTCAGCTCACACTAGGTACTCAGTAATGCCAATGAGGAACAGTGACTTGAAGTCACTGGGCACCTACCATGTGCCAGGCAAAACACTTGCACAAGCATCCTCAGTGATGTCAAAACCAGCTTTCACAACAGGCCACGTTCCACCACATTTAGAGACATGGTGGTCCAGTGGTCAAGACTCCACACTCCCAACACAAGCAGCACAGGTTCAATTCCTGGTCAGGGAACTAAGAGACCACATGCCAAGGCCATGGTCAAAAATAAAAAAAAAAATTAAAAAAACATTAAGAGACGTGCAAACCAAGTTGCAACTCACCAAGGTGGTAGTGAACTCTGATTCAAACTCAGAGTTTGAAACTCAGGGTTGCCACAGCGCCCAAACCACTGTGGTAGGTACTCAAGAGACAGGCTGAATAAAGGTGCACCACACTTCACACTCATCCCACTGAGATTACACTGATTTTCTAAATACAATTTCAGAAACTACAATTTTAAAAAAAACTTAGATATAGGATCTCTGATTTTCTACTAATCCATCACCACCCCCCCCCCACACACACACCCACATGCATGCATGCAGGTACTGACTGTTCTCAGAGCCAGAGACGGTCACTGCGTTCTGACCACTGGGGAAGGCTGCTCCAGACACAGCATGTTCAGACCACACATCTGTGCCACAGATGTGGCATGCTCACAAGTGAAATAAATTCAAGGGCACTAACACTGCACGTATTTTAGAGGCATCTTTCATAACAGCACGAGAATGGACTTCATAATTGATTAATACTCTTCATCGACAATCATTACAATTTGATAGATACTAAAAGCTGACTCCAAGAGCTGCTAGTCAAACATAATTCCTAAATCATGCTCTCATAAGTCATGTAGACTAATTCACAGAGAGACAATTAGCCTTTGACACTGCACTTAATTTAATAAGTCATTTCAGAATTTTAATAGGAGCACTAACAGGCATGAAAGAAGAATGAACTATTTTTTTTGAGACCTTATAACTTACAAATTAGCTAATTTTTATTTTTAATGTAAATGTCAAAAAGCATAGTATCAAAGGGCCAGTAATTACTAATATAATGCCAAAAAAGACATGGATGTTATCTGAGTCAAGGTATCACTACTCTCAAAAATAGGCAAAGAGCTTTTTTTTAATTTATTTATTTTTAACTGAAGGATGATTGCTTTACAATATTGTGTTGGTTTCTGCCATACATCAACATGAATCAGTCCAGGTGTACTTATACCCCCTCCCTCCAGAGCCTCCCTCCCAAAAATAGGCAGAGTATGAATGGTATTTTTAAAGTAAACACCAAACTCTCTAACTTAACTCTTAATGACAACTGAGGAAAATGTCTCCATGGTCATGGAAAGATAGCTGTGAGAACTAAATAAAATAATATACATAAACAGAAGTAATTCAGTGCCATATGAATAAATTACATTATTAATATTAAAAAGTAAATTCCCTGAATGAATTTAATGCCTTTAAAGTGTACATATTTTTTCCTATGCAACAAGTTTAAATGAAAGAAGGCAGTCAAAGGATTTAAACAAATCTAATGCTTAAACTCTAACATAGGAGATCAAATAATTTTCAAAGGACATCTACTTACATGATACTCAACTTAGATTATAAATGCCTTTATGGTAAAGAACATGTACTGAAAACATATTTATTAGACATAAAAGTATCTAATAAATGTTTGCTAATTACTTGTCATGAAAACTTCTGTTAAACACAACTCAAAAATACAAATCAAAAAAGATTACATAATAAAATAAAACCAAATTTACATATTAAGCCAAAAAAACTATACAGAAACATACTAATAGTTTTAAAGGACACATATATCTGTCAGAGAGCTTCCCACGCAGCTCAGTCAGTAAAGAATCTACCATCAATATAGAAGACCACCCGCAATGCAGGAGACCTGGGTTCAATCCATGGATCAGGAAGATCCCCTGGAGAAGGTAATGACAACCCACTCCAGTATTCCTGTCTGGAAAATTCCATGGACAGAGAAGCCTGGCGGGCTACAGTCCATGGGGTCACAAGAGTCAGACACAACTTAGCAACTAAACCACCACCACCATTTACCTGTCTCTATAATTCAAATATTTTAATATTATGTTTTTCCTGTTATAAAATTAGTATGTTCATTTTAGAAAAGACTGGGGAAAAAAGGCAAAAAAGAAAAAATGATAATTAGACATGACACAATCATAATAACCACTGTAAATTTTTTAATGTATCCTATTCTGTAAATGCATATGCATACTTAATTTTCCTGTGAAATGGGGATCTATTATATATACTGCCTAGCAATAAATTTTTTCATTTAATATTCTATGCACATTTTCCCATGTCATTAAGCGGCCTTATAAAACAAGCTATTTAATTGATTTAAATTACTTGATCATATGGAGAATCATAATTTAATGTCTTACTGCCAATATTTTTTCAGTTTCTCACGCTGTAACTAATACTAAATGAGCATCTTTCTACATAAGTCTTTTAGAGCAACGGTGATTATGTCATTGGGCTAAATTCCCCACCTCAAATCCCCACACAGTTATTAACCTCCTACTTCACTAAAAACTGCACAGAGCTTGGCCTACCAGCCTGGAGTGACTGGAATACAGAGGAAACCTACATGGTCCCTTTTTCCCTCTGGCCTGTTAACATCTGACCCAGAGCCCTGGAGGAGCAGCTTTGTTTGAAGTCTTCCAGCACAGGAGCAGGGTTACCTGGGAATGTTTCCATTTCCATCTCCCACCCAGACCCCACCTTTCATCTCTGGAGGGGAACAGACAGAGAATCTCAGGTCCAGCCTCTCACAAGGGGACAAAGGTCCAGCAAGAGGGGCACAGAGGACAGACCACCTGGAACAGGTACGAAAGACTGAAATATCAGAAAACAAACAAGTGGGCTGTGCACTGCTCTCAATATCATCTCTCTTGCCCTACCCTCTTAACACAGCCTCAGCCAATTATATATGATCCTCCTCTCACTTAAAACATTATCTTTGCATTTGGGTACTGTCAGATGACCCAAGTTAATAAAGGTTTTCTGTACTTGCTGCACATTTGTATCCCCATGCACGTATCGCAAACACGAGGATGTCCATGTGCAGTTAGGGGCTGACCAGCACTCCTGGTGAGACAAGCCCTCGAGCCAGAAATACCCATTAAGTACCAGGCAGGCCAGCCTGGCCAGAAGCGCTATGACGTCCCTCTGCCCTACCTTCATTTCCCAGCACAAAAGAACTCTTCCAGAACTTGCCTGCTTCAGTTAACAACCTGCCTACCAGGACAGGTTGTTAGTGCAAGGACACGGATTTAACCCCTGGTCGGGGAAGATCCCACATGCCATAGGAAAACTAAGCCTGTGCACCACAACTACTGAAGTCCATATGTTCCAGACTCCACGCTCCGCAACGAGAGAAGCCACTACAACGAGAAGCCCTCGCGCTGCGATGACGAGTAGCCCCCAATCGCCACAACTAGAGAAAGCCCAGTGCAGCAATGCAGACACAGTGCAGCCACAGCTAAATATTTTTTAAAAATTAAAAAAAAAAATTTTAATTAAAAAAAAAGAACTCTTCCAAAGATTATCCTATCCACCAACTACTCCCGCACTACACACCTGTCTTCATGAAGTCAGATGTTACCTAATGCTATTCCCCCACTTTTAAAAGAGGCGGTTGATTTTAAAGTGACACCCTCTCTAATGGATTGTATTCCACAATTTAACTTCGCTTCTCTGAAAGCTAACTCAGGGTAATGACCCACGTCAGCTACCTTCGGTGCAGTTGGGAAGCTGCTGGACTGGTATGGTGAGACTCATGACTAATCATGACCATTACGCATATTAGAGCTGTGATATTTTATAGTTAGCTGTCAACTGTGACATAAACGTACACAAAATCCAGAATCCGTTTTGTTCACCAAAAGACAAACGAACCATACGTTTACAGAATAAACTGGCCACCAGTGACAGATTCAATGATAAGTTGTGGAATACATAATTTGATTACTTTTTGCATAAAAGTTTAAAGTGAATATACTGAATTTACTGAAAGTGCTTTAAAATCTCTTCTTTCATTTCTATCAATGCAAAAATGCATGTCTTCCATGAGAGGGTCTCTCTATAACCAGTGTTATTAAAACAAAACCGAGGGCTTCCCTAGTGGTCTAGAGGTTAAGAATCCACCTGCCAATACAGGGGACACAGGTTCAATCCCCGGTTGGGGAAGACTTCACGGGCCACAGAGCAGCCACCCGCCACAACTACTAAGCCTCACTCCAGAGCCCACACGCCACAACCACTGAAGCCGGAGCACCCAGAGCCTGGCCCTGCGGCAGGAGACACCACGCAATGAGAGGCCCATGCAGTGCAGCTAAAGAAGGTCCACGCGCAGCAAGGAAGCCCCAGTGTAGCCAGAAATAAATAAATAAATCTATTTTTTTTTTAAAGCAGAAACTATTTAGATATATATTATCTCCTGCAAATAGTATGTCATCAATCTGACTCTGACTAGATAAATTAATAAGAAATAGGCAAGCCCACTTACCACATCACAACCTTTAAATACTGATACGAGTGGCCTCTGTTTGAAATTAACTGCACTTACCATGGGAAACTGCTCCTTTTTGCATTACTTTTGTTTGGTCATAGTTACAGAACAAGAAAATGTGGCGTGTGTAATTGTGACTCATCATTTTAATCCCCTAATGCTCAGTTTCAAGTGAATGAACTGCACAATTCTTTAAATGCCTTTCTTTCTTCCTACATGTACTGTGATCGCATTCATAGGAGTGTCATTTTCTGGGTTAAGTCTAAGGACTATCAAAAATGACAGGAAGGAGAGAGATTTGCTTATATCTACAGATTTTTTAAAATGAAATACATGAGAAATTCTACTGAGTTTAATGAACAATAAAATATGTATAAGCTCTCTGGGGTCTGCCTTCAAACCTCACAAACAGACACAACGCCACACACAACACTGACAAGGACCAACGCTGGCAACTGGACGGGACGCCAGGTCCCAGGATCAGCTCAGGGCTCAGGCCCCCTCCTCAGGGGAGCCCCCCACCTCCAACACCAGTCTCCACAAGCCTGAGCTCATCACACCACTAAGGCAAGTGTCTGATAAAAGCAGAATAAAGTGCATACATAAAGGGAAATAAAGGCAATACAACTGGGGGAAGCACCTCTGTCGAGAAAGCAACTTTGGCTCACACTTCTAAAAAGGAGTTTTAAAAAAAGCTATATGAGCTAACAAATAAGACCCAAACGCAGAGGGCCAAGGATGCTCTCTGACCTTCAGCTTAAACTTCAGCTGAGAAGCTGAATGAGCAGGATGGTAAGCAGGACTTTCCCAATGAACTTGACAAGGTCTCTATTCCAAAAGGTATTATGCTGAAAATATAGCATTTTTGTAAGACTCTTCATACTAGATTTTCTTCAAACCTATGCTGATCAAGGCTTCAGAAGTCCTAGATCAGAGGCAAAAAGCAAAGTTACAGGTGGTCTCTAGCAGTCATCCACTCCTCCAGTGGAGTCAAGGGGGATGACCTCTAGGTGTAACAAGGGTCTATACGTTCTCCAAAGGCACCAAATATAGAACTGTCTTCCAACAATTCGGGATATTACCTGTAATCTAAACATTCAGAGATGACACGATTGTGGATCATGAGCAAGCCTAGCCTTGCACTGTCCATATAAATACAGAGTGAGCCTAATGTGTAACCAAGTTTAAACTTTTACTAATTTTGAAGTAAATTAAAAGATCAAATTGATTTTAATAATATATTCATTTTAACCTAATACATCCAAAATTTTAACAAGTCATCAAATGTTAAGAAATTAGTAAGATTTAAAAACAATTTAAATAAAATAAAAAATAAACATTCAGAAGAAAGCAACAAGGATATAAAACTGTGAACAAAATCAAGATACTACTTTAGAGACAATGTTAGAAGGATCTGGACACCTCCAAATGAAGTTATACTTCGAGAACAGAAAAGACATAATGGCAAAAGAAGTTCTTGATGAGGCTCAAATTAGTTAATTTCCAGTAACCGTGTACTGAACAGGACCTTTCAGGTGCTGTGTGCCTGTTCAATCCACAGCAGCTGAACACCAGGAAGCCACGATGGTTTTGGACACAGCAATGTTAAGAACTGTCCCCAGGGTTCAAAGCAGGGCATGACAGGTCTTTATTTTGAGTCCAAAGATAACAGAAGAAACTAAGTGGGAGGTGGGAGGTTAAAAAAAAAAAAAACCACTTCTGTGAGAATTATTAGGATATTTACAATTTTTTTGGCATCTTCTCCCACTCTTCCCATGAAAGACATAAGCCCTGAGACACCAGCACCCTCTCCAGAAGCATTCCCTTTTCCTTCAAACCATTCTACCTTCAAATCAAACTCACTTAATATATGAGATACAGGCCCACACTCCCTGCAGGTGCTGCCAAATACTTCGTGCAATAGTGCAGGCTGAAAAAAATGAAGGATTTGGGTGGACGGAATAGTGACTTATAAGAGCAAAGGCTGATGCAAATGTTTACCCATTAACTGAAAGTCAAAGTGCACACATTTTGGAGGCATGTCAGGTTTAGCCAGATGCCAATAAATCACCAGGCTAGTTTTCCTCCCTTACACAGGAGTTTAATACTTCATTTAAGAGAGAGACACCGTCCTCTGAAGTTATATACACTTGATCTAGCTGATTAGGCTCCACATGGGGCTCTTTTGTTCACTACAAACAAAAAGATGTTAAAAACAACCCCAAACTTGCCACAGTGCAAGCTGCAAACACACCATCTGCAGCTGCTCAGCCACAGCTACTGCCCCCAAAGCCAGTGAAAGGCTTGAGGAGCGCTCCTCTTCGCTCCAAGTTATCCTCAGCAGCTGTGTTCTCATCGCTCGGGAGGTTCCCTGATTCCTTCCACGCTTAAGTTATTGGCAAAAACTAGCAAACTCAGCACAAGCCATCTGCACCGCAGCCTGAACAGACAGCAGCCAGTGAAAGGAAACCAAGGCGACTCCCAGATTGTCAAGAGGCCCTGATGTTCCTGCTGAAAGAAAAACCGCTCAGCCTCTCCAGCCTTAAAAAAGTCAAGCATCATTTATTTCAACCAGGAGTTTCACTTCCCCCCTTTTCATTGGTTACTGGAAAATGACGAAGGCAATTCTATCACTCAGATTGTCATTCAAGAACATGAACGCTCCAACCTCCAGGAAAAATACAGAAGTGTGAATAAACTCAAAGCTGGCTGCAGTCCCTGAACTTCTCACGGTCCCAGCACATTACAGGTGTCATCAGGTGACCGCATGGAAGGAACAGCTATGTCTGGTACCCCCAGGATCACTCTGCACATCCTTGGAAACCCACAGGATGGCTAGAGAACACAGAAGTCAAAGCCCATGCAGGGTGACCACTCCCCACCATCACCACGCTTGGCACCCAGGGGGCAGTGACCTTGGCCCCTGGAGTCCAAACAGACTCACATCTGCTCCCCTGGGTCCCTCAGGCTGCCCATCCCATTGATCAGATTATCACTTGAAGAGCCTTTCAAGGTGCTCGCAAAGAGTCTACCAGAGTTATTTTAGGGGAAAGCAGTGTGATGTTCAGGCGTCCCTGGTGGCTCAGATGGTAAAGAATTTGTCTGCAATGCAGCAGACCCAAGTTCAATCCCTGGGTTGGGAAGATTCCCCCAGAGAAGGGAATGGCTACCCACTCCAGTATTCTTGCCTGGAGAATTCCTTGGACAGAGGAGCCTAGAGCAATGCAGCCCATGGGGTCTCAAAGAGTTGGGACACGACTGAGCAACTAACACGCGCACGCACACACACGCGCGCACACACAGTGTGATGTTAGCTCCTTAGAAGAGGGGGAATCACAAGCACAACCTCATCCTTAGGCTTCACCCGAGACCCCAACACAGCTCCTCTCTGAGTTGGAGAGGCCCCAGGACCCCATGGCATTGCCTTCTGAATGACACATGAGCCAGAGCCCCTGCACTCGCTGGGGAGGTTTCTGCTCCCCAGAAACCCTCTGGCTCCTGAATAAATGATTACCAGGGTTCCAGTCATCAAGTGTCTCTTAATCCTTCTATTATGAGATTGAATTTTAAACGGGGAACTGGGTCCTTTATCACATTCCCTAATCCATGTCCCCAGGAACATTTCTTTCCAAGTTACAGAATCTGTCTGCAACCTCGTTATTATCAGACTTTCTCCCTCCCACCCTCCACCCAGAACTGCACTAAGAAGAAGCAGCTGCATAGCGCAGGGAGCCCCGCTGGTGCTCTGGGACAACCCGGAGTGGCGGGATGCAGGGATGCGAAGGCGGCTCAAGACGGGGGGGATGCATGTCTATACACGGCTGACTGATGTCACTGCAGGGGGCAAACTAACACAACATTGCAAAGCAGGGATACGCCATTAAAAAAATAAGGGTAACTGGTCGAGAAGTGGAAATCAAAATAGAAGACAGCACTGGCTCCAATTTAAAGAGAATTCCACCAAGAGCAAATACTACTAGGAGGTTGACTCTACTTCCAGAATGAACATGCCATAAGAGCAACACCCTCTTCTGCCTACCCACCCCGGAACCTGAGTCCCTCCCTAGGACAGTGCCTGGCAGGACAGAGTAGGCAGGAAGTATCTGACAAGTAAGTGACTAAGTCTGAGCATGCGCTATGTCAAAGGCACGGCCACTTCTGCAGCATCAACGGGGACACTGCTCAGCGACCCCTGACTGTGAGCCATGATCACGTCACTGAGCTCTCCGGAGGACCAGGGCAGAAGTGATACAGGTTCTTTCTGCGGTCTTCGGATGACCACGTCCTGAGGGCCCCCTCCCCTTCGGCCAGCCTGAGTGCAGACGTGCCCAGTGGGTTCCCACCAACCAGTGAGGACAAGACCAGAAGCGGAGAAACAAGAGGCAGGGAACCCGGGTCCCTGAGTGTCAGGAGTCCACCTGCCCAGACCTCGAGCTGTCACTCAGGAAAGGAGTCAGCTTCTTTCTGGTTTGACATTGCATTCTGGCGTCTCTTTTAGAGCAGGTAGAACTACCCTACTAAACACAGCTTTAAAAAAAAATCTTCACACATTGACAGCATTGTGTGGGGGGATGTGTGTACACTGTATATAAATATTAAACCAGTACTACTGATGAAAACTTTTCCTTGGTTTTGATCATAGCTGGAGAGGTTTAGCAACTTGAAACTCCAGTAAGAGTGGGCAGAGCAAAGGGGGCAGTTAATCTTGGCATCTTATTTTTAGGTCAACTAGGATTTCATTTTGCCAGCAAATATCTCCTCAACACTGATGATTTTAAAATCTCCTAATATTTCAGCCTTATTTGGTTAGTTTCCTCTATACAGTGTCATAAAACAAAAGTCAGGAAATTTTAGTCTTCAGAATTCTGGCATTTGAGCTAGAAATTACAGATGGCCCTCTGCCTCCCCAGGCTCCACACGTGCAGATTCAACCAATCGCAAATTGAAAATATTTTTAAATTTCCAAAGGATCAAAACATGAATTTGCCAAACACCTGCAAATATTTACATAGCATTTACACTGTATATGTAGTAGGAGTAAATTAGAGATAGTATAAGTAAATTAGAGATGAGGTAGTATAAGTAAATTAGAGATGATTTAAAGTATATGGAAGGATGTGTGTAAATTATATGCAAATACTACACCATTTCATATACAACACTTGAGCATCCCTGGATTTTGGTATCTGAGTGGGGGGCATTGTCCTGAAAACAATCCCTATGAATACAGAAGATCAACTCTGTTCCTCAAAGATGCCTTACAAAAACTTATTTTCTATTTCAAACTTCTTTAAAAAGTTAATCACACATCTAAGGATAGATTTGCAAAAATAAAGAGATGTGCTTTCTTTTACCTAAAGTTTTCCAAGTAGCAAATACAATAAATGGATGATGCGTATGATGGGTCTGGGTCCATTTCTTCAGAAGCCAGAGAGCTCGGCTGAATGCCTGGAGCTGGCCGACAGCCCTGCAGCACGGCCAGCAAACCAACAGAAGCAGCAGCTGGTTTTCAAGAGACCCACTCAGAAAACGGCCATCTCAGATGTGAAAACCACACCCCTGCTGGGAAAGGTGAGACTTAAGAAAAGTATACAAACACCCAAAGAAACTTGTTCCTAACATCACTTGACAACAGGATCTTTGAAAAGAGCATGTGACCAAGGTAGAGGTAAGCCAGCCTGGTATAATATATTTAAAAGTGGATGGGAAAGCAGAAATTATTTTGCTGAGAGACAGAAGCCTTATACAAAAGAGTACCTATGGCAGGATTCCCTTTATATGAAGTTCAAGAACTGGCAAAACTTACTCAAAACAAAACAAAAAAAAGGGACAGTGGCTGCCCAGGTTGGGGGTCGGGAGGGAACCCTGGGGAGGACCTGAGATAACTTTCTGGGGTGGCAGGTACATCTTAAAAGAAGTATGGGTTACACAGGTACACGTGTGCATGCACGCAAAGCTCTTTGCAACCCTATGGACCATAGTCCTCCAGGCTCCTCTGTCCATGGGGTTCTCCAGGCAAGAATACTGGAGGAGGTTGCCATGCCCTCCTCCAGGGGATCTTTCCGACCCAGGGATCGAACTCTTATGTCTCCTGCATTGGGATGAATGTTCTTTACCACTACTGGGTCTCCTTCATCGCAGATGGATTCTTGACCTTCTGAGCCACCAGGGAAGCCCTACCCAGATACATGCATTTGCCTAAACTCCTAGAATGATACACTTAAAATGCATGCATTTCACTGTATAAACTTTGCCTCAAAAAAATTTTAAAGTTTTAGACTCAATTATGACATGTATGCTGAAGTGCTTAGCAGTGAAGTACACTGACATGAGCCACTTATTTTGAAACACTTCCACACACACACACACAAAAAAAGGATTGATGGGTAGACAGAGATGGGTAGGAATATACAAAGCAAATATAATGAAATGCTAACACTCTGTAGAATCTAAGTGGTGAGTATACGTGTCCAGGATACTACATAATTTTTTCATCTTACCTATGTGAAATTTGGCATGAAAATAAGCTGAGGGAAAGTATATGCTAATTATGCTGAGATGTCTTGTTTTAGAGTGTAAAGGAGTACGCGAATCTTACTCAGCACTTACTACTACTTCACAGGACATAACAAGAGCTTGTGGATAGCAACTGAACACTTGTCCCAGGGATGCCAGAGTGGTGGATGAGGTGTTTGAGCGACCGAAGCTCTCACTGTCCACAGCCATGCTTCCTCAGGCTGCCTCAGTTGAACACTTTGATTGCTCAAAATAATTTTAAAGTAAATGACTTTGGTATATTAATTACCAAAAGTTATAAGTTTCTAAATAGAAAGTCTTAAAACAATGTGACCTTGAATTTCAAATATAATACTTGTGTGGTATTCTCTGAACAAACAAATGAAACAAAGTCAGTGATTTCATACCAAAATAATGTGGCTAAAAGGTACAAACTTTCAGTTAATTAGATGAATAAGTCCAGGGGATGTAATTAATGTATGGCAAGGCACCTATTATAGTTGGTAACAGTGTAAGGTATATTTGAAAATTGCCAAGGGAGTAGATCTTAAAAGCCCTGGGACTTCCTTGGTGGTCCAGTGGTTAAAACTCGGCACTCCCAATGCACGGGACCTGGGTTCAATCCCTGGTCAGGAAACTAGATCCCAAATGTGCAACTAAAAATCCTAAGTGCCACAACTAAGACCCAGCACAGCCAAATAAATAAGTAAAAAAAAAAAAGTCATAATTCCAAGAGAAAAAAATCGGTATCTCTCTATATGGCAACAGACTATGTTTAACTAGACACTGTGATATTCATTTGACAATACATAAAAAGTAATGAATCATCATGTTCTATACCTGAAACTAGTTTCATGTTATATGTCAATTACATCTCAATTTGTTTTAAAATGTTGGCTTTTCATCTCTGATGAGTCCAAAGCATTTTCTCCTCTAGGTTTACAGACACATTCTATAATCTTTAGCAAATTACAATGGGGGAGGGGAATCAGATTGACTATCTTACATGACAAGTAAGTTAATCAACCACTGAAAATACTGTCCATCACTTTTCCTAAAGTTTCTTTTGATAATAAAATCCAGTTGAAAGGTTGCAAAACCCAAACCAGGCTGGGATCTAAGTTTGGTCCTAGGCAGAGTAAATTGATGGAGACAGTACTATGATCTGAGAAACCACTAACAGAGAGAGGGTTTAACTTATATCTGCTGGTCCATACAGAGCCATGAGTGGCTTTGCATACAAGAGCCCTTCAACAAAAGTTCAAACCTGACCATTTTCCAAAGCCTAATCCAGATCCTACCGTTTCCTTGAATGTTCTCCTGACTATACGTCCAAACACCACGCACTCCATCACCCACAGTCTTTACTCTGAAAGAAGCTGCAGTGCCCATCAACCCAAGAGTCCCTCTTACATAGGAATCTTCTAATATCTGTGATGAATGGCCATCAGCCAGGCCAGGTCACCAACACGGCAGCCCGTTCTACCAAAAACAGTGGGCCTAGGGGGCAAATCACTCTCCTCGAATTCTCTTATTTATAAATTGGTACCAAGAGGAAGACTGATTCCAAGATAATCTCAGGGTTCCCCTGAGGCCTGAAACACTGAGTCTGGTCATTTGCTGAGTGTGCCATGCACTTCCCCAGGCCAGAAGCCTGGGATGGAGTTACCAGATCCCTGCCCTCAGGGCCTCACCCCCCAGGAAGCCCCCTGGTAACCTGGAAATCTCAGATGCCAGAGTTTAAAGAGAACCTAAGATTGTGTGGCTCCACATCCCCATTTGAAAACTGGCTGGAAGCAAAGTAAGACAGACAAAGACACCGAACCACTCCAGCGTTCCCTGGCGGCTCAGATGGTAAAGAATCTGAACTACAGTGTGGTTCAATCCATGGGTCAGGGATATCCCCTGGAGAAGGTAATGGCAACCCACTCCAGTCATGTAATGAGAACGCATGGACAGAGGAGCCTGCCAGGACCCACGACTTCCAAAGAATCAGGCGCAGCCAACAACACTGAACCCCTCCCACCTCCGTCTTCCGCAGCAAAGAAATGCTGCTTTGCGCTTCCATGGGAGGTCCCAAAGGCTTTTTCAAAAATTCTCATCTTCCTGCTTAGTTTTACCTTTTCCAGAAAGTTCAGTTGGGGGCTTTTAGGTGTTTTGTTTGTTGTGTTTTTTTTTTTTTGGCCACGCCACATAGTTTATAGGATCTTAGTTCCCTGACCAGTGATCGAACTCAAGGCCCATGGCAGTGAAAGTGCCACCACTGGACCATCAGGGAATTCCCAGAAAGGTCAGTTTTAAACAGGGGAAAACTTGCAGTGAGAGTGAAACTGCCAGTCACTCAGTCGTGTCTGACTCTTCGACCCCATGGACTGTAGCCCACCAGGCTCCTCTGTCCAGGAAATTCTCCAGGCAATAATAACGGAGTGGGCTGCCACTCCCTTCTCCAGGGAATCCTCCTGACCCACAGGTTGAACCTGGGTCTCCCGCATTGCAGGCAGATTCTTCACCATCTGAGCCACCAGGAAAGCCCCAGAGCTTGCAGGAATAGGTAGAAAACAAGCAAATGTTGTCCCTAGGCTGCTGCCTGCAGGCCGGCCTCTCTGCATCCTCCTCCACGCCTCCCACAGCAGAAGGCAAGCGCGATAAGCGTTTGTGGACCAAGCGGCAAAGGAAACCGTGAGATGAAAGGCAGAGCCTCCTGAAACCCTCCCAGGGCCTGCTCCTCACTCCGTCCACGAATCCTGGGCCAACTCAACATCCCCTCTGTGCTACAGCGCGTCTGGGAAAGAAGTGTGAGCTGTGATGCGGTGATGCCAGGCCGAGAGGATAGATTTAGAAAGCTCCACATAGCCAGACACACAGCGACAACAGCCATCAGACATCACCCAGATTTAACTAGCCTAAAATTAGCAGTCGGAGCAGAGTAGTTACTGCACGGATGGCGTCAGAGCTCTTCTGACTGGCCGACTGCCAGTTTTAAACAAATCGTCCTGCTTTCTCTACCAGGGAAACAATATTTTGGAACAGAGCCAGCCAAGCATTTCTGCGGCTGTTTCCATTCTCGCTCCGCTATTAATGTTTTATAATTCAGTGACAAGGTGAGCAGAGCCTCTATGGGCTACGTCTGTGAGGGGGTTATTTTCTTTGTTGCAAGCACTCATTCTTTGGATGAGTACTTTAGTATGGTGCAGGAATCCTTTCAAATATTTAAATGCCTGAAATTTATTTAGGGCTTCACATTCAACTGGCTTAAACAAAGATAATGCAAATCGGGCGAAGTATAAATGCAAAATGAAAATCGGTTTCCTCTGATCCTTCTTTTCATCCTGGCAAAGACTCAGGAGCGAAAGAAATATTCTCCACAGGATCACAGGAGAGCCCTCTCGCTTCCCAGCAGAGAGGAGAGAGCCTGGTTCAATCAGCAGAACTGTTAAACTACAAAATTTCTCATGAATAACAGAAGATCCACTGGCTGATAGAAGGGTTTTAGGCTAGAACAATAGCTTTGCAGCCTGTTCCTGGCTACCACTTCCCACTTGCAGGGGCAGAAGTGAGATAATTCTCGCTATTTCCTCTGAATACACTTTCTTTACCCATGTCCCCCTTTCCTTTTATGATTTATTGAGATCAATAGGACCCCACAAGGTACGTAGGGTCCCACATGGGGGCAGAAAGGCGAGTTTAAACTCTTAAGAGCTAAGATTCAGAAAACCACGTGTGTTCTCTCTGAACTCTCAGTTTTCACATCGTTGGTGGGGCGGCGGGCGGGGGGTTGTAAATCGCATCAGCCTTGTAAGGTTCTCCTTCAGTCTGTAGGAGACCACAAATAAAAGTTCAAGCACAATGGCTGTTTTGAAATCTACCTTCAGGAATCTCTCTTCCCAGTTCTTTATCCTGTTCCTACGTCAAAAACATTAACCTCCCTCACTCACTCCTCTCACTTAAAACTTTTTCTAAAAAAGAGTGGATATATGTATATATAAAACTGATTCACGTTGCTATATACCTGAAACTAACACAACACTGTAAATCAACTTACAATTCCAATAAAATTTTTTAAAATAAAAAAATTAAACCTTTTAAACAGATCCATTATCCCAAGCAAATGACTTCCAATGATCTTCAAATAAACAAAGCTGTTGGTAAATTAGGTGATTTTACTATTATTTAATCTCTCAGCCTCACCCGCAACTCTCATAGCAAACCTTAATACACCCATTTAATAAAGCAGGAGTTACAATGACATCCCCCTGAATTCATGCACTATAGGAATTAGTACTAGGTCAGGATATTAAGATAAAAGGCTTCTACCTATGCTTAGGGAGCACCTACTACACGTAAGGCATAAGTAATATTCCAACATACCCCGCAATCCTCAAAGTAAAAGGACTATGTTAACGGAAGGTGTACACTATACTACTGATCGGTTTTACAAAATCATTATTTGGGTTTTACAAAATCATTATTTCCTGTAGAAATTATCATCAATTGAGAGAGAAAAGTTAACGCTAAAGAATTCAGAAATCCTCTCTTTCCAGTTATCTTTATTAAGGAGTCCAAACCAGACTTGTAGGTGAATTGCAGCTTCATCTGATTCCAATAAGGCCAAGGCCGTGCAGCTGTGAGTTGGTATCAGACTTTGAAACCTGGGAAAGGTGTAAAGCACGCCTTCTCACCCCAGGGTGCCCATCCTCCCCGAACCACACCCCTTGGAATGGGGCAATAATGATATAACAGATGGAGTTCCGCTTCACCCTCTTCAGAAACCACTTCTCCATTTTCAGCACTTTGATATCAGAGTTCAATTACAGGTCATTTCAAGTGACCCAGAAAAGATATAAAATGAGGCATAAAAGGCTGTTTGGGTAGATCATTTACAATAGAAATAATGAGAACCCCAAGGCAACACTTCCTTAGTTCAACAAAAGCCAAGACACACAGTGCTTTCATGTTTAAACCTGGGGCTTTCAATCCTGCCTTTATCAAACATTTGTTTGCTAAGAGGCTATTACGTGGCAGAAACCGGGGCAGTACAAGGATACAGCAGTAATGACCAGAGATGTCCCTGCTCATATGGCACTTACATTCCATGGAGGGGAGGCAGAAGATAAACACAGGAAAACCAATGTGCCATCAGGTAAGGCAGTGAGAAGCACGGTAGATGGTAGATTAAAACGGCTCAGCGCACGGGGAGGCTGGGTGGGGCGGGCAGTGCGGACAGAGCTGGCAGCTACCAGGCCCTCCCCTGCTCCCCTCGTCCCCTCCAGCCCAGGTGCTCTCCAGAAGCTGGGACCCTGGCCCCTCGTGCACCTGGCATGACCTCGCACTCAGTCCCAGCCAATATTAACCTGCACTTTCAGAATTGTTCTTGCTCTTTTTTTTTTATTAATTTTTACTGCAGTATGGTTGCTTCTCACTTTCTTCACTTTTCATAGTTGCTTTCCAATGCCGTCTCCGTTTCCACTGCACAGCAAAGTGAATCGGCTGTACATACACATTTACACCCTCCCTTCTGGAATTCCTTCCCATACAGGTCACCACAGAGCTTTGGTTCCTGGTGCTACACGCTGTATTCACATTAGTTACCTATTCTATACATCAACACTGTATATGTGTCACTCCCAAGTCCTCCCACCCCTCCCTTTTCCCCCTTGGTGTCCATACATCTGTTCTCTAAACCTGTGTCTATTTCTGCTTTCCAAATAAGATGATCTATACCATTTTTCCAGATTCCACATGTTAACATACAATACTTGTTTTTCTCTTTCTGACTTACTTCACTCTGTATGACAGTCTCTAGGTCCATTCACGTCTCTACAAATGACCCAATTTTTTCCTTTACATGGCTGAGTAATATTCCACTTTTGTTTATGTTACACCTCCTCTTTATCCATTCCTCTGTTGATGCACATCTAGGTTGTTCTCTTGTCCCGACTATTGTAAACAGTGCTGCAATGGATATTGGTGTGCATGTATCTTTCCGAACTATGGTTTTCTCTGAGTTAGAAGTTTCTAGATGACCACATGCTTAGTGATGTCCTTCTATCCTCATTCTGGGTCTGCTGTCAGCTATGCTTCAATAATATGATGCTCCCCAGAAACTCTGCAAGGAGAATGGTATCCTCCACCACGTCATCAGTCTCCCACCCCACCCCCAAGGTGAAACCTCAAGCTAAGCAACCCACTGGGCTTCCCTGATGGCTCAGATGGTAAAGAGTCCAACTGCAGTGTGGGAGACCCAGGTTCAATCCCTGCGTGGGAAGATCCCCTGGAGAAGGACATGGCAACTCACTCCAGTATCCTTGCCTGGAAAATTCCATGGACAGAGGAGCCTGGTAGGCTATCGTCCATGGAGTTGCAAGAGTCGGACATGACTCAGCGACTTCACTAAGCAACTCACAACCAATTCTGGAAGAAAACCGGCCAAAGTAAAAACTGTCCTCAGGATGAAGAACAATTACGGTAAACAGAAGACCTATGAAGGGCAGCATCTGTCTTATGCTTCCATTCACAAGACCCTGCAGGCCCAAGAGAAGCTGTTTCCAAACAACCTTGAACTATAACCAGAGAGGGTGAGAGAGCAGTGGTCTCAGGACCCGGGCCACACATTTCAAAGCGTAACAAGCAAACTCTTAAGATGCAAAACACTCCAACATTCATTTAGGTTTATTATCAGACTTCTTAAAATGTGTATTATTATGTTTTATAATGTCCATCCCCTGGAGGAGGAAATGGCAACCCACTCCAATATTCTTGCTGGGAAAATCCCAAGGACAGAGGAGCCTGGTGGGCTATAGCCCATGGGGTTGCAAAAGAGTCGGCATGACTGAGCAACAGAGCACGCACTTACAATGTCTGTATTTAACATGGTAAAGTTTTATATATATATATATATATATACACACGTATACGTATATATACATACACACACATATATATACGTGTGTGTGTGTCAGTCGCTCAGTCGTGTCCAACTCTTTGCGACCCCACAGACTATAGCCCGCCAGGTTTCTCTGTCCATGGAATCCTCCAGGCAAGAATACTGGAGGGGATTGCCATTCCCTTCTCCAGAGGAACGTCCCAACCCAGGGATCGTGCCCTGGTCTCCTGTGTTGCAGGCAGATTCTTTACCATTTGATATATATATATATATATATATATATAGGCAGGAGACATGGATTTGATCCCTTGGTCAGGAAGATCCCCTAGAGGAGGGCACAGCAGTTCACTCCAGTATTCTTGCCTGGAGAATTCCATGGACAGAGGAGCCTGGTGAGCTAAAGTCCATGAGGTTGCAGAGAGTCAGACACGCCTGAGCAGCTCACACTTTCACTTCTTTACACACACTATATTAAACACTCACACGCACAAGCACATATAGACAAACGTGTATGTGCACATATGTATATTAAGCACAGGATATTCTGGATAGTCGGGATGCACACTGGAAAAAGTTTAGAGACCCTACTACAAAGAAATCACTGTTCTTTAGATTAAGTCACTAAACACTCCAAAACAACAGCATGTGTCTTGTATGAAGAACCCAAAGCATAATTCCTAAAATTACTTATTAGAAACTTCAATACAAAGAGGACTGTACCCCTACCCTATTTCTAAACCATGTGAATATCCACTGTCCCAAAGGGTACAACAATTATCAAAGTCCCCTGAAGATAGTGAAAGCAATCATGCAGACCACACTGCTACTGTGCCCTAAGCATTACAGTCAGAGATTTTTTAAAAATGTCTACATGATGGTTCATCTAAGCATACATAATTTTGCGTTCACCCAAGCATAATTACTTTCCACAGTAACCATTTTTAACACTGGCTCTTTACCTGGATTTTTTTTTCTTTCACTTCAAAGTACTTGAACACATTACTAAATAGCCTACTTTAGACTACTCTGATTTCTTAAACAGCTCAACTAACTGGGGGCTTGTCCTGGAAGATTTAGCAACTACACGAAAGTGAAAAGTATAGGGTAATCCAATTGGCAGCACTGAAGACACCCTTAACGGCTAAATGATTATTTATGAAACAGGAAGAAAAGAGTATCAACTAATTAAGACACAGGGAATTGGGGAAAGATGGTCCCTGTCCCCAAATATCTGAAAGCCATTCAAAATAAGACAATACCAGACTGCAAGATGTGTTTAAGAAAGTCCACAACATTCTGCTTTTTCCCCACCATCTTTTTGGTGTTTAAGACTCCAGAGGTCACAGGTCACAGTATAGCCCTAGCTTCTCAGTCCCTGCCTCAGTCAATCATTGAACATCTATTTCTCAATTCCCCACCATGCAGAGCATGGTTCAAGCTACTAGGGACACATTGAAAATGAACTCAGTTCTTGGAGTACCTTGGTCAGCAAGACCAACAAAGAAGGCCTGACATGATCTTTCAGGATATCTGTCCACTCCAGTATTCTGGCCTAGAGAATTCCATGGACTATATAGTCCATGGGGTCACAAAGAGTTAAGACATGACTGAGCAACTTTCACTTCACAACCAATCCTAGAAGGAAACTTCCAGAGACACCATTCACAGTTTAGCCAGCAACTTAGGTAAGATAGCTAATGTGCAGACAGCATTTATTTGGGAAGGTTGGCAAAGGTGCTTTGATAGTAGCATCAAATTCCCAAAAGCACTATGGGAAGAATCAGCCAAGATAAAATTAGACAAAGTCCAATGAAGGCTAAGTCTTGCATTAGCACAGGACAGGAAGACATGGCTTCAAGACAGCATGTGACTAAGAACCAGAGGTTCGTATGAACAGGAAACTCTCTGAGTTTGAGTAAAAAGGTGAATGTGAACTTGATAGGACCTGCAAGTTGAGGGAAGGGCACCCCTATTCTACTCTGCACAGGTCGTGAGTGGGAAGACCAGCTCCAGGCCTCACCTGGACGGGTACTGTCCCGTGCGTAACTAGAACACCTCTACAGAAGGCTTAGTTCTGGAGGCCACCAAGGGGATGGAATTCCTATTCACAGGCAGAATTAGAATTCAACTCGACAGGTAAAATACCACCTTCCAGTGATCAAAACATCAGAAGGGTGGAACTCTCCATTCCTTACTAGGCCACGTGTGGGTATATAAAGGGACCCCAACATCAAAGAAGGCTTAGTTGAGTTGGTCAGTGATTTCCAAACCCTGGTCCACAGTGAAGTTTTCACTGATCTTTGCAAAAGGAAAAGTATCTGTGTATGGTGGTATATACGCCTGTGGGAGTAATTTAACCTATGCGCTCTCTGGTCGAAGAACTTTCCTTACGTCTGTAATGATATCATACATACATGTCCTCCCTTTTGTTGTTCTTCTCTTCTTGGTATATCAGTGTACCTTGATGAAATACCTTGACAGTAGACAGGAATTGCTGCTGTTAATTTTCAATATATGTAGCAACATAAAAAGTGGCAAATCTGACAACGTGCAAAATTTAATTTTTGTCTCTGATTTTTAATTTTAGAAGTAGATAGAAACAAAAAGTATAGGAATGACATGAAAGGATAACCTTATGGATTTTTGTGGTAAAGAGATACTATGACAATGAAACTCAACTTACCACATATCTTCTTCCTTGCTATCACCCAAATTAGCTATACAATGTTGTATGGGGAGCAAAAAAAGATACACACACACACACACACACATATACATATACATACACATACACACACATGGGGCTTTCCTGGTGGCTCAGACAGTAAAGAATTCACCTGATCCCTGGGCTGGGACACAACTGAGCAACTAATACTACTACAACACACACAGACACACAAAGAGGCTTCCCAGTTGCTGCTAGTAGTCAAGAACCTGCCTGCCAATGCAGGAGACATAAGAGAGGCTGGTTCGATCCCTGGGTTGGGAAGATCCACTGGGGAAGGAAATGGCAACCCACTCCAGTGCTCTTGCCTGGAGAATCTCATAGACAGAGGAGCCTGGTGGGCTAGAGTCCATAGTGTCACAAAGAGTCAGACACGACTGAGGCGACTTAGCATGCATGCACGTGCACATACACACATACATAAAGGAATTGGGTTACACTAAATGTGAAACCTCCCAAGAAACAGAACCTCTACTGTAAGATCTGGCTTCCTTGGACCACTCTTTGGAACCAAAGTTTATGAATCAAGTTCACAAAGGATCAAAATAATTTATCTCTGAATTTACGAGGCATTTAATTCCTATCACACTGTTATCCTTCCTTCAAAAGGAAGTCATGGCTAAATGTGTCTGTAACAGAAAAGCAACTTCTGAATCCTTGATTTTCAGGTGTAAACTAAGTAAGGTATAACTCTCATGAATGTTCATGTGCCAGCTTTGTTGTTTAGTTGCTAAGTCATATATGTCTTTGTGATCCCATGGACTGTAGCCCACCAGGCTCCTCTGTCCCTAGTATTTCCCAGGCAAGAATACTGGAGTGGGTTGCCATTTTTCCTTCTCCAGGGGGTCGTCCCAACTGGGGGATCGAACCTAGGTCTCCTGCTTGGCAGGCACTAAACCACCATGCCAACTTATTATAAATCAAAGAAAGAAAAGACAAGCATGAAAAAATATAAGCTATCCCAATCAGTCATGTTCATTACTCTATATATACATTTATTTAAAACATTATAAAGAAACCTAAAATTTTGGTGCTGAAAGGGATCATGGAAAAACTTTATCCAAACTCATCAGTGCTAGACCCTAGAAGCAGGAAGCCAGAGGTTCCTGTCACTTCGCCCTGCAAGGGAACAGGTTCATTAATAGAAGGAGAAAATCTGGAACATGGTTCCCTATATTCTTTAGGCATGTACTTCATATTTCATTCAAGTTCAAAACAGGAGGAGAAAAAAAAAAAAACTTTGCTTTTCAGTTGACAATAATAGAAATTTTCTTCAAATTCAACATTCAAATCTTTCAAATCTTTGAAGGGATTTGTAATCCTAAACCACCACCTTAAGCAGATCATAAATTCAAAGACACAATGCCTTCCTCAATCTCAAAAAAGAAAAAAACACACACACAAAAACCCTTTGCATCTATCAATTATGACTGGGGACTAGGGGGCTATATCTACATAAACACACAGTTCTTTGGAAAGTATGCAGGAAACACAACCCCTTTAAACTAGTTTTCATGGCCAAACACAGTACTCTAAAACCAGTTTCAGTTACCAGACCATTGCCCTTTCAAGATATCTCGCTATTATATTTTCACTTTGAAGAATAGATAAGATTTCCAAAAAGAATAACCCTATAACCCTTTGACCTCAGGTAAAGAGATCCCTCAAGGTGGACAGGTGTTTATCAAGCTCAGGTATCAGGGAACCCTTCTAAATACCATTCCAGTCTCAAAAGAAAATAAAACAAAACTTACAAACTGTATTACACAGCTTTAACTACAATAAGTACCATAAAAGTCAAATCATGATGCTGACAATTTCCTTCTTTCATTCCAGAAAATTATAGCTCTTTGAGAAAGGCTAAGATTTAAACACATCAAAAGCACTTGATGGAAAATTTACACTTAAATCAACCAGGGGAAATGTGCAGCCCATACTATAAAGCCAGAAGCTCCACTTCCACACCTGCAATTTATCTCTTGGTTTATTTTCGACACCAAATGCTTACACTGCTTCTTATCCAAGTTCATTTCACCCCATCTATAGGTAGCATGTGGGTACTGATAAAAGCTGTTTCTGATTTCATTTCATTCCCTACTTCCCAGATGTTTGCGAGAGAGAGGTCTATTTTTTTTCTCTTCAGCTATTTGTGAATATGCTCTAATTTAGAACCAACAAATTTAACATCATATTATAAGCTGGGTAAGACACACACACACAATAAGTAACAGCTATGAGAAATGTTGAGATATTTCTCCAGCTTCTAAATAAGTCTGCCTACCTAGGCAAGATTTGGACAGGCTGCCATGGTCTTACTTCAGAGGAAAAAGTCCTGAAAACACAAAATGAAGAACCTGCTGCTACCTAAATGGCCAACTACAAGTCATGGTACTTTGGAAAAAAGGGCTGTGCTTAGAAATGAAACACCCAATATCAGTTGGGGAAATAAAAATGGCCCCAACACAATGTTTGACTCCACACATGTATAATGCAACAACATCTCTTCCCTAAAATGCATCAACAGAGTCTTTAGAAAGAATCAATATTACGCGTACCAAAAACTCAAGAAAGATTGCACTTTCTCATGAATTACATTCTTTTATACTGTTTTGAATCAAGCAACCAGCTACTAAAGTAAGCAGAAAACATCCTTAGTAGAAATGTTATGTAAATAGAATTAATAAGTCTCACCGTAGAACTTTAAATTTTTCAAGTAAAAACAGACATCCTTTAAATTTGTGACTAAAAACAGTAGCCAAGTTGTCTCCTGAAATACATCTTTAGAAACACCAGAAGTAACAGACCACTTTATGACATCTACATAAATATTAGTTTTACAGGAAGTAATATATTTCAAAGAAAGCAACAGTTTTGGAGATTTTTTTTTTCTCCCATTACTGATTGTAAAACTGGAAAAATTACAACCTGGATTGGATTGCAGACAGCCAACTCAAAAGCGCAGTTTACTAAATGCCTGTCATAAGAAAGCCATCTAGTGTTAACATTTAGAAATGAAAACTGCAGACAAAAGAGGCAAAGAAAAGAAAAATCTAAGTGACTATTTGGAACTTACTGAGCAAACCTATGAGAATCACCAAAATTCTTTGTTTAAAAAAGAAGGCCATCCTTATCAAAAAACCGTATCTAATCTAAACAAAATTCAAAAAGTCTACAATCGCGTTTTGGCCAAAATCAGGTTTTTGGTGACCACAGTTCCGTGGCCAATGCACTTGATGTTTCCAATACTCACGCTGGAGTCATCTTGGGCAGAATTAATTTAACTGAAGCAGGTTAATGATGACAAATATCTCCCAGAGGGGCCATGCCAACTTGTTTTCTCTTCCCGAGAAGCATCGGCTCTCTCTCACAGATGATGAACCGAGATTGATTCTTTGGGTTTGCGGCGCGGTTGAAATTAATCTGTAGGTGCTCAAGGGGATACTCCCAGGACCTGGCCAAACTAGCTTCAAGGATAGGCGGGCCCCCAAGCAGGACCGGGAGCAGAGGATGGAGCGAGCCGCGGACCCAGGGGAGCTTGGGAGCCGTCGAGCCCCAGGGAAGGGCGCTCGCTGGCCGCTAGGGACCTTACAAAGAGGGGCGGGCGCCGCGAGGGCTCGCGCCCCGGGCACACCGCCTTCCCGGGGAATAAACCCCGCAGCAAGTTCAGCAAGTAACCCCGCCCGGCGCGCCGGGGAGCCGCGCCGGGCAACCTTTCTCTCTTTTCTCGGGTTAGTCACGGAGGAGTCGCTGCGCGCCCGGAGAGTCCTCGTTTAGTGCTCGCGTCAACGAGACCGGGATAACCTTTCAGCCGATCGATAACTTTGAGAACGAACGGCGACAGCTTCTCTTTCACCCCGGGCTCCAGAGCGCGGGCGCATCTGCCAAGTCGGACCCCCGCCCCGCGCCCCGGCCGCGCGGTTGGCCCCCCGAGGCGCCCCCAAGGGCCGCCCCTCACTTCGGGACGGTTCTGGGACACGACCCGGAGACTCCCGAGCGGACCCCGCCTCGCCTCCCGTCGCTCGTCGCCCGGAACGCACCTCGGAGACGCAGTCCGCCGCGACCTGCTGCAGCCCGCGAGCTCGCGGCGGCGCCTACCGGGGCCGCCTCCTCGCCGCCCGCCGCTGCCCGGGGCTGCCCATCGGCCCGGACCCTGCCCGCGCCGGGCTCCGGCGGGAGGCGGCCGGGACCCGCCGGCTGCGGCTGGAGCGATCGGCCTGCGCTCGAGCGAGCGGGCGGGCGGGCGGTCGGGGCGGGGGCGCGGCGCTGCTCCTCCTCCTCCGTCCTCCTCCGGCTCCGCCGGCTCCTCCCGGGCTCCCACTCTGCAGCGCCGGCTCCCGACGCCGCGGCCCGCCCGCCCTGCGGCCCCGCCCCCCGTCCGCTCCGCGGCCTCCCATTGGCCCCCGCCCGCCGGCCCCCTCGGCCCCGCCCCGCGATTGGGAGCCGGCGCCGTCCTTCCCGCCGCCCCACGGGGCTCCGGGCGCAGCCGGTGCGCGGTTCCCAGGCCCCGCGGTGCACTGGAGCGGCGCGGCCGGGAGGGGCTCGGCGCTCTTCCTGCGGGGAGGGGGCTGCGAGCGGCGCGGCGCCCGCGGCCTCAGGCGGGGGGCAGCCTACCTGCACCCGCGGTCCGGGAACGCTGTAGCCGTCCTCCTTGGGATTTGTTTTCGCCCCTCTGGCAGCGATAAGTTAAAAATCCCGAAATCTGTTGCAGTGATGTCGTAATTGGCGTCTTACTGGGTTCTCAGCGACAGTTGCCGAAAATTCTTACTGAGCAAGACATAATCTTTTTTTAATTCCTACAATTTGAGAAATGTGATTCTTAACTGGGGAAATTGACGCGTCGTGGGGCCCGCACGTTGAGCCAACCAAACCTGGCACGGTGGCCCCGCAGTGGTGTGCCATCTGCTTTTCCCTGGCTGCCTCGGCCTTACCGGGCTGGTCACGGCTAAAGGTCACCGTGTTGAGGAAGTCTGAACTTCCTTTGTTGGTTGAAGATGATGTTGAAGGCGATGAGAGGAGGAAGGGGGCTGTTTGGCTTCTTCAGAAACGTAAGGCCTGGAATAATATCAGTAGGTCTCTGTCTTTGAGCAGATGAGCGCTGGCAATCGCAAACTGGGAAACCATGGTGTGCGAACGGCAGGGGACCCGGCATCTCGTATCATTGGGAAGATGGTATCAAGGCCTTGAGGAACATCGCTGGCTCCCTAATTCTCCCTTCGCTTCATAAAGGAATTACTCTGCTTAATGTAGACAAACTGAACGTTTTGAAACTTCCGCCTGGTGGGCACCGTTTCGAATTTGCTTTCAGCAAGTGAAATGATCTGTGTGGCACCTGACTCTTTCAAGAGTAACTACAACCTTCCCATGCACGAGATGCTCAACACAGACCTTGGGAGAATTCTGAAAAGTCCCAGAGCACCACGCAAGGAGAGTCATCGCAGGGTCCTGAAAAAGAATCCACTGAGAAGCCTGAGAATTATGTTGAATCTAACTAAACCCACGTGCAAAAGCCATGCACCTGGGCAGGCTAAGAATCAAACCTCCAGGAGGCTAGGGCAGCAGTGGCCCTAGAAGCCAGATCAGATGGGGAGGGGTTCCAGGCAAGAAGACTTTAGTAGGAAAGAAAAGAAAGGAGGAGGCTGTATTTGTAAAGAAACTGAAGAAGTCTTGGGCGGGGGGCGGGGGCAGGAAGGGAAGGGGGTCGGCGGAGGCGTGGGGGTGGGGGAGGCTGCAGAAAGCAAGACTCCGGCCACTGGGAAGCCCCGCAGAAAACCCACCACGGAAGAGAAGAATCCGGCTGCACAAACTTGTCTGTGTTTACCCCCTGAAGGTCAACTCATTTTGGACAGCTCATTTTGAATAAAGACCTGATCAAAGACTCAGTGAGAAACACACACACATAGACACCCTCGAATCTGGCTCCGCGCCGCCCTCTGGCAGTGTCCCTGCCGGTACACTCTCCGGAATCGCGCCCCACCCCACCCCACCCCCACGGCGCCGGGTCCCCACCCCCTACACTCCCAAACCCCCACCCCCCTCCACACACACACCTCCCAGGAGAGGCTGGGCGTCACCGGCCCACGACAGAGCTGCCGGGTCCTACGCAGGCACCTGCCCCAGGATCGCCGCATCGCTGGATCACAGAAGACGGCCGGAGGGGCGAGCCTACCGTGCGCCCGCTCCCAGGGCTCCCCAGACGTCCCCGGCGGCCCTGTGCCCCCAGGAGCTGGGGTGGGAGAATGCCCTGAGAAACATAAGGGAGGTCGGGCGACGCCAGCGCGCAGGAATGCTGCGGAGAACAGACCTTTCCGAGTCTGGAAGAGGGCTGGAGAGGCGTGCGGTCCAGGCTCCCCAGCCCAGCCCCCGGGCCCGCCCACTCCGCCTCCAGGCCGCCCTCCACCCAAAGGAGAAATGCTCTTAGATCTTGATCTCGATGAAGAGAAAATGAACTTTTTATACCCACCTTTTCTACTTTGCTAGGACATGTTGATCACCCAGGAAGCTTTACCTGAAACTATCTTGAAACTATGTAATTTGCTCGACACTTGAATTGGTTGCTAAAAGATTAAAGGACCTCTGAGGACTTCTGAAGCTATATTGGAGCTGACTGTGCCTAAAGGTTCAGTAACAGGAATAGACTGCTAGGCAGAGGCTACTTTACCTTCCAGTCCCACCGCTGGGTTTCCTGAGCCGGCTTCACCGTGGCCCAGCTGCTCAGATTGTGTTCCTTGAGACACACAGGATTCAGAGTTTTCAGTTCCTCCTTTTCTGGAGGTTCTTCCTGGAGAGATAATGTTCTCAGTACTTCCCTATCCCAAACACACCCTAGAACATAACCCTCTTAAAAGTTAGGGGCGGTCCCTCCCATGCTATATTTCTCTGTGATCTAAAGCATGTAAACATTGTACAGCCTTTTATATCTCTGTAAAAGAGGGCTATACAATATGGGAATGCATTTAATAAGACATGCCAGAGAGCAATATTGTGACATGACCAAACCTCTGTGTTCTCCTGTCACCTCATTAGCAGTATATACCAAGTTTGCGCTTTATTAACAAACATGTGTGGAGACCCTGTGATGTTCCAACAGGTGCTGGGGATATACACGTGCAGAGGACTAGGCCCTGCCTTTCATCAGCTCTGCCTCTCACCTGTGCGCATGCCCACACATGGCAGACACTCTACTAGAGGTGTGGACACGGGAGCAGCCACGGACGGACACCTCCTGCAGGAGCCGAGGGAGAACAGACCTCCGCCTTCACACCACGGTGCTTCTCACTCTTCACAGAACTGCACGTGTCCTCGTTTTCCCCACTGTTCTAAGGGCCCTGAGGAAAAGAGCCACACCCCCTCAGCCTTTGGACTCCTAAGGCAGTGTCTGCGCCAGGCTGCAGATTGTCTCCAAGGTGGCTCTTGGTGCTGAGGCTGCACCGTCCACTGTCTGATAGATGAGGAAGAAGCTTTGACTTACTCCTTAAGGTCCATAATGATCCAATAAGGAAGCCTGTATTTTATTTTTGATCAACAACCAAAACCTATTTTGATAGAAAATAAACAATGCTTATGAAAAAGCTATAAATACAACCAGTGATGAGGGGACTGCTCTGACATACCTTAGTTTAAAATGTGTCTACAGTAAGTTTAAAGCAAAGTGCCTACAGACGAAATTTATTAGTGCATCAAGCATAACTGAACTATTAAAGATATGAAATCCAGGCATGTCCAAAATCTTATGAGAGGACATCAGTGGTTAATTTCATATATATATATAAACGTTAGCCGTAGGCTAGTTTGTTTTTTAACATCTTTTATATATTGGAGTATAATTGATTAACAATGTTGTATTAGTTTAAGGTGTACAGCAAAGTGATTTGGTCTTTAGTCTTGCAAACTCAAATTGAAATGCCCTAAGTGGGCTTCCCTCATAGCTCAGTTGGTAAAGAATCCACCTGCAATGGAGGAGACCCCGGTTCGATTCCTGGGCCAGAAAGATCTGCTGGAGAAGGGATAGGTTACCCACTCTAGTATTCTTGGTCTTCCCTTGTGGCTCAGCTGGTAAAGAATCTGCCAGCAATGCAGGAGACCTGGGTTCGATCCCTGGGTAGGGAAGATCCCCTGGAGGAGGGCACGGTAACCCTCTCTAGTATTCTTGCCTTGGACAGAGGAGCCTGGCAGGCTATAGGGTCACAAAGAGTCGGACAGAACTGAAGCGACTTAGCCCGCATGCATGCATGCATTAATACATCACTTCATCATTTTGGCCTTAGAATATCTTACTGAAAAAAAAATTCTTTTTTCTATTAAAGCTATAAACTTCCCTGAAGTTTTAAAGAAGAATATCAACTCTGAAGTATGAAAATGTATTTGCCTAAAAGCCAGAGTGAACAATCCTGAATTTCATCACTTTACCTCCACCTTCCCTCAGGTCAAGACTCCCTTGTTCTCTAAGCCTCACTTCTGTGTTTCAAGTCTTTTTTCTCCTATGAATTCATAATACCCTAAGAGTTCCTAAAGCAACAAACTCAAGGGAGTAATGCTCTTTACAGTTCTGAATCAGCACATCAACTCCCTCTGAAATAACTCCAACATCAATCTTACCTATCTTCCTCTAAAAGGTGTAAAAGAAGCCCACAGTTCAAAGACATACCAGCTGTCTACCCCATTCCAAGATTTTGAGCTTGTTGGCTGACCTTGGCTGGTACTCGGATCTATTTACCTTTGAATTGAGCGGAACGGGAGTTTGACTTCCTTGACACACTCCAGAAAGATTCTGCTTACAGATGATATGCATGTACTGTAATAGTCCTGAATAGCTAAGTCTAAGTTAAGTAAAGCTTTCGGGTCCCACCCTCATTTCTTTTTTTCTTCCCTTCCCTAGCTTTTTAAAAGTATTTTTAACTCTGTTTTTAAAAGTATTTCTTTTAAAGTCAACTCTCTTTTTTAAGTATTTCAAGTCAAATGAATATTCATAATTTGCAACAAATAAGTATTAATTGCGTGCTATACTCAGTGCATTATGTTAGACTGGAAGGTTCCAAAGGGCTGTACACTGGAGCACATGAAGTTCATGAGAGGTTGCTCCAGGACCACCAATGAGAGGTGCCCAGAGGCAGAGTAAGAGAGCCAACTGTCTGCGGGCAAAAAAGCTTGGGCCACACGGGGAAGGCTTCACCCAGGGCATCAGACTGGCTGAGCCAGGAGGGGGAAAGGGTGCACGCCCAGCAAGAGGAAGCACGGAGGGCAAGCCCGCAGGAAGTGGCTGTGCGAGGCGCGCCGTGGAGACAGCTGCGCCCTGAAGTCTAGCACAGGCTGATTCACTTCAGTAACAAACACGTATAGATAGGGTGGCTAATCTGTGCCAAGGCCTGTTTTCTTCTTAGAGGAGAAGCCCTCCCGTGTGGACACGCGCTGGGCATGCTTCACCTTTCTTTCCAAATGGAATCAGAAACTTGGTAGGATATGGCCTTGTGAAGCAAAACAAGAAGTGCCAAGTTCTGCAGCAATTTCAAAAGAAGTTAAGCTGCAGTTCAAAAAGCTGGGTTACTGACCCTGGTCATGACTGTGCCAATAGTGCTAATAAAAATAAGCACATGTTCCTCTCCTCTTCAAATGGAACCCAGTAGAATAATGTAGAGTCATTAAACAGTGTGCTGTTGTCATATATTATCCCCAGGAGCTGAGAGGAAACCCACTTAATAATTAGAAAAAAAAAAAAAAAACCAACTCATTTCTGCAAGTATATTTCTGTAGTAGTAGTAATGTTAGTTGCTCAGTCGTGTCGACTCTTTGTGATCCCATGGACTGCAGCCTGCCAGGCTCCTCTGTCCATGGAATTCTCCAGGCAAGAATATTGGAGTGGGTTGCCATTTCCTTCTCCAACAGAAGATTATTACACAGAAATAATGAGACTGTCCTCAAGGAACTGTGAGAGAGCTGAGCTGGGATTTTTACACAGGAAACAATTTGAAGAACAGTGGAAAGGCAACACATTATAGACAGGTGCTATAGATATCTGTAAAGGCAATACTGGCTGGAGTGATCAAAGATTAGGGACTAATATCCTTCCTATATGTTGGTCTCTGTTGTTATGTTCCCAATCCAATGTATCTCCAAGAATCGTCCAAGACAGATGGATTATTTCTTTTCTGATGATTCAAACTCTTGGCCACATCTCTTCATATTTCTACCCCTTACCTTCTCCAGTCCAGACCCACAGCTAAATGACTTGCACAAACTTCACCACCCTTAAAATGGTCTTCTGCCTTTTTGCTTCATCTCACTTCAAGAAAAAAGAAACAAAATGGCCTAAACTGTATGTAACTCAAAAACCTCTCCCACTTTGTCCTATCTTTTGTAGCCTGAACTGTTGATTTTTAGGAGCTCACCTACTTCGATGTCAGAAAACGCAGGCTATGAATCTGGTTTGCAAGCTTCTTAGATACAGAACTATAGACAAGTGATATCTCAAAGTTCCATTTTCCTTATCTGAAAAACGGGGACAGTCATACCTCAGAGAGCCATGGTGATAATTCCATATGATGTGGGGTATTAGTGAGTGCCAAAAACACAGTGGACCACCAACATTTACCATTTCCTCTTACTGTTTAATGTCGGCACTGGGATTTTATTTCGAGTCCTTCATACCAAAGCTAGCACAGGGGAAGGGCTTGATAAATATCCGATGAATGAATAAAGGAGCAGGTGGATAGACTACACAGTTCTTTTAAGCTTTGTTTAAGTTGTTACAATTTTACTCCTGTTTTATGGTTTTGATTTTTTGTGGGTTGTGGAATCCCCAACCAGGGATAGAACTCACACCCCTCACATTGGCAAGCAGAGTCTTAAGCACTGGACTGTCGGGGAGTCCCAAAAGTTTATACCTTAATCCTGCAAATTGTATTCCTGCTTGGGACTTAACAGTATTCTTTAAGCAATGTTTTGGATTCTACCTTTAAGAAATAAAAAAGTAATAATAATTAACATAGAAGTTGAAAGGCTCTAGGAGCAGCTGCCGCTCTTCACCACTAGATGGCGCCTATAATCACACGGAAAAGCAGCACGCACGCTGCTGCTAGGTAATAACTGAATACAGGAAAGATGTATAAGCACACACACATTTGCAAATATATTTAGCTTTTACATACAATTTCTTTTTCATATTGGTTGTGAATTTAGAGCTGCATGCTTGCTAAGTCGCTTCAGTCGTGGACTATAGCCTGCCAGGCTCCTCTGTCAATGGGATTCTCCAGGCTAGAACACTGGAGTGGGTTGCCATGCCCTTCTCCAGGGGATCTTCTCGATCCAGGGATCAAACCCACGTCTCTTACATCTCCTGCATTGGCAGGCAGGTTCTTTACCACTAGTGCCACCCAGAAAACCCTTAGAGCTGCCTACAGTTTGGCAAACCCTTGCTTTCCTAATTTCAACAGTCTCCTTTAATAACATTTTTAATTGTTAAACTCTAAGCAGCCTCAGTGTGCAAGGCACTTCAAGGTACCTGGTGACTGCTGTCCAAGTCTTTCTGTCATGTTGGTGGAACAACTTACCCCCTGGGGAAAAGCTTAGAAAAAGCTGAAAACTTAGTGAGATAATAAAAAGGCCTTCTGCCTGCCTTCATCGTCCCTTTATTTATTGACCAACTGGGGACTGGACTCCAGAACTGTATAAAGCACTGAGATTATAGTGGTAAATAAGACTCACTTTTGAGGTTGTACTTGCTCTCCCATAAAGAAAAACTATCAGAACTTTGGAGATAGATGTTTATAAAGTGACGTTTAAATCATATAAGGTGACAGTTGTTTCTCAGAAACTGTTAGGCATTCTAAGAGAGAAATAGAGGTAAATTCAAAATGTTTCTGATCAAGACCTGAGAGTTTCTGCTTTCCGCTTCCCAGGAAAATTAAAAAGGTGTGCTTCTCCATTCTGACCTTCGGTTCTCTGTGGCAGTGAGGCCAAGAATAGCTGCACTTGAACATTCTTGGGAGAGACCTCAGCAGAGAGAGAAAGAATAAGGGAAGAGCGACAGGAACATAAAGGGAACAATGGGTGAGGGAAATACGGGAAGAGTGGCCAAGGATGAACCGGGTAAATTCTTGCCACAAAATCTGAACCTTCAACCTTTGATGTGGAGAGAGTAAGACCATATTTTAAGATCAAAAAGCCAGGCAAAAAAGACAATAAAACCAAATCAAAACACCATAGTATTCCTAAATCCAGTGTTTCCAGAAATTGTAGAATCAGGGGTGGAGAATGAACTTAGACTAGTGTGAAATTTCACTTCTTTCTAGAGTGGCAGAGATGTGATGCAGCAGAGAACCAGCAGCAGCCCATTTTCATCCATCTACAGATAACCCCATCAGTACATCTCAACACACCTAAAGCCAGGTCTATCAGTCTCCCCCCAAGCCTGGCTGCTCTTGTTCACCCTGACATCGGCGACAACAGTGCTGTCCGTCTGTGAAACAGCAGACGCAGGAGGGTCTCCTTGGGCCACTCTCTGCCCTTCCCTGCAACATGGAAGCACTCTGGTTTCCCCCAAGATCTCTGACACCAGTCTCCTTGGTCACCCTTCCCCCCGTGTAACCCCCTCCCGCAGGTGCTTTTCTCCACGAGTACAGACAGCGCTCCTAAAGGAAAGCTGTGTTTCCTACCCCTCAACTTTCAAATCACCCGATGTCCATTACTTTAAGTGTGTAGATTTCCAGCCCCTAGTCCTTCCTGAGCTACGTGGTGCCTACTGGATGAGGTCCAATCTCCCCTCACCGTGTGTGTGTGTGTGTGTGTGTGTGTGTGTGTGTGTGTGTGTGTTCAGTCACTCAGTTGTGGCTGACTTCTTTGCAACCTCATGGACTCTAGCCTGTCAGGGTCCTCTGTGCATGGGATTCTCCAAGCAAGAATGTTGGAAAGTGAAAGTGAAAGTCGCTCAGTCGTGTCCGACACTTTGGGACTCCATGGACTATACAGTCCATGGGATTCTCCAGGCCAGAATACTGGAGTGAGTAGCCTTTCCCTTCTCCAGGGGATCTTCCAGACCCAGGGATTGAACCCGGGTCTCCCACATTGCAGGAGGATTCTTTACCAGCTGAGCCACCACCCCTCACCTCACTAACACTTAGATCTTCCACAGTCTGACTCCAACATGAGCTTCCTGGCCCTCATGGCAATGTTTTCTCACTCTCTTACCTTTGCCGCTTGCTCCTGAAAACCCTCTTCCCTCAGCCCGCTCCTCATGCTCTCTGAAGCGCCTATTCTATTCATGTTTGATGCTCCATGGGGTTATCTCCCACTCTTCCCCTCTCCCTAGGAAATCCCATCCTTACAGTGTTTATAGTTACCCTCCTCCCGTGGTTTTCTATGAACCTCAGCACTAAGTCAATATCTACCTTTGGGGCCTCAAAGGTGGCCCCAAATCAATGTTCCTCACACAGAATATACCCCCAATGTGACCATCATAAGACCTTCCCAACCACTTCTTTCCTGTGATCCTATTTCAGTAATGCCATCTCCACCCACGTATCTGTCATGTCAGAAACCTGGGACTTCCCCTGAACTCCTGCTTCTGTCTCATGCATTCATCCAGCCAATGACTTGGCCTTCGACTCCACCCTGAGTCTCTCCTGCATATATGCGTCCCTCCTGTCCTCTGCACCATCATATCTTGCAAGGCAATAGCAACAGTATCTTATGCAGTCTGTCTTCCTGTCTCCTGTGTCCCTCTTGTCCAGTCCACCTGCCCTGCTGCAGTCTTTCATCCGCATGAGTCAGATCACTCCCCTTCCCGCTCATACACACTGATATATAGAACAGATGACCAACAAGGACTTACTGTATAACACAGGAAACTCTGCTCAATATTCCTTAAGAACCTACATGGAGAAAGAACGTGAAAAACTTGCTGTATGCCTGAAACTAACACAACATTGCTAATCAACTATAATCCAGTATAAAATAAAACTTAAAAAAAAAATTTAGAGGCTTCCTATTGCCCCCAAGACACAACTTTAACTCCTCTCTATAAAAAGATAAATAAACATCTAAAAATATATATATGCATGTATGTACATATCCTGGAGAAAGAAATGGCAACACATTCCAGTATTTGTGCCTGGAAAATTCCATGGACAGACTCCGCTGGTGGCAGCAGTCCACAGGGCCGCCAAGAGTCAGATGTGACTGGGTGACCAAGCATTCACGCATAATATGTGTGCATATATCTATCTATTTATATGTGTCTGTATATTTATATATAGATATTTACAAGTATAATATAAATATATCTGAATCACTTAGCTATATACCTGAAACAAACATCACATTGTGAATCAACTGTACTTCAATCATTTTTAAAATTAAAATAAGATAAATTACTTCCTCGATCTGGCCCCCTCTTGCCTTGTTCTCTACCAAGCACCTCTCAGTTCGTTCTGCTCCTCGCACTTGACCTCAGAGCCCCCAGCAGACGTTTCTTGCTGCCTTTGTCTAGTTAACCGCTATCTATCCTTCGGTCGCAGAAAGCACTCCCTCAGGAGGACGCTCCTTGACCCTGCGTCAGGTAAGGTCAGGTCACGCTGTGTCTTCTTGTGGCTTCCCAAGCTGGCCCATCACAAACCTCCCACTGCGTCCTTGTATTCATGGCCTTTGTCTTCCCCCCTAGAATGGAAACTCTGTGCATGCAGTGAGTATCTGGAGCCTTGATCGCATCCTCCAGGGAATGCTGTGGCACAGCCTGATCTACATCTGAATTCCTAAGAGCTGTTACCTAAGATCCAGGCCGGAGCCCCAGGCAGGTCTCCACTGGTGCATCTGTTTAATGAGAGGATAGCCCCAAGGGGGAACGTATTGACTCTCCCAAGGTCTGAACGTGCCTACTGGGAACTAGTTCATCCAAGGGAAAATGACATATTTAGCCACTTATAGAACCTCAGAGTCCAAGGGGAACAGTGTATTTTAGGACAAAATGATGGCTAACACCCATATCAATTTATCTTGAAACCCACCTCCATATATCCATAGTGTATTCTAGGGAGAAATAGCATTCAGTTCAGTTCAGTCACTCAGTTGTGTCTGACTCTTTGCGACCCCATGAACCCCAGCACGCCGGGCCTCCCTGTCCATCACCAACTCCCGGAGTCCACCCAAACCCATGTCCATCGAGTCGGTGATGCCATCCAACCATCTTATCCTCTGTCATCCCCTTCTCCTCCTGTTCTCAATCTTTCCCAGAATCAGGGTCATTTCAAATGAGTCAGCTCTTCGCATCAGGTGACCAAAGTATTGGAGTTTCAGCTTCAACATCAGTCCTTCCAATGAACACCCAGGACTGATCTCCTTTAGGATGGACTGGTTGGATCTCCTTGCAGTCCAAGGGACTCTCAAGAGTCTTCTCCAACACCACAGTCCAAAAGCATCAATTCGTCGGCGCTCAGCTTTCTTTATAGTCCAACTCTCACATCCATACATGACCACTGGAAAAACCATAGCCTTGACTAGATGGACGTTTGTCACTCTGCTTATTTAACTTATATGCAGAGTATATCATGAGAAACACTGGGCTGGAGGAAGCACAAGCTGGAATCAAGATTGCTGGGAGAAATATCAATAACCTCAGATATGCAGATGACACCACCCTTATGGCAGAAAGTGAAGAAGAACTAAAGAGCCTCTTGATGAAAGTGAAAGAGGAGAGTGAAAAAGTTGGCTTAAAGCTCAACATTCGGAAAACTAAGGTACATATCTGAGGTTATTGGTAATAAAGCAAATATGGCAATAAAGGAAGTCACATGACTTTTTTGATTTCCCAGTTATTTTATGTGAAAGTTACGTTTACACTCTACAGTCTATTAAGTGTGCAATAGCATTATGTCTAAAACAAGGTCCACACCTTAATTAAAAAATACTTTGTTGCTAAAAAGTGCTAACCATCTTCTGAACAGCATCAGAGATCACAGGTCACTATAACAAGTAGAATAACGATGAAAAAGTTTGGAATGGTGCAATAATTACCAAAATATGGTGCAGAACCACAAAGTGAACAAGTGCTGCTGGGAAAATAGTGCTGAAAGACTAGCAGGACACAGAGCTGCCACAAACCTTCAATTTGTGAAAAATACAGTGTCTGAGAAGCACAGCAAAGTGAGACATAGTAAAATAAGATATGTCTGTAAGTGAACTTTCTGTCTTTGGGGCACACAGGGCTAGAACCCCACTTTTTTCATGATCTTGCCATGTTTTAAACATGGTCATTTCTCTCCAGTATCTACTTGACTGTTTCCCATAGGACATTAGAGGAGCAGGGTGTGAAGAGTGAGTGTGGAAGGTATATGTGGGCAAGTAGTTATGATAAAATGTGCTCTAACTCCATTCTCATAACAGAAGGCAACTGCTTTAGGGTCACATGTTAGCTTCATTATCCTCATCTCTTCTCCACACAACAGCACAAGTCATCAATAATAGACTATGATTGTTTCCTCCCAAAAGACAAGTTACATGAGATAAAGCACGAAACAACAAAGGCTTAATGTGTTGTTCAAGATGGTTTCTGATTTCTAGTAATTACCCACCAAGGACCAGCTCTGGTAGCCTGTGTTCCCCCGGAAAGGAAGGAATTCCTCAAACCTTTCAGCACCAGGACAGGTAAAATACAACATCTAACAGTCAAGATAATCAGTCAAGTGCCCAAAAAGTGCAATCTGATCATTTATTACCATACTTTTTATTGACTATCACTCAGTATACTCCCTGAGTAAATCCTGCCCTAGTGGGAAAAAACTGTACCTCTATGCATGCCTCTCCATACGTCTGTATACACATTAGTGATACTCTTCAAACAGGAGGCTCACATTGGCTCAAAGAATAGACCGCATTACATTTTATTTGCTCTTGTTCTGATCCTTTGATGTTTTCAGTGGTTTACCAGCGGGAAACCACTAGCGGGGACCCATCCAGACAAGATTAGACAACATACAATTATCATCTTTAGTAGTCCCACTTGGAAAATTGACTGGCGTTCATGCAGAACAATGAAATCAAATTTGCTGGCACTTTAGTCCCAATTCATGGTTACAAAGAGCGGATCTGGTAGAGGGGGTGTCAGTGGGTACCAGGGGGAGACAGCAGCGAGGAAAGAGCATCCATATCGATTGTAAACATGTAGTTAAATCACTGAGATCAGTCATTACAAGCTGTCTGTTTCCCCTCTTTCCTGGAAAGAAGCACCAGTGCTCTGGTTTCTTATTTGATTTTTTGGAGATGAAAGAATTGCTCCTTAGCATTGTCACTGATCAACTCAGTATGTGTTGAACTCTTGCTGTATCTTGAGGACCTTCCTGGGGGGAGAGGGGCCATGCCACAGGTCCATTTCACAGGTGAAATTGGCTCATATCTAGTTTGGGACTGTAAAACCCCAAGAGGATAGGGCACATGACAAGGTCCCTTGAATAAAAGTCTATTCATCTATTTTCCCCATTTATCCACCCACTCGTCCATCCATCAAGCTGTCTTTGTGTGTTATTCTATGCCAAGCATGGTGTCAGGCACTGTGGTTCCAAACAGAAATTAGCCAGAGCTCAGTCACTAGTGGAAGAGAAAATAAGTATATTAATATTTATTTTAAGTAGGATACTTTCTAGAATTTGAATCCACTCCAGCAGTCAGGAAGAGACACAATGTGGAAGTCAGCTCCCTAAAATACCAGATACTTAACCAGGTGGGAAGAAGCCTGTTTTGGGTTAAGATGTCTTTCCCAGTTCCTTTTAGCTGTCACTTTTTTCCAGTTTTCACCTATTCACCGCCTGTTCACTCCTTAGCTCTGATCAAGGAAATAGGTCTCTGTATTTTAACTTCGCCAATGGCTTCCACTCAAGGTTATAATATATCAAGGTTATTTTTAAACCAAATCCAGGAAATATTTTCCAGTTTAGAGATAATGTAAAAAGAAATCTTATATTCTTTAAGATGAAGTCTCATGAACCTGAATTGACATTTACTACCTAAAGATTTTAAGTTGGTTTTCTATCTGAAATTGTTGTTTCACTAAGGTTATATATTTTTCTTTTTGTTTTTATCATTTCATCCGTTTTTGCATTCTAGCTGGAAAGGAAGCAAGAAAAATCAAATTTAATCGACAGAGATGAGAAAATGTTTTTAGTCTTAATTCTCTGAGTCCTATATAATCCCATCTATATGGCATAGCTATAATTTTCAGCCCTCCTTAAATTTAAATACCATAAATCCATTCAGTGATTTCAATCTGAATGAGTACCTTTTTAAACAAACAAACAAAAATAAACCTAGAAACCTTAGCATAACTTCTTGTTCTTAAAATTTTCAGTCAGGGTTTCTACTAACAGAGTTATTAAACTTTATAGGGAAGCCCTATTTTAGTTTAAGAGAATCTATATTTTATTTCTACTGCTGTTTGCAGATTGTACTGTTGTGTATTTATAGAAATTTAACCTGCTTTTCCACAGTTTGCATGCTCCTTAGAAGGAAAGCTATGACAAACCTAGACAACATGTTAAAAAGCAGAGACATCACTTTGCCAATAAGGGTCCATATAGTCAAAGCTATGGGTTTTCCCAGTAGTCATGTACAGATGTGAGAGTTGAACCATAAAGAAGCATGAATGCCAAATAATTGATGCTTTCAAACTGTGGCACTGGAGAAGATGCTTGAGAGTCCCTTGGACTGCAAGGAGATCAAACCAGACAACTCTAAAGAAAATCAACCCTGAATATTCATTAGAGGGACTGATTCTGAAGCTAAATCTTTAATACTTTGGCCATCTGATGCAAAGAGCCAACTCACTGGAAAAGACCCTGATGCTAGGAAAGATCGAAGGCAAAAGGAGAAGTGGGTGGCAGAGGATGAGATGGTTAGATAGCATCACCAATTCAATGGACATGCATTTGAGCAAACTCTGAGATATAGTGGAGGACAGAGAAGCCTAGTGGGTTACATCCATGGGATCACAAAGAATTAGACACAACTTAGCAACTCAACAACAATAGCAAACTGATTTTCCACCATCCTTAAGAACATAAAACTTGGATAACTAAGCTTTTTTGGTTCTTTCTAAAGGAAATAAGACCTAGAATATGATGCTTTTTTTTTTGTAGTTGCTCTTAAAGTTTATCCCATTTATAAGTAGGAAAATAGATATGGCTAATTAAAAAGACAATAAAGCACATCAAAGAAAGAGATTGCAATCTGGCTTCCAGCTTAGGAATTGTTTGGACATCGTGGAGAATATGACAATATTTTTCATCTTTGTTGCAATCCAATGATTCATCTGTGACCATTTTCACTCCCACGATTATTGTTCTTCATGACAGAACTTCTATCAATCAAGTAAGACAGGTCCTACTACCCAAACATTGAAAACTGAGGCTCTCCTACCTAGTCTCCAATTTGCCTCCAAGGGAAAATATAGCCACTGAGTCAACCTTGCCTATAACCACCATATTTGCAGGCAATGAAATTTCTTCTCCCATTGAACTGGGAGCCAGGAGGTTGAGCACTGAGCCAGGAGGCTGCCAACAATGTAGGGGGAATTAATAATCTCTAAGATTCCTCCTGTCTCTTACCTTGTAAGAGTCTATAAGGAAGGGATAGGACTTAAGTAATCCTTCCAGTTTAGTAGAAGCTACTCTGCTCTGAGTGGTTTCTGCTCAATTACAGAAGGGGAATATTCCTGATTCTTCAATGTAATGCCACTTTCTAAATACAATTGGTTTGTGCTTCTGCATTTATTCTGCTAAAAGCATATTGAAAGCAGGACATTTCTAAAAACCAAAGGTTCAAAAGAGTTGAGTTTGCCTCCTTGAGACTTTATTTTCTACAAATTAAAGCAGTTGCAGATAGATTATGCAATCATTTTTATTTCATTTTAATGATTGGGTGGAGAGGAAGCTATTTCTGAGCAAAGGAGTCATAGATCACAGAATCTGAAAGTCTAAATGAAAACTACAAAGGTTTCCTGGTCGCTCTAGGAAACAATTTCAAGACCGACAACAAACTTCATAGTCATTTTCTTTTTTGGTACTTTAAAATATTACTTTTTCTTAATAGATTTTAATGTGGTGTGTTAGTGTGTGGTTTTTTTTTTTTTTCCATTTATTTTTATTAGTTGGAGGCTAATTACTTTACAATATTGTAGTGGTTTTTGCCATACATTGACATGAATCAGCCATGGATTTACAAGTATTCCCCATCCCGATCCCCCCTCCCACCTCCCTCTCCACCTGATTCCTCTGGGTCTTCCCAGTGCACCAGGCCCGAGCACTTGTCTCATGCATCCCACCTGGGCTGGTGATCTGTTTCACCATAGATAATATACATGTTTTGATGCTGTTCTCTCGAAACATCCCACCCTCGCCTTCTCCCACAGAGTCCAAAAGTCTGTTCTGTACATCTGTGTCTCTTTTTCTGTTTTGCATATAGGGTTATTGTTACCATCTTTCTAAATTCCATATATATTCGTTAGTATACCATATTGATCTTTATCTTTCTGGCTTACTTCATTCTGTCTAATGGGTTCCAGTTTCATCCATCTCATTAGAACTGATTCAAATGAATTCTTTTTAATGGCTGAGTAATATTCCATGGTGTATATGTACCACAGCTTCCTTATCCATTCATCTGCTGATGGGCATCTAGGTTGCTTCCATGTCCTGGCTATTATAAACAGTGCTGCGATGAACATTGGGGTGCACGTGTCTCTTTCAGATCTGGTTTCCTCGGTGTGTATGCCCAGAAGTGGGATTGCTGGGTCATATGGCAGTTCTAATTCCAGTTTTTTAAGAAATCTCCACACTGTTCTAGTGTGTGTTTTTATTATTATTTTCTTTTTTTTTTTTTTATTATTATTTTCATAAGTGTTGATCTGTGTCAATCTGCTGCTGGCCTGTGCCTGCAAGAATCTTCTCTGTCAAAGTATTAGACTCAATACTTACAGTATCTCCTGGCTTAGTCTGTCACTAAGAAAGTGATTGTCACATGGAAATTTCTCCTACAGTGACTCCTATTTTTTCCAGGGAGCGGGGTTGACTCTCACTCTTTCTTATTTTATTAGTTACCCACCTCTCCCTAAAGGAAAGAGATTTTAACTCTTTAGAGACTTTAAAGAAAGAGACTTTAAGCAAATCAGACTTGCTAAATGACAAGTAAGAAGATTTATGAATCTGCTTCTCTGAGCAAAAGCCTATAAGTTTGGTCATCCAAAGAAAATGACTAAGTATATGAGTTTATCCCTTACAACAGAAGTTAATCCTATTGATTTTTATGTTGTGATGTGCTTCTTTTTAAGACCAACTCACGTGAAAATAGACACTGAAAGCCGTGGTGAAAGGAGGAAAATGAAGAAAGACTGAAAGCTTTTGGGAAGTGACAGTAAAATAATTATTCTAGATTTTTTTCTTGATTAAAGTGCTGTTTTAGTTGGATTAAATAGTTTCTTTAGGCCTTCAACAGTTTTGGTATCCAATGTATTTGAAGCAGTGGGGCAGACCCAGATTGGCAGATGAAAGCTTAAATAAATTTGAGTGCTCCCTTTAACAGAAAGATTACAAAATTATAAATAGGAAAGTAGGTATGAAAGTGTACCTAGTTTTTCTGCCACTACCTGCCTGCTTCTGGTGCTGAACACCATGGGACTCAGTCCTACAGGGATACAAAGCCTGGCCCAGCCCCTTCAAGCCCCTGACTTTAATGGAAAGAGAAAAAGCCTCACGGATTGGCTTCCCTGGTAGTTCAGTGGTAAAGAATCCTCCTGCCAGTGGAAGAGACACGGGTTCGATCCTTGGTCCGGGAAGATCCCACAGGCCATGGATCAACGAGGCCCATGCGCCACAGCTGCTGAGCCCACACGGCCCAGAGCCCGTGCTCTATAGCAAGAGAAGCCACCGCTGAGAAGAGCCTTCACACTGCAAGGAGGAGCAGCCTCCGCTCTCTACAACTGGAGCAAAGCCTACACATCGAGCAAGAGCCAGTACAGCCCCAGATAAATAAACGCACACATTAAAAAAAAAAAAAGAAGCAGCCTCATGGATGCCAAAGGGACGCATTTTTCCACACTTGGGAGCTGTACCCTTTTTAGTCCGGATTCACCTAGAAAGACGAACACTATCCAGGGTGGGACTCTGTACCGGAGATTAAGTGACCTGAAAACCCGAACAGAGTAGATAGAGGGCGGCAGCATAGTAATTAACAAGAGCAGACGCCAGCTCTGTCCCCAGGGCAGGCGTGGCAAGGGTTAAAGACTCCAGAGGCCCTCTCAAGGCTGCTAATAGCAAAGGAAGAAGCTGCTGGTGGGACGTGGAGACACATGTTTTAGTTACCTGTGACTGCAAAACAAATCACCCCAAACACTGTGGCCTAAAACCTCTACAATATTGTAAAGTAATTAGCTTCCAATTAATATAAATAAATGAAAAAAAAGAGAAAAAAAAACTCATGTGTTATCTCTCAGCTCCCATGGGTGAGGAATCCAGGCAGGGCCCTAGCAGCGTCTCCAGGCTGTGGCTCCCTCAAATCTGTTATCTAGGGATGGGCCAGGGCTGCCGTCACCTGGAGCCCCGATGTAAGTGATTGCTGGCAGACACAGCTCCTCCCGGCTATTGCCCACAGGTCTCCGTCTGCTTCTCTGCCACAGGTCTCTGCCGGCTTCGTCAGAGCAAACGGGGGTGACGAGACAGAAATCAGGCTTTTTATTCTCACCTAGTCTTGGAAGGGACATCTTGTCGCTCTTGCCGCGCTCTGTCCCTTAGAAATGCCCAGCTCACACTGGAGGATAAGGAATCATACCGGAGTGTGAGTGTGAGGAGGGAGGGCTCCCTGGCAGGCAGGAGAAGCTGCCTGTGGCGCGGGGAGGTACAGCCCCTGCTGAAGACAGCAGAGAAGGCAGAGCGGGGGAACCATCCTAGCTCATCCTTTCTCTTACCTTCCCATCTTCGATGGGCCAGGAGCAGACAGGAGAGTCATGGAAACGCAGCTCTGAGCACTACATACAGCTCTGAGCAGGGCACGGGCAGGAGTGGGTCTCAGAGCAGACTGGCTACTGGCTGGCAGGGTATCCTTTCATGTTTTCTGAAGTAATTGGACTCATAGTTTATCTTTAAAAAAAAAAAATGTTTGCGTATTTATTTTTGGCTGCTCTGGGACTTTATTGCTGTGCATGGGCTTTCTCTAGCTGCAGTGAGCATCAGCTAGAGTTACTCTTCATTGTGGCGCTCAGGCCTGTCACTTTGCTGGCTTCTCCTGCTGCAGCGCTCAGGCCTGTCACTTTGCTGGCTTCTCCTGCCACGGTGCCCAGGCTCTCGAGTGCAGGATCAGTAGTTCTGGCGCGCAGGCTTAGTTGCCCTATGGCATGTAGGATCTTCCTGGACCAGAGATTGAACTCATGTCTCCTGCATTGGCAGGCGGATTCTTAACCACTGAACCATCAGGGAAGTCCCCAGTTTATCCTAAAGAGGATGATTTAATGATAAATGTGGCTCTTTCTGAAACCAAAGGGTATTATTTTTGCTCTCTCGTAAGCTGGCCCTATGCTGTATTACCTTTCTACTGAACAAAGACCCCCCAACACCCACACATGCATATACACACAACCTTCAGTTTTTGTCCTCACAATGGATTGTTCTTGCCTGTTTGGGAGCAGGCAAGACATGCCAAGCACCTATACAGCTCTACCTCAGAGAGGGCAACTTTAACTAAATATGATCCAGCTTTGCCTCCCCAGACTGCATTTGATCATCAAGACAAGTCTTAGGATATCTGATTGAACCTTTCACAGAAACAGGTAAATGGGTAAGGAAAATGTACACTCAGTTGCTTCAGTCATGTCCAGGTCTTTGTGAGACCCTGTGGGCTGTAGCCTATCAGGTTCCTCTGTCCATGGGATTCTCCAGGCAAGAAAACTGGAATGGGTTGCCATGCCCTCCTCCAAGGGATCTTCCTGACTGAGGGATCGAACCAGCATCTCCTGTACTGACAGGGGAACTCTTTACCCACTGAGCCATCTGGGAATCCCCAATATATGTACACACACACACACATGATGGAATACTACCCAGCTATAAAAAAGAATAAATTTATGCCCTTTGCAGCAACATGGATGTACTTGGAGGGCATTATGCTGAGTGAAATAAGTCAGATAGAGATAGAAAAATACTGTGTGATATCAGTTCACATGTGGACTCTAAACAATACAACAAACTAGTGACTATAACAAAAAAGGGAGATGACGATCTAGTGGATATAGATGTAGATATAGATTACGAACTAGTGGTTACCGGTGGGGAGAAGAAAGGAGGGAGGGGAAACACAGGGTAGGGGATTAAAAGATAGCAAATTATTAGTTACAAAACAAGCTACAAAGATATGGGCTTCTCCTGTGGCTCAGTGGTAAAGAACCTACCTGCCAGTGCAGGAGACACAGGTTTGATCCCTGGATCAGAAAGATCCCCAGAGAAGGAAATGGCAGCTCACTCTAGTGTTCTTACCTGGAAAATCCCACAGACTTACTGTCCATGGGGTCACAAAGAGTCGGACATGACTTAGCCACTAAACAACAAAGTAACAAGGATACACTGTATAAAGCAAAGAATAAACCAATAACAATAAATGGAGAATTACCCTAAAAATTGTGAATCGCAGTACTGTACTCCTGTAACTTATATTATACATCAATTTGGTCGCTCAGTCGTGTCCATATATCAAATATCAGTTCAGTGACTCAGTCGTGTCCGACTCTTTGCAACCCCATGCACTGCAGCATGCCAGACTTCCCTGTCCTTCAGCAACTCCCAGGTCTTGCTTAAACTCATGTCCATCAAGTCAGTGATGCCATCCAACCATCACATGCTTTGTCATCCCCTTCTCTTCCCGCCTTCAATCTTTCCCAGCATCAGGGTCATTTCAAATGAGTCAGCTCTTCATATCAGGTGGCCAGAGTATTGGAGTTTCAGCTTCAGCATCAGTCCTTCCAATGAATATTCAGCACTGATTTCCTTTAGGATGGACTGGTTGGATCTCCTTGCAGTTCAAGGGACTCTCTAGAGTCTTCTCCAACACCACAGTTCAAAAGCATCAATTCTTCAGTGCTTAGCTTTCTTTATAGTCCAACTCTCACATCAATACATGACTACTGGCAAAATCATAGCCTTGACTAGATGGACCTTTACTGACAGAGCAATGTCTCTGCTTTTTAATATGCTGTCTAGGTTGGTCATAGCTTTCTTCCAAGGAGCAAGCATCTTTTAATTTCATGGCTGCAGTCACCATCTGCAGTGATTTTGGGGCCCCCCAAAGTCAAGTCTCGAACTGTTTCCATTGTTTCCCTATCTATTTGCCATGAAGTAATGGGACCAGATGCCATGATCTTAGTTTTCTGAGTGTTGAGTTTTAAGCCAACTTTTTCACTCTCCTCTTTCATTTTCATCAAGAGGCTCTTTAGTTCTTCTTCAGTTTCTGCTGTAAGGGTGGTATCATCTGTGTATCTGAGGTTATTGATATTTCTCCCAGCAATCTTGATTCCAGCTTGTGCTTCATCCAGGCATCATTTCACATGATATACTCTGCATATAAGTTAAATAAGCAGGGTGCCAATATACAGCCTTGACATACTCCTTTCCCAGTTTGGAATCAGTCTGTTGTTCCATGTCCAATTCTAACTGTTGCTTCCTGACCTGCAGACAGATTTCTCAGGAGGCAGGTAAGGAGATCTGGTATCCCCATCTCTTTAAGAATTTTCCACAGTTTGTGGTGATCCACACAATCAAAGACTTTGGTGTAGTCAATGAAGCAGAAACAGATATTTTTCCAGAACTCTCTTGCTTTTTTGATGATCCAGCGGATGCTGGCAATTTGATCTCTGGTTCCTCTGCCTTTTCTAAATCCAACTTTAACATCTGGAAGTTCATGGTTCACATCTGGCTCAGAGAATGTTGAGCATTACTTTACTAGCGTGTGAGATGAGTACAATTGTGCGGTAGTCTGAGCATTCTTTGGCATTGCCCTTCTTTGGGATTGGAATGAAAACTCACCTTTTCCAGTCCTGTGGCCACTGCTGAGTTTTCCAAATTTGCTGGTTTATTGAGTGCAGCATTTAAACAGCATCATCTTTTAGGATTTGAAATAGCTCAAATGGAATTCTATCGCCTCCACTAGCTTTATTCATAGTGATGCTTCCTAAGGCCCACTTGATTTCACATTCCAGGATGCCTGGGTCTAGGTGGGTGATCACACCATCATCATTATCTGGGCTGTGAAGATCTTTTTGGTACAGTTCTTCTGTGTATTCTTGCCGCCTCTTCTTAATATCTTCTGCTTCTATTAGGTCCATACCATTTCTGTCCTTTATTGAGCCTATCTTTGCATGAAATGTTCCCTTGGTATCTCTAATTTTCTTGAAGAGATCTGTAGTCTTTCCCATTCTGTTGTTTTCCTCTATCTCATTGCAAAGAAGAGAAGCCAAAGGCAAAGTAGAAAAGGAAAGATATACATATTTGTATGCAGAGTTCCAAAGAATAGCAAGGAGAGATAAGAAATCCTTCCTCAGTAACCAATGCAAAGAAGTACCTCAAAATACAGTCAATTAAAAAAAACACCTCACCGGGAAAGTGGGGAGTCTGTGAAGCCATTGGGACTTCTTTTGTTCAAAACCTTTAGCAGGATTTTTGCAATAAATCAATACTCTGATATTTACTTATTCCTCTTTTCTATAATATAAATATTATTGTTTAGTCACCAAGTCATATCCAATTCTTTGTGACCCTATAGACAAAGCCTACCAGGCTCCTCTGTCCATGGGATTTCCCAAGCAAGAATACTGGAGTGGGTTGCCAATTCCTTCTCCAGGGGATCTTTTGATCCAGGGACTGAACCTGTGTGTCCTGCTTGGCAGGCAGATTCTTTACCACTGAGCCACCTGGGAAGCCCATAATATAAATGGCAAATTATTAATCTCTAGACTGCAACTATGGAAGTAATAGTAAGCAATGACCATCTGATGTTCTAAGGTACCTTTCAGCAGATTGCACTTTACAAAGGCAGCTGTAGCAACATCTTTCATTCTTCACGATCTAGGCACTTGCTGTGTTCCTATTAAGCCATGTTCATGTCCACTCCCCTTGAACCTGGGCAAGTGTTTGTAACTGCCTCAACCAACAGAGTGCGGTGGAAGTGACACTACATGACACCTAAGGCTAGATCAGAAAAATGTTGCACATGTGCACCTTGTTCTTCCTTTATGCTCACTCTTGGAATCCAGCTACCATGTTGTAAGGAAGCCCAGACAGCTGCAGAGAGGCCCACAGAGGGGGCAACAGGGGCCTCTGACTACAAGCCCAAAGTTTGCCCAGCCAACAGCCAAGACCAAGACATCAAGCCAAGACCAACCAACAGCTACGTGAGTGCACCATCTTAAAATGTATTCTCCAGTCTCCTGCTGAGCCTTTCTAGCTGACACCACTTGGAATGGAAACAATCCATCCACTCTGAGCCCTGTCCAAATTATGGATTTGTGAGCAATATAAATGGTGTTGTTGCTGCTTAAGCCTCTAGGCTTTGAGGGTGGCTTGTTACACATTAATAGAAAACCTGAGCACAGCTCAGGTAGAGTCCATCAATTAGCAATGGGCTTGGCTAGAAGGACAGCAGCCCTGACTTGACTGGCTTACACAGACAAGGATTGCTTTGCTCACATGGAGGGAAAAATGGAGGTAGAATGCTGCTGGCATTGGTTTGGAGGATCAGCTCCAACAGAGCCATCACCTCTGAAATTCTCCACCCTTTCCCTCATGCATGTCGCCTCACTGTAACTGGTCCTGGCTCCAGGTGCCACGTCCACGTGCAAGGCAGGATGAAACAGAAGGGAAAGAGGCCGTGTGAGCCCATTTGCTTCTTTAACCTTCTCCTCAAGCTCTCTCTGCCTATGGATCTTTTTGTCCCCAATTTTGTTTGTTTATTTTTAAAACTTCTTTTTAAAATGTAGTTGATTTACAATGTAGTATTTGTTTTGGGTGTACAGCAAAGTGATTCAGTTATACATAAACATATATTCCTTTTTATATTCTTTTCCCTTATAGGTTATTACAAGATATTGAGTTTAGGTCCCTGTGCTATACAGTAGGTCCTTGTTATTCTGATTTATATACAGTAGTATGTGTATATTAATCCTGAGCTCCTAATTTACCCCCTCCCCCCTTGGTAACCAGCTTCTTTTCTATGTCTGTGAGTCTATTTCTGCTCATAAATAAATTCATTTGTTTCATTTTGGTGCATCCCTAGCTGGAATAGAGACAGGAATAAGGAGCTTCTGCCTTTGCACCCTGTAGACTGTTAGTGAAAGTGTTAGTCACTTAGTTGTGACAGACTCTTTGCGACCCCATGGACTGTAGCCCACCAGGCTCCTCTGTCCATGGGATTTTCCAGGCAAGAATACTGGAGTGGGTTGCCATTTCCTTCTCCAGGGGATCTTCCTAACCCAGGGATTGAACCTGGATCTCTTGCTTTACAGGCAGAGTCTACCATCTGAGCCACCAGGGAAGCCCAGTACAGAGAAGGTGACAAAGGAGAGGGAACTGGGTTAATCTCTGGCACATAAAACAAGGTGTTTGGCCCAAGACTTTGCAAGAGGTCCCAGCATGAGATGAGGAGACCTCAAGTGAGCTGCAAGGAGGCTCTGAAAACAAAAGCCAAAATAAATGGGGAGCCAGTCCAGTTTTACCACTCAAGGAAAAATACAATTTAGATTTTGTTTTTAAATATTTAATATTTTCAAAAATTGGTAAAACTCTATATCCATTTGAGCAATATGTATTTTCCTCCAAGTCTTCAAATATCTCTTTGCAGATCTTTCCCAAATTTCTCTCCGCCCCCCAGCCTCTCCCTGAATTAATTCCGTATTTGTCAGAGTCTCAAGTTGGTTGGCTTCCCACCACTTCCAAACCAAAGCCTCTAACTGACATCACTACCCACTAAATCTCTCTTCATCTGTCTCCCGCATTAATGTGAAACTTTAGCCATCTCTAAGCCCTCTTACCCCCAGTTTCCCTTTTTTATAACTTTATGAGAGATCTCTGCTTCTCTGTCCTCTCTGTCACCAACTTAGCTTAGATTCTACTAATTTCATCTAGAACTAGCGCAATAAACCCCTTGGTTTTTTCACCCCTGCTCTCTCTCCTTCTTCTAATTTATCCTATACTCATTTGGGATATTAGGAATGACTTTTATATGGTTTGATATAGTTTTGTAATTTCCTAGGAAGATAATGCGGGCTATATGAGTGGCTTCTCCAACCATATCATCTGCCCTTTTGTAAATAAACACATCATTTACTCATCAAGAGGTCTCAGGCCAGGTCTTAAGGGTGCAACAGTGGATTCAGCTTTCATACCTCAAAAACACGGATGCAGAGAGACGGAGTAAATCTTACTTCTGAAATACCTTCCCAAGTAAGGGCATAAGAAAGTAAATTCTGTCCTAGCTAACACAAATAGATAGCATGATCTTTCACATAAAAAAAGGGAATGCCTGACTTTTCTCTAAGTTATCTTCTCTCATGTTAGTGGGGGAGTCTTATTCAGATGTGCATTTATGGCTGAAGTGTCCAGAACTAACCCTTATGTCTACTTCAGTCTGGGAACCTGGTGAACCATTTTTACCCCCTCTTCCCTCCAGTTTTTCAACTTGAAAGAATGGAAGAAATTTACTTGATATACGACTTTCTCAGGTTAAGTTTGAGTCCAGCTCAGCCTTGCCCCTTTTCTGCTCACAAATCTCTGATGGCACCCCTTGTCCTGTCTCGACTCCTCCTCATCTCCACACCCACCTCTCTGTCCATCCAGCTACCCTTGCACCTCCAAGACAGTGTGCCAGTGCTTTTCACAAACTGCTTCTTCCGTTTCAGCCACCTTCTTCCCGCTTAACAAAGTCCAATTGAAAAGAAGTGAGGTCATGGCAGTGTTATTCATTTATCTAAATAATTTATAAACCACTTATTTTTGAGTTTTATTATCATGTCTTGTATAAGTTTGGTACTCAGTGAATATTTGCTGGAAAAAGTTAATTTAAGGTTCTTTATCTATCAGCTATTTCCCAAACAGGTTCTAATTTACAAGATGTTTACAGTGACTGGGCTTCCCCGGTGGCTCAGCAGTAGAGAATCTGCCTGCAATGCAGGAGACGTGGACTTGATCCCTGGGTCAGGAAGATCCCTTGGAAGGTACAACAACCCACTCCAGTATTCTTGCCTGGAAAACTCCATGGATAAAGGGGCCTGGCGGGCTCCAGTCCATGGGGTCGCAGAGAGTCGGACACGACTGAGCTCACGCGCATTCGCAGTGATTACCTGATTAACGAATCCGTCTCTGTAGTCAGGGATGCTGCTACTGCCGTTTTGCACACAGACGTTTGTCCTGCTTCACCACTCATGGTGCTTGCACTGACATAAGCTACAGTCACACATGGGTCATTCATATTTATTTTAAAAATGAAGTGTAATTGGCCTCCAACACTGTTCATTCCAGGTGCAGAATATAGTGACTGATATTTCTGTGCCTTATAAGGTGATCACCAATTATTCACGTGCCGTACGTTTCCCCACTACTACAAACATACACATACTCATACCTCTGGCGCCTCCTCTAGGATTTGCCCTTATATCACAACAGAAGTCAAGTTGTGGGAACTTTGGAGGGAAGTCATTTACATATCCAGATGCCTCCTGCATGCAGGGCCTATACACGAGGCTCCTCTGCGTTCCTGCCTTGGCCCTGACCTGTTCCATGACTGAAGCAGGTTCACTAGCCAGTTCATAAAGTGGACACAACCCCCAAATTAATTCAGCTTATTCCGCTCTGGTTTTCAACTAGGCACAGTGGAAGCTTAGGCTTATTTGTGGTTTGAGATATAGGAGATGCCAACCATCATTCTCTGCCACTCCTCTGCCTCATATCAGCAGCTCGCAGAAGACTCCAGCTTCTCCCTGTTTTGAAGCATGACCTCCCATTTGAATATTTTTCAAAGTTCTTAAGGAATTCTCTACTTTTAAATTTTCTTGCAAATCCATGAGGTCTCCAGGCTCTATCCTATACAAGGTCTGTTATTTTACACTGCATCCTCTTGAGATTTTTATACTGTCTTGGGTCCTCATAATTTAGAAGAGTTTTCCAAGCCCAGAGAAGTTAATATCGGAACACAAAGGTTTCCAGCTTACCATGTTAAAATTACTTTACATACAGCTAAATACAGAAGAACATCCCTTGCACTCTCTCTAAGAGATGGCAATCATTCCTCCTTGTAAGGATACAGAGCATATAAAACCAAAAGAATACCAGGTAATGGAAGAAATCTTAGTTATCCTCTTTCTGCCTCTGTTTCTGTTTTGTAACTAGAGAATTCTAGTAGCCACTTCCCTGAAAGGCACTGCTACAGATTATAAGGTTGATTTTACTTGTATTGTTGACTCATTCCCATTTGGTGTGTATTAAATATTATGGTACGAATCAGTTACACGACATGGTCTCTGCAATAGTTCATGAATGTGTTTCTCATTATACTTAGTTTTGTTTTGTGCTTTTTTTTAAACATTTTTTTCTTATAGTTCAGGCTAATATAATTACTATAACTCAGATATTAAATGTCATAATATCAGAACACTACCAGCAGAAAATTAAATAATGTTGAGATTTTCCAGACACAGACGTCTTTTATACTCAGGAAACATCTAAATGTTGTATGTTTGTATTTTATCCTTATGATGTTGATTTCATCTTATTCCTAATCCTATGTTCTATTTATTTGATACCTAAGTCTCTCCAGGGTTTTCCAGGTGGCTCAGTGGTAAAGAATCCCCCTGCTAGTGCAGGAAATGCAGATTCGATCCCTGAGTTGGGAAGATCCCCTGGAGAAGGAAATGGCAACCCACTCCAGTACTCTTGCCTGAGAAATCCCATGGACAGAGGAGCCTGGCAGGCTACAGTCCATGAGGTCACAAAGAGTCGGATAAAACTTAGTGACTAAACAACAACAAGGCTTTCCAGCGCTTCCTTCTCATAACAGCAGTGAGCTCAGTGTAGGCTGTATTAAAGCCAAATGCCCAGTGAGAACTCGGTCATAATTTGTTGCATGAAGAAAGGAGTGAATGATCAAAACTAAAGCAACAACATTAGCACAAAAACAAAGACTAGAGTCTGCGTGTAATTTTGGTCATATGAATTATAACATCAGGTCACACGAGGCTTACTTTTTAAGTTCTATTTGATAATAATTCGAGGCAACCATGATCAGCTGCCAAAGCTCACACAGTTGACGTAGGAGTTGGGTCTGCTACACAGAAATGTTTCAAACCCAAAACCAGAAAGCATAAGCATACTCATAAAGTGAGAATGCTCCTTTGATGCTCTTTGCCTTTTCCAGTTGAAGAAACTAAGACCCTGAGCAATGACATGATTTGTTCAGAAGCACACAGTGGAGCCAAGGTCATGGAACCTAGGCTCTTGACTTCTCTGGCAGCCTTTAACCCATAAAGCTTCTCTCCACCCCCAGCCCATCTGCTGACTCTGGGCATGGCATCTGTATTCGACCCAGCTTCTCAGAGCACATCAGCTGTGAGCCAATTGGATATAAGTACAAAGAGAACAGAAAACTCTCTTTTCCCAGGCAGCTGGAAAGTTTCACTTGGCATTTATTTTTAGCATCTTGTGTGTGCTAGGGAGCAACCATGGCAACAGAGGCACCTGGGAGGACCTGCAGAGACGGTCCCCGGGGCAGGCAAAGAGCACCAGAGAGAGGCCGTCTCGTGTCCGTGGAAAGTGTGGGCAAGCTGGACATGTCCTTGTCGCCAGCAAGCCATCGCCAGGAGAGAATAAACTCAGAAGCAGCAGGACTCGCCTCCATTGGGCTGTCAGTGACTGATGAGATCATCTTTGTAAAACTGTCTTCCCTTCCCTTCCTTTCCTCCTCCCCCCGCAGCACCAATACAACGTGTAAATAAAGCCAAACAAGTCGCGACTGACTTGGAAATCTGATCGTATGTCATGTTTTGTTAAGTCCAGCCCTTTGTGAAACTTCAACACACATAGCCCTGGAGGGGAAATGACTCTGAGGCTTCCACTGATGAGTGGCTTCATCACCTCAGCAAGGTGAGATCAAAAGCTCCCATCCTGCCCTGAAAGAGCAGGTGGAAGGGTGACCACGCTCCCAGGATGCACCCGCCCCCGAGAAGCCAGGGTGGCTACCAGGGACCCCACAGTGCCCGGTGAAAACCTCTCTCATATGACTTCACTCACGGCTCTTTCCCCATGCCAAGCTCTTCCATTTACCCTTGGGGGAACGATGGAGCCCATTCAGGAAACTTTCCCCAAGAGTAAATGGAAGAGTTTGGCTGAATTTCTCTGTCTAGTTCTCCAACACCAGGGGACCCAGTGAGTGACTTATGCTAGGTTATGGTGTGTGCACTTAGGGTGTTTGTAAATCTAGGCTTTCGCACCTTCTCATGTCAGGCCCACCACCATGTCTTTCTTTCCCCAGCTTCTGGTGAAAATGTGACTCCTTCCCTTATGCTTGTTGGAGCAAAACCTACACCGAATGAATCCAGTGTACACCTTTGATGAGAAGACTGGTCCAAAGACATGAGACATTTTTCAGCCCAGTCTTGGTCATTTACTATTTCTCTGCCTGTGTGCTTTCTCCCTCCTTTTTTCTTTCTTTCTTTTTTTTTTAATTGAAGTATAGTTAATTTATAATGTGCTAATCTCTGCTGTACCAGCAAAGTAACTCAGTTTTATATATATATATATACATATATATGTATGTATATATATAGTTTTCAAATATTCTTTTCTGTTACAGTTTATCCCAGATTGGATATAGTTCCCTGTGCTATACAGTAGGACCTTGTTTATCCAGTCTAAATGTCGTAGTTTGCATCTACTAACCCCAGACTCCCACTCCATACCTCTCTCTCCCCCACCTCGTCGGGAACCACAAGTCTGTTCTTAATTCTGTGAATCTGTTTCTGTTTTGTAGATAGCCTCATTTGTGCCATATTTTAGAGTCCACATTTTAGTGACATCATACGAGATTTGTCTTTCTCTTTCTGACTTGCTTCATTCAGTATGATACTTTTTACTTGCATCCTTGATGCTGCAAATGGCATTATTTCATTCTTTCCATGGCTGAGTAGTATTCCACTATATATATATATATATATATAGGAACAGAAAGTAGAAATAAATTGAACAGCTTCCTCCAATCTTCCTCAGTTTGGTGTCAAATAAGAGACTGTCTTCTCGTTTTAGCTTTAGGATTTTGTTCCATAGTAACATGCATATCTCTTGAGTAATGTCACAGTTCATTTCCTTGGAGGGAGTTGGCTCAATATCACCATTACATATTTATGCGGTTTTGTGGGGAAGTGAAGATCAATAGATCAACATTTTCTTTATCCATTCATCTATCAATGGACATTTAGGTTGTTTTCATATCTTGATTATTGTGAATAGTGCTTCTATGAACATAGGAGTGCTTGTGTCTTTTTGAGTTATAGTTTTGTCCAGGCTCATGCCCAAGAGTGAGATTGTTTGATTACAACTCAGTCAAAAATTGGGCAGAAGACTCAATAGACGTTTCTCCAAAGAAGACATACAGATGGCCAGTGGACATGTGAAAAGATGCTCAACATCATAATTATTGGAGAAATGCAAATCAAAACAACAGTGAGGTACCACTTCATGCCAGTCAGAATTTCATGATGACTTTAGAAAAGGCTTGAATGTTTCAAAATAAAATTGGTTTCTTTCCAAAGAATATATACAGTTGAGATGTACTGCATTAAATTTGTATCTGAATGTTATCTTGAAATATGATAGTGACTGATAAATATTTTTCATGAGAATAGCTTCCATAATTTTAGGCACATTTCAGTAAAATACCAAGCTTCACAGTAATATCACTGCTCTGGGTTAGGCGCATACACAGTCCTCTCATTCTCTCGTATTCAACATTGAGGACAGTGTTGCTCTCAAGGAGGTATTCATAAATAATAAATAGAGCAGAAAAAGAAATCCATCATTGTGGTCACGTGGCTGGAAAGACCTCTATTGATCTTCACTTCCCCACAAAACCGCATAAATATGTAATGGTGATATTGAGCCAACTCCCTCCAAGGAAATGAACTGTGACATTACTCAAGAGATATGCATGTTACTATGGAACAAAATCCTAAAGCTAAAACGAGAAGACAGTCTCTTATTTGACACCAAACTGAGGAAGATTGGAGGAAGCTGTTCAATTTATTTCTACTTTCTGTTCCTAACAAATTCTATGAAGCATGATAGATCCCCAGAATTGGAAAACATCCAAAAAGGCATATTCATTGTTGGTGGCTTTTTTTTCCCCCATAAACTTCTAACCACAGTGTATCATACCAGGATGAGTCAATCTCCAATTTTAACTTCCTAGGCAACTGTGTACTTACTAGCGGCCAAGCCCAGATCCAGGGTAAAGGATGGTCCTAGGAGAAAACACTGGGTGCAAAGCAGCTGCTGTGAGCTCAGGAACTGGAGCCCACCTCTGTGGACATCCATCCCCCAGAACTGTCAGTCTTCCCTCAGTATCCGAGAGGGAGTGGTTCTAAGACCCACACCCCACCGCTTGTCTTGGGAATACCAAAATCAGAGGATACTCAAGTCTTAATGGCATAGTGTTTGCATATAGTCCATGCACATCCTCCCATATACTTTAAATCATCTCTAGATTACTTATAATATGTAAATAGTATGTGTTAGTAAATACAATATTTACTAACACAAAGTAAATGCTTTGTAAATAGTCACCAGTGCCTGGCAAATTCAAGTTTTGCTTTTCAGAACTTCCTGGATTTTTTTCTCCCAACGTTCTCCATCCATGGTTGGTTGAATTTATGGATACAGAATCCGTGAATAGGGAAAACCAACCATATTATCATTCACAGTGGTCACTTTTCAGGCACAAATAAGGGCTAGCAGCAAAATATAAGCATTCAGAAAGGCTTTATATCAAAACTTCCCAGATGGTCCAGTGGCTAAGACTCTGAGTTCCCAATGCAGGGTGTCTGGGTGCCTGATCAGGGATCTAGATCCTACATGCCACAACTAAAGATCCCGAGTGCTGCAACTAAGACCCAGCGCAGTCAAAATAAACAATTTTTTTTAAAGAAAGATTTTATAATAGTATGAATTATGCAAGGTCTGATTTTAAGCGAGCAGCCTATTGTCAATTTAGAATATTTGCAGTATCTGTATTAGAAAGGAAAGCTGTGGATGGAAAATCGATTCTCCTGCGCACTGGAGATAGGGAAATGGCCATCATATAATCTTTCCTTAAATGTAACGAGATGGCATTTCAAATTGTGCTGCTCTCTCTGCCAAAAGCAAAAACTTCCTTTTCAACTGATGTTTTCCCAAAATAGATGATAGAAAACTTTGAATTCTCCAGAAAGTAATTGTGGAGCTAATCTTTAAAACTGTTTGAATATCTTCTGATCAATTCCAAGTAAACAAAGAGGATGTAGCAATTTTGCACAGCCGTGTGCCATGCAAGGCATACTTAACATCTTGAGGCCTCATAGTTTAGACAGAACCTGGATCACTAAATTTTAGGAATGGAGGAAAATACTTAAAAAAAAACAAAGGAGCAATACAAATTGAGAGGGTAAATACACCTCTCAGTAAGGTATAGGCACTACACAGATTGCTCCAATAAAAGATTGTGCTGGAGAACAAATAAGCAGAAATAAATAGCTTATTTCTAAAGCCCACATTCCATTAGCACTTCTGCTAAACCAGAAGGCTATCCACTTGCTCATGCTATCTCACCCCCTGCCTTAGAGAGAGAGAAACCAATGGGTGCAATTTCTCCCTTGAAATATACCACAGTTTATATCTTCTTTGCATGGACTTATAAAAAAAGAAAGAGACACATATATTTTCACATAATCGTAGGCAACTTGACACAGATGAAAATGCATGAGAACTGCACTCAGTAAACTTGGATTCAAGGCTAAATAAGAAACTTAATCTCTCTGAGACTTGGTATCCACATTTATACCTAGAGACTAATAATCCTTATACAATGGAGATGTCTTGAGGATTAAAGGTTCCAAGGCATGTGAAAATAATATGCAAATAATGCTCTAAAAAGGACTATGGAAAATCATCTTAGCCACCCTTCCAGTTCTCAGCAGAATCACGTCGCAGTTTTCATGGACTGAGTTAACCAAGTTCAGAAAAAGAGCTGCAATAGAAAGTTTTTGGTAACATTCCAAATACGTGCTATTCAAATCCTTCACATCATAACTTGTCTCTATTCTTTTCTTCTCATCTAAAGACAGGAACGTTACCATGTAATTTATGGCCTCTATTTTCATGAAGCTTGTGGAGTCACTCCTTAGCCGTTTCAGAGACAGAATGTTGTCAAAACTCCATTCCTAAAATCAAGCCTGTAGGTACGTGTCAGGCCCCCTCCAATTTCTCTAGCTCGTTTTCTCCTGGCCCTAGGATTCCACGGGTGGGAATTCAGCTCTTGTCCAGCTTCTTGTTTCCCACTTGGGATCCTCTCAGCCTTCTCACACTACTGACAGGGTGTCAGCTCCTTATCTTTTTCAATCTCTTCATATTTTCCTGCCATTAATGCACATGCGCATTTTCCTCTGTCCTTGTTGTACTTTTCTCAGTTCGTGTTGCAAATTTACCAAGCATACATTGGGTCCCTGTATTCCAAGGCCTCTGTCCCATCTGTCCCAGTGTTAACTAGAAAATGGATGAAAGGTGGTCTCACCCAGTATTCAAGGGTTATACAGTTCTGAGTCTAGAACCAACAGCCTGGGACACAGTTGTTATGCAATTTTAAGTTAGCATTGCCATCTTGAAAAAAATCACTCTTGTATATGAATTTCTTATCATGTGTAGCGTCACATAATAGCTATGTGACTTAGCTCATGTAGTCTTACTATTTAGTACAGTACGTAGTTCAGAATAAAAGTCTGTGTTTAAAATAAAATACCTGTGGTTTTCCCTGGTTCTCTCTCTGGCTGATCATTGTCAGAGAAAAGGATTTGATTAGCTTGACCAAGTTTTGCTTCAGAAAACTGTGTTTGGTGGTTAACCAGGACTTTTGTCTTCTTTAAGGCAATTTCAAAGGGAGTTTTCCGGGGATGTAAGTTAAATAGTTAATACATATTGAGTAGAACTCCAGGAGATAGTGAAGGACAGGGAAGCCTGGCGTGCAGCCGTTCATGGGGTCTCAAAGAGTCGGACACGACTTAGCGACTGAACTGCAACTATTAAATAGAATAGATTCAATACTGACTTTTTAAAAAGTTAAAGTAGAGTTGTTTTGCAATGTTGTATTAGTTTCAGGTATACAGCAAAGTTATTCAGATATAAAATATATATGTATATTATATATATATATATATATATAATACACATATATATTTCCAGATTCTTTTCTCTTATAAGTTATTACAAAAAAATGGGCATAGTTCCCTGTGCTATATAATATGTCCTTGTTAGTTATCTATTTTTTAATAAAGTAATGTGTCTATTTTAATCTCAAACTCCTAATTTATCCCTCCCCTACTCCTTTGCTTTGAGTTGACCCTTTTGCTCACTTTCAGAGAGAAAGGAAAGTGACTTACTAAGCACAAAGAGATATCTCCTAACTGAACTGAGCAATAGGCTGATAACTACAGCCCCTTATGATGAGAGCAGGGGAAATGTATCCTTTCTCCATTTTGCCTCCAACCTCTAACCACTACAACCTTGTTAAGAAATGAAATAAACTTTGATTTATTAATTCAGTGAAAACCACATGCTTTGAATGAAAAGAAGAAAAATGGTTTCACTTAACACAGGGGAGATGTTTCAGATCAGCTGCTGGCTCAGTGAGTCAGCTTTCCTCTGTGGTAACTGATGATTTTTACAGACTTCCACATCAACTTGACAATAATTGTAGAGGTAACGTCCAGCTTATTTGGGGGAGAACTACTAAGTGACATGAGATTTCCCACCCAGGTCTAAGCTTTTGACCTTAGACTTTGAAACACAGAAGAAGAATCTAAATCTCCACACTGAAGTTTATAGCCATCATCCAAACAAGACACAGAAAGAACTAAGTCTTGGCAAAGAAGGCATACAAAAGCCTTGTTCACCAAATTTCAGCGAATCTTTTACCCCGTCCATTTCTTCTTCCATCCAAAAAGCTTCTTACAATCCACACTTAAAATCTTCTACATATCTAGGGAGGTACTTTTCCCCCATTTATTTCCATTTATTTCCTCTATGATGATTAACTCTTTTTCAAAATGAACACAAAAATCACGTTTTCCCTCCACATATAAGATTCATTCTAAACACCAGAGCCTTTAGACCAGAGATTCTTACTGAAATACCAGATTTTATTTTAATACAACGTATTGCATGTATGAAGCAACTCAGTAAAGAAGCAATTTCTATAAAATAATCTCTTGCTGTGTCACTCTTAAGTTCAGTGATTTAAATAATATTCAGGAGGCTGAAAGGTAACTTTCTCTTTTGTGAGCAAATAAACTGAGACATTGAAAACTAAAGTCACTTGTCTTAAATCAACCCATTCAATAGCTAGTGAACATTTAAAATGAACAAAGGAATATGAGAGTTACAAAGAAACTGTCTGATACAGTTTCTAACCCCTTCAATTTGTATTTCTGTCAAAAACAGCAAAGCTAGCATGCATGAATAACATGGAAAAGAAGCAGAGGATCCAATCCTATGGCAGAAAATGAAAGTGAGGTTATATACCACATGTGGAAGAGGGATTGGGAGATTTAAATGAGCTTTATGATTCTGTAATTCCGTTAGAGGATTTAGAGGATTCAGTCACAATGGGTCAAATCCTATAGGTAGAACCTGAGACAAGGTTCAAGATCTAATGCCTACAGACACTCCTGGTGGTCCAGTGCTTAAGAATCCACCTTCCAATGCAAGGGATGTGAGTTCGACCTCTGGTCTGGGAACTAAGATCCCATATGCCACAGGGCAGCTAAGTTTGTACAGTACAACTAGAGAGCCCATGTGCTCTAGAACCCGTGAAAGTGTCGGTCACTCCGTCATGTCTGATTCTTTGTGACCCCAAGGACTCCTTTGTCTGTAGAATGCTCTGGGCAAGAATACTGGAGTGGGTTGCCATTCCCTTCTCCAGGGGATCTTCCTGTCCCAGGGATGGAACCCAGGTCTCCTGCATTGCAGGCAAATTCTTTACTGTCTGAGTCACCAGCAAAGCCCTGATCTGCAACCAAAGAAGCCATCATTCAACAACTAGAGAAAGCCCACTCACTGCAGGAAAGACCCAGAGCAGCCAAAAAATAAAAATTAAAATAAAAAAAGCATGTATTTTATATATATATATATGTGCATATATGTATATATATATATATATAAAGGATTTCATGCCTGTCTGTCCATTCCTATACACTATCAGAAATCCTGGTTCTACGAAGTCAAGTTCGTAGTTAGTACTTGGACTTCAGGAAGGGAGTTATGGCAATCACAGCCTCATGTGTCCAGGGAGGCAGGGCATGTGGCCTCAGCCCAAGCCTGTCTGGAGAGATGGTATCTTACTTCCTTCCGCTGGTGGAGGCTATGTTGCCTAATGCCACCAGAACTCTTCATAAAAACAGCTGTAAGTGCAGACTTAGATGTGAAACCTTATCACTTAAAGTATTAACTGCCATTTTGCGACTTTGAGACCTCTGCTTTGGGTAGTTCCAGCGTTTTTTGGTGACATATGTTAGACTGAGCTCTCAGACGGTGAACATAGGTGGTTTAGTAACCAGTAATGTCTCCGACTGTAAGCCATTATCCCCTGGACCATTGCATTGATATAAGCTCATTAATAATTGATTGTAGAGGGCCTGTCTACCTGACTTGACTCTACTTCTCAAGTATCCTAAGAGGTTTCTGTGGTGCAACTACTATTGAGTTGAAGAATATTTTAAATATCCAGACTGCTGCTTGGCCAATAGCTATTATTCATTATAATAGACAGAACCACCTAATGTATGAATGACCTCAAGTCAGAGATATCTACCTTCCTAAACTCAGGCACAAGCGACGTCACATTACATTAATAATGACAGAAGAGTGGATTGCCCCCACTCTCTCCCACTGTAGTGTAAGATACTCAAGGGAGGAACCTGAGCTTTGAAACGGTCTATGTACAACCTATTTGCAGGGCAGTAATAGAGACACAGACACAGAGAATGGCCATGTGGACACAGGAGAGGAAGGGGAGGGAGGGATGAATTGAGAGAGTAGCACTGACATATATACAGTACCATGTGTAAACCAGCTAGTGGGAACCTAGCTGTCTAATTAGATGGCATGTGGTATGCACAGAGAGCTCAGCTCAGCACTCTGTGATGACCCAGAAGGGTGGAATGGGGGGTAAGGTGGGAGGGAGGCTCAGGAGGGAGGGGATGTATATATATGTACAGCTGATTCACTTTGTTGTGCAGCAGAAACTAACACAACATTGCAAAGCAATTATATTCCAGTAAAGAAAAAAAGAACTTAATATGCCACTTGAAAAATGGTTATTGTTGGGCTGCAATCTCCAACACGATTGACTGGAGTTCTTTATAATGAGTGCATGTGTCCTCAGTCATGTCTGACTCTGACAACACCATGGACTGTATAGCCCACCTGGCTCCTCTGTCCATGGAATTTTTCCAGGCAAAAATACACCGCCTGGGAAGCCCTTGTAATGAACAATCCTTTACATTTCTGTGTGCCTTTGCACTAATGCTTGGGAAGATAATCAAGGACCTCTATCAAGGGTGCCATGCTATTTGCCCAGGGTGCAAGGATAAGCTTCCCAATGCTCCAAACAGAAAGCACGTCTGACATGAGGCTGGCGGACACAGAGCAGGTCTATCAGGTACCTGTTAAAGGCACGTTCTGAACGGCAGCCCAGGAATTAGCTCGCTTGCTGCTCAGTCTCCTTCAGACCCAGAAGTTGGCCACCCAACGGCTAATTGAAAATTCATAGAGTATATGATTTATGTTAGGGGAAGGGAGATGGGGGAAAGGGCCATTAAAGAAGAGAATAATTGAACCCAAGTGCAACAAGATTGGGGGAGATGTCAATTATCTCATTTTGTCCCTTTTTTCTGGAAGGGCCTATTACTACCATGTAATTTATGGGCCTGGAGAGAGCCGTAAAACTGTGGAGAAGAGGAAACAGAAGAAGCCAGGCTATTAAAACAATGTGAGGTAGGGCTTGTAGATTCTTATCCTTTATATTTGAAAGAGCTCACTAAAACCTAAATACAGGGTAGGGAAAAAAAGATGATTAGTTTTAAAGACTGTTCTGTCTTCTTCACATGAATTTTTACTTATAAAGAAAACACAACTCCATCCTTAAAGTCTTCTTTTTTCTTTACTGGATTTTATATGCAGTTGTTTTCATATCTTTGACAGTAGGATTACAAGAGTCTAACATATATTTTTATTGATAGTAAGGCCCAGAAAAAGGATATTAGTTTCATAGACCTGGAAAAAATAAGCAAAAGATGAAAGCTGTGTTAATTTTTCCCTTATCCAAGCTATCGTGTTAGGAAAAGTCTTTTGTAAACACATACCCTGACTTTCCAAGCCATCTCCCCATGAAGCATATGTGGGTAGGAGGGAAGGCAGGCGTGTATCTTTAGCTGCATCCACAGCACATGAAGCCAGGGAACAAACACCAAATTGTGTCCAAGACAGAATGTCGACAGTCGCTGCTAGATGAGCGCCCAAAATGAGGAACAAACAAGCAAGGCTGCGTGCTGGTTTGGAAAAACTAGAGCACAGGGTCAAAGGGCTGGAGATAAACCGTGAACAGAGACAAAGACTTGTGCATTAGGCAAGTGAGAACGGCGGGCCATTGTGTGATGCTCGAGACCACCCATCAGTCCCCTTGCAGCCTAGCATCCATTGAAGGGAAACAGGATGGAAGCCCTCTGCTTGGAAGGCTCTCGTCTTCTACTAGGCCTGTAGTGTACCTCTCAAAAGGAAAAGCCTGCTCTGAACACATTCCCTCTATGAGGGCTTTTCTCATTAGCTCTCTTCCATCTTGTCTGAATATTCCTTCTTTGTCTCCCCAACATCAATATATCTAGTATGTATCCCCCACATTTTTGCTCAATGTTTATCTGAGCAAGTATGAACTAACTATTGAACATAGATATTCTTAGAAATACTGTAGCTTTTTCCATATTGTCTTATCTTTACCCAAAGATAAGCATTTGTAAAAATTATCTTTCTAAACAAAAGCATAGTAAAATTCAAAAGTAAATAAGTACATTATATTTCTCATTTCTAGAACATATTTAGTTTCATTCTATTAGTTTTATTTCCTTCATGTATTATCATGTTTCCAAGTAGCAGACTGTTTCATGTAAGCTAGATACTAAATTACTTGTCTTTTTCCTTGCACAATTAGGGGAATATTTATCCTGGTTTAGTCTGTAGATGTGCTATATGGGTCTATGTAAATATATATAGTGACTTTTCTAAAAGTTATGAAAGTGTGGTTGGTCCTTAAGATAGATTCAAAGTAGCAAAAGTTATCTTTTAAATAAGCAAATATATATTTATCGGATAGATTATAAACCCCCTCAGAACAATTAAATAGACATTTCATGCATTTTGTATAGCCAGAATCTATTATAATAAGATTCTAATTACAAAAATAAATTATGTAATAAATTAATGCACAGTTATGGCGGTTCAGATGGTAAAGAATCTGCCTGCAATGCAAGAGACTCAGGTTCCATCCCCGGATTGGGAAGATCCCCTGGCAAAGGGAATGGCTACCCACTCCAGTACTCTTGCATGGAGAATCCCCATGGACAGAGGAGCCTGGTGGGCTATAGTCCATGGGATCACAAAGAGTCGGACACAACTGAGGAACTAACACTTTCGCTTTCTCATTGATGAATGCATTAGATATGAGACCTTGTTCCTGCACGTGTGTGTGTGTGTGTGTATGTGTGTGTACGTGTGCCTGTGTATACATCTCCACATTTTGGCTTCCTTTTCTGAATTCCTTACACTCTAGACAAGTAGGATTACTCGTTGTCACCTATACAATCCTATCCTTTCACTGCTTTTTTCATTTATTTGTTCATTTAGTATTTTTTTGTTCAACCAGTTGTTGGGTCGGTAAAATAATTATATTTTCAAAGTGTTGGAAGAAAATAGACAGTGAAAATTCTTTAAAAATTAAGCTAATAATATAATTTGAGATAAACAAAAATTTGAGGGAATTCATCACCAGTAGACTCCTAATAAAGTAAATATTAAAGGAAGAAATTCTGGGATGAAGAAAATGATTTTATGTGGTAGCTTAGAGATTCAAGAAGAATGAAGAACAATCTAAATGGTAAGTAAATAAATCTAAATGGCAAATCTAACTGAATATTGGCTATAAAAATTAACAATGATATATGGTTTAAAACATACGGAAAATTTGAAAACAATAGTATACAAATTGGGATGGGGTAAAAGATGTTACAGAACCCTAAATTCTTTATATTGTTTAGGAAGTGGGAAAAGTACTCATTTACATTAGTTTTAATAAGCCAAGGAGGGATGTTCTAATCTCTAGATAGTCACCACGGATGGAGAAAGAAATGGCACTCCATTTCACTGTTTTTTGACCGGAGAATCCCACGGGCAAGCAAGCCTGGAGGACTGCAGTCTGGGGGGTTGCAACGAGTCCAACACGAGTGAGTGACTGAGCACGCACACAGGAAGTCACCGTGGGAGCAGTAAAACAAGGAGATGACAGGGGATGGATAAAATCAGAGCATTTGATACAGAAGTACATAATAAAGAAGAAACTAAGCGCAGAAAAGTGCTGGGACAGATAGAAAACAGTAATTACATTAAATTTAAATAGGCCATACACTTCAGTTGAAAAACCAAAGTACTGAGGCTGGATAAAAACAACTATATTCTGCTTACAAGGGACACTGGTCTGCTAATAAGTCTTCCCTAGTGGCTCAGACTGTAAAGAGTCTGCCTGCAGTGTGGGAGACCCGAGTTCGATCCCTGGGTCAGGAAGATCCCCTGGAGAAGGGAATGGCAACCTACTCCAGTAGTCTTGTCTGGAAAATCCCATGGACAGAGGAGCTTGGCAGGTACCAATCCATGGGGTCACAAAGTCAGACACTACCAAGCGACTAACATACTCACTACAAGGGACACTACAAGCTTAATAAAGACCTGGGAGATTGAAAGTAAGAGGATGGAGAAAGATAAACTGTGCAAACTCCAAGCAAATGAAAGATACAGTAACTATTTTATTATCAGACATAACAGACTTTAAAGGCAAGAAAAATTACCAAAGGGAAATAGATGATGTGGAAGGTATAAAAGTTTGACAGTCATATCTACGCAATAATGTCTCAATCTACAAAGCAAAAATTGACAGAACTAAAAATAGAAAACTTGAAATCATAGTGGAAGATTTTAAAAATTTTAACACTTCTCAATACCTGATAGAATGCACATACAAAAATCTGTAAGGATATGGAAAATCTGAACAATGTGATTAACAGACCTGACCTTATAACATATATAGAACACTGATCCCAGCAACTGAAAACTATACTTCCTTTTCAAGTTTATGTGTAACAATTACCAATATCAACTATGAGTTTAGATATAAAGCAATCCCTGGTGGCTCAGATGGTAAAGAATCTCCCTGCAGTGCGGGAGACCTGGGTTCGATCCCTGGGTTGGGAAGATCCCCTGGAGAAGGGAATGGCTACCCACTCCAATATTCTGGTCTGGAGAATTCCATGGACAGAGGAGCCTGGCAGGCTACAGTCCATGGGGTCGCAAAGAGTTGGACGCAACTGAGGAACTAACACAGTCTCAACAAATGATGATGATCTGTCCTACAGATTTTGTCCTCTGATCTCTGCAGGATATTAGTAAACTAGAAAATCTCTGTATGTACAAAAAGTAAGCATTAATGTCTAAAGAACACATTGGTAGAATAAGGAATCGCAATGGAAATTAGAAAATATTTTGAATCAAATGATTAAGAAATTCCTATGTGGCAAAACTTTTAGGATGGAACTAAAACCACACATCAAGGAAAACTTAAAATTTAGAATTATTAAAAAAGAGAAACAAAACAAACAACCAAAAAAAAAAAAAAAAAAACAAGTTGCCATCTATCTGAAGAAGTTAGAAAAACTCAAAGTTTGAGGGAGGAAATAATAAAGATAAGGGTAGAATTTAAGAAGAAAATAAACACACCATACAAAGAATCAGCAAGCCAAGGAGGAGTGCTTTGGAAAGAAAAATAAAATTTCATAAATTCTAGGCCCCCAAAAAACAGATAAAAGAATGAAAAAGAAACACAAAAAAACCCCCACAACTAACCCATATCAAGACAAAACTACCTATAATACGGATATTAAAATAATTGTAAGAGAAAACCCAATGCTAGTGTATTTGGCAATGTGGTTAATTGGACACATTCTTAGACAAATATAACTTTTTCAAATGGACACAAAAAGAAAATAAATTCATAGTTGAAAACCTCAAAACAAAAACTGCTCACCCAGATGACTTCACTGGTGAATTCATCCAAACATTAACAGAAAAAAGTAATGCTTATTACATACAAATCCTTTCCAAGAATCGAAAGAGAGGGAATTTTCTATATCTTTTAATAAGAACAGTCTAATCAAGATACCAAGAATATACGAAAAGTCCTAGAGCAAGCATCTCCCTTACTGTTAAAATGATGAAAGTTTTACCTCAGACACAAAGATGACCATTATAATCACTTCTATTCAAACTTTTCCTAAAAGTTCTAGCCAGAGAAATAGAACAAGGAAGAGAAAAGACATAAGAACTTGAGGGCGAAAAAGAGTAACAAGTAACAAGATTGTTACGCAGAAAATCTAAAGGATCTACAGATAAAGCAGTGGAAGTAATAAGTGAATTTATCAAGGACCTTAAATTCAATATAAAAATTCCTTTCCTTATATCAGTAATATATCAAAAAAGAATGTATAAAATGGAACAATTTTTTTAATTTGTTTCTTTAAATTAGAGGATAATTGCTTTATAATACTGTGTTGGTTTCTGCCATGTATTAGCACGAATCAGCCATAAGTGTATATACATCTCCTTCCTCTGAACCCCCTCGCACCTCCCACCCCACCCTACCCTCTAGGCTGTCACAGAGCACCAGGTTTGAGCTTTCTGCATCAGACAGCAGATTTCCACAGGCTGTCTGTTTTACATATGGTAATGTGTATGTTTCAATGCTCCTCTCAGTTCATCCCTCCCTCTCCTTCCCACACTGAGTCCACAAGTCTGTTCTCTATATTTGAGTCTCCATTGCTGCCCTGCAAATAGGTTCAGCAGTACCATCCTTCTAGATTTAAAATGGTACCATCTACATTAGCACTAAAATGGGTGGGATGGGGTGGGGATATATGTATACATACAGATGATTCACTTGGACAGCAGAAATTAACGCAACATCGTAAAGCAGTTATACTCCAATTTAAAGAAAAAAACAAAAACATCAAGCAGCAGTAAATAAAAGGAGAGCTAGGCAACGCCTATACACAGAAACCATAAAACATTATTGAGAGAAATGAAATAGAACTAAACAAATGGAAGAATAGACCATGTGGACAAGGGGGAGGGTTCTTTTGAGGGGCTTCTACTTCTTGACCTGGGTGGTAGTGACTCAGGCGTATTAAGCTATGAAATTCAAGTGGCAAATATATGATTTTTACATTTTTCTGCTTGTTATGTTGTACTTACATACAAAGTTCACAGAAAGTAAATGGATAAATTTCATTTTACAATATTAATAAATAGTTGTAAAATCATGTATGTGTATTTTCCCTTTTTGACTTTCTTTGGTACAGCTTTGCATATTTGTGTCATTAAATGTGATTCTAGGAACAGAATTCTAATGATAACATTATATGTATAGGAAATGAGTTTTGATTTGTGACCTATCAACCAGAAATCAATTACCTTGCAGGTGATAGGAAGGTTCACACCTAGGGCAATCTAATTACCACCTTTAAACTGTGTGGAAGGGCATGAAGTATGATGTAGTTTGGACCTTGGTACTCAGTCCAGCTGCCATATTGTCTGCCTGGGCCAGGCTCTGGGGTCAAGGGCTAATATCACCATAGAACACAGGACAGGATGTTCATTACGACATGGCACCTGAAGGATGGAGTGATGCTTCAAGTCACAGTCCAAGAGAGGAGAGAGGCTTTTGTCTATGGTTCCCCCAGGATGGCATTTTACCAAGACACTTAAAGAAGTCTATCGTGACCATGCTGGGATAAGTTGGGAAGGAAACATGAATTGTGGGGATGGCATGACAAATGGTTTTGACCATCTGGGATCTGAATTCTTATCTTTTATCTTCATGGTGCAATGAGTGCATCTACTCAGGCCATTTCCCAGATAGGGATCCTATTTTTGTCTCTGGCTGTGTCTAGCTTCTCTATGATTGTGATACCGATAAGGTAAAGATGTCAAATGATTTTTTTCACTTCTCTAAGAATTTCTTCAAAGATTAGGCACGTTAGTTTTGATTGAGCCAGGAAGCAATAGAGAAATGAGGAGCAGATGTTGATTGTTGATTGCCAGCTAGTTCCTTTTTCCGTCAGCTGGCAACCTTCATGCACTTTCACTCAGGCTATATTTACCCAAAAAGTTAATACATTCAGTAAAAAAAAAAAAAAAATTAGCAATGTAAATTAGACCAAAACATCTGGATATTAAGCAAATTGGCCAGATGTTTTGGTGGTTTATAAATAAAAGCCAAACAGAAAACAAGAAAAAGAAAAAAAGGTCACAGAGTGAGCAGGGACTTAAGATGTACCAGTGATTAGATAGCATCACCAACTCAATGGACATGAATCTGAGCAAACTCCGGGGGATTGTGGAGGACAGAGGAGCCTGGCACACAGCAATTCATGGGGTTGCAAAGGGTCGGACAGTACTTAGCAACTGAACAGGACACCCATTCGCATCCTCTATCATCTCCTCAGAGTCTGTGGGGATGAGTCTGTGAGAATCATTATGAGAAGGTGAAGTTAAAGAGCTTATACATTTTGGAACTTAGCCCCGAAAAAAGAGGAATGACCTTCGTTGTACTGAGAGGAAATGGAAGATTGCCTGAGACTTTTTTGTATCTAGAAATTATTTCTCAATTGCTCATGATTTTTAAATTGTATTTATACAGCTTCTCAGATCCCAGCCAAGATATCATTTCTCTAAGAGAGCTGGATACTTTGCCAAATTGGAAATAGATTTGTTTCCCGTGTTGGAATTACTGATGAAAACAGCAGGCATTAGTTTCTCCCCACCTCCTTTTCTGTTTTAAAGGTGAAATGCATCTTGTTTGTTCTATTTCTTTCTTTCTCAACACAACATGAGTCACTGAATAATTTCTAAAACATTTTTGGGAAAAGTTCTGGTTTGGGAATAAGTTCGTGCTCAAAATCAGATTTTTCCTTTTCAATTTTCTAACTTTGGGTAACTTAACCTCTTAGGGTTCCAGTTTCTACCTCCAATAAGATGGAAATAATCATTAACTCATTGTGCTATTGGGAGAAAAAAATAATGGACGTAACAAAAATAAGGATCCCTTTCCAAGTTGAACCTCCTCTATCGCTTGTGACTTGGAGGTGGCAAACCAACTGGGGTAACTACCTCTTAGCCCAGACAAAGTTTTCAAAATGCTGGCTGTCAGGACTTCGCTGGTGGCCCAGTGGTAAAGAATCTGCCTGCCAATGCAGAGAACATGGGTTCAATCCCTGGTCCAGGAAGACCCCACACACCTCGAGGCAATTAAGCCTGTGCATTATAGCTACTGAGCCCGTGCTTTAGAGCCCAAGGGCTGCAGCTACCGAAGCTCGTGTGCCCTAGAGCCCGTATTCCACAAGAGAAGCCACTGCAATGACAAGCCTGCGCACGGCAACTAGGGAGTAGCCCCTGCTCGCTGGAGAAAGCCCACATGCAGCAGTGAAGACCCAGCATGGCCATAAACAACAAAAATATTTTAAACATTTTTTCCTAAAGGCTGACAGTCATAGATTTCAGCAACGAAAAATGGGATCAGAATGGAAAACTATCCCACATGTCATCCAAATGCAAGTTGATGTGATACACTAAAATAGAAAACAGTCCATGTGTATCTTTTTGTATTCATCCAACAAATATTCACTGACTACCTACAGTAACCAGAAATCCTTTTGGGTACTGAGGACAGAGAACTTAATCTATATTAAAATTATTAAATGAAGTATTAATCGCTCATTCATGTTTGAGTCTTTTCAACCCCATGGACTGTAGCTTGCTAGGCTCCCCTGTCCATGGGATTCTCCAGGCAAGAGTACTGGAGTGGATAGTCATTCCCTTCTCCAGGGGATCCTCCCAACCCAGGGATCTAACCCAGGTCTCCCACATTGCAGGCAGATTTTTTACTATCTGAGCCACCAGGAAAGCTCATTTAACATATATAATATGTTAAAATGTGATAAATCTATAAAATAGCACAATTAAGGGGCTGAGAGTGCTGAATGAATGAATGTTTTATATGTTGGTAACTTGCAGATTTGCTCCTGTACCTGTTTAAAAGGATGATAAAATATCAAAGAGGGAAAATGGAAGAAAAAAGAAATAATGGAGCTGTCATGTCATACAGGAAATGTAGAATTCTTGGAACAAACTTTGAATAACCATGATTCTCTGAAAAGAATAAGTGAATCTTCAGACAAAAATTCACTAACTAGATCAAAATTCAGATGGACTCCTCAGAGGAGAAACAGCCTAGACACACTATCCACTCAAAATTTTTCTCCCTATGAAGAAGAAGGAACAGCTAAAGTCACTGCACAGAAGGCTGACGATATCCATCATTGGCCAAAAGAGAAAAGACATAAAGGGCGTACTCCAGTTAAAAGAATCTCGGGCATCAGGGCTCCCTGATTTTCCACAGAATTCCATTAAGCTTAAAATAACCAATATGAGATCTGTATTGAAAGATGCTGAGAAGATTTTGAGCGGAGTACAAAGTAATAAAAAGGTGTGTATTAAGAAAACCTGGAAGCTAAAGGATGGAACTGCCATTTATTGCTTTATCAATGTTTTATCTCCCAACAGATTTCAGAGAAGATTCAGATCAGAAAAACACTAAACAACAGGGGTAAAACTATTTCTGCAGATATTTGAGGTGAACTGGCAAGAAAAGATTATGAACAGAAGAGGTTTGATCAGAAGAATCAAAGGACCAAGAGATCTCAAAACATGAGTAAAGATATTAAAACAAACACATAAGATAAAGCTGAAAACAACTCTGTAATTCCAAGAAAGCATTCTCAAAAACATTCTCAAAAAAAAAAAAAAAAAGAGGAGCCCCTTGGAAATCCACCCACAGCGAGATACAAGCTTACAGAAAGAGAGAAAAGAAGGGTTTTTGAAAGCAACCACAGTGGTCCAAGACAAGGCTTATATGTTACAAATCTTTGGAAAACCAGTTTATCAAGGTCATCATGCTGCTGCTGCTGCTGCTAAGTCACTTCAGTCTTGTCCAACTCTATGCGACCCCATAGACGGCAGCCCACCAGGCTCCTCCGTCCCTGGGGTTCTCCAAGCAAGAACACTGGAGTGGGTTGCCATTTCCTTCTCCAATGCATGAAAGTGAAAGTGAAGTCGCTCAGTTCAGTCCAACTCTTAGCGACCCCATGGACTGCAGCCCAACATAGCACTCTTTAAAAAAGGACCATATCTCAGATTTAATTCTCTATCTCCTAAGTCCAGACCACAGGGACCAAAAGTAACAGAATGAGTTAAAAGCACTAAAGTAAAGCCAATAAAAGCACAAACTGACTTTCATGGGGAAAAAAAAAACCTACAAAAATAGATTCTAAACTCAACATTCCATTATTACACTGTCTCCTCGTAATCAGCAGTATTTGTTCAGCCTAAGCTGGAAAATGCCTACTTTTCTAGGTACCCTGGAAACTCATGTAGTTCTTATGGCAATTCTTTCAGGACAAACCCAAAGTAATAGTGATTCCATGCTACTTGCTGGAGTAATGTAAATAAGCCACACCCTGTAATAGAAACAGCTACTATTCCACCATCATCTCAAAAAGTAGAAATCACAGTAAAGAAACTCACCATGGCCGTTGTAGAAGTGAAGTCAGAAAAAAAGGATTCCCCTCAGCTCAGATGTTCCCATTAGATGTTACCCAAGGCAGATATTGTGTGTGTGTGTGTGTGTGAATGTGCGCTCAGTCATGTCCAGCTCTTTGTGACCCCATGGACTGCAGCTCACCAGATTCCTCTGTCCATGGAATTCTCCAGGCAAGAGTATTGGAGTGGGTTACCATTTCCTTCTCCAGGGGACCTTCCCAACTCTGGATCGAACCCGCGTCTCTTGCGTCTTCTGCATTGGCAATACTCTTTACCAGCTGAGCCACCCAAGAAGCCCAGAGCTGTAGATATTATCAGCATCTCGAATGGTGGTGCTGATTTCCGTTTATCTCCTTCTAGTCACAAAGAAGCACTTACTCCTCATCTGAAAACCTGGATACAGGTATTGCTCAAAACTGTTTCAAGTAACTTTGAGCAATGTCTGACTATAGATTTTAACTAATGCTATTCTGTGTGCATGGCATTAAGGCTTCCTTGATGACTCAGTGGTAAAGAACCTGCCTGCCAAGGCAGGAGATGTGTTCAATCTCTGGGTCAGGAAGACCCACCCTGGAGAAGTAAATGGCAACCCACTCCAATATTCTGCCTGGGAAATCCCATGAACAGAGGAGCCTGGCAGACTATATATAGTCTGTGGGGTTGCAAAAGAGTCAGAAATGACTTAGTAAGTAAACAACAACAAACTCACAAACATTTCTGAGCCTATAAAAGATGCTACCTCATCTCAGCACTGTTTATAATAGCCAGGACGTAGAAGCAACCCAGATGCCCATCAGCAGACAAATGGATAAGGAAGCTGTGGTTCATATACACAATGGAATATTTACTCAGTCATTAAAAAGAATACATTTGAATCAGTTCTAATGAGGTGGATGAAACTGGAGCCTATTACACAGAGTGAAGTAAGCCAGAAAGAAAAATACCAATACAGTATACTAATGCATATATATGGAATTTAGAAAATTGGTAATGTTAACCCTACATGCGAGACAGCAAAAGAGACACAGATATATAGAACAGTCTTTTGCACTCTTTGGGAGAAGGCGAGGGTGGGATGATTTGAGAGAATAGCATTGAAACATGTATATTATCATATGAGAAACAGATCACCAGTCCAGGTTCAATGCATGAGACAGGGTGCTCAGGGCTGGTGCACTGGGATGACCCTGAGGAAGGGATGGGGAGGGAGGTGGGAGGGGGGTTCAGGATGGGAAACACATATACACCCATGGCTGAGTCATGTCAATGTTGGCAAAAACCACGACAATATTGTAATTAGCCTCCAATTAAAATAAATAAATTAAAAAGAAAAAGATGTTACCTCAGTCAGATAATAAGAATAACAAAGGCTCAATAAGAAATGCTGACAGGGTAGCCTTCTTAGGCTGCAATTTTTACTTTGCATACTTTGCATTTTAGACCGTCATGGTTGAGCTGCCATTTGGACTCAGATACAGTCCTTCTGCAAGAAAGAAACTGAAAATATTGTTTTATGGGAGGAAAATTAACAGAACCCCCCCACCAGAGTTCTACTTCAAACAGAATATTGTTTTTCAAGGAAACTAGCATCGCAAAGGGTTTGCCCCAGTAGTCTTATATTCTCAGCCATTGCTCTGATTCTGCTCTATATGCTCTGAAACGATTACCCTATAAAATGCTATAGAAAGAAAATCTCTTTCTGATATTGGTTAAGACTTGGGAGAAATATTTCAAGTTTCTAAGTTTTTCTTTGATATAAAGAAATAATTAGTTGGAAAAGAAATTAATACCACAATGAAAAGGTCTATCAAAATACCAGAAGAGGTTGCTTGAGAGTGGCAGTTGCTAAAGAACTTTGAAGTGTCTGCAGGAAAGGAACTGTAGTAATCAAAGCCAACTTTTTATTACCAGGCAAGGATTTCAGTATTTAACCTCCACAGATGACCTGGTCTCCTACCTCATACAGAAGATAAAGGAAGCTCAAGGCATGTTCTGTTCCCATCTCCAAGTCTATCCCCCCACCTCCATTCTTACTTTATTTTTCCTTAATGCACTCTCCCTTTATTCCCAAAGTGAATAGCCTCGCCAGATCTCAGAATCCTATGCCATTCAACCCATAGGAATGTTCTCCTCTAAGCTTTAGTCATTTCCTGTCTTCTCTTCATTTTTCTTTCTCCTCTTTCTCCGACTTTTTACTTTGTACCATTGGCGCCTTTCCTTCTGCATGAAAATATCTGTAATTCTCTCCCATCTTCAGTTCAGCTCAGTTAGTCTCTCAGTCGTGTCCGATTTTTGCGACCCCAAGGACTGCAACATGCCAGGCTTCCCTGTCCGTCACCAACTTCCAGAGCTTGCTCAAACTCATGTCCATTGAGTCAGTGATGCAATGCAGCCATCTCATCCTCTGTCATCCCTTTCTCCTCCTGCCTTCAATCTTTCCCAGCATCAGGATCTTTTCCAAGGAGTCAGTTCTTCGCATCAGGTAGCCAAAGTATTGGAGCTTCAGCATCAGTCCTTTCAACGAATATTCAGGATTGATTTCTTTTACAATTGATGGTTGGATCTCCTTGTAGTCCAAGGGACTCTCAAGAGTCTTCTCCAACACCACAGTTCAAAAGCATCAATTCTTCAGCACTCAGCTTTCTTTATGGTCCAACTCCCACATCCATACATGACCACTGGAAAAACCATAGCTTTGACTAGATGGACTGTGGTTGGCAAACTAATGTCTCTGTGCTTTTTAATATGCTGTCTAGGTTGGTCATAACTTTTCTTCCAAGGAGCAAGCGTCTTTTAATTTCATGGCTGCAGTCACCATCTGCAGTGATTTTGTAGTCCCAAAAAATGAAGTCTCTCACTGTTTCCATAGTTTCCCCATCTATTTGCCATGAGGTGATGGGACCAGATGCCATGGTCTTAGTTTTTTGAAAGTTGAGTTTTAAGCCAACTTTTTCACTCTCCTCTTTCACTTTCATCAAGAGGCTTTTTAGTTCTTCTTCATTTTCTGCCATAAGGGTGGTGTCATATGCATATCTGAGATTATTTATATTTCTCCCGGCAATCTTGATTCCAGCTTGTACTTCATCTAGCCCAGCATTTCACATGATGTACCCTGCATATAAGTTAAATAAGCAGGGTGACAATATACAGCCTTTATGCACTCCTTTCCCAATTTGGAACCAGTCTGTTGTTCCATGTCCAGTTCTAACTATTGCTTCTTGATCTGCACACAGATTTCTCAGGAGGCAGGTCAGGTGGTATGGTATTCCCATCCCTTTAAGAATTTTCCACAATTTGTTGTGATCCACACAGTCAAAGGCTTTGGCATGGTCAATAAAGCAGAAGTAGATGTTTTTCTGGAATTTTCTTTCTCTTTCTATGATACAATGGATGTTGGCAATTTGATCTCTGGATCCTCTGCCTTTTCTAAATCCAGCTTCAACATCTGGAAGTCCACGATTCACATACTGTTGAAGCCTGACTTGGAGAATTTTGAGCATCACTTTGCTAAAGTGTGAGATGAGTGCAATTGTGTGGTAGTTTGAACATTCTTTGGCATCTCTTTTCTTTGGGATTGGAATGGAAACTGACATTTTCCAGTCCTGTGGCCACTGATGAGTCTTCCAAATTTGCTGGCATATTGAGTGCAGCACTTCCACAGCATCATCTTTTGGGATTTGAAATAGCTCAACTGGAATTCCGTAACCTCCACTAACTTTATTCATAGTGATGCTTCCTAAGGCCCACTTGACTTCACATTCCAGGATGTCTGGCTCTAGGTGAGTGATCACACCATTGTGGTTATCTGGCTCATGAAGATCTTTTTTGTACAGTTCTTCTGTGTATTCTTGCCACCTCTTCTTAATATCTTCTGCTTCTGTTAGGTCCATACCATTTCTGTCCTTTATTGTGTCCATCTTTGCATGAAATGTTCCCTTGGTATCTCTAATTTTCTTGACGAGATCTCTAGTCTTTCCCATTCTATTGTCTTCCTATATTTCTTTGCACTGATCACTGAAGAATGCTGTCTTATTCTCTCCCTGCTATTCTTTGGAACTCTGCATTCAAATGAGTATATCATTCTCCTTTGCCTTTATCTTCTCTTCTTAGCTATTTGTAAGGCCTCCTGAGACAACCATTTTGCCATTTTGCATTTCTTTTTCTTGGGGATGGTCTTGATCACTGCCTCCTCATGAACCTCTGTCCATAGCTCTTCAAGCACTCTGTCTATCAAATCTAATTTCTTGAATCTGTTTGTCACTCCCACTGTATAATCATAAGGGATTTGACTTAGGTCATACCTGAATGGTCTAGTGGTTTTCCCTAATTTCTTCAATTTAAGTCTGAATTTGGCAATAAAGAGTTCATGATCTGAGCCACAGTCAGCTCCCAGTCTTGTCTTTGCTGACTGTATAGATCTTCTCCTTCTTTTCCTGCAAGTAATATAATTGATCTGATTTCATTATTGATCATCTGGTGATATCCATGTAGAGTCTTCTCTTGTGTTGTTGGAAGAGGGTGTTTGCTATGACCAGTGTGTTCTTCTTGCAAAACTCTATGAGCCTTTGCTCTGCTTCATTCTGTACACCAAGGCCAAATTTGCCTGTTACACCAGGTGTTTCTTGGCTTCCTACTTTTGCATTCCAGTCCTCTATGATGAAAAGGACACCTTTTTGGGGTGTTAGTTCTAAAAGGTCTTATTAGAACTGTTCAACTTATTCAGCATCACTAGTTGGGGCATAGACTTGGATTACTGTGATATTGAATAGTTTGCCTCCCATCTTCCAAAAAAACATAAAACACCACCACCACCACCACCTCTCATAGCTAAGCATCTCCAGCAGGTGTGTTCGTTAGTTACTCAGTTGCGTCTGACTCTTCACGACCGCTGGGCCTGCAGCACACCAGGCTCCTCTGTCCATGAAATCCTCCAGGCAAGAATACTGGAGTGGTTTGTCATTCCTTTCTCCAAGGGATCTTCCCAACCCAGGGATCAAACCCGTGTCTCCAGCATTGTAGGTAAATTCTTTACTATCTGAACCACCAGGCAAGTACTGCCATCTTTTCAATCCTCTCCTCTAGCTCAGCAGACAGGTTCTTGGAGTTGCCACCACTATTTCACCTCCCTGTCCATTCTCAGGACAATCTGGCATCTGGCTGTTTCAATTTTATTAATCGGGTCAGTGATGACCTCTTGTATGCAAAATGCCAAGGGTGCTTTTGAATCCTTACAGCATTAGAACCTTAGACAGTGACTACATCCCACAGCAACTGGATATATGTTTTCTGCCATCATGCTGGAAGTACAAGGACAAGGAAGAAGGTTCATGTGGTTTCTGTATGACTTCTCTTGGCTTCTGAGACTCTATTTGCCCTTGGCTCTTTTTCTACCTCCTTGACCTCCCTGTCTCAATGTCTGTCTCTTCTGTTTAACAGTTGATTTTCCCTAGGATCCCATCATTAAGGCTTGATTTCACTCCCTCTCCTCCCTGCAGGCTCATGATGGGTGTTCAGCCTGTGCAGTTACCTCTGCTCAGAAGAGTCCTGCCTTAGACAGACGCTCTGGGGTTGCCATCTTGAAATTCCTAACTTTTGAACAAGGGCCTCTGCCTTTTTGTTTTGCACCAGATCCCACAAATTTTGCAATCTGTCCTGCTCCAGGCTGTCTCATCTACCACCAAGAATCCCATTACCACCTGTGACTGACTAACTCTCTAGGTGTTAGACCTAGTAGAGAATACTAACCTCTTCCTCTGAGAAATGTGTCTTAAAACTCTAACTGCTCTAAACTTCTTAGCAACCCTGATATTTATGAGCTATTCTGAGCTTCTGGCTTTCTGCCCCCAAATGTCTTTACCCTTTCTTTCTGCAGGTAAGGCCACAGTTTTCCTCAGGAAGCAGCCTTGAGTCTCTTTTAGCAAATGAACAAGAGTTTGATTGTGTCTCTGCAGGGCTGTGGTGGTGAGCAAGGCTCAGATGACATTGTCTTGGAAAATGTTCAAAGTGGATTTTTACTCATCAGTCCCTTCCAGGGCTATGGGAAAATCTTTAAAAATGTTTCTGTGAAATGTCTGTCATGAATCTATCAGCCTCGATTAGCTGTAAAATGCGCCACCGGGTAACCCAACCAACAACAGTGGCAGGAAGTTATTTGATTAAAACTAACAATTCTCAAAACCTCTCCTTAATCATGCTTATAGTAAAGAATGGTTAGTTTCAAGTGAGTTTTATGAAAAAGTTGGTTACCAGAATCTCATGACTTCTGCTCTTGGTTAACCTGAGGGATCCAGACAGAGTAAAAAGACAAAGTAGGTAATTACATAGTTAATCCCACTGGGGGATTATAAGCAGAGAAAAAATATGGGAGACCCTCATAAGTTAATGATCACTCAAGAAAACAGGTTTGCTTAATCATAAAACCAAGCAGGCTTGCTTAGCAACAAAACCACGCAATAGAAGCAAATGATATGCCCCAAACAATAAAACAAGGGTGGAATAAGACTCATATCTGCCCAGTGAGCTCAGTAAGTTAATGATTCCTAAGACGTGCTCTCCGGGCACACTAAAAGCAAAAGAATAAGGGAGGGACGTTATACTGAAACCTGTGACGATTTACCATTTTTAGCATGTTACCACCACATTTTTGCTTATTTCCATTGTGCTGTGATAACTCCTGGCTTGACCACACAGGGACAAGAAAACTCCCCTACCCAACATGGAGGGGGAGCTCATGATGGAAGCTTGACGTCTACTCCAGAACAAAGAAGAAGGTGGTCCTCTTCCCTTCTCCACGCCTCCTTTGACTGTAAGACTCTAGTCCACTAAGCTTTCTGGGTGCAGAACCCTCTCATCCACCTGCATGTAAGCCTCACAAGTGTCCTGTTCTAATAAATCACTTTTTACCTATCAGTTTGCCTCTCACCAAAGTATTGCTGCTCCAAGACATAAAGACCCCTAGCTCCTCGGAGCCTCCTGAGACACATTTCTGAAGTTCCATGAGCAGATGGGAAGATATTACTTGCATTTCTCTGTGACAGAGGCTATGTGTCCAGTTAATCTGAGAGTGATTTTGTATCATTAGTGTTAGTTGCTCAGTCATGTCTGACTCCTCATGACCCCATGAATTGTAGCCTGCCAGGCTCCTCTGTCCATGGGATTCTCCAGGCAAGAATACTGGAATGAGTAGTCATTCTCTCCTCCAGGGGATTTTCTGGACCCAGGGATCGAACCCAGGTCTCCTGTATTGCAGGTGGATTTATTACCATCTGAGCCACCGTGGAACTTAGCCTTGTTTTCTGCCACTAGTAACAGAAATCTGTCCTTGCCAACCCTGACGTTTGCAACGCCATTAAAATTGTGATCTACACTAGCCTAAAAATAAAGACTCTTTTCCTGATATCAGAGACAAAAGATGACAAAAAGTCATTAAAAGTGGCATTATTTTATATTGTTCTTTTCATATTTCTCTGAAAATTTATAGAAAATGCAAAGATGGCTGATGGAAGACTAATTATTCTCAAAATCTTCTTGTTCCTCAAATAAAATATTGGAGTAGTAAACCCAAACCTATAGTTTTGTTTTTTGGTTTTTCTTTTTGAAAAGCAAGTTAACATAATAATCTGAAGAAATATTACGCCAAGATAACAGGCCATTAATGTTGAGGGGATTATACATTAGTGAATCCCAGTAACTATTCTTTTCTCATTGTCCTTGGAATGCTATCCCGGAAATGAAGCTCTTCATCCCTACTCCAAATTCTCTTTCTTGTTACAAGCAGTCTGAAATTGTGATGATACTAAAGAAAGAAAGAAAAATCTTCCAGAGCCCGTCTTCTAGATCTGGTCCCTGCCTGTATCTCCTCATGACTCATCTATGACGTTTCAGATCCAACCCTTGCTCTAAAACCTTCTGTAAGTGATGTCAGTCTCCTCTGTTCAGTGGTCCTCACTTCTGTCACATCTTGAGGGTAACCTATGGGAAACTGAAAAGATCTTCAGAGCCAGGTAACATCAAAAGAGCAGACACTGCAGCAGCAGCTCAGGCACACCTGAGAAGAAGGAAACTTGCACAAAGGTTTTACAGACGACATCTTTGTCCACATCATACTGTTACCTGCAATTCCCTCTTAATCCATAGCTTCCTGCCCACAGCACATCTTACTCCCAGTTACAGAGTGGGGGCTATTGTCTAGAGAGATAATAGACAGCATCATTTGGATGTTCACTTCAGTGCCCCTCTCTGGGTTTCCTTTTATCCACATGTGGGCCATTGGCCTCTGGAGATCAGGAATACCACCCAACAGGACTAAAGGTGTCAGTACTGCCGGGCACTCCTGACCTCTGGGAGCTCACTGTGCCTCTACCTTCATGCCTGTTCTCCCCCGGCCTGCAGGAAGCATTCATCAGCATGAAAGCAGTGTGTGTCCAGGCTACCTGCACGTCGTGGGGAAGGAGCGCTGACTTGCTGTGTGTTGATCATACACGAAGTCCATAAGACGCACCGAATTTGTCAGAGAGCTCCCTGTTCAGCTCAGGATAATGCCAGACTTGAGGGAAGTTGTCCTCCATCCTGGGAACGTTTTCCTTATGTCTTTTATGAGTAAATGTGACATAGAGAAGATATTATTGCATAGAGGCTTACACTCAGAGACTAACAGGAGGAGAGAGGGCCTCAGACAGGGCTGGATTTAAGATCCCCCGCATCATAGGCTGGAGGACCAGAGCAGCACCCTCTCACCGTTTTGTGCCAGATCTTGCCCACACCTGACGGTCTTTGAATGCATTCTGCTCTCTCATGCTGCTGGGTCTCCACATCTGTGATGCCTGCTACTCGGAACATCCTTTTCCACCTGGCTAAATCCTACACCCTCGAACAGTTCAGCTCTCCTGGAATTAGCCCCCGTTGACCCTCCAGACTGAGACAGATATCTCTGTTCCTTTTCTAGTCTTATTTAGGGAATGGCTCCCTCCATCAGCTCTGATCAGTTAGGTCATTGTGCCTGGTTTGGCATATGTGAGTCACTGAGAGAAGGAAAGGAAATGGAAGGGAGAAAGGAAGGAAAGAAGGGAGGGATGGCAGGGTTGGGGAGGGAAGGAGAAAGGGAAGGAATGAAAGACGAGAAGGAAAGCATAAATGAAGAGATGAGAAAAGCAGGCAGGGCATGCTGAACTCTCAAACCTGCTGTCTCTAAACACGTTTAATTTTGGGAATTCCATTTCTAAAGAGTGTCACCCAGGTGAACAGCCGGTGGGGACTGTTAACAGATGCATCTACCCAACAAATCTGTTTTCCTCATGTGCAATTCAGAGATAAGCAATAATGGTCTCTGATTCAACCACTATTACTATCTCTATTAAAATATAACCCTTCACTAAGATCACATCCCTTCAACTAAACACTAATATCTGTCTTTGTTTAACTAACAACCCTTAAAGAAAGATGCAGTTGAGAATTCGTTTCACGCAAGGTAAGCGTTGTTTGGATTCTCAAGGAAGTGAAAGGGCAGAGAATTTAGGCTTGATATGAATCGCTGCCAGCCTCTGCTTCCACGAGCCCTCCCCACCCCCTATCAGCTGTGACCAGGACATCAGAAGTGAGTGAGCCAGTTTATACATGGAAAACACACTTATGGTTACCAAAGGGGGGGAGGGGGTGCACATAATTTAGGAGGTTGGGACTGACATATACACTACTATATAGAAAATAGATAACCAACATGGACCTACTATATAGCACAGGGAACTCTACTCACTATCTTAAAATAACCTAAAGGGAAAAGAATCTGTAAAAGAATATACATGTATGTATATGTGTGTGCGTGTGTGTGTAACTGAATCACTTTGCCGTACACATGAAACTAACACAACACTGTAAATCAACTATACTTCAATAAAAAAAAATACAGAGCACCGTGAGAGTGGAAGTGTTGATCATTCAGTTGTGTCCAACTCTTTGCAACCCCATGGACTGTAACCTGCCAGGCTTTTCTGTCCATGGAATTCTCCAGCAAGAATACTGGACTGGGTTGCCATTCTCTTCTCCAGGGGGTCTTCCTGACCCAGGGATCAAAGCCAAGTCTCCTGCATAGCAGGCAGAGACTTTACCAACTGAGCCGGCAGGGAAGAGTCACAGAGCACCACAAGAACATCAATTTCCAAATAAAAACAGTAACATTGCCAAAAAAGAGAGGAAAAAAGGAGTGGGTTGAGACTCTGAGCCCGGGAGCTGGTCTCCAGGGCCCAGAAGGTGAGCCTTGGACATGTATGTACGTAGTTTCTGATTCGGATGAATCTCCCTGAGACCCGTCACCTGTTTGATTGAAGCTCTCGATAGTTTGCCTAACTCTGGCCAGCCTCTCCTCGCGGGCAGCTTAGTTCCATGCTCTGAATCCAGGGCCACCCGCTGAGGTCCTGCTCTTGGCAGATTTCTCACTCAGAACCCTAAGAGTGCTCCCTGCCTGAGACGGAGGGCCATCCACCCCTCCGGTGCTGCCCAGATCCTCCCCTGGCTTGAACAGCCTTAAATACTGTGCCAGGGTGAGCAAGCCCAAGCGCCGTGCTTCAGGCATGGAGATTAGACTGACTCTCAGCTAAGGGGCCAAGCCCACAGCTGGCTTGATTCTGCCATTGCGGTGTGTCCTGCCCTGTCTCCCTCTGTGTCTCTGCCCACTCAGGCCTTTGAGGTGGCACCCTGAAGCAAAGCCAAGCTCACCAAAGCTATGAAAATCTCCTAGAAGATGATGCAATCGGTTATTAGGCAGATGATTTGTCAACATTTATGAAATAACATGTCCTTACCATAGCAACATTCCTCCCATCAATTCAGAAATAAGATCCAGAAGAGTGAGGAGCTGAGAAGGTCTCTGCGCTTGATTCAGAAAAGGAAACAGCATGAAACCGAATGAAATCTGTAGGCAGAATGCTGTCAAGAGCTAGAGACAATAATCAAGACTTTAGTAAGATAATAGAATCCTCATCATCTCCTCTCGTTTTATATCTGTATTTATATCTACATCTATATTTATATCTATAATTTGTTTCTCATAATGGTTAGCACTGAAATGCTCAATGTGAAATATGTTAATATTAAAATCAGCTTGATGTCATCCCTGGTACTGTGAATGAAATATACATGATAAAAGAACACAGATGCAGGGCTAAGACTTAAAGTCACCACACCCTCACCCCTGATTTTCACTCCAGTGCCTCCAATTCCCATTGTCAACCTGCCCAGAGCCTTCTGCTCTGCCCCACACACTCAGCACAGTCCCACTTTAAAAGACTCTTCAAGGGCCTTCCTTGGTGGGCCAGAGGTTAAGAATCTGCCTGCCAGTGCAGGGGATATGGGTTCTACCCCTGGTCCAAGAAGATCCCACATGCCATGGAGCAACTAAGCCACAGCAAATGAAGCCCCCAAGTTCTAGAGCCCATGATCCACAGCAAGAAAAGCCTCCATGATGAGGAGCCAGCAACTAGAGAAAGCCCAGGCAGCAACGAAGACCCGGTCCAGCCAAAAATAAACAAATAAATAAAATGAAAGAGTTCTCAGGCAGAGTCTTGCCTTCTGGTCTGGCTGACGAGTTCTGGAGCCCATTGGGCACTCTGGTTGGCATTCTGTCCCGAGTAGAGCAGAAGGGCATCCACCAAGTTCCCTCCCTCCCAACATCCCCCCCAGACCAACATCCTCAGACCCCATGGAGTCTCAGCTCCCCTGAGACTAAGGCGTCTCAGCTAGGAACCCCTCACTCCCCCTCCTTTATGGATGCTCCATGGAGACTGTCCAGCCATACAGGGAACAGATCGCACAGTTTATTTTCTGTTAAAACAGGTTGTTTTGGGAGGACAAGCCCTTTCCTCTGAAAGATTTCAAGCACATTTGCACAAACACAAGTTTTTAAACAAAGTTGGAGCCAGGTCTCCTCACACCTTGGAAAAGCTGTCTGGCCTCGGGGTGACTCATTCAGCCCACTGTGCAGTGGGGAGTTTATAATAAACAGCACCTGCCTTCCGAGGCCCTGAGAGGCTTGGCTGGCTCTTCCATTGTTTCTGTTGCCGCAGCGTGTGTACCTCCTGCTTCACTAAAGGGCAACTCTGTGAATCTGAGTCACCCGTGTGTGTGCACATGCTGATAAAATTATATGCAAGTCATGTCTTCCTAGCTTGGCAATTAGGTAATTAATTGAGAGCCAGGGTAAACAGTTGAGACTAACGTCTAAACTGCATTAATTACTGTTTATGAAACTCGGTGACAAGCCGATGGGGCAAGGTGCTATCTAAGTGGAGGATATTATTACTACTCTTGAGCTGCAGTTGTCAGAGGAGGTGGGAGTGGGGAGGGCTCGGGAAGTTCACTCCGGGGTCCTGGGTTCCTGATGCTGCCAGGTACCCATTTCAGCATTTGAAAGGAAGTCATTTCATTTGCAAATCTAATGCAGTGTGCAAAGTCATTAAAATACTTAAGATTCTTTGAAACTTGATAGGTGGGGTAACTAGAAGCTAGTTGATAGCATGAATAATCCAAGAGTTGGGTAACAGCACTCATGGTACACAAATCAAGATGGGTTCCAACAACACATCAGTGTCCAGTCAGGGGTTGTCCCTTAAAATAGCCACTCTGGAAGGTTTTGCTGCTATCAGTTGAATCCAAGAAATATTTATTGAATACCAACTGTGCTGGGCACTTATGGGAAGAAAAAGATGAAAAAATACCCATTTGCCAGAAGGCCGTGATCTTGCTGTGGAGCTGAGACATGAACACAGACAGCTCAGGCCCTGGGATCAGAGCTGCAAAGTTCAGAAAAGATACTAAGGTGGCTAAGCAAAGAGGTTAGTCCGAAGTTTGGCTGGGGCATCAGGGAAGCTTCACGAAAGAGTTGTCGTTTGACAAAAGCTTTGAAAAACAATACTATTGGGGTTTTTTTTGGTGGTGGTTGGGAAAGAGGCAGAGAGGTAATGGAAGGAGATGGAAATGCATTAGAAGCAGAGGAACCAATGCCAGGAAAGCCTGTCAAGGACCCTGGGAGCTGGTCCCCACTTCCCTTCCCTACCCCCATTCGCAGCCCATCCAAATCTTCACCATCTGTGAAGGCATGACTGGAGGCCCACCACTCCCTTCGGTTGAGGACTATGTTTATCCAGGGTGTAGACGGCGACAAGGCCAGGCAGGCAGGTAGCTGGGAAGCAGGACTGAAGTCATTGAGACGTAGGAGGGTTCGGCAGAAGCTACAAGTGTCAGCAGGCAGAGGTCGAAACCTAAACCACTAATTCATCCGCTCATGTTTTTCATTCAAAAGACATGTGTCTACCCTGTTTTTGGCAGTGTGCTAGCTCTTGGAGAGAATAAAGAAAAGTAATAAAGGTTCCCTGTCCTCAAAAAGCTGGGATAGGCAAAGGCAGGAGGACATGGACCCAAGTGAGTAATAGCAGACAAGCAGGGGCTCTGAGATGGGGTGACCAAGTCCCCATAGGGCCACACTGGACAGAGGTGAGGGGTCCGTGAGCGTCAGACAGGCAGGCCCGCGGGCTTTACGAGGGACAGGAACAGCCTGGCAGGATGGAGCGGGGCTCTGCAGCTCTGCCAGAGGTGGGGTTCCTCACTTGCCCATGTGAATGGCCCTGGCTGTGGATTAGGGGGTGGAGGTGCGCTGAAACCCTAGCCAGAGTGTGTAATTTGGAGCCTGACATTTGTAAAAGTTATCTTCAATGTTCATGAATGGGAAACAGAAAGAAACTCATTTTCCGTTAATAAAACTTGTAGGGAATTGTCTGGTGGTCCAGTGGTGAGGACTCCACGCTTCCATGGCAAGGGGCACGCGTTCAATCTCTGGTTGGGTAACTAACATCCCACAAGTCACGTGGCATGCCAATTTTATATATATATATATATATATAGAAACATGTTAGTTTACTAATCAACACTCTCTGAATGCCCCAAGCCGAATCAACAATCTCAAAATGGTTGTCAAGTCTTCTTCCACTTTTCTAAAAGAATCTATTCTCAGATTTCTTCTGATCTGAGTACTTCTGGAGAGACACAATGATTGATTGAATGTGTAGACAGTCACTCTCTGAAACAGTGCTAAGCCATGCATTGCTTGGTTTCAGGGTTTCAGCTCACTGCGAAACTTAAGCCGATTTGTCCCGAGTTCATCTCAAAATTCTCAGTAGTCATGGTAGCATCGGAAAAAGCTGTTTTAAAATTTTTCTTCCCTCAGGCCCTGTCAGACTTCAGTGACAAAGGACCAACTTCTATTTCACCAGCTGGAGGAGAAGCTGTGCAGAGAGACCTGAGTTAATAAGCCCTACGGTTTAAATTTATCTTAATGATGCTCTATGTCCCCTTCTGATTTGCCCATGGGGAGCTGCCTAGGTGGCCTGCCCTTTCATCTAGCCATTGCTTAAGAAGAATTCCTGTCTTGGAAGAAAGCAGAAATGAGATGGGAGGGCTGTCTGCCCTTCACTCCTGGGTAAGTGCCGTGGAATGCTTGGAGAACAGGAAAAGGGTGATCTCTGAGACCTCAGTACACCCATGGCCTGCTCCCACCCTCCCCTTGGGGTGGAAAGCACTCTGGGGTCCCTCACAGATGCTTTAGCAGGAAAGTAAGAGTTTTGGCCTTACTCACACTTGCCATTGAACAGGGTCCAATGACAATAAGGACCTTAAGTACGAAGACTTCTCTTTCTTTTCAGACAAACAAGCCCCAAATTTATATGTCCCAACAAATGCTGGGTCTCCCAAAAGAGTCACCTTGAGGAGTTCTCCAGTTAATCTCAAACTGCTGACCTTTTTCTAAATATAATTTGAAACTCCTCATGTGGAATGGCCATTAAAATCCATGTCACCTTCTTTGACCATTTATAATGGAGTTAGACTCTGACCCTAGGTTAATGAGTTGCAAAGTAACGTCGATGGTAAACACAATCACCCAATGCTTATCTAGCCTGGGACACCTGAGCTACAGTGAGAAGAGCTAAGACAGTGCAGTAAGTGCCAGAATACTGAAATGTGCTGTAATCAAAGGTTAAAAAAAAAAAAAATACTAAGATGGCATAGAGGAAGCCGGTAATTAATTCTGGCTAAAGTCATCAGAAACTATTTGTGAAAAAGTTTCCCTTTAAAAAGTGCTTTGAATGTTGGTAATGGTTTTTATTTTGAGGGAGTGGGTTTTGCAAAACAAAAATGAGTTTCTTGGGCACACAAAGATGGGAAGAAAACAGTTGGGGAGAAAATCAAGGAGGGTACGTGGTTTTTTTTCCCTTTTCTTTTAGTGATGGGAAAAAAAAAAAAAAACTTATCAAAGAATAGCAGGTGCCTGCCTCAGCACCATGAGGAAAATCATTTCTGTAGTTCTAGGGATGTGAGTCAAGGTCAAAGGCACCTGGGGATGGAGTCTCAGGGTGGTCAGGAGGCTGTTCTCAACGGGGGAGGTGAGTTCCCAGCGGAGTCTGCGGCCTCGCAGAGCCCAGCCCTCCACCCGGAGCCTTCTTTCCTTTTGCTTCATTCTCACTTCCTACAGCCTCCCCTCAGGTTTGAGCTTAGAGGTCGGTGGCCGAAATGAGAAGAGCTGCCCTTTGCCCTCTTAGGTAGTTGTTGGTCAGTTGCTCAGTCATGTCTGACTCTTTGCACTGCGCCACCAGGGAATTCCCATCACAGATTGCTTTGGGTTGGTGCCTTCTCGGCCCAGACACAGCAGTCAGTGTCCTCACTAGCTGCGAGTCTAATGCAAGCGCCAGCACTGTCTGTGCAGGGTAACACCCTCCATAGAGGATTTCGGGGATCAGCGAGGCTAGTGTGTGCTCAGGTGCTCATCAGTCGTGTCCGACTCTTTGCAACCCTGTGGACTGTAGCCCGCCAGGCTCCTCTGCCCATGGGATTCTCCTGGCAAGATTACCGAGTGGGTTGCCATGTCCTCCTCCAGGGGATCTTCCCAACCCAGGGATCAAACCTGGGTTTCCTGCCTTGCAGGCAGATTCTTTACCACTGAGCCACAGTGGGCCTTGGCATTTGTAGGCTGCCTAGCAGCTATGTTTGCAGAATATCCAGTTTTACAGCCCTTGCATCTTCAAGAAAGAGTATAAAAACTTATCTACTTCTTTAAAGACAAGGTATAGTGTGAGACCCCTTCTTCACCCATCAGACCTACTTCTGGTAGACTTTATTGGACACCAGAGAAATAATACACTGTCAATGGGTTTTTGTAAGTGCAGGGGCAGAACCATCAGCTTTCAAAGGTGGAATTATTTGTAAGATTGTGACCTTTGTCAGAAGTAGTACCACGGACGACCACTGTAACGTCCTTTGGCATTCAGTGGGGCAGAGGTCCTAAAGGTTTCTCATCAAGCCTGCAGCATAATTGTGACCGATGTTCTTGGAATTTTAACCTAAGTTGAGTTGTCTGGTCTTCCCAGCAGTTTTGTGAGAATCCCAAATCCTTTTATTAAACCCTTTTTATGCTTGATCAGTGTGAGTTATCTGTTACCTTCAACCAAGGATCCCGCCTGATGCGCATATATTGATCCAGAATTGATGTAAAATCTCAATTTGAGGGATAAAAGCTTTGAGGAAACCAATATTTTATAAATCAATTCAATTCATTACTGGTTTCTCACCAAATATTAAAGGAAATTTCATTTTACTCATGAAAACGTCTAGTAATCTCCTTTCACCATCTCTCTTTCTATTTCTTCATTCTTTTTTGCAGGGGTGGGGGGCATGCTGCACAGCCTGTGGAATCTTAGTCCCCAGACCAGGGATTGAGCCTGTTCCTTCTGCAAAGAAAGTATGGAGTCTTAACCAACTACTGGACTGTCTCTTTATTTCTCACACAGACAGTAATGCCAACCAAAATCTCCCTTCTCTCTCAGACTTCCCCAAATTCGCTGTCCACCCACCCAATTTGCCCCACCTTGCTTCTTACCCCCATCACCTTCCAATCAGCTCTATTCAACTCTCTTCCCCTGTAAACCCTTTGATGTTTTCAATGTGTGTCTCATCAAGTCAATCTGGACTGTTTTCATTCTCCCCTCACTTATCAGCCCTGTTCCACTGAGAAAAAGCTGCAGAAAAACATCCTGTATAATTCCAGAGAAACCATGAAGCCAAGTTAAAAATTCTAGTCTTATCTAATCCAACTGAGGTCAGTAAATTGCTCGAAGTTAGCAGGAGTTGGTCAGAGACTGGACCAGAATCCAGGGATGCACATGGTCAGTGGAGAGTATTTTCTACCAGACCTGCTCTGCAGATGCCCCAGATGACTGGAGCATCTTCGAGTTCTCCATGCAACCTTGGACCAGGCCAACATGTGCTCAGCTTCTAGGGGCAGATCAGGTTGAAAATCCTCAGGATGTGGTCATGTGGTCATGCATACAGAAAAATATTCTGAAAGAATAGAAGATAAGCTCCATATTTTCGCCATTGATATATTCCAAATATCTAGAACTGGGCCAGGCATGTAAGAGATTTTTAATACATATCTGTTGCAGAATGGGGATTTCCCTGGTTGTCCAGTGGTTAGGACTCTGAGCTTCCACTTCAGGGTTCAATCCCTGCTTGGGGAACTAAGATCTTGCATACCAAGAGGCGTGGCCAAAAAAACCCAAAAAGCAGAATGAGAGGATGGGCCAGGCTGATCACAGAAAAGGGGTTATTGGAAGGCTGGGCCAACTGCAGGCTCTATGGAAATATATAGGGAAAAGGAACTATATATATATATACACATAGGGAACTATAAATACACAGTTTCATATGCATGTGTCTGGTTGGCTTATTCTCAAAGGGGATACAAATTTACTTAGACAGCTTTAATAGTTTTTTTTCTTCTAATACCCAGAGAAGTAAGAAACCATGTTGTTCATCTAATCACTCACTTTCTCCTTCATTTATTCAATAATTTTTTAGCATTAGCTACAGAAATGGTACTAAATTTTATGGCTCTTCTTTTGAAAAAAAAATAGGGTTAAGCACCATACTAGAAGAGAAAGTCACTCAAAAATCTTTAAAATAATTGGTATAAGTAGCTTCTGAGACATATGTAACTCTTTAGTTACATAACTAAAATCTAGTTGCATAACATAACTCTTTGCATACCAAATTCAGTGGCTTCAGTGAAAGGGATTCAAGACCTAGGAGTTAATGTTATCCCTCAGCTGTCCAGTGAGAATCCACATCAGATATGGCCAAATTAACAATGTCTTTATTTTTAAATATTTCTTTTGTGCTTAGTCGTGTCCAACTCTTGTGACCCCATGGATTGTAGGCCACCAGGCTCCTCTGTTGATGGAGTTTTCCAGGCGAGAATACTGGAGTGGGTTGCCATTTCCTGCTCCAGGGGATCTTCCTGACCCAGGGATCTAACATTGACAGATGAATTCTTTACCAATGAGTCACCCAGGAAGCTCCCCAAACATTTCTTACCTAAATTTCTATCCTTTGGTGTTTAGAGACCCTCATACAAAAATGTATATGTTCAGTTATTCATCAGAGCATTTATCAAATGTCTATTATGCACTAGTATTTGGAGGAAAAAAGGAACTAAGACACAGTCTTTGCCCTCAGCGGGTTCCCTGTCTGGCAGGAGATGGCACATGAACAGATATCTTGGCCGGGGTAAAACCAGTGAAGGAGACAGTGTGCCCTAAGTTTCAGAGCTGGGAAAAGATTCACTTCTACTGATTCAAAGACTTGTTTCCATTTAGGAAAACTGGATAGCTACATGCAAAAGACTGAAATGAACCCTAACCTTACATCATATTCAAGTATCAACTCAAAGTGGATAAGATGTGAAGGTAAGACCTGAAACTATAAAACTCTTAGATGAAAACAGGGAAAAGAACATAACGTTTGTCTTGGCAATGATTTCATGAGTATGACACCAAAAGCACAGACAACAGAAATAAAAACAAGCAAGTGGAATTACATTGAACTAAAAAGTTTCCACACAGCAAAGAAAGCAATTAACAAAGTGAAAAGACAACCTAAGGAACAGGAGAAAATACTTGTAAATTACATATCTGATCAGGGTTAATATCTAAAAAATAAGTGACTCTCACAATTCAACAGTAAAAATCTAATAAACTGATTTTTAAAAGGGTTAAGGACTTAAACAGGCATTTCACCAAAGGAGACAAACAAATGGCCCACAGGTACATGAAAAAAATGCTCAGCATCACTAATCATGGAAATGCAAATCAAAACCACAATGAGATATTACCTCACACCTGTCAGGTTGGATGTCACCAACAAAAGACAGTAGGTGTTGGTGAGAATGTGAAGAAATGGAAAACCCTGTACACTGTTGGTAGAGATGCAAAACGGTGCAGCCACTATGGAAAAGAGTATTGAAGTCCCTCAAAATATTAAAACTAGAAATGCCATCTGATCCAGCAATGTCACATCTGGATATTTATCCAAAAGAACGCAATCAAGATATCAGAGAGATATCTGTACTTCCATGGTCTTTGCAGTGTGATGATTCATAACAGCCATAAATGTCTACTGATAGATGAATGACTAAAGCAAGTGTGGTAAATACATGCAACGGAATAGTATCAGGCTTAAAAAAGAAGGAAAGTCTGCCACATGTGACAACATGAATGAATCTTGAGGACATAATGCTAAGTGAAACGAGCCAATCTGAGAAAGACAAATACTGTGTGATTCCACTTGTATGAGGTATTTAAAAGTCAAGATCATAGAATCCGAGCAGGAAGGTGATTGCCAGGGACTGGGAAGAAAGGAAAATGGGGAGTTACTAATCAGTGGGCACAACGTTTCAGTTAAGTAACATGAATAAGATATGCTCTAGAAATATGCTGTATGACATTGTACCTATGTTAACAACAGTGTACTATGCATTAAAATTTTTGTTAGGAGGTGAAATATGACTCAGCCACAGAAAGGAATGAAATAATTCCATTTGCAGCAGCCTGGTTATGATACTAGATGAGATAAGTCAGAAAGAGAAAGATAAAACCATATGATAGCACTAATATGTGGAACCTAAGCTACAACACAGGGAGCTCCCTGCTGGTCCAGTGGTTAAGACTTTGCCTTCCAATGCAGGGGATGCAGGCTCAGTCCCTGGCCGGGATGCTGAGACCCCATGTGCCTCTCAACCAAAAACCGAATCATAAAACAGACAGAATATTGTAACAAATTCAATGAAGACTTTAAAAATAATCCACATCAAAAAAAAAAAATCTTAAAAAACAAAATACAACACAAATGAACTTATCTATGAAACAAAAATAGAGTCACAGACATAGAGATCAGACTTGTGTTTGCCAAGAAATGGGGGAATGGGGGAGGGAAGGATTGGGAGTTTGGGATTATCAGACACAAACTAGTATATATAGGCTGGATAAACAACAAGGCCCCACAGTATAACACAGGGGACTATATTCAATATCCTGTGATAAGCCATAATGGAAAATAATTTTAAAAAGGAATGTATACATATATAACTGATTCACTTTGCTATACAGCATAAATTAACACAATATTGCAAATCAACTATACTTCAATAAAATACATTAAAAAATTTTAGAAGGGTAGACCTCATGTTAAGAATTCTTCAGTTCATTTCAGTTCAGTCACTCAGTCGTGTCTGTTTGCGACCCCATGGACTGCAGCACACCAGGCTTCCCTGTCCATCACCAACTCCCAAAGACTACTCAAACTCATGTCCATCATGTCGGTGATGCCATCCAACTATCTCATCCTCTGTCATCCCCTTCACCTCCTGCCTTCAATCTTTCCCAGCATCAGGGTCTTTTCAAATGAGTCGGTTCTTTCATCAGGTGGCCAAAGTATTGGAGTTTCGGCTTCAGCATCAGTTCTTCCAATGAATATTCAGGACTGGTTTCCTTTTGGATTGACTAGTTGGATCTCCTTGCAGTCCAAGGGACTCTCAAGAGTCTTCTCCAACACCACAGTTCAAAAGCATCAATTCTCTGGCGCTCAGCTTTCTTTATAGTCCAACTCTCACATCCATAGATGACTACTGGAAAAACCATAGCCTTGACTAGACGGACCTTGGTTGGCAAAGTAATGTGTCTGTTTTTTAATATGCTATCTAGGTTGGTCATAACTTTCCTTTCAAGGAGCAAGTATCTTTTAATTTCATGGCTTCAGTCACCATCTGCAGTGATTTTGGGGCCCCAAAAAATAAAGTCCGTCACGGTTTCCAATGTTTCCCCATCTATTTGCCAGGAAGTGATGGGACCGGAATTCTTACCACAATAAAAATTTTTTAAACTGTTAGTTAATTTTTATTTTTTAAAAAATATTCATTTATTTACTTCTGCCTGTCCTGGGTCTTTACTGTTGCGCCCAAGTCTTCTCTCGTTGTGGCGAGCGGGCACTGCTCTCTGGCTGTGGTGCCCTGGCCTCTCACTGCAGCGGCTCCTGTGTTTGCAGAGTCTGGGCTCTAAGTGCTCTGGCTTTAGTAGTTGCAGCACTTAGGCTTGGTAGTTGTGGAGCTTAGTCGCCATGGTGCCTGGCAGATCTTCCCCCTACCAGGCATCACATCTGTGTCCCCTGCATCGGCAGGCGATTCTTTACCACTGCACCATCAGAGATGCTCTAGTTAATTTTTTTTTAATTCCTTTTTCTTCTTTTCCTCTTGGCTGCCAGAAAGTTTGGAGTTAAGGCCTCTGCTCAGTAGTTTCCTTCTAGTTCTAGATTTCTGAGATTCCCATGCTCCCTACGCTATTACTCAGAGCTTAATCCACACATGTCATTTAAAGAGTTTTATCGTACTTGTGCTTTTAACATTTTTGGAAGTAGGCAGGGCATCGGTGGAAAATAAATGAATGCCTCTCAGAGGCACTACAGCGATGAAGGCATTAAAACCCAAGCTGCCTATTCATCAACTTTGTGGCTCTCTGAACACTTTTGCAGGAACTGAATTGTTCAAGACTTTAAAAAGCCATAGCTGTATTTTGGACTTCCAGTGGTATTTGCTTCAGGAGTTGAAACTGGAGGTAGTTGAGCCGGTGGAAAATGCTTAGCTCATCTGCATGGCACCATTGTGATCAAGGGGCAGAGTGCAGAGAAGCAACATAGGGAGCACCGGGCCTCCTTTGGAAACTTACCTGCCCCGTCTCTTCCCTCCAGTGGACTGGGCACACTCGTCTGCTGTCCCCCAGCATCCTGTCTGGAAGGCCAGGAGCACACTGTTCATACTTGTAACCCTGGCACCTAACAGCGCCTGACTCAGGAGACACACACACAATGAGAGAACACACCTGCCACGTTCCTTCCGAGCTCATTGCTCCTGGGCTCCGGCCACGATGACGGTGTTAATTCAGACAGGGAAACAAAGAGGGGAGCGGGGCGGGGCAGTGGGGCATTTAGCTCCTGAAGTGTTGGCTGTGAGAGGCAGGCCACCCAGATGGAGACATAAATATAGATTGTTGGAACAAAATAGAAAGTCCGGAGGTAAATCCACGCACCTATGGACACCTTATCTTTGACAAAGGAGGCAAGAATATACAATGGAGAAAACACAGTCTCTTCAACAAGTTGTGCTGGGAAATCTGGTCAATTATATGTAAAAGAAGGAAACTAGAACACTTTCTAACACCATACACAAAAACGAACTCAAAATGAATTAAAGACCTAAATGTAAGACCAGAAACTATAAAACTCTTAGAGGAAAACACAGGCAGAACACTTTTCGACATAAATCACAGCAAGATCCTCTATGACCCACATCCCAGAGTAATGGAAATAAAAGCAAATGTATATAAGTGGGACCTAATTAAACTTAAAAGCTTTTGCACAACAAAGGAAACTCTGAGCAAGGTGAAAAGACAGCCCTCAGAATGGGAGAAATAATAGCAAATGAAGCAACTGACAAAGAATTAATCTCCAAAATATACAAGCAGCTCATACAACTCAATACCAGAAAAACAAACAACTCACTCAAAAAGTGGGCAAGAGACCTAAACAGACATTTCTCCAAAGAAGACATACAGATGGCTAATAAATAAATGAGAAGATGCTCAACATCACTCATTATTAGAGAAATGCAAATTAAAACCACAATGAGGTATCACCTCACACTGGTCAGAATGGCCACCAAAAAGTCTTCAAATAATAAATGCTGGAGAGGGTGTGGAGAAAAGGGAACCCTCTTACACTATTGGTGGGAATGCAAACTAGTACAGCCACTATGGAAAACAGTTTGGAGATTTCTTAAAAAACTGGAAATAGAACTGCCATACAACCCAGCAATCCCACTGCTGGGCATACACACTGAGGAAACCAGAATTGAAAGAGACATGTACAACCCCAATGTTCATCGCAGCACTGTTTATAATAGCCAGGACATGGAAGCAACCTAGATGCCCATCAGCAGACGAATGGATAAGAAAGCTGTGGAACATACACACAATGGAATATTACTCAGCAATTAAAAATAATACATTTAAATCAATTCTAATGAGGTTGATGAAACTGGAGCCTATTAAACAGAGTGAAGTAAGTCAGAAAGAGAAAGACAAATACTGTGTACTAACACATATGTATGGAATTTAAAAGATGGTACTGACAATCCTACATGCAGGGCAGCAAAGGAGACACAGACATGAAGAGCAGACTTTTGGACTCAGTGGGAGAAGCCAAGGGTGGGATGATTTGAGAGAATAGCATTGAAACATGTATATTGCCATATGTAAAATAGATGACCAGCGCAAGTTCGATGCATGAAGCAGGGTACCCAAAGCCGGTGCTCTGGGACAACCCAAGAGGGATGGGGTGGGGAGGGAGGAGGGAGAAGGGGTTTAGGATGAGGGGGACACATGTATACCTTTGACCGATTCATGCTGATGCATGGCAAAAACCATCATAATATTGTAATTATCCTCCAATTAAAATAAATTGATTAACCTTTTAAAAAGAAGAAAGAAATAACCACCCAGCTAGATTTGATCACTTTCTCCCCTGTATTCCCTACTTGCTCAGGAAGTTTGGAAGAAAGGACTTCCTAGGTGGTGCAGTGGTGAAGAATCTGCCTGCTTATGCAGGAGATGCAAGAGACGTGACTTTGATCCTTGGGTCAGGAAGATCCCCTGGAGTAGGAAATGGGAACCCACTCCAGTATTCTTGCCTGGGAAATTGCGTGGACAGAGGAGGCTGGCGGGCTACAGTCCATGGGGTCACAAAGAGTCAGAGACTCTTTTGAAGGTCAGGTGAACTTCCTAGACCCTACAGTGACCGAACCCTCACCCCTGCTCCCACACTCACAACCCTCCATAGCTCCCAACGATCATGGAGAAACTCAAAACCAAGCTGGTGTCCTCAGTCTAGCCTCATCTGCTTCTCCACCCTGGCATGCTAACGCCTGTCATCTCCACCCTCACCCAGAGCAGATGCATTGCTGGACTCAATGGCAGTGGCTGCAGCCCCGCAGTGCACAGTCTGTTCGGTCACCCACAGCTCACTCATTCATTCACTAATGAAATTTTCACTCATTCCCTAGCAGTGGTTGAAGCCCAGTCCCATCTCCAGGGCTTCACAGCTCTGTCTGACTCTCTGCAGGTGACTTAACCCCTCTGGCCTCAGCTTTTTTGTCTCTGATGTTCATATAACTAAGCCAAGGGAAGAAGGAATTTGGCACATGGGAGGGGTTCAATAAGCTTCTTCATTTCCTAAAGAGCCAACCCCTTAGGTGTCTGAGGCCTGCTTGGCACCACGAGTCTCTCTTCATGGAAGGAGATGGCAGGGTCCCAGCCAGACTCCTGAGATGACAGGAAACTCCAGTGCCCCCCAGGGGTCTTCCTCCTGAGGGAGTAACGCTGCCTCCTTGGCAGTAGACTTCACAGGGGGCACAGGTAGGTCTGAAGGAGATCACCTAGTCCAGTGACCTTGTTTTGAAAAAGGAAAAAGCTGGATCCTAACAGCGGGAGTTTATGCTGGTTGCAGAGTGAATACCATGCTTCTCAGTTTCTAAATCCAGCCCTGGTCGGCATCATCAAATACCTTCCTCACTGGAAAGACTTCACTACCTTTTTTTCCCACTACCTTTTTAAAGTATACAAATGTAAGCTGTTTCGAGACAGACTATGTTCTACTTATTGTTGAGCTCCTACCACCCAGAACAGTTCCCCATGCAGTGGGTGCTTGCCACGTGTATGTTGAGTGAATGAATGAAGAAATTGGACTCAGGTGTTGCAGGGTACTCAGCCCTCCATGGGACTTCCAGGGCCCCCTCTAGGGGGTTTCCTGTTGTCAAGGTAGCAATGCATAGAAAGCCTCCATCTGGTTCAAGACCTAGAATCAATAGGCAAATGTGGGTGCCAGAGCTTCGCATCCATATGAAGTCATCGGGGGACTGCTGAAGCACTCCAATGTGGACACCAGGCCACTGCGTCCCCAGATAGAACATCTGCTAGGCATTCACAAGAAAGAACTTGACTGACTTGGAAAATGGCTCTTGACACGACACGTTCCAGAAAGGAGAGGTGTTTCTTGGCAGAGACATGACTGTAATTGCAAGAGACAACTAGTCATTACGGGCTGTCCTTTTCAAGACTCCAGAGTGGCGGCCAGATGTCCCGGCCACATGCTGATTTTTCCAGCCTTCTTTCATTAACAAACCTCAAGGAAACCATGTGTCCAGGTCGCCTGGTTGCAAGTGTCTCTGATGGTTGTGTCTCTTGGTTAGGACATGACTGAAACACATTATCTCAATTGAATGGGAACCCACGGAAAAGCTGACCCCAGAGACCCAGAACACTTTTCTTGACTGGTAGGCAGAGTGCTGAGTCTGGGTCCCCGTGTTCTCCTCTAAGCCTGAATTCTTCCCTTAGGAAGCTGATCTGGGCTGACTGGCACTGTGCACCCTGAACTCAATCAATAAGAGTCATCCACAATAATTCAGAGCAAAGAGGAAACTGCGGTCCTGATGTTCCAGGTCTCCCCAGGGGCCACTTGTCCCCGAATCAGGGCTGACGGGGAATGCAGGCCTGGGGAGGAGTTCTGTCCTGAAGACCATCCTTGTCAGCCCCATGCTCCTTTCAGGGCTGTGACTCAGCTCAGCAGCCTCCCCTGTGGCCCAAAGGCAACATTAGCTAAACTCTCATCATCACCTTTTCCCCGTTCTTTGAGCCTGCGTGCAGAGTCCAGAGCACCTGGCCCCTGTGCCCAAGTGTTGGGGGAGCAGGACTGTCCTGAGGCTGGCCGAGGTCTCACTGGGCAACTGGAATGCCTCTGACCCCTTCAGTCCTCTCCTACCCCGAAGTCAGATGTCTGAAGTCTCTTTATTCATCCTTTGAATTTGTCCTGCTCTCTTTCCAGACTAACTGCTGAGAGGAGGCTCTCCAAAGCCGTGACCAGTGTTTCAGGGTGAGTCCACTGTTCATGTCTTTTCTACCGGGTGAGACAACACCTGGGACAGACCAGGCTTGCTCTCCAAGGCTTCTCACACACTGGGCCGTGGGGTGGGTGTCATTCTTAATTTTCCTCAGGACTTTCTTAATCTAAATAATGGCATTCACTTCTCCAAAATGACTCAGAGCCCAGGTGTGATGGTCATTGATGGCACCATGAAGGCAGCCAGCTTCTGGTGCAGGCTTCTTTGGGAGAAGGTATTTGGGGTTGCCTGGCTTAGAGTCGGAGAGGTCTGAGGTCTAAGAGGGTTGTTCCCTCAGCAGAGGCTGGTTCTGGTCTGTGATTCCACTATTTTCTCTTAGAGACACATGCAGCTTGTTTATTTTTTCCCTAAATCAGAGGAGGACACAGCCTGGTAGTTTACTCCTAGATCTCTGAATATACCTTTGCTCCAGAAGTTCCCCAGGACTGGCTTGAAGGAGCCTTAGAGAGACAGAGGGAAAGAGCAGCCAGTTTCTTAAAGTCAAGACCAAGCCAGGAACCCAGTTCACCCATCAGAATCATGCCAGGTAGCCTTCTCTTTCTCTGATCTCTTCAACTATCCACCCCCAGGCCCTCCCCACCTTCCTGCCCATGTACTTGTCTCCTCTGCCTCCTGGGTCTTGAGCCGTTTGTAACTTGGGATTCACTCCCAAGCCATCAAGGTTGGTCCCGCCCCAACACCAGCTCTTAGCTTTCACTTAAGTGCCTGGGGATGGACAGGGCACCTCCTTTTGCCTCCCAGGCTAGTTTGGTCAGTCCCTAGTGATGTTCCAAGCCTAAATGCAGAAAACACTTCTTTCCTGACTTGGTGCCCTTCTGGGCAGTTGCCAAACTAGCATCCTCTTCTCTCACATCCTGTATTCAACTCAACTTTCATGACAAACTCGCTCTCCACATCTGACTTGCTCCCTCTCTCCTCCAGACCAGGGATTTGTTTGTTTCTGTGACATGATTTAGTCCCACACATAACTTACCCCGGGGTGTGGATCTCATCGAGAGCAAACTTTATGCACTTCTTTTCCTCCAGTGGCATCTCCTGTGAATGGAACCTGACAAGTGAGTTGGAGCAGAGCAATCCACTGAACAGGGAAGAAAGAAAAACACTGAGGTTTTCTCACTTTTAATGTTTCTAACTTGTGAGATGGCTATCTCTAAGAGAAAAACTCTGCTTTCAGTGGAATGAGAATCAGATGTACTGAGCTTAAAATCCCATCTCTTTCTATTCCAATGGCCAGGAAGTTTAAGCTTTACTTTTCTCAGCCTGGAATGGAGCGCGTGTGTGTGTGTGTGTGTGTGTGTGCACGCACGCAAGCATGCATTTGCATGCATGTATGCCCATCTGTGCATTTGCTCACTATTTCCCTCTATATAATGGTGATGTGAGAGCATTTTATCTTTGAGCTGTGTTACTCCAACAACTGTCATCTTGGAGGCTTGGAAGTCTGTATACTTCTCTGTTCAATCAGGAATAGACATTACCCTTCCTTTCTCCTTTTGAGTTGAAATGAATGTTAATCAATAAAAAAAAATCCTTTTGGATTTTAAGTCATCTATCATATGTCAGCCCACTCCAGTATTCTTGCCTGGAGAATGCGCATGGACAGAGGAGCCTGGCGGGCTACAGTCCCTGGAGCCGCAGAGAGTCAGACGTGACTGAGTGACTCAGCAGAAGCACATCATGCACACTGCAGGATGGAACCATCTACAGCTGCTCAGCTGGTAACCGCCAGGTTAACACACAGGCCAAAACAAGAGTTGTTTCTATTTTATTTACCTTATATATTTCATGTATTTATTTTATATCTCTTCCATGCAGAAATCACGTTGGTTTTATATTTTCTTAGTTTCAATAAGGGGCTTCCGGGTAGCACAGTGGCAAAGAATCCACATGCTAATGCAGGAGACACAAGAGACAAGGGTTCAGTCCCTGGGTTGATCCGGAGGAAGATCCCTTGAAGAAGGAAATGGTAGCACTCTCCAGCATTCTGGCCTAGAAAATCCCATGGACTAAGGAGCCTGGTGGGCTATATAGTCCATGGGGTTACAAAGAGTCGGACACGACTCAGTGACTGAGTGTGCACACACACACACACAGAGCTTCAATAAATGGCAGTTAATTTGGTTAGAATCAGTGATGGGCTTTTGTCTCCCAAAGAGTTTGAAGGTTAAAGATTACAGAAGGCTACCAAATTTATCATTTTAAATATCTGACCGTGCATGAATTCTCAGTAAATTGATGAGTGATTTTTGTGCAATATTTCCCAGTATGTGTTCCGTGAAAATTATTTTCAGAGAAAACTATCATCAGATAAGTTTAGGAAATGCTAAGTATTGACTTCTCACCCTTGAAAAATCATAGTGAAAGATATGAAATATATATATATATATGTATGTATGTATATAATATTAAGCTTATACCGAAGACTGAATTTCCCCAAGGAAAAGAGACCAAGTTGATTTTGTTTAATCTGGTTTGTTTCCAAGCTTGGTTAGCACAGATAATGTACTTTCATCCCAGGGAACTGGTTTCTGTTAATACATCTGTTGGGCAATGTTGCCCTGATGCATATCCTCTTGGAAATGTGCAGAGCTCCACTCCTCTCTCATCAGTAGGCAAGGCGCATTTATTACTACAATATAAGATAATAGCTCCTGACAGATAAGCCTCCTAAGAACAGACAAATCGATGGGTTCACATTGGGGCTTTTTCTCAACTTCAAAAGGCCCAAGTGGTAAACAGCAGCACTTACCCAATCTGCTTCCAATTTGCACATTCTGAAAACAGTCTGGCTTTCAGGTAAAGGCATGATGAGAAAAAAAAAAGTCTCTTTTTTCCCCCCTCATAGAAATCTGCCTTTTGTAAATGTCTTCAACTTTCTGGCTCCAGATAAATCAGAGATATCCCAAGAAAAACTGTCTTTTGAGTATTTGGGGTTTTTCACACTGTCTCCAAGAAACTATCATAAGATCTGACTTCCAAGTTGGCAGAGATTCAAGTTGGTCGCATTCCATCTGTTCAGTCCTAATTTCAGCTGGGACAGGAGAGTGAGGGGAATTGAGGTATTCTGCATCACATCTGGGCACAGAAAAAGATAGCTGAGGGTGGGTTTAACCAAGCCATCCAGGCACTGATGGTATGGGCCTCACAAGAATAAGTCTTTCTTTGAGTTGTCTATTGGGCAGATTGCATTGGGATGGGGGCAGGGGAGGCACTGGCTAGCCCCCCTCTTCTCCACCCCTAAATGATCAGGTAGGAGGAGCTTATTTGCAGCTTAATTTTTCTTCTGACCCCCCTTCACATCCTGCCTTTAACCTTCCTCCTGTGATGTCACCCCATACAGTGACCAGCATCTCTCATACTTCATGTCCCATCTACAGAATGGATGGCCAAAAAATCCTGCTGTAGCATAGGGAACTGTATTCAGTGTCCTGGGGTAAACCACAAGGAACAAGAAAAGAAAAAGAATATATACATATATGAAATATATGTATATATGAAAAAGAATATATATATGCATAAACAAGACACTTTGCTGAACAGCAGAAATGAACATCACATTGTAAATCAACTATACTTCAATTAAACAAAATCTGAACAACAACAAAAAACAACTCTCAGGTTCTTCCCAACCAAGATGTGAAGTTTTGAACGTTATTCTTCCTAGGAGTCTTTGAATGTGAACAAATGTCTGAAATTCTCCTGAAATTTTCTGCCTGGCCCAGGCCTACCCCTCATCTCAGCTGTTTCCAGTGAGAATCCAGCCTCTCCCTGCAATGATAGCTTCTAGCAAGAATGGCCACAGATCACTTTTCTGTCTTCATGGGAGGCACTGCACTGTGTGCATTCTCCTGAGGATCCATGAGGTCAAATAGTAGCTCCATTTTATTATTTTTACCTTGGCCATGCTGCATGGCATGTAGGATCTTGGTTCCCTAACCAGGGGCCGAACCCACGCCCCCTGCCCTGGGAGGAGGAGCCACAACCATTGGACTGCCAGGGAAATCCTGTTAGTAGCTCCATTTTGGAAATGAGGGGGGAAGTCTGAGAGTGGTTAACTCCCCCGCAGTGGATGGATGGCAGAGCTGGTTTGACAGAAACAGAGGTCCAGACCACAGGCTTTTGATGGCTCTGCATGCTTTGTGCTAAGAGCCCAGCCTGGTTGAGTAGTGGTGGTTCTCATCCAGCAGCTGGAGCTGATGGTGAGCAGATGCAGGAGGCCCCTGAGCCCCCTCAGTGGCCCACAGAGGGGTCCGCTCTGACCCTCTTCTTCCAAGAACCTCTAAATACACAGGACTTCTGTCAGCCCTCACCACTGGGTCCCTAGAATATAGGGCAAGAGGTTGAAGATTTGTCCTCACTGGGAGTCCCTTCCTTTCTGTTCTTCTTTCCCAGAACAGTTTCTTTGCTCCTGAGCATCCACCTCCTGGCTCTCTATATCAACCTCTCCTCCTCATATGAACCACTTCTTACATTCAGCCCTTGACTATGGGGAGGTAAATTATACTTAAAATACATAAAATGTGTTTTTATTAGTGGTTGTCTCAGTATTTCCTCAAGATCACACTATACATGTGCATATGTGGGACTATACTTTGGCACGCTAATCTCTGCACACAGGCACACACACAAATGTGCATAATACATATGCCACCTCATGGTTAATGAGGAGAACTGTCCTTGCCATTTTGCTACCCTGAACAAGTGATGCTTTCTGGAGAGTGAGGGAATCTTGGCTGACGCTTGCTTTATGATGCTCATATGATTCTGCTTTATTGACATCATGCCAAGGACTTCTGAATCATTAGGTAACTGAATAGCGAAACCCTGACTGCTCCATGGCAGTCAATGTGAAGAAGCTGGCTCCACCAGTTTAGCCCTTAGAAAATTTAGCACCCAGTAAACACATGTAGAGGGTTTCCCAGATGGCACTAGTGGTAAAGAAACTACCTGCCAATGCAGGAATTCAAGAGATGTGAGTTCAATCCCTGGGTCAGGAAGATCCCTGGAGGAGGGCCTGGCAACCCACTCCAGTATTCTTGCCTGGAGAATCCCACGGACAGAGGAACCTGGCGGGCTACAGTCCACGGGGTCACAAAGTTGAACAGGACTGAAGCGACTTAGCATGCATGCATGCAAACACATGTAGAACACCTAGTGGTAGCAAATACCATGACAGGCCTTGGGGATGTGAAATCGGAAAGACCTAGTTCTGGGGATTTCCCTGGCGGTCGGTCCAGTACTTAAGACTTCACCCTCCAATGCAAGGGGTGCTGATTTGATCCCTGGGTGGGGAACTATGATCCTTAAAGCCTCACAGCCAAGCATAAAACAGAAACAATATTGTAACATATTCAATAAAGACTTTGAAAATGATCCACATTAAAAAAAATCTTTGAGAAAATAGCTGGTTCCTTAAAAGACACTTACTCCTTGGAAGGAAAGTTATGACCAACCTAGATAGCATGTTAAAAAGCAGAGACATTACTTTGCCAACAAAGTTCCGTCTAGTGAAGGCTATGGTTTTTCCAGAAGTCATGTATGGATGTGAGAGTTGGACTGTAAAGAAAGCTGAGCGCCGAAGAATTGATGCTTTTGAACTGTGGGGTTGGTTGAGAATCCCTTGGACTGCAAGGAGATCCAACCAGTCTATCCTAAAGGAGATCAGTCCTGGGTGTTCATTGGAAGGACTGATGCTGAAGCTGAAACTCCAATACTTCGGCCACCTGATGCGAAGAGCTGACTCATTGGAAAAGACCCTGATGCTGGGAGGGATTGGGGGCAGGAGGAGAAGGGGACGACAGGAGATGAGATGGTTGGATGGCATCACCGACTCGATGGACATGAGTTTGAGTAAGCTCCGGGAGTTTGTGATGGACAGGGAGGCCTGGCGTGCTGCGATTCATGGGGTCACAAAGAGTTGGACGTAACTGACTGAACTGAACTGAACTGAATCTCATGGAGAGAATCTACATTCAAGACAGCAGAGCTATGCCTCCCAGGGTGACTACATTGCCACCAGGGTCTTAGGGCAGCAGAGAAGATGACTCAGTTCCTTGTCAGCTGGAACTGGTTTTGCATTTTTGCCTGTCTTTAATTTGGAAATATTTGGTGTCTAAAGCTAGCTCTGAAGCCCCAGAAGAGGAAAAAAAGTCCCACCTCTGTTCTCTCACTCTCTGTGTGGTCACTGAGCGGTCATCCACCTGCAGTTGAACTGTGAGTGCAAAGGCAGCCTGCTTCTGTGCCACGTAGGGGCGCTATGAAGAGACCTCAGGGGTGCTCAGAGGGCCAGCTAACAGGAAGGGGGCCAGAGCGTTTCATAGGTAAACTGGAAGAGAGTTTACCTCTTCAAACAGGAACTCCTCACCATGCCCCACTAACGAAGAAAAGTGCTGGAGTATAGCTTCCAGACCCCAGGAGCACTCCTAGGAGGCACTGCTGTTCAGTTGCTCAGCCGTGTCCAACTCTTTGTGACCCCACGGACTGCAGCACACCAGGATTCCCTGCCCTTCACCATCTCCCAGAGCTTGCTCATACTCATGTCCACTGAGTCAGTGATGCCATCCAACCATCTCACCCTCTGTTGGCCCTTTTCCTTTTGCCCTCCATCTTTTTCAGCATCAGGGTCTTTCCCAATGAGTCGGCTCTTCACATCAGGTAGCCAAAGTGTTCAAGCTTCAGCTTCAGCTCAGTCTTTCCAATGAATATTCAGGGTTGATTTCCTTTAGGATTGACTGGTTTGATTTCATTGCAGTCCATGGGACTCTCAAGAGTCTTCTCCAACACCACAGTTCAAAAGCATCAATTCTCTAGTGCTCAGCATTCCTTATGGTCCAACTCTCATATCCATACATGACTACTGGAAAAACTGTAGCCTTGACTATACAGACTTTTATTGTCAAAGTAATGTCTCAGCTTTTTAATTCACTGTATAGGTTTATCATAGCTTTTCTTCCAAGGAGCAGGAGGTGTTGAGAAAATATGAAAATCCACCATGTGACCATGATCACATCAACCAGGGAGCTGTGGGGTGGACACTGGGGAGACCTGGGTACAGAGGGACACCCTGCCCTGGCCAGAGGCCCACGGGCTCTAGCACTCACTTTGGTGTGTTGGAGGGCACGTTGCCTGATCAGGGATCATCTCTCTCCTAGCAGGCAATAGGGACTCAAATATATGACCGTCCATAGTGGTTGGGTGTAAAACAGAAATGACAAGAAATCAGGGCTCACAAAATTCAAATCAGACCAAATAGACTCTAAAACAAAGGACACAAAGAAAGATAAAGAAGGACACTGTGTAACAATGAAAGGATCAGTTAGAGACGAGGCTATTATACTCATCAACAAATATGCCCCCAGTATGGGTGTATGTGGCTCAGTCGCTCAGTTGTGTCTGACTCCTTGTGGCTCCATGGACTGTAGTCTACCAGGGGATTACAATCTGCCCAAAGAATCTTCCAGGCAAGAATACTGGATAGGATGTCATTTCCTCCTCCAGGGGATCTTCCTGACTCTGAGGTTGAACCGCAATCTCCTGCAGTGGCAGGCAGATTCTTTACCAGAAGTGCCACCTAGAAAACCCCATGCCCCCAAAATAGGAACACCCACATATATATAAAACAAATACTAACAGACATAAAGGGAGAAATTGATGGGAATACAATAATAGTAGAAGACTATATATCCCACTGACATGAATGGACAGATCTTCTAGACAAACAATCAATAAGACAACAGAGATCCTAAATGATACAATGGAACAATTAGACTTAATTGATATTTTCAGGACATCACATGCAAAACAAAAAACAGAATACACATTCCTTTCAAGTGAACATGGAACATTTTATAGGACCAACCACATAGTGGTTAGATGTGTGGTCAATCCCACTTGGCAATCATCTTCTTCCTCCAGTTAAGGCTCCTCTTCTGCTAATCCTCACTCAAGTCTCCTGCATGTTATTACAGAGACTTGGTTGGAAATGCCTGAGTGGGGCAGGATTGTTGATAGTGTTGAATAAATGGGAGATGATGTCACTAGTATTAAGCAGAGCACCACTCTGAACCTCAAAAGTCTGTTTTAGCATCTGCTTTTTAGCATTTGTTTTTATGAACATCTTGATAAACACATAAGTAATGATCCATGAGAAACAGATATCTATACAGCACATGTGTGAATAGATATACATTTAACTTCACAGATTCTATAAACATTCTATGGATTCTTTGCCTTGGAATTTTTCTAATTATAAAAATGAGTTGTGGTGTTTCCTGTCTCAAAACTGTTGTCCTTGTTGATTGCTCATCATCTGATTCTTATCTCACTATATTGTGGTTTTCTATCCACATTTCTAGGTCTTCCATGAGACTGAACTTCTTGGCAGCACTCTGTTACCAGTTTGGCATACACAAGTCAGTGCTAAAGTTTCAACTGAATGAATGAATGAATGGACACCATGTTTGATATGACAGAGGTGGGGTCTTGGGCTTGCATTAAGGTTCTCAGTTGAGCCAAGATGGCTTTTGGTCTTAATCATTTTTCACACAAGGGAGTTCGTATCCTCCTAAGCTGTGTTCATAGTCACAAAACTTCTGTGTCCACCCTCAGAAATGCCTAATATATATAGCTTTCTATTTATATTCTGGACAATCAATGTAAATTCTCAAATTCTCTCATTTTAAAAGGACAGGGACAGACCTAGTGCTGTTTTGCAGAAAGAGACGAAAAGACAAAAACAAAGCTGTTTCCTCTTCTCTTTGTGCCATCAACTCTAGGCGGAATGCAATGCCACCCAGCTGGGTGCCAAACTTAGGGCTTCCCCTGCTGGGAGCAAAAGTGCAGACTCTACTGGAAATTCATCTGAGGAGTCTTTAGGCTCACATACAGGCTTCAGAGAATTCTACACACATGCTAAAATTATTTGCGGTTAGGTCTCCAGACTGACACATGAATAAACAGGGCTGCTTCTCACTGACGCACGAGAACTCGTTAGAGAGTATTAATAGAAGGCCAAGTATATAAAGCATGAAGCTTCCCCGGTGGCTCAGTGCTAAAGAATCCACCTGCAATGCAGGAGCCACAGGAGACATGGGTTCAATCCCTGGGCTGGGAATCTCCCCGGGAGAAGGGCATAACAGCCTACTCCAGTGTTCTTGCTGGGAGAATCCCCACAGACAGAAGAGCCTGGTGGGCTACCGTCCATATAGTCACAGAGTCGGACATGGATGAAACGACTTAGCATGCATGTGAGCATGTAAATGATGAACCCCTTGATCTGGGAAATCAGAGGCTAGTAAATTCTAGGAGCCATGCAAAGATAAAGAGCTGAGAGGAGGTGCAAATTCCTTGGTCTCTGTGGAGCAGGAGATGAGAGTCAGGGAGTGCTGGCTGGGTCACAAGTGATTAAAGAGAAGGCGTATCTCGGTTTGTGATGTGATATGACTTTTTCCAATGTCATATAACCCAAGAGCCCAGGGAATCAGTAGGAGAACAGACAAGGAAAGGAGAGAAGATGAAGAAAACTTGTAGTTGAGTTACACATTGCCTTGAAGAGATTGCATACCATTTGAGCAAAATCTACTTTCAGTTAAATTAGTCCCTCCTTTCCCACCCACTCACGGGAAGTTTCCAAACATGACCCAGCACTGGTGTTCAGGCTTGCTTTTAGCCTGAGCAAAGAAAGAAGACACTCTTCAAGTAAGTTCTTTAAATTTAGAAGACGTTCTGACCTAGATTCTTAACTCCCAAAAGAAAAGAAAGAAGCAAAATCTCAAAGGGGACTGGAAAGCATATTGGAGATCAGAGAATTATTTCCCTGCACAGAAGAACCGTCCTCACAGACAGAGGGTAGGCCCTGCAAAACCTCAGATGTGGGGAAGGAATGGAGCAGGCACCCAAGACAGCCCCATTCTTCTTGGGATATGTTGGGGTGACCAACGCCATCATTGGAGCATGACAGCCCCATCCCCCTTTTTCCTTTACAGTTTGTAAAACACTTGTGCACAACTCCTTTCCTGCCCTCCTCACATAGCGGGGAGGTGAACCAGGCTGGTTCACCATAATCCCACAGTGAGCGGTTCCCCCATCGCTGCCTCCAGAGCACTGACCAGGTTGTGTTCTGGCTACTTTTCCTAAAGCACTCATGTGGGGTTGGGGCATGTTGACACTTGGCTGGAGAACTCAGGAATACCTAATGTGGATCCACCAAGCACCCTTCCTCCCTCCTGATCCCTGGATTTCCAGCTGAACTCCTGTGGAGCTCCAGGACATGGATGAACCTGCAGCACGAAGAGGGACCTCTTCTACTCCCTAGACATAAACCTAGTGTTTAACTCCAGCAAAAAGCCCATTGATTGGTGAAGAAGACAAAAGAGAGTAAGAGACTCCACCCTAGCAGGGCGGGCTCTGCCTTTCTTTCTCCATCTCTTTCTCACTCAGCGAGGCAGAATGAGTTTGGAGCAGGAAGGATCAGAGGGCAGCCCATAAGGGACTTTCTAAAACTCGGGGGCCCTACCCACTGGAAAAGGAGGCCCAGTCAGTGTCCTGGAAATGGGCTCCCTGGGACTAGAACTGGGGAGAGGGGGATGGGAAATTTGTACACTAACCCAGAAGGGTGCCAAGGGCAGCCTTGAGTCTTAAGCATCTCTATAGCCCCGTCCCTGTTTGACCACTGTGTGACACGTATTACCCTCAGGAGAGATTTCTCCTCTCTAAAAGGATGTGGGGCTCTGATCTCATGGCTAGTGAGTGGTGGTGCTAGAGCCTGGGCTCAGGTTTTCTAATTGGGTGTGATTTTCATTACATGATGTGGTTGTGCCACAGGACATCTTTCTTGGGCAAGTGGAAATGTGCCAGCTGAGTTCAGGGGTACCGTGAGTCTTTTGAAGTTGAATGCACATTTTGTGTGTGTGAATATTCTGGGGAGAGGCTCCCTGGGTCTCAAATGAGTCTCCTTTCCTCTCTTCTGAATGGATAGAATGCCCAAGACCTCCTTGTGCTCACATCTTCACCTTTGGAAGATGTCTAACCTGTACTTTCAAATCAGGAGAATTGACTCACTTAGGAGTGCATCTTCTCTAACTTGAAAAAAAGAAAAGAAAATCACTTTTCAGCCCTAAAATATATCTGTCAAGTGAGAATGACAGGGAATGTCATGAAGACTATTGAAAGACAGATGCTCCCATACACTAATCCCCACCAGTAACTATACTACCTTGGAGGATCACTAAAATAGTCACTTTAAAAGGCTCATTACCTCACAGGATCTGAGCTGGGAAACAAATAAAAGAACTAGTAATATTAGAATTATGCTCCAAAGGTTGTTTGTTTTTTTTTCCAGTTGTTTCTGGTGATGGTTAGGGGAGAATTTGGAGATACAGGAGGAAGGGAAGAAAACCTTCAGTGATTTAGTGAATTTTTCATATTTGTTACTTAAAATGAGTACTAGTCAGGATAGGGTTGATTGTGCTGCTGCAATGGGGGTTTTAACCCCCAAATTGCAAGGGTTTAAAACCATAAAAGTGTATTTCTGCTTATACTACAGTTACCACTGAGTAGAAGGGGTCTCTGATCTTCAGAAGTGCTAAAGGACTCAGGCCGGTGGGGGCTTCATCATTTTCTGACAACGCCAGCTTCACACAGATTTTCAGAGTTGACTGGAGCAAGGTCATTTCTGCTTGCATTCCTTTCAGCTACAGCAAGTCACATGGCCAAACTCAGCATCAAGAGAGGCAGGGATACCCTGGGTGGTATTTAATCCCCAAATCCTGTCTGCATCCAAAGGATGTCTGCAACCTTTTCTACCCTGAGATGAGCTCCCAATAGTCATGTGGCATAGAAAGAAACAAAACCAAGGGTTTCTGCACTTCATCTAAATAAACTTTTAAAAAATCTGACCTGAAGCTGAACAACCATATTTACACTACAGAGTTAAAATGTCCTCTACAAAAGACACATGTCTAAAATCTATGGAAAGAATATGCCTGTTTGAGAAAGAATTTATTTATTTATGTATCTGAGTATAGTTGATTTAAAATGTCATGTTAGTTTCAGGTGAATCACAGCATACTGATTCAGACAGATATAGGTACAGATACAGATACAGATATAAATATACATATAGATATGGACATAGCTATAGATAGGCTTCCCAGGTGGCATAAGCGGTAAAGAAGCCACCTGCCAATACAGGAGACATAAGAGACATGGATTTTATCCTTGTATCAGGAAGATCCCCCGGAGAAAGGCATGGCAACCCACTCCAGTATTCTTGCCTGGAGAATCCCATGGACAGAGGAGCCTGGAGGGCTGCAGTCCATGGGGTTGCAAAGAGTCGACATGACTGAAGTGACTAAGCATGCACACACATAGATACAGATCATCTTTTTCATATTCTTTTCCCTTTTAGGTTTTATTACAAAGTGCTGAGTAGAGTTCCCTGTGCTATAAGGAGATCCTTGTTGGTTATCTATTTTATATATAGTAGTATATATATGTGAATCCCAAACTCCTAATTTATTCCTCCCCCTTTCCCATTTGGTAACCATAAGTTTATTTTCTATGTCTGTGAGTCTATTTCTGTTTTGTAAGTAAGTTCATTTGTATCACTATTTTATATTCCACATATAAGTGATGTCACTCGGTATTTGTCTTTCTCTGACTTATTTGACTTAGTACGATAATCTCTAGGTCTATCCGTGAGGCTGCAAAGGGCGCTATTTTGTTTGGGAAGAATTTATTAACCAGTGGCTCCAGCTAACCAAGAATCTACTTGGTGAGAAACACATTTGAAATATTCCGGCTCTAGCTGTCTCTAAAATGGGTGGCCCGCAGGATTCACAGTGCAGTGTTTCTGGAGAGGTGTGTTGTCGTAAAGGAATTGCGTTATGTTTAAATGTAGTTACTCTGGAAGGTATGTTCACACACATTGGTCACTTTCAGGCCATCCGCAAAGCCCCATGTGCTGTGCTGTTTTGGGTAGTGGGCGATAATTGAAAATGATATGGAGAAAATCAGCATGGACTCTTCTCAAGGATGACACTCCAACTTGTGAAGCATTCCATATTTTGAGGAGAAGAGGAATAAAGTTCTGTGAATGGATGATGCTGGCGGCTGCCCACCAGTGTGAATTATACTTAATGCCACCGAGTTGTATACTTAGTGGTGAAAATGATAAATTTTGTGTGATATGTATTTTACCACAATAAAAGTATCATGTTAAACTGATAATATTTTGGATATACTCAATTAAATAAAGTGTATTGTTATCATTACAAAAAAAGTCAGGGTGCTGATTAAAACATGGCTGGAGCAGACATCTTGCAGTCATAGGCTGTACTAGAGAAAGGCGGATGCTGACTGCCCAATAACCATAATGCTTTATTTGAGTAAGGGTTGGCAAGTGTCATTGGGCCCAATCATTGCAGACGTAGTAACTCGCTCACCCCTTACAACAACACTGATGGAGTTATTAGTCTCTCCACTTAACAGATGAAGGAAAACAGAGCCTTAAAGAGGTTGACTGGTCCAAGGTCATTTGGCTGATAAGAGATATTGTTGTTGTTTAGTCACTAAGTCGTATCCAACTCTTTACAATCCTGTGGAAGGATTGTAAAGTCTCCTCTGTCCATGGAATTCTCCAGGCAAGAATATTAGAGTGGGTAGCCATTTCCTTCTCCAGGGATCTTCCTGACCCAGGGATCAAACCCAAGTCTCCTGCATTGCCAGGTGGATTCTTTACCCCTAAGCCACCAGGGAAGACCAATAAGAAATGGGTCAGGATCAAAGCCAGGCAGACTAGCCCCCAAGCGACCAGACAGGGAAACCAGATGCTGGGGGAGAGGGGGTACCAATGTAGGGGTAGAACTGGCCAGAAACCTAACTGACTAATTGCCAGCAAAGACCCAACAGGAGGGAAGGTATGGATCATGTCAAAGCTGGCCCCAGCGAGAGAAGAATGAAGAGTTAGGGAATCTCAGGCTAGGACTTCACACTTCCAAAAGCAAGGGTCAAACTGAACTTCTTTGGCTGGCTTTGTGGCTCTCATTTTCTGCTCCCTAATGAAAAACATCCTGTTGGGATCCTACCAGGCCATGTGTGCTCAGCCTGGTGTCTCCCACGGCTTCTGATGTTTTGACATGACACACAGCAAAGTCGATATGCACTAAAATCATCCTATTAGTATATAGGCTGTTCTTTAAGAGGCCAAATGAAATCAGAGCTAAATAGCGTCAACTGTCTGCTTAGCACATGCATGTAACTGTATAATCTCACAAGAGGTGCAGACAGAGAAAGAGACAAAGAAACATCAATTTAAAGGAGTCTTGTTTGACCACCCATGGTGACCAATAGCTTCTTGGGTGTAAACACTCACGTTGCTGGGTTCAAGTCTCCCAAACAGTCAGCAGGCAGAAGGTCTTTCTGTTTAATAATAGTCCTAGGTCTGTCAGGTTGGCTGCCAACCCTAATTTATAAGTTCTTTTCTCTGAAGGTTGTACAGTTGTCCTCATTCTCTGAAGACCTGGGCTGGCTCATGGCTGCACGTGGGTCAGCCTCTCAGCGACTCAGCATTGCTCCAGTCACAAGACAGACCAACTCCTCCCTGAATCTGCTGGAGGAAAATGATGCCATTCTTTGAGAGTTTGTCCCTTTTGGTTCCTGCTGAGACCGCGTGACCTAGTGCACTGCATGAAGCACCCCAACTTCAAGAAGCTCGCTCCTGCCACAACCTGGTTGGGCTTTAAGGGTGTTGTGCTAAGTGAAATAAGTCAGACAGAAAAAGACAAATATTGCATGATCTCACGTGTATGTGAAGTCTAAAAAAGCTGAACATGGGAAGGACAAATTGGTGGTTTGGGACTGACACGTATGCACTATTATATTTAAAACAGATTAGCAACAAGGACGTTCTGTATAGCACAGGGAACTCTGCTTATATTATGTAATGACTTATATTGGAAAAGAATTTGAAAAAGAATGGACACGTGTGTATGTATAACTGAGTCACTTTGCTGCTCACCTGAAACTAACACAACATTGTTAATCAACTATACTCCAATAGCAAATAAAAATAAAATAAATACAAGTAGAGAAATAGAGGGATATGGAGATGAAGAGAGAGAAAGGTTTTGGATTTGAGTTTCTTTGAAAGAAATGTAGAGATACAGTAAAAGTGTGTGTGTGTGTGTGCGTATACACACGTGTGTGGTGTGTGCATGTGTGGTAAGTGCAATATGTATTCTGGATTGAGTTCATTAGTTCAAAAGGACATTAGTGGAAAAATTAGTGCAGTCTAAGTAGTTTGTAGTTCAGTAAATAGCACTGCACCAATGTTAATTTCTTGCTTTTGATATATGTTCCGTGGTTACAAAAGATATTAAACTTGGGGGAATCTGGGTGAAGGATATAAGGAAGTCTGTGCTCTTCCTAACTTTCTTGTAAATTTCTCCAAAATAAAATATCTATAATAATAATAAAAAAAAAAGTTGAACTCAGAGGAATAGGCAGTAGGATAGGAGTTGCCAAGGTCTTTGGGGTAGGGATGGGGGAAATGAGGCAATGTACATCTTCCAGCTAGAGGTGAATAAATTCTAGGGGCTTAATGGGCAGCATGATGACTAAAATTAGCCGTATTACATACTTTAAACCTGTTAAGAGAATAGATCTTAAATGTCATCAGCATACACACACACACACACACACAATGATAATTACATGAAGGAATGAAGGTGTTAACATTGTTTTAGTGATCATTTCACAATAAACATGTGTATCAGCTCACCACACTGTACATCCTAAATGTACATGTGCATATATCAAAAATAACCCAATTAAGCTGGGGGAAAAAAACCAAAGAACTCCCTCTACTTTAGTAGAGTAGTTGTCTTTGGTCGTTGACTACTATGAAATCAAGAGGAATTGTCAAAGCTCTTGGTGTTTGTTTTTCCCTTTTCCTCACTTCACAACGCTCATACCTGGATTTTGTCTGGTGAACTTGAAAAGTCTCATTTTCCTTCTTGTGTAAAATGTGCTATTGTGTATCGTCTTCCATTGGTAAGAGACACAGAAGATGGCTGGGCTTGGGTGAGCTGGGGCTGTGGACTTACCCACAGCCACACAGGGGACCCCAGTGGTGGGATAAAAAAATCAGGAATAACTGAACAGTCAGCACTGGTGGAAACTTTACTATGTAAGGGATGCTAAGCAGTTTCAAACACGTTGCTCTCAAAGAAAATTCAATGTGGTACACACAACTATTAAGTTGGCAAAAGGTTAATCTTATCACCAATAAGATGCTTTACATGATAAAAGGGTCTCTTTAAATGATGTCAAACACCATGTTAAAAAAATATTTCATTAAAGTATAGTTTGATCTACAATGTGTGTTAATTTCTGCGGTACAACAAAGTGACCCAGTTATACATATATTTACATTCTTTTTCATATTCTTTTCCATTATGGTTTATCACAGGATATTGAATATAGTTCCCTGTGCTATACAGTAGGGCTTTGTTGTTTATCCATTCTTTATGTAATAGTTTGCATCTGATAACCTCCAATTCCCAATGCATCCTTCCCCAGCCTCTCTTCCCTGCTGGCAACCAAAATCTGTTCTCTTATATCTGTGGGTCATCCCTTTCCTTTCACCCAAAAATATTGGAACTAGTGATTTCTAATGAAATAGAAGTATCCACAAACCTTAAACCATCACCATAGCCACCAATTGCTTGTACAGCCCTCTGATGTGTTGCAACACTGATGTTGAGTGAGAATTCTTTTTCTGGAAAAAAAAGCAATTGAAGTTCAAGGATGCTTTATGACTTGCGGAGCTAGAAAGGAAACCAGACTTGCTGACTCCAACCTGAGTGTCTTGTCTCCAAGCCCCACGGATTTTACATAGACACGGGGACCAGCAGCATGTCTGTTTCAAGAAGCTCAGACTCTGAAAAGTGCCTTCCTTTTACATACTGAGGTGTATAGCTTCCATGACATTCTCTGCATTCATCTCACCATCTCTCCTTCCTCCCCTCTGCCTGTGTCCTTAACTCTGTTCTCTGTGTCTGCATTTCCATCGCTGCCTTGCAAATAGGCTCGTCAGTGCCATCTTTCTTGGTTCCATATATATGTGTTAACACACAGTATGTAAAATAGGTAGCCAACGGGAATTTGCTGTATGGCTCCAAGGAACTCAAAGCAGGGCTCTGTCACAACCTAGAGGTGTGAGAAGGGGTGGGAGGTGGAGGGAGAGTGAAGAGGGAGCGTGCATATGTACACCCATGACTAACTCATGTTGATATACGGCCAAAATGAAGCCAATATCGTAAAGCAATTATCCTGCTGCTGCTGCTAAGTCGCTTCAGTCGTGTCCAACTCTGTGAGACCCCATAGACGGCAGCCCACCAGGCTCCCCTGTCCCTGGGATTCTCCAGGCAAGAACACTGGAGTGAGCTGCCATTTCCTTCTCCAGTGCATGAAAGTGGAAAGTGAAAGTGACGTTGCTCAGTCGTGTCCGACTCTTAGCAACCCCATGGACTGCAGCCCCCCAGGCTCCCCCATCCCTGGGATTTTCCAGGCAAGAGGACTGGAGTGGGGTGCCTTTGCCTTCTCTGAATTATTCTTCAATTAAAAGTAAATAAAAATTTTTTAAAAGTCAATTCCTTTTCTTGTACTTCAGTTTTCTTTTCCTCAGTTTCAGCCAGACCAAGCTACCTTATTTTCTCCTGAATATGTTACCCAATTCCTGTGTTTGCAACTTTATTCAATGCCTTCCCTGGCCCCAAAGCCTCTCTTCACTCTTTTCCTTTGGCCTCAAAACTTCCTCAAGGAAGGTCTTCCTGCCGCCCTTTCTTCTCTCTTTCCCCATGCCTGGGGATCTCTCACATCCCGCCCCTATCACCTGCCATCTCTCCCACTCACCCAGGGCTTCAAAAACATCTCTAATGTCGTTAGAGGTCTTTCCATTACGATATACTGGGTTGGCCAAAAAGTATGTTCGGATTTTTCCATATGACGTTATGGTAAAACTTGAATAAACTGTTTGGCCAACTGTATATATACCACTTACAAGCAGGGATTGTGCCTTCTATCATTAACTAATTATATTTATATTACTAATTACTTATTTATTAAATAATTTATCACCCCCAATAGACAAAAGATTTGTGGTAGCTCACAAAAATGAGTACAGTTGAAGAGGATAAGAAGAACAGTTGAAGTGGTTGGAGTGAAAGAGGGAACAAGAAAAGCAGAGGAATTTTCTCTTCCCTAATACGCCCAATAGGGTCTCACCAACGACACTCACGGAGACTGCTGTTGATAAGAATTCATGGAGGACAAGGTCTTATAAAGTTATGTTTCATGCCATCTGTAGGTCACTTTATAATTTTAAAGGTATTTATATATAGTGGGGCTTCACTGATGGCTCAGATGGTAACAAATCTGCCTGCAATGTAGGAGACCTGTATTTGATCCCTGATAGGGAAGATCCCCTGGAGAAGGGAATGGCTTGCTCACTCCAGTATTCTTGGCTGGAGAATTCTGTGGACAGAGGAGCCTGGAGGGCTATAGTCCATGAGATCTCAAAGAGACTAACACACAAACACACACATTCTCAAATAGTACATCACTGGAACAAAGGTCCTTCTAGGCCAGGTTATGGTTTTTCCAGTGGTCAGGTATGGATGTGAGAGTTGGACTATAAAGAAAGCTGAGCACCGAAGAATTGATGCTTTTGAGCTGTGGTGTTGTAGGAGACTCTTGAGAGTCCCTTGGACTGCAAGGAGACCCAACAAGTCCATCCTAAAGGAGATCAGTCCTGAATATTCATTGGAAGGACTGATGCTGAAGGTGAAACTTCAATACTTTGGCCACCTGGTATAGAGAACTGACTCATTGGAAAAGCCCCTGATGCTGGGAACGATTGAAGGTGGGAGGAGAAGGGGATGACTGAGGATGAGATGGCTGGATGGCATCACTGACTCAGTGGACATGAGTTTAAGTAAACTCCGGGAGTTGGTGATGGACAGGGAAGCCTGGCGTGCTGCAGTCCATAGGGTCGCAAAGAGTCGGACATGACTGAGCAACTGAACTGAACTGGAGCTAATGTATTCTCAGAAACATATTTTTTAGCTTTACTTTATAGACAAGGAAATCAAGAGTCAGAGATGTGAGCTGACGTGGCCAGGTGCACTGGCTGCAAGTGGCAAGCTGGCACTTAAAATCCAGTTTTCCTCATGCAGTGTCCCGTCTCCTGTAAGAGTGAAGTTTATATGAAAAGAAAGAGACATGGAAAGTGAGAACATTCTTGCAAACTGAAGTGGGGATACCAACAAGCCAGGGAAAGAAAAAAAAAGCAGCTTTGGGTGAGGAACTAATACAGCAATCTCAAGCCTTTCCAAAATCAAATGTCTGCAAAAAAAAATGTAATGACCCCTACAGGGGACAGAACAGAGTGTCAGAACTATCCTGAGGGACTGCTGATGGTATCTGGGGGGTGCTGGAAAGCACGGCAGCTTAGGGCCATCACAGATTTAGTACACTGATGATCAGAAGTCTGTAGTCAGTTGCCATGGTCAGCACTTGCTCTCAATCAGACTGTGATTTGACAGCTCTAGAGTGTTAGAAAGCAATGAAAAGTCTGTTGACCATCAAATGCCTTACACGTCTGCTCTGAACGATGAAAGTTGGAAGCAGAAAAGTGAGCTGGATCAATGATCCATCTGCACGTTGTCCTATTGAAAGAATTATTGGTAGCACCATGAAAAAGAAAAGTTTCCATTGCCATTTAAAAGGAAATATAAAAATATATTATACATATTTAAAAATACATGAAAGGCAATATAATTGCCAATATTCAGGACAGAGTTTTCAGTTTGATTGAAACTTTTATCCTTTTCTGGGCATTGTCTCTCCCAGAGCCCTATCTGGTGAACCAGGCCAGGCAGGCAGTTTCCTTGAGGGCTTTCACTCCGGGTACCCTGCAAATGCTGTGTATGTAGCTGGTGGTGCGATGCACTCAGCATCCCATGTTCTGTCTGCTGGCAGAGAAACACACCCCAGTGCCTTCTACGAGACAGCGGCCCACATTCTGAAACACAGCTCCTCAAAAAGTCCAGCATCTTGAACAGACCAACCATTTTTTAAATAGTCAAAGTGCATTTGAAATTAGAGCAATAATGGAATTTACGGTAAGTCCCCTGCATACGAAGCTTCAAGTTGTGAACTTTCAAAAATGCGGACGTGCGTTCTATCAAGATCAGGTGTGAGTGACATTGCAGCTGGCCCTCCGTCTCCTATCGCTGACACTACCATCTTCCGCCTCTTCTCCCTCCTTCAGCCAGTAACTCTTCTTGCCTGTTCACCCAGTCCCAGTCCCTATATGCCAGCGGTTGTACTGTGCTTTTCAAGGTACTGTATTGTAAGATTAAAAACGTTTCCTTTACTTTTTGTGTTTGCTTTTTATGTATTATTTGAGTGAAAAGCATTATAAACCTATTACAGTACAGTACTATAAAGCTGATTGTGTTAGTTGGATGCCTTGGCTAACTTCGTTGGACTTATGAACAAATTGGACTTATGAACATGCTCTTGGAACAGAACTCATTCAGATGTGGGTCACTCTACTGTATTTGTATTTAGAGTAGCAAAACAATTAGAACAGTAATTGTGTCTGACTCTTTGCGCCCCTGTGGATGGTAGCTTGCCAGGCTCCTCTGTCCATGGGGTTCACTAGGCAAGAATACTGGAATGGGTTGCCATGCCTTCCTCTAGGGGATCTTCCTGACTTAGGGATCGAACCTATCTTCTGCACTGGCAGGTGGGTTCCTGACCACTGAGCCAGCGGGGAAGCCCACTGAGCCAGCTACTGTGGTGTATACTAAGTAGAGTCTAGTGGCAGAGAAAGCAGTGGGTCCTGCCCTCGAGGGGACTAGAGGTCAAGTGATTAGAGACAGTCACTTGTCCCTAGTCTGCGTCTTCTTTTGGATTTGGGCCAGGTAATGTTGCACGCCTGTCAACTGCATCTAACTTAGGTTCTGGTTAAGGCCTCAGGCTGTGTCCTTCTTGGCCACCACCGCCCCCCCCCCCCACCCCGCCGCCATGGGAAGGATGCGATAACCAAAGTCAAACAAAAGAAAAAGCATAGACCACAGAACACTGGAAACCAGATTGGGTGGTATGAGCTATAAGTGTCTAGTCATTCTGAGAACCGAAGGACAATACAGATAGAAATCAGGGGAAGGTGGCTTGAAGAAGGAGGAAAGAGACAGAGAGGCCTGAGCAAAAATTCCAGTCCCCTTCCTTATGTAAGTGTGACCCTGGAAACATCAACTGACCTTTTATGACTCAGTCTCTTCATTAAACACAAAGCAAGGTTTGTTGGCAGCTTTTGAAGACATGGCAGAGGGTTTCACAAATTTAGAAAGCGTTACAAGACAGGAAATTAAAACCAATCTGGGGATTTGCTCCTTGCGACAACTCTGCACTGGGGAAGCATTTATTTTTAGACTTTCTAAACCTTTGCAATTTATTTCAGAGCATTCAGGGCAAGAGTATGGATTTTCCCTTTGGGATGAAATGAGTTCCAAAGCATGAGTCATCACTTGACCTGTGTGACCTGCTTCATCTGATCGTTCAGTTCAAGTTCCACAGGGCATTTCCTGGCTTCCTGGACAAATTCACAGTTGGGGGAGTGAGAGAAACATTAGGGACCTCTTCCAGGAAGACTGTTGAATAACTGCAACCAGGTGCATCCCGGGGCAATGGCGGCCCTGGGAGGCGCAGCTGCACCCCGCATTAGTGCATTAGTTCCACAGTGAGGATGGGAGCTCCCAGATCAGGGGATCAGATGGGGGGAGAAGGGGGTGGAGGGAGAAGCAAGCAGAAAGTCCTGGAAGCCAAACAAGGACACCGAGAAACTGAGAGATGATTTCCCTTCTCTCAGGCCATGAGCAATGGTTACTTTGGGCTCTCCCTGGAGCTTTTGCATCCTAGCCCAACTACATGCCTGATTTCTGAGGCTCTGGTGTTAAAGTAGAATCTGCTGGTCCAGCCTGACCTCACATCCGGGGCCCACTCAGCTGCTCCACCGGAGGAGCCCATGAAACTGGACTTTGTTACTCGATCAGGCCTTTAAATGTCATAAAATGATGGTTCAAATGAGGTTAACAGCGTGCTCTGCATGCGTGCTAAGTCACTTCAGTTGTGTCTGACTCTTCGTGGCCCCATGGACTATAGCCTGCCAGGCCCCTCTGTCTGTGGGATTCTCCAGGCAAGAACACTGGAGTGGGTTGCCATGCTTTCCTTCAGGGGATCTTCCTGACCCAGGGATCGAATCTGTGTCTCTTTTATCTCCTGCATTCCAGGCAGATTCTTTACCTGTAACCCTACACTACCCTTCAAAGTGACTTAGTCCCTATCAGTATAGTATGAATTATATATTGACTCCAATGACCACATATTTTTGTTCTGAGATTCTCTACACCACAGAGAAAAGCTGAAGTGCTACAACAGAAAAACAAAACAAAAACAATAACACAAAGCCCTTCCCCAATGCTGCTTTTTTTTTCTTACAATCATGACTGCTTGGTTTGTACCAATTGACAAGTTCATTGTTTTTGTTAATTCATTCCTGACTTTGGGTAAACTGGTGGCCTCTGTGGCTGTGACTTTCAAAAGCTCTGTAATTCCAGTTACCCTTAGGAGATGTGGGTGTATACGTGTTAGTCGCTCAGTCGTGTCTGACTCCCTGCGATCCTGCAGCCTGCCAGGCTCCTTTCTCTGTCCATGGGATTCTCCAGGCAAGAACACTAGAGTAGGTTGCCATTGCCTTCTCCAGGGGATCTTCCCAACTCAGGGATCAAATCTGGGTTGCCCACATTACAGGTAGATTCTTAACCGTCTGAGCCACCAGGAAAGAGTGCTATTTAGATTTTTGAAGCTAGCTGCATTTCTTTCTTGAAGTTGCTGTGTACTTGCTTCTATCATTGTTGCTGAATAAAGTCTTTAGCTAAGTAGTTGTCAGGTGCCTTTTTCTAATCTACGTTAGAAATGCCCTGGTATTTTGACCAAATCTTTCCTTCCTGGAGCCACATTCTGTGACCCTTCTCTGAGTCACCCTGTTAGCCTGGCTTTTTCTCTCGCTCCCAAACCAAGATACTTCTTGGTCAAACTAATATTTCCCCAAGTTCTCAAGGCTTTCCAACACTACTTCTTCCCCAGTCACACAAATGTGGTTACATTTGTTTTTCCCTTTTAAAGATTGTCATCTTGATTACCATTTTTAATCTTCAGATGTTGTGATTTTAAACCTACAATTTTAAGAGTCCTCCCTGCTTTGCCGAAAGCCACATTTAACTTATCTTTTTACTTAAGTAAAAAACAGTGAAAATTTTTTTCCAAATACAACTCAAATATTAAACAAAATCCCAACTAAAATATCTGTGGCAACAAAAATATGAAAGTAATATCAAAGTGAGCAAGCACCCATTTACAGCCTATTTATTTTAACTGGAGGATAATTACTTTTACAATATTGTGTTGGTCTTTGCCATACATTAGCATGAATCAGCCGTGGGTGCACATGGGTCCCCCATCCTGAACCTTCCTCCCAGTTCCCTCCCCACCCCATCCCTCTGGGTTGTCCCAGAGCATTGGACTTGAGTGTCCTGCTTCATTCACTGAACTTGTCCTGGTCTTCTATTCTACGTATGATAATATACATGTTTCAATGCTGTTCTCTCATATCATCCTGCCTTTTCCTTCTCCCACATAGTCCAAAAGTCTGTTCTTTACGTCTGTCTCTCTTTTGCTGCCTTGCAGACAGGATCGTAATTCAGTTCAGTTCAGTTCAGTCGCTCAGTCGTGTCCGGCTTTTTGAGACCCCATGGACTGCAGCATGTCAGGCTTCCCTGTCCCTTACCAACTCCTGGAGTTTACTCAAACTCATGTCCATTGCGTCCGTCATGCCATCCAACCATCTCATTCTGTCATCCCCTTCTCCTCCTGCCTTCAGTCTTTCCCAGCATCAGGGTCTTTTTAAATGAGTCTGTTCTTCGCATCATGTAGCCAAAGTTTCAGTCACCTGATGGAGTTTCAGCTTCAGCATCAGTCCTTCCAATGAACACCCAGGACTGATCTCCCTTAGGATGGACTGGTTGGATCTCCTTGCAGTCCAAGGGACTCTCAAGAGTCTTCTCCAACACCACAGTTCAAAAGCATCAATTCTTCAGGGCTCAGCTTTCTTTATAGTCCAACTCTCACATCCATACATGACCACTAGAAAAACCATAGCCTTGACTAGATGGACTTTTGTCAGCAAAGTAATGTCTCTGCTTTTTAATATGCTGTCTAGTTTGGTCATAACTTTTCTTCCAAGGATCAAGCATCTTTTAATTTCATGGCTGCTATCTCCATCTGCAGTGATTTTGGAGCACAAAAAATTAAAGTCTGTCACTGTTTCCCCATCTATTTGCCATAAAGCGATGGGACCAGATGCCATGATCTTAGTTTTCTGAATGTTGAGTTTTGAGTCAACTTTTTCACTCTCCTTTTTCACTTTCATCAAGAGGCTCTTTAGTTCTTCTTCACTTTCTGCCATAAAAGTGGTGTCATCTGCATATCTGAGGTTACTGAGATTTCTCCCGGCAATCTTGATTCCAGCTTGTGCTTCATCCAGCCCAGCATTTCTCATGATATACTCTGCATAAAAGTTAAACAAGCACGGTGACAATATACAGCATTGATGTGCTCCTTTTCCTATTTGGAACCAGTCTGTTGTTCCATGTCCAGTTCTAACTGTTGCTTCCTGACCTGCATACAGGTTTCTCAAAAGGACTGTCATTTCCATCTTTCTAAATTCCATATATATGTGTTAGTATCCTGTATTGGTGTTTCTCGTTCTGACTTACTTCACTCTGTATTATAGGCTCCAGGTTCATCCACCTTATTGGAACTGACTCAAATGTGTTCTTTATTGTAGCTGAGTAACATTCCATTGTGTAACCGTGTCACAACTTCCTCATCCCCTCATCTGCCGATGGACATCTAGGTCGCTTCCATGTCCTGACTGATGTAAACAGCGCTGCGATGAACATTGGTGTACTTTTGCCTCTTTAATTTCTGGTTTACTTGGTGTGTATTCCCAGTGTGGGATTGCTGGGTCATATACAGCCTGTTTATTTTAAGCAAAAAGTCAGTACATGAAGATTTCAGGGTATGGAGAGACCACCCCGCCAGCTGTCCGTCATGCCAGGACTCTATTTGTGGTGCATTGTGATGCTTTGTAGAAATAAATATCAACACATACAGGCATGGCAGTCCAGTCCCTCCATCCACTTACTTCCTAAAACTGGTTCTGTGGGTTGTAACCACTGGTTTATCAACCTTAGGGTTCAGGGTTCTTATTCCTACCTTAAAGTTTTCTCTCTCCCTTTGATTCCTCTTCCTCTTCCATGTTTTAGATGTCGACGTTCTTTCTCTTTTCTTCCATGCAAACAGTTCAGTACAACTTTACAGAATGTAGCTTCACTCTTTCCCATTGTCTTTTCCTTGAGACCTACATACTGAAAATGTAAAAATGCATCACTGTGTAATATATCCAACTGAGCTGCTCCTGAGACCCTGCCAAAGTGACTTGATATACTGACTGTGACATCTTATTTAATTTCCATGTGTTCGAATCATCCTCAGTAGGTTGTTAAGTGACTTGAGTTTGCAACCCATCCATCTTTATAAACACCTCCCCACCCAAAGTCTAGCCCAGTGCTTTATGCTTCGGTACTCCTTATGTTTTTATTGAATGAATAACTATCCCCTTTAGCTACAACAATTCTCTTTAAATCCAGCTGGAAAATTTTCAGTTTCAGACCTATATTCTGTATACTCTTTGCTCCATAGCCTTTGCCAATCTATCTCCTCATAAAATAGTGATAAATCAATGTTCCTTCTGCCAATATTTCTTGGGAAAACAGGACATGTGTAATGACTGGCTAGTCCCTGTGTGGGTGGAGAACAGGACAGAGTTGCCTAGCTGTTCTTTTTCGAGACCTAGTTCATCACTCTCTCCGAATATGTCACATATTACTTCACTGCTAAGGCTTATTTTATTTTCTTCATTCGAAAAGTTGGAAGCAATTTGGATAGATCTTTTAGGAGTATGACTACGATTCATTATCAGTAAGTCCACAATCTCATCTAGTTGTAATTAAATTTTAATTTTTTATCAAAGTAACCCAGAAGCAGCTTAGCAAGTCAAACAGTAACATAAGGCTTATCATAAAAGAGCAGTCCCCTTACCATGACTGTTTTTATCCTAGTTCCCACTCCCCAGATGGACTCACTTTATACTCTCTTGGCTGTTTCTTCTGGTTTATATCTTGCTATTTCAAAACAGCATCCTATATGAAGAAGTTTTTCTTTTTATTTTCAAGTTTAGACATTGCCTATTAACCCTCTATTATAAAAATGGGGCTTAGGTCTCTCTCATATCCCCCAAACACACATACATATACATACATACACACATACACACATACACACACACACCAATACATATATACGCACATACACACACCTATACATACACACACACCCTACTGTCCCTGCACCCAATTATATTCTTACTTTGTTCAAATCAAGATTGAAGGTTTACATTCAGATGGCTAACATATGATTACATCATTATTATTGGCCAGGTCATTTAGCTTTATTTCATTTCTTTTCATGTAGTATATTCACTTAGTTTGTTAGTAGAGTTTAACTATTACTTCTTATGTGTGTGTGTTAGTTGCTCAGTCATGTCCACCCATGGACTGTAGCCCGTCAGGCTCCTCTCTCCATGAAATTCTCCAGGCAAGAATACTGGAGTGGGTTGCCAGTTCCTGCTCCAGAGATTACTTCTTAGTTGATTACCAATTTACTTTTTATTTTATTCAGTTTTTTAGTGATTTAGATTTTAAGATTATTTAGTTTATTATTTAGTGTCATTTTTTAGCACATTGCTTAAATGTTTGAATATTCTTTATATTGACTTATAATTATTATTTTTGTTACTATTACATTATTTTTAGAAAACATCGTGTATTCCTTTGAAATTTTCTTTGAAACTTTCATTATGACTTCACATATGGTCAGTTTTTGTGACTATTCCATTTTGCTTCAGAAGCTATCTCCTCTGCATCCTTTGGGTATGGATCTGTACACATAGTAAGCTGTATACACAGGGGGTGTGTGTGTTCAGTCATGTCCAACTCTCAGCAACCCCACTGGTTGCACTCCACCAGGCCCCTCTGTCCGTGGAGTTTTCCAGGCAAGAACACTGGAGAGGGTTGCCATTTCCTACTTCAAGGGATCTTCCTGACCCAGGGATGGAACCCACATCTCTTGCATCTTCTGTATTGGCAGGCAAATTCTCTACCAATGCGCCACCTGGGAAGCCCCTATATACGCAGTACTTCATCTTATTAATTGTGTTATTTAAACTCATTTACTTGTTTATTTTTTTCAGTGAACATTTATTCCACACCTTATTATTCGCTGGACACTCTTCTAGGCATCAGAAATACAGTCTTAAACAAACAAAATCCCTGCCTTTCATAGACTTTATATTCTAGGGGAGCTAATAATAAATAAATAATAACCATTTATGTTATACACACCCACAGAGTAGTGATAAATGCTTTGAGAAAAATAAAGTAGGAGGATGATAGAGAATTTAGGGTGTACAAGGCAAGAGTCAATCCATAAAGGGTGGGTCAGGAAGATCTTTCTGAGAAAGTGATATTTAAACATATCTTTATATGTTTGTTTATTTGTCTTTGATTGAGCTCTTATTTTGAAGATACATATAATTGTTTTTCTTTTCACTCATATCTGATGTCCCTTTTTGGCTAGTATGATATTTTTTGTCTTGAATTCTGTTTTGTCAGATATTAAAATTTGAGCTTCTGTTTTCTTTCAATCCATATTTGCATAACTTTCTTGATCTTGTTTTTATCACTTGGTTTGAATCCCAGCTATGATACTTGCTGATTATTTCATCTTGGATTGATTATTTAATCTCCACAATTTAATGATCCATTAGTGAGGATAGTAAAAGTATAATAACTATCTCATAACACCATTATGAGGATTAAACAAGTTAATTCTTGTTATGTGCTTAGGACAGTGCCTGGCACATAGTAAGTACTGCAGAAGTAAGACGCTATAGGAAAAAAAAAACACTGTGTTTCAAACATTTGTTTGCTTTTATTTCAAGTTTGTCTATTGCTAACAACAAATTAGGTTTTAGCTTTTAAAATCCAGAGTCAATTTTAATAGATGTTTTCTATCCATTTACATTCACTCTATGTATTTTAACTATCTTAGAACATATTTCTGTCACCTTATTTAACATTTTCCCATTTACTATACCTTTAGTATTTTTCCTTTATTTCTTATTTTATACTAGCTATGCAGCATTTTCTCCCAACTAAAAACATAAGCAATTATTTGCACCTAACTTCTTAAGAAAGTCCGTCCCTTTTCCGAATATTTCTGTTTCTTCTTCATTTCCTTTTATACATATTTTGTATTATTGCTCATGAATGGTTATATATATTTTGATTCCCATTATATAGTTTCCATATCACATACCTCGTTTTTCACCTTCCTATAGCATCTTCACTTCTACATGGTCTTTTTATACATCCATGGCTCCCACTACTCTCCATGTATACAGACTGCCGTGTATGTATATATAGGTAGATGTAGACTGCCACATCCTTATCTCTGGCTCTAATCCCTCTCCTGATCACACACCTGTGCATTCAGCTGACCCAGACCTCCCATCTGCATGCCCCTCGGTCATTCAAACCCAGTGCATTCTAAACTGAACATCTGCTCTGCGTTTCGCTGCTTCAGGAATGGTTCCACCAACCTCACAGTTGCCAGCCTATCACCTTGACGCTCCTCTTTTTTCCCCACCTTCCAATATAACGTGGTGTTCTGTCAATTCTACTTCCTAAATTTGCCTTGAAAGTCTGTGTTGTTTTCTACCATCCTTATCTGGATTCTCGCATGATCTTTCTACGCCCATCTGAGCATCTCCTCCACCCTCACCCGAGTATACTCTTCTACCCTATAACCTGTGATCTTCATAAAATGAATATCTAATGATGTCATTACTTACTTAACACTCATCAGTGGCGTTTTATCACCCTTTGGATTAAGTGTTGATGCTGTAACATGGCTCACCAGTCCACAGGTGATCTGAGTCCTGCTGACCCTTAGCTTTTCCCATCCCAAACTCCTTGACGAATTTCTTCTAGCACCTCAAATATATCAGGTGTTGTCTTACTTTCACATGTTTTCACAAGTTATTTTTTCTTCCTAGAACATGTTTTCCTTTCTCTTTGCTAAACTTTCAGACCTCTGTTTAGATGTTTCCTCTGAGAAGTCTGTCTGCCTCATTTAGAAAGCCAGCATTCTCTCAAGGTCCCCTGCCTGCCCCCACCACACTGTGTCTCCTCCTTAATATGGTGTTTTATGAATGTTCGGGTTTTCATCTTTGATTCAATACTCTCAGCAAAGGCAGAGGCTGTTCCAAGTCGTGCCTAGGATGAGCCTGATGTAGGGTAAGTCCTCGGTGACATGTATTGACTTGAGTTGCATGTCCATGCTGTACTTCCGGTCCCTTGGATTCTTTTAACTCTATACATTTCTTTCAAATTCCATTGGTTTCTTAGAGACATCCTAAACATCCCTAACTTTATACTTTACTAACTGATATCTCACACTAAAATAATCCTAAATTGTTTACAAGGTAATTTTCATAGACTGTTTCATTTAACTCTCTCCATGTTCCTGGGATATGATTAGGAATAAATTCGGTTCCCCATTCTACAATTAAACATCTAAGTTCTGAAGAATTTAGTGAAAGGCACAATAAGACCAGAGTCAGTTCATCTATTTAAGTTTTTGATTCAATTTGGTACTTTTTTAAAATTGTGGCAAATATACATGGCATACAACTTATCATTTTAACTGTTTTTAAGTGTACAGTTAAGTTGCCCTACGTACGTTCACATTGTCATGGAACCAATCCCCAAAACTCTTTTCACCTTACAAAATGAAAATTCTATACCAATTAAATGACTCTTCATTCCCTCTGCCCCCCAGCCTCTTACAACCACTGTTCCACTTTCTGTTTTAATGAATTCCACTAGTCTGAGTATCTTATGTAAGTTGAATGAGACACTATTTTTCTTCTTGTCATTGACTTCATTTAGCATAATGTCTTCAAGTTTCATTCATGTCATAACATATGTCAGAACTTCCTTCCCTTTTGCTGTGTATATATTCAATCATCTGTATATATTACAATCACAGGTATACACCAAATGTTGTTTATCCATTCATCTGTTGATGGACACTTGCATGGGTCTATCATTTGGCTATTGTGGATAATGCTGCTGTGAACAATGGTGTACAAATATCTCTTTGAGTCCCTGTTTTCAATTCTTTTGGGTGTATACCCAGAAGTGGAGCTGTTGAATCACGTGGTCATCATATTTTTAATTTTTTAAAGAATTGCCATACTTTTCCCACAGCAGCTCTACCAGTTCACATTCCCACCAACAGTACACAATAGAGCTAATCTCTCCACATTCTAGACAACACTTCTTATTTTCTGCTTTTTGATAGTAGCTGTCTTAACGGGTGTGAGGTAGTATTTCACTGTAACTTTGATTTGCATTTCCTTAATGATTAGTAATATGAAACATCTTTTCATGTGCTTGTTGGCCATTTTCATATCTTCTTTGGTGAACTGTTTATCCAAGTCATTTGCCCACTTTCTGATTGATTGTGTGATTTTTTATTGTAATAAGATTAAATATTTGGGTATTAATCCTCAACAGATATAGGATTTGCAAATATTTTCTCCCATCCCTTAGGTTGTTCTTTTACTCTGATCATTGCGTCCTATGACTCCTGATACTATTTTGAATGGTCTCTTTAGAGGATTATTCACAGAAATGGTACAAAGCCTATGTGGAGTCATGGCAAAAGAACCAGAGCCCAGTTATCAGAACAGATACACAAGGTCAAGGATTGTATGAGGGGGTGGATGCTGAGGCTCAGGGTAGGGGAATGTTGCGGGGATGGAGACACAATGTTTTCCTGCTAAGAGTACATATTTGTCATCGAGACTGAGCTAGGCATAAGGCAACAGATGGGGTTCAAGTGATCCCAGGGGGGCGTCCCAGGTGGCTCAGTGGTAAAGAATCTGCCTGCCAGTGCAGGAGATGACAGTTCAATTCCTGGGTTGGGAAGATCCGTTTCCTTCCCCAATACAGCCCACTCCAGTGTTCTTGCCTGGAGAATCCCATGGACAGAGGAGCCTGGTGGGCTGCAGTCCATAGGGTCACAAAGAGAAGACATGACTGAACACACACACACACACACACACACACACACACACACACAACTGACCCCAGGAGTGGAAAAAGGAGGGACACCAGAACTGAGACATATTTAAGCCTCTTTTATTGAGTTGTATATAGAAGACCAAAAGATAGTTTCATTTCTATTCTAAGAGGTTTGAACCACTATTCAAGTGGTAAGAAGTACCTGGGATAATCCCACCAGGTACTCAAGGAGACACCTAAGAATCATACAGTTGGGGACTTCCCTGGTGGTCCAGTGGTTGAGAAGCCGCCTTCCAATGCAGAGGATGCAGGTTCGATCCCTGGTCTGAGAACTGAGCCCACACACAACTACTGAGTCTGCTACAAGCCACCATGACAAATTTCAGCTACATAAATATTTCTTATAAAAAAAAAAAAAAAAAGAGAACCATAGAACCAAATATAGGCCTTTGAAGAACTAGGAACCCAGGTTAAGATGATTATCTGTTCATTAAATTCTTGACTTTTAGTAAGGAAGATCCAGGACCTCAGGGTAGATATCACCAACTCAGTTGGTGATATGGATTTATGATTTGTCCACAAGAAAGAAATTAGGAATTGTATGTATCAATGTCATATCAGCAGTAGTGAATTGGTGCCTTTCAGTTAAAGGCTAAACCTACCTGAATCAAGTTAGAAATAGGATCCTGGTTACCAATTAACCAGGACCGGCAGACTAAAGGTGTTCTAAAAGAGACTTTAAGGGTGAACCGGTTTGCTGCCTGAAGTCCATAGGTGTCATTTCCCCCTGTTTGTTCTAAAAGGATCTGTTTCCCAGAGGGACCAGATAGCCACGTGACATTATCTATATATACCCTTTAGCCATATAAATGAATACAGAATCATCTCTCTTTACAAGTTTTTCAGATCCCAGTGCCACAAACACACAACATTAGTGGTCTGCATACTCATTTTCAACTCGGACACCATGCTGTTCAACAGTCTGTTTTTCATTGAGCTCTTTTAAGAACATCACTAAACCATAATATTTTTAAAGCATCACTGAGAAAATATCAAAAGGGTTCATAACAGAGACTTACAATTACAAGGAAAACAGAGGAAGTGACTTTTAGAAATGGAAAGTGGTGAGGAAGTGACAAATGGACCACATGCACCTGGGATGAGTCATTTGACAGGAGAAATGATTCTCGGGGATGAAGTGAGTCACTGGCGGTTAACAGGCAAGATGAAAAAGAGAGAGGGATGTTGTTGAAAGATCAGATGCTATTAGTCGACCGAGTAGGCTTTTTAGCTCTAGTTTATTTGACTAAATCGTCTAAAGTTAAGGGACTTAAAGGGAAAGCACGCTGGGGATGCTGCCAAGAAAACTTCCGCCACAGGCCATGGATGGTTGGGTGAGTTAACAGCCCCTTGAATCTGCGCAAAAGCGAGGTGTGCAGTGACAGCCATGGCAGATCCATGTTGTGTAGCATCTAAGGAGTTAAAAGAACCACTTTCAAAGATCCTCAGGGATTAGAATGGGGATTAACTGCCTCCAAAACTTTTAATGCCCACAGAACAAATGTCAGCTAGGAGAAAACGGATGCCTAACTATAATGCTCCAAAGGCATGCCCCTTGCCTGTTTCAGTAGCGATGGATCCAGGGATTTAAAATTTAAAACAGCCCCCCTCCCTGTGAATTTATGAGCAAAGAGCTTTTCAAAATGCCTTCTAGAATGGGATTGGTGCATAGGAAGAGGAACATCTGTGAATCCATTGAATTTGTTTTCCACTTTGTTCTGTATTGGCTGCAAACTTGATATAAATGCTTTCTCTGGTTTCATAAATATCACCGGTAAGATATTTTAGACATGACCAAGGACGACACGTAAAGACGTGCAACTGGAAGAACATTTCCCAGAGTTTGCTTCATAGGAAAACATGATTCCATGACCAAATAGATTTAGAAAATAATAAAACACTCAGTTAATAAAAAGTTGAATGTATTTCTTAAATAAATATACTTCTTAAAACAGGGTTGTTAGAATACACCTAGCTGACCTCCAGCTACAGAGAGCATCCTGACCACGAACCTTCACTGCGGCCCTTCAAAGCCGTCCTCCACATGTGATAGGCCAGTTGTCCCCGAGGCTGCATCCAAACAGTGACCTTGACCCAGAGAACAGGGTCTGAGGGAGGCTTGTTATCGGAAGACACAAGACTCTCCTGACTGACAACGCTGTCTCAGGGATTTCCTGGCAGGCTTGCTGAGCTGATAATTCACTCAGGCAGTCTAGAAGTTCCTCAGTCTCTCCTATACTGGGGTCAGACTTGCAGGATCTGATGGCTCTTCTGGGATTCCCCAGCTCCCTCCCTCTTCCTCTCCCAGGCATTTCCCCTAACAGAATTCTGCCATGTTTAATTCTGTCTTGGTGTCTGCTTCTCAGATAACCCAAACTATTAAAAAGCTTATAATAACTCATAAAACTCTGTGCACACACACAAAAATAGCAGCTAAATCTATGAAGCAAAACCTATTAGAAGAGGATTTATATAAAACAGTAATATTTGTGAGAGATTTTAATTCAACCCTTTTAAAATCAGTCATAAGTGACAGAAGAAAATTGAAAACATAAAGAAATTTATGAATCCATAGCTCTGCAAATAGATAATAAAAAGTATTTTCTAACATAATGGAACAAAGAAAGAAGAGACTTTTAAAGTCCATATTTCTTATCATTATTCAATAGAGTTAGAATAAATAATAAAATATGACAAAATTATTACCTAGAAATGAAGGAATATGACCTCAGACAAATTTTAGAGCAATGAGACAATCAAAACTGAAAGGTAGCATAAGTTGTACTAAGTGAGTGAAAGTCACTCAGTCGTGTCCGACTTTTTGTGACCCCATAGACTATATGGTCCATGGGATTCTCCAGGCCAGAATACTGAAGTGGGTAGCCTTTCCCTTCTCCAGGGGATCTTCCCAACCCAGGGGATTGAACCCAGGTCTCCCACATTGCAGGTGGATTCTTTACCAGCTGAGCCACAAGGGAATCCCAGTTGCACTAAAGGGAATGTTAAATACCTAAATGTTTTATTTAAAAAGAAAGATTAAAAGGAATGAAGCTTATTCTGTATTATAGAAGATTAGACTAACAATAAAAGCAACCAAAAGAAAATATGAGGAGGCTATTAGTAAAGATAAAAGTGAAAATAAAAATAACAATAAATGATAAAAAATAGGAGAATAACTAAATAACTGAAGAGCAACTAAACCCAAGGGCTAGTTTTGTGAAAATATCAAACACTCATGGATGTAATTATGATAAAAATTTAAATGTTTAAATAAAAATGACTGAAAAATATACTTGATTAGAAATAAGGGGGAAAAAAAACCAACCATTGACAGAGAAGAAACTTTTAAAAAGAACAACAATGTAATACCAATACTACTTCTCAGTAGCAAATTTGCAAATCTATAGGAAATACTTCCTATATACTAAAAATTGCCAAAATTGACCCAAAATAGAGAACAGACAGAGTAATTGCCACAGAAGACTTGGGAAGGTGTTTAAGGAGCTACCATGTCAGAGGTTCCATGTCCAGATGGTTTTACTGTTCCTTAAGCTTCTAACTCTAAACCATAAGAAAAGATGGAAAGGCCGTCATGACTATAGTTATGAAGCTGACATAATTTCAGTACCAAATTCTGGTAAAGATAATTATTTTTCAATATGTTAACTAATATTTTTAAAATCTCAACCAATATCATATATACCTAAGGAAGCAAAAATTATAAACAAAATACAGCAAACATACTTCAATATCTTCCATGTTTCCAGAGATTAATATACTATGGCCAATTGGGATTTATACATGCATTATATGGGTGCTTCAATGCTACAAAAATCTATCAACAAAATTCATAGCATTGATAAATTAAGGGAAAATATGATCACATTAATAAATCCTTAAAAGGCATTTAGAAAATCTAATAGGCATTCTTAATAAAAGCTTTGAATAAAGTAGGAATAAATGGTGACTGCTTGATGATGATTTGAAAAACTGACCTATCAAAACCAATAGAAAATATTTCAAATAATGAAAGAAAACCATTTCAGTTAAAATCATAAATATCATAGAATTCCCTCTATCTGTGTTATTAACCAATATGATACAGGTTTTAGTAAGTGCAGTAACAAGGTAATAGAATAATTCATGAGAACATTAGTAAAGAAGCAATAATAATATCTCTATTCACTGAATTTCATACCTAGAAAACCCAGAAGATTCTTTGAGAAATTGCTTTAATAAAAGAGAAAAATTGGAAAATTGGATGGATGTTAAAAATACAAAATTCAACAGCTTTTCTTTATATTAACAATGAAGACCTGCACATGAAAATAGAAAAAAAGATTATTTCATTTACAATAGTTCCCCCAAATTTGCATGAGCTGGGAATAAATGTAAAATGAAAGACAGAGGTCTAAATAAACAAAACTATAAAGCCATGTTGGAGAAGATAAATGCTGAGTAATGAGAAGGCATAAATTTTTTGAATTAGAAAAACCTAATTCCATATGAAGTATATCTTTGCAATTCTTTGTTGCTACTATACTGCATTTGTTGCTGCCCTGCCACTCAGTCGTGTCCAGCTCTTTGTGACCCCATGGACTGCAGCACCCCAGGCTTCCTTGTCCTTCACCATCTCCCATAGCTTGCTCAAACTCATCTCCATTGAGTCGGTGGTGCCATCCAACCATCTTGTCTTCTGTTGTCCCCTTCTCCTCCTGCTTTCAGTCTTTCCCAGCATCAAGGTCTTTTCTAATGAGTCAGCTCTTCGCATCAAGTGTCCAAAGTATTGGAGCTTCAACTTCAGCATCAGTCCTTCCAATGAATGATCAGGACTGATTTCCTCTAGGATGGACTGATTTGATCTCCTTGCAGTCCTAGGGACTCTCAAAAGTCTTCTCCAACAATGCAGCTCAAAAGCATCAATTCTTCTTTATGGTCTAGCTCTCACATCTCACTTACCCAAACCATAGCTTTGACTAGATGGACCTTTGTTGACAAAATAATGTCTCTGCATTTTAATATGCTGTGTAGGTTGGTCATAGCTTTTCTTCCAAGGAGCAAGGGTCTTTTATTTTCATGGCTGCAGTCACCAACTTCAGTGATTTTTGGCGCCCAAGAAAATAGCCTGTCACTGTTTCCATTGTTTCCCCATCTATTTGCCATGAAGTGATGTGCAATTGCAGTTAGAATCCCCTGGTAGAGAGGAATCCATTCTCTAGTGTGCATGCTCCTTCCTGTCTTAATAAGTACCCAGGGCTATTTGTAATAACACTGTATTTGCCAGTGTTCTGGAAAAACCCATGTTTCTATCTTCTGTCTCCTCTACTTTCACGCAGAACACTTCCCTTCTGACACCTCTGGGTCACTAAAAGTATAGGAACTTTTCCAATACTAAGTAATTCTCTGTGACACTAACTGGGTGTGCTACAATTTAACTCTGTTCTAACGTGATCTACCTGGGGTTGGTATCAGATCCCACAGGTTAAGGGCTCAGTTACACAAGACTGCCTCCCATTTCAGATGTCACCCCAAGTAGTATGTCCCCATGTTACTCACAACTTCTGTCCTACCTGCTACAAATCTGAGGTTCCCATGACTTCCTCCCCCCTTGGATTTGATTGATTGCTTGAATAATTCTCAGAACTCAGGGAAACACATTTACCAGCTTATTAAGGGATCTGCCAAAAGATCCAGATAACAGCCAGTTGAAGAGATACATTGGGTGAGGTCTGGATGGGTCCTGACTACAGGAACTTCTGTTCCCATGGAGCTGGGGTGCACCACCCTCCTGCAACATGGAATATCTCCTGGTAGACGCCTGTGTTCACCCCGTGAGATCTTCTGCACCACCCTCCTGCAACATGGAATATCTCCTGGTAGACGCCTGTGTTCACCCTGTGAGATCTTCTGCACCACCCTCCTGTGACACAGAATATCTCCCAGTAGACGCCTGTGTTCACCCGTGAGATCTTCCCCAACCCTGTACTGTTGGGATTTGTGGAGGCTTCCTCACGAAGGCATGAGCAAACATTAATGCTTTTCCATCCCATCTTCTCTCTCTAGTAAGTGGTTGGGGCTGAAAATTCCAAGCCTTTAGTTCTGGCTTTGTCTGCTGGTGGCTAGCCCCCCTTCCAGGAGCCCACCCAGAATCACCTCAAACAATGAACAAACAATGCTCCTAGTGCTCTTAGAACTTAGGAACCTACAAGAGCTTTAGAAGCCTTGTGTCAGGGACTGGGGACAGAGACCAAATATAAATTTCTTACTACAAATCACAGTATTACAGTGTCTTTTGCTTCCTTTGCAATGGGACACTCTTGTGTGATCAAGTTCAGGCCAGCGGGATGCAGATAGAAGTTATGCAGTAGTCCTCCCCTACCTGTGGTTTCACCTTCCATGGTTGCAGTTACTCACTGTCAAATGAGGTCTGAAAATAAATTGAAAATTCCAGAAATAAACAAGTCATAAGGTTTAAATTTCTCACCATTTTGATGTGGACCGTCACTTTGTCTGGTGGACCCTGCCCATTAGACTCTGAGTAGCCATCTGAGTTATCAGATTGACTGTCATCTTATCACAGGGCTTGTGTTCAAGTGACCCTTATTTTACTTAAAAGTGGCTCCAAAGTGCAAGTGTGATGATGGAGGCAATTCAGATATGCCAAAGAGAAGCTGTAGAAAGCTTCCTTTAAGTGAAAAAGTGCAAGTTCTTGACTTAATAAGAAAAGAAAAAAAAAATCATATGCTGAGGTGGCTAAGATCGACAGTAAGAAAGAAACTTCTATGAAACTGTGAAGAAGGAAGAAGAAATTAGTGTTAGGTTTGCTATCACACTCTAACCACGAAAGTTACAGCCACAGTGCATGATAAGTGCTTGGTTAAGATGGAAAAGGCATTAAATTTGTACAATACTCTGAGAGAGTACGCATTCACATAATTTTTACTACGGTATGTTGTTATAATTCTACTTTACTATTAGTTACTGTTGTTCATCTCTTACAGGGCCTAATTTATGAATTAAGCTTTATCATAGGTATGTATGTATAGAAACAAAAATGGTATGTATAGGGTTCAGTACTTGCTACAGTTTCAGGCATCCACTGAGGTCTTGAAACATATCCCCTCTGGATAATGGGGAACTACTGTTTGTACAACTTCCATTCTTAAAAGGGGGCAGCGTGGTTTGACCTCTGCTTTTCCATTTTGTCTTTTCTGCTGGAATGTAGGCAAGTAGCACACCATTTTGTATATGAAGTAGTAAAATGAAAGATGGTGAAAAAAAAAAACTTGGTCTTTTACACTTAAATCTGAGACACCAATCCTAGACTACTTATATTTTCATTTTTGGTAAGAAAAGCACAGACAAAACTAAAACCCTTATCTTATTTAAGTCACAGTTACTTTTGCTCTTAATTACAGCATCTGAAACCACATCCTAAGCAAAGCAAATCTCAATGATTTTTAAAGTCATTACATAAGATCATATATAAGTTTAAACGGGAAAATAAATACCAATAGAAAGGTAGAAAAACCTTTTTTAAAAAAAGAAGAAGAAAAGAAACGGAAAAGCTGTTTAAGGCATCTGATTAAATAAATATGGCAATGGTTTGGGGATAGAAACGTAGATCAGTGAAACAATGTAGTTACGCTAGAAAAGCAAGTTTACATAAGAATGCAAAATAAGCAAATGTGATTTTTTTTTTAATTATATGTGGAAATATTTGATTTAGTCAATGAACTATCACAACTGCCTGTCTACATGAAAAAAAAGTAAAACTGTACCCCTGTCTCAAATCACATGGATATCTAAATTCCAAAAGGACTGAAGACTGAAATGTAAACATATAACCACAAAAACCTTCAAAAAAAAAATCTAGGAGATCACGTTCAAAACTGAGAGTTCCTTCTTAACCAAGACAGGAAGTTCAGAAGCTGTTAAGGAAAAACAGGTATATTTACATGAAAGTTTATGTAGGAAAAGATAGAATATAGGTAAAGAGAAATTATACTTGAAATCTGATGGCAAAATAAAAATTATACTATACAAAGAGCTCTTACAAATTGACAGGAAAAAGACCTACAACTCAATAGAAAAATGGGCAAAGTGTATGAACAAGCAATTCACAGGAAAGCAACTCCAGATATTTGATATGTATAATGAAAAGACATTCAAACTCACTAGCGTGAAAATTGCAAATTAAATTAACAGTGACATATGACTTTCATCCATAATGCTACATTTAAAGAACAGCCTTTTGCTGACAGGAATGAAGAAAAGAGCATACTCTCCGAATTGATAGTGGAAATGTGAATATTTATAGACTTTTGGGGAGAGCAACTGGCAATACCTATTTCAAAATAAAATAAATTGCAATCCCACCCATGGCAATATTTTCCACTGAAAAAAAGTATCAATATATCATAAGGCTAGATGTATAGAATGCTTGTATAAGGTGTTTGTAGAGTTAAAAAATATAAACATGAACAGTACAACTCCGAATAGAGAAATTATTGAATAATTTATGAGACACCCCATCCATGGAGTTTTAGAAAGTCATCACAAATAATGAATTAGAGCTCTACTGAGCAGGAAGAGAGGATGCAAAGAAATATGATTCCATTTTTGTAAAACAAAGCCAGAGGACTATGTGTGGGTACAATTATATTTTATGAGCCTAGAGGAAAGCAGGGAGGAATTCACATCACGATGGTAAGAAAGCTAAATTTGAGGCAAGTCACTGGGTCAGCAGTTTGATAAAGACAGGAAGAGGAGGAGAAGAAAAGAGAAGGCAAGTCAGCTTCAGAACACCCTGCACGTGCAACATCATCCCATTAGAGTAAAATGACACATGAGCGACACAGGTGAGTGCAAATAAAATTAGAATTAAGAAATTACTATGAGGCAATATAGGACCTTTTGTAGTATAAGTTGTTACAATGTTAAGTAAACAATAAATGGTTACAAAGTCAAGCATAACTTATGTGTGTGTGTCAGTCGTGTCCTACTCTTTGCGACCCCGTGGACTGCAGCCCACGAGGCCCCTGTGTCCATGGGATTCTCTAGGCAAGAATACTGGCATGGGTAGCCATTCCCTTCTCCAAGGGATCTTCCCAACCCAGGGATCGAACTTGCGTCTACTATATTGCAGGTGGATTTTTCACCATCTGAGCCACCAGGGAAGCAGCTAGCATAGCCTATGGTTATGTCTAAATAACATATGTGGAGAGAAAGACAAAGATTAGAAATTGTAGAGCACAGTTGGTGGGATTTTAGATTATCTCCCATCTTCTTCTTAAAAAAAATGTCTGTACTTATTTTTAATTTAATTTTTACTTTATATTGGAGTATATTTACAGTGTTGTGTTTCTTTCAGGTGTAGGGCACAGTGATTCAGTTATACACATACATATATCCATTCTTTTTCAGATTCTTTTCCCATATAGAATAAGGGAATATTGAGTAGAGTTTCCTGTACTATACCGTAGGTTCTTATTGATTATTTACTTCATATTACTATTATATATTGTCTTTAAAATTTTAAACAAAATAAATAAAAATAATAATTAGCAATGAAAGACCGTGTGTCATGCATTTCTTGAAATTAAAGACTCTATAATGATGTCAAGATATCATATGAACTGGACAAATACTAGCAAGAGAAAGTGGTGAATTCTGGCATCCTCTGTTTTCTCTGATTTTATGGTCATTTTTCCATTTACTACTTTCTGTCACTGTGTAAAAATGAGATCTTAAGATAATATGCTGATCTGCAAAAATAAACTTGGAAACAAAGTGCTTAAAATAAATGTGTGTAGTCACTGAAATCCTCTTAAGAAACCAGACAGAACCTTGGATGACTTCTGAAGAAATCAGCAATTCCAAAACTTTTTTCACTCTCCTCTCTTCTGCTCTGCCAGCCCTGTTCACAGCTGACCAACTCTGACAAGAGGTCTGGAAAAACAGGTCCTGTCAGATGGTTACAGGGTCCCCTGCAATGGTGTCGAGGACATGAAGACAGCCCCCTGGGGCGAGAGTGGTGGTGATGGGGAGGCATTCAGTGACCGTCACGGCAGCAGGGTGGAAAGGCAGCCGGGGAGTCAAGTTCACCCAAGTCTGCAAGGTTCTCATCACGTGGGTTCCCCTGAGGTCATTGGTGCTTTGAAGCCGATTATCAAAATGTTTGTGACAAAGTGTGCTTTGCCCTCCTGAGTGGAGGTTTCCCATAGTGATGGCTCAAGACGGCTTTCCATGGAACTGTCCTGGGGACAGACAGAGGGCGACCTTGGTCCCCACCTTCCTTCTTGAGCATTAGTTTTCTCCAAGGTCAGAACTGCAGGGCTAAAAAGGGCCATGGCTGGGGAGGGGAAGCAGGTTAGCTACATCCACGTGCCTTCTTGTGGCCACGCGGGCTGTCTGCATGGGCCACCAACTTCCCTACACCTGGCATGATGCCTCAGACAGGGCGGACACTCAAAGTTGCTCCCTTGAATGTACGCATTTTATACTAATCTGGAGGAAGAACTGAAGACAATCTGTTTGCTGGGACACACAGAACTCTCTGTTGCCTCTCTCTGCCTGAGAACACAGTGGTTCCACACATATTATGCCTTCCATCCTGAGCTGTTGAAAGGAAGGCTTTGAACTATCAGAAGCTCTCAGACTTGTAGGAAGCATGGAATCCAGATTTGCAGATAACCTGGATCTTTCTCTCACACTCACAGGCTCACTGTTCTTGCCTCTGAATGTCTCCTGTCCTTAAGGTGAATTGTACACACTCTGTGGGCCAGCTCTCTAAGCTGGGGTCATGGGCCTCCCAGGGAGGCAGTGTTCTACCGGGAGGCATTCCTAGGAAGGGGACTCGAGAACGCAGGTCCTGCGTGTCACCACACATCACTTGGGGGAGTTCTCGCCTTGTAATCTGCAGGTGTGTGTTTGTAACTGCTCCCCAAGCAGATCTAAACAACAAAGCAAGTGAGTTGGCAACACCCTCTGCTTTTCACCTGCTCCTTCAGGCCCCAGGTGAACACATTTCTCAGGAACTACCCAGTTCCAGAATCACATACCCGGCTTGTTTTCTCAGGAAGGGGCCTCAACAGAGCAGTAAAATAAAATGATGTTTCGTTTTTGTTACAGAAAACCGTTTTTTCCATTGGTTTCAACATAACCCTAGCATTGCCTGTTGCAGCCTGCGCTTTCACCCCTTTCTATCTGCTACCTCTCCTGGTTGTGAAGCTGTGAATGAATTCCTCAGATAATGTCTTCCTAAATTCCCTGGCCAAGAGGAGGAAAGGTATTTTCAATGTGCATTTAACTGAAGGATTGGGCATAAGAAAGATGGTCCAGATTCATTTCACTAAATCAGAGTGATTCAAAATCCTGTACATTAGTTTTACTCATGGAGACCAAACTGTGCCATCACAATGCATCTTCACCATAGACAACTTCTCATTGTCCAAGGAAGTTAAATTTAGAATCCCATCCTACCTGGGCCCAAGTTTCCATTTTTTCATTCATCAAAGGCGACTCTTTCAAAAAATTAACTAGCTCTCTTTAAAGTTCAGTAAAAAGTCTTCCTGCCCTGCATTTTACACCTGCAAGATCTGTGTTGCTTTGCGAACATCTAGGTCACATGTTCTGTAGTTCTGTGTGCTCTTTAAAGGACTGAGAAAGAACAAAGAGTGTGCACACTACCTGTAAATAGCTTGAATCTCTCTAGGATGCTCCTTTCTTAGGAAATGCATGGAGAAAATAGTGAGCAGGTTTACCTGGAAGGTAAGTCATAAAGCTTGAAATGATTTAACCACCAAAGGTCAGTCTTAGTTCACTGGCACTGTGAAAGGCTTTCAGAACTAATCCTTAGAAAGAGTTCACTTTCTTCTCTTTGGCATGACCTCACGGATTTCCTGGCATCGCTTGGTGAGAAGGAAATGCAATCCTGTTCCTCTTCTGACAAAGGAGGTTTGGATCCCTTAAATGGCTCCTTCCTGTACATCTTGATAAAAGCCTTTTTTCTTCTGCATTCCACTCTCTTTTACTTAGTCTTGTATTTTGTATCTTGGTTCATCCCCAAGAGTGCAAAGATGTTCTACTCATTGCCAAGTGCAGTCCGTGACCATCAGCAGGGAACCACTGAAGTCCCTTTCAGCTTCACTTTGGATTTTGTCAGCAGCACTTCCTAGACCCTCCAGCCTCTGTGCCATGGGGTCCTGGCAAGAACATCACTCCGGGCAAATTCTCAGATGGAGAGTGGTCCTATTGAAAGCCAGAGAACTTACACAAAGCCCAAGTGTGAATCCCTGCTGGGTGGGTGCTCTCTCTATACCCAGCTGATGCCCAGCAACTCCGTGAGCACATTAGTACCTGGGACCTCACTTGTGCTTCACCTTCTTCCTTAAGGCTCCTGGGGACCTTCAGGTTTTTAGTATGGGGAGAGAGAAGGTGACTCTGATTCTTTCCCTACCATCTCCACCTGGGCAGACAATTACTCTCTCCTGAGGATCTTGGAGCTCCTGGAAGTGCTCCATATGAACACCCCTTCCTGTGATTTTGCCCATGATCAGGATATCTTGGAAGGTGATGCGTGAAAGATGCTGTTCATCCTCAGATGGCCTCGCTAGTTAAAGCACATCTTGCATGACTTCCTGGACCTGAAAGTTCTGGTCAGGAATCCATTGACCCCCAAATAGATCCATGGATAGCAAGGATTCTTCAAACTCCTTAAAATTGTGTGTGAATTGTTCTCTATGTGTTTTTATTTTCCACAGTGTCCATCATGTATTTGAAGAGTTCTGCAATGCTAAAATGATTTGAAAAAGATGCTTGCTTGGGTTACTTTTCTCATCCTGACATTTTATGGGACTTTGATCATGTTTGTAGCTTTACCACCAAACCCAAAACTAAAAAAAAAAATATTTATCTGAGAATGTGACATTGTCAGAGTGGAATTTCTGGGCTACATCAGTGCATGCTGAAAAAAACACTAGAAGTTCTGGAGAGAGCACAGTTTTCCCTCATCTTGGTGAAAGTCGCTCAGTCATGTCTGACTCTGCAACCTCATGGACCACACAGTCCATGGAATTCTCCAGGCCAGAATACTGGAGTGGGTATCTGTTCCCTTCTCCAGGGGATCTTCCCAACCCAGGGATTGAACCCAGGTCTCCCGCATTGTGGGCAGATTCTTTACTAGCTGAGCCACAAGGGAAGTCCAAGAATACTGGGGTGGGTAGCCTATCCCTTTTCCAGCAGATCTTCCTGACCCAGGAATCAAACTGGGGTCTCCAGGATTATAACTTCTAGCTATTTTTGAGGCTTATTGGGTGGAACCATAGATTGTTTTCTGGGCTTCCCAGGTGGAACTAGTGGTAAAGAACCCTCCCGCAGATATAGAAGACTTAAGAGACAGGGGTTCGATACCTGGGTCAGCATGATCCCCTAGAGGAGGGCATAGCAACCCACTCCAGTATCCTTGCCCAGAGAATCTCATGAACAGAGGAGCTTAAAGGGCTACAGTCCATAGGGTCCTAAAGAGTCGGACACAACTGAGTGACTTAGCATGCACACATAGATCATTTTCTACTTTTCACAATAACTGCTGTGATCAGAGTCTTCCCTGAGAAAGACGAAAGATTTATTCGGTTCCTGGAGACTATCTAAAGACCTTACTAAACACTGCTCCGATCCTGATCTTTTCCTGTCCCAGTCTTGTCTTAAAAGATCAGGACCATACAGGAAAAGCAAGATACATGTTAGACTCTTAAACTTCTGAAAGAGTGAGTCAGCTTCCTAGCACCTCTCAGCAACAGCCAAAGGTGGTTTTTCTTTTCAGTATCATTTTGAATTCATGAATAATAAGATATGTGATACATTTACCTTTTTTTAAAGAATTATTCATTTTGAAAAACAAAGAGACCCATCCTTGGTGAGTGGGGACCTCGTCAGGTTGAATCTTAAGCCCTGCAGACCCAACCTTGGTGGTCTTAGATTCTCGTATCTCCTGAAGAGAAAAGTTGTTCCAGGTTCATCTTGTCTATTTCCTGGACCAGATGGGAAGCAGCTGTTTCTCCAATGAGATTTGCAACAGGAAAACTTAGAGATCATACCTACTCATTGCTCCTAGGTGTATTTCTTTGGCTCTTTCAATAGACAGAACTAGAAATAAGCATTCTTAGAAGAAAAAAAAGACTACCCCATTAGCATAATGGTATAGCATAAAGAAGTAGAAGTTAAGGAGTTTTTACTTCATGATTTTATGTTTGTAACTCTGATCACTTTTGATGAAAATCTTGTTCCTAGTGATGTTAACATAATTACTTTTTTATTTCATTTTATGTGTGTCTGTTTCAAAAAAACAATGCCAATGTTACTAGTAAGAAAATAAGTATTCAATATAGTTAACAATTTCTTTGGGGTTTCTTTTCACTATTAGTATATAGCTCGCTATGGAATATCAGTCAAAATTATTGTATTTTAGAATCACTTGAAATAATTTACTTTTATATAGCTAAGTAACTATTTTAAACACTCCAAAAAGATTTATTTTTTTGTTTACATAGTTATATGTTTTTACATAACTGTAAAGGTTTTTTTGTTTTTTCTTTATGGGAACATATTATGTATCTAGGGATTCCTCATTAAGAAACAGAGGGGACGGACTTAGCTACTCCATGGCATGTGGGGTCTTCCTGGACTAGGGATCAGACCCACATCTCCTGCATTGGCAAGCAGATTATTTAATCACTGGGCCACCAGGGAAGCCCTACAAAGGGCACGACAGAAGTAACATTCCAAGAATGTAGAGATGGGAAAAGTAACATCCAATTGTGTTAATAATGGGAAAAAATGTACACAGAAGTGGGATGGTTAGTTGGATTATGTAGCAGAAATGGAACCTGACAACAGGTGTCTGATTTCACTTCCTATTTCCAGGCCACTGCCCAGTAGCAACTACAACACACCTAACGGCCACAACTGTGGGAGAAAGTCAATGAACTACCAGTGACTTTTCTAACAAAACTCTCGGATGTACTAAAAACTAGGTAACCATTTTCCATTGGTCTCCCTTCTAAATAGTCAACAAACATTTACAGGATCTTCTACCAGTCCACAGAATAACTTCACCCTGTTGCTCAAACTTTATTTCACATAAAACCTAATACAAGTTATTAGGTTAATAATATAGGTTGTTACTGCCTTTATTTTATGACAGTATTTGGTCTTCAAATTTCATGTAGGATGAAATGTAGCATGAATCTACATGCTACATGAAATCTACATTTCATGTAGACGAAATGATGCATCTGCTCCATGCCCTTTGGAAATCGTAAATGAGGCACACTATCCTTCTAGTTAAGTGGGGAGCATGCCACCCAATAGAAGTGCCTCTGCTTCTGTGTTTTCTAAGAGATGGTAACTGCGATTTCTTATTTTATATAAGGATCTCCAGAATATCTTTTATGTGGCTTTTATACTCAAATGTTTCTCAAGAGACAAGTGCAGTAAAGCATTTAGATGTTAACCGCTAGGAATATGCATGTTTTTAAGTTCCTGGGCAGTGCTCTGTGCATCAGTTCTCCCCTTTCCATCTCTCAGGATTAAAAATGTACGACAGTTGTGCAGGGACCCTGAGGAACATGTAGTCTCTGCAGCATCCCTCATGAGGTTGATAACGTGCTCTGGGCCCTCTGAGAGCTGTAGTATGGCTCAAACAAATGACCAAAATCCTGAGAAGGCTCGTCTTAGCTCTGTGGCTAACTTGTTGGGTTGTTTTGGGGAAAACACTTACCTACTTCATGCTGATCTGACCACTAAAATATACTGCCTGCTATGTGGCTTACAGGGGTGTGTAAGCAAGTATCCATAGCACTCTCCAGGGGAAACAATTACAGACATCCAGGGAGAAATACACATCTTCCTTACTATACCTGCAAATCAAGTCTGCTCTCTTGGTTAACATTTGTTGTATTTGCAATCCACATTTATTGATTCTCCTCTTCTTAGATTCCCGATCTTTTTGAAGGTTCTGTTCAAGACTCTGTTCCTGACACTGTTTCTGAGGGCCACTACCAGTTCAGATTATCTTTTTCTCCCTTCTCTTAGTTTACAACTAAGCAGTGTAGACATAGAGCGATTTTTCTCATGCACAGAGGCCGACTATGTGTCCTGCTCTGCTCTGTGCAGAGCTGGGCTGTTTGGAACTGTGATTAGCATCATTTCCATGTGAGCCTGTAGGGTCTTTCAAGGACTCTTTGCAAGTTTCCCTGTTTCACGTTTTGTTTGTTGTGGTTTGAATAGGGCACGGCTGAATTTGTTCAAGCATCTCAAGCATTCACAACAGAGAATTCTATTTATAATAACATCTCATCTGCCCTTCAGTTAGGAAGGCCAAAACCCATTAGATGTAATGACTGTGAACTCACTAAGATTTCATGCATGTTGAAGGCTTCCTCCTGAGCCTTAATACTTGCTAAGGCCATATTGGTTTGTCAGTGGTGTGATTTCTTACATTTGATCTCTGTAGTGATTTATTTTTGTTTGTTTGTTTTTAAATTTTTATTTACCCATTCATTTTTGGCTGTGTTGGGTCTCTGTTGCTGCCCGGGCCTTCTCTAGTTCTGGAGAGCTTGAGCTACCCTCTGGTTGCAGAGTATGGACTTCTCATTGCAGCGGCTTCTCTTGCTGCAGCTCACTGGCTCTCAGTGCAGGCTCAGTAGCTGTGGCATGTGGGCTTAGCTGCCCTGCAGCATGTGGAAGCTTCCCAGACCAGGGATCAAACATGTGTCCCCTGCATGCAAGGTGGATTCATAACCCCTGGAGCACCAGGGAAGCCCCTTATATTAGTTTCTTAAAGCTTAGTTAGGAAAGAAGCACCAATTGAGTGACTTAAAACTACAAAACCTTTTTCTTTCACAGTTCTGAAGGTTGGACACTTGAGATCGAGGTGTTGGTTATTAGAAACACTCTCTCGCTGAGACGCTGAGTGGAATCCTTCTCACCTGCTCCTAAATCCTGTGCCTTCCTTCACTTGCATCATTCCAATTTCTGTTGCTGTCGTCATGTGGCTTCTTCCTTCTGGGTGTGTCTCTGGGTCTCTCCCCATCTTATAGGAAGTCCAGACCTCTCCTCCAAGATGACTTCATCTTAACTAGTCATATCTTCAATAACCCTACTCATAGGTATAACTCCTTTCTAAAGTTCTGCAGGTTAGGACTTCATGTATCATTTTGGGGAAACACAGTTGAATCCATAACACTCTTCTTCCTTTGTGGTGGTAGCCAACAGCTATTTCTATTACTGTGTTCCTTTACTGTCCCCTGTTGGCCATTTCCACTCTCCCAGCACCTTCTTAACTAGTTCCCTGTATTAAATGTTTTCCATTGTGCTCCCTAGGTTGTGCATTGTTTTCTTGATTAAACCTAGATGATACACTGAGAGAAGAGGCATGTCTCTTTGTTTGTTTCTTTGTTTTTTAAATATTCCTATTCCTTCCTTGTAGATACTAATTTAAACAGGAAAAGAAGGTAGTGTTGAGTCTTTCCAGCTGAAGAATCAGAACAGATGTTTTCCCTCTCCAAAGCAAGAGCTGCTAAAGGGCATCCATTCAGTTTAGAAAAAATCCTTCGGCCCACTGATATGAGGAAATAATCATTGTTAACTGTTTTTTTAAAATTCTAAGTGGGTACAATATCCATCTCAGATCATAAAGAAGTGCTCAACAGTTATCAGTCACCTGGCTTCATCAGATGAGAAATATATCAAGAAACCAAAAGAGTGACTTGGACCATTTCTAATTCTCTTGGCCTCCATTACATCTCCTGCATACTATTTTTTTCCCAAAGAATTTGCTTTATTTTTCACTCAGCAAAAATCTTTATTTTCTTACAGTAAAGTTCATGCCTGTGGAAGAGAGACCCACAGGAGCTGAAACCAGCTATGTGGCTAGTGAAAGTCTGTGGCATGGAAGTAATGACGTCAGTCCCTCAGGGCATGACAGAGGTATTCTCCATGTGCTACCATCCCATTGCTTTGACTCCCAGCAGACCTTGAAAAAATACCACCTGGGAAGGCAGCTTGTTCCAAGGATAATATCTGCTGTAAATGAGTCTTAGAGTGAATGGTAGACAATCAATGGACTCTGAAAATCTTCCTAATATAACGGAGGTGGAAACTTGCTCTGACTAGATTCACATGACGCTAAAGTCATGGAGTGAAAAAGGGCTCTAGTGGACTTCCCTGGGGGTCCAGTGGTTAAGACTTTGCCTTCCAATGCAGGGGGTGTAGGTTCAATCCCTAGACAGGGAGTTAGGATCCTACATGCTGCTGCAGCTGCTAAGTCACTTCAGTTGTGTCCGACTCTGTGCGACCCCATGGACTGCAGCCTACCAGCCTCCTCCATCCATGGGATTTTCCAGGTAAGAGTACTAGAATGGGATGCCATTGCCTTCTCCGTAGGATCCTACATGCCTCATGGTCAAAAGACTAAATTATGGAATAGAAGCAATAATGTAGCAAATGTAGACTTTAAAAATGGTTCTCATCCAAGAAAGAATTTTCGTCATTTATGAAGGATGTACTGACATCAAAAGATACACAGAATATGCAACTTGATTCATTCATTCATTGAGTTCATTCTTTCACTCTTTCAGCAACAGTTGCCCAGGCCTGTTACAAGTCAGGCCAGCTTCTAAATGGTAATGGATAGCTGTGCTGCGCGCTGTGCTCTCTCCAGTCTGACTCTTTACGACTCCCTGGACGGTAGACCTCCAGGCTCCTCTGAACATGGCGATTCTCCAGGCAAGAGATTCTTCCATCTCCAATACTGGAGTGGTTGCCATGCCCTCCTACAGGGGATCTTCCCAATCCAGGGATTAAACCCAGGTCTCCCACATTGCAGGTGGATTCTTTACCGTCTGACTCATCAAGGAAGCCCGCCATTATACAGCAGAAAGCAAGAACGTCTTGCTTTTTAGCTTTTGTTCTTATAGAGCTTTAACTCTAGTAAGAGAAAGGCAGTTAATAAATGACAAAAAATAGCAGTGAGTGACAGCTTTAATAAAATTAAAACAGAGCAATGTTAGGGAGACAGCTTAGGTTGCTGATTGGGAATTATCCTTGGTTTCTCTCTTCCCAAGCAGGGCAAGCTTCTTCAAAGAGATGCCATTCTAACTGGATCAGAATGACAAGAGAGAGCCAGCTTTGCAAAAACCTAGGGAAAGAACACTTCAGGCAGAGAAAACTTTAAGTGCAAATTCCACAAAGCAAGAATAAACTCAAGGAGGCTGAGGAACACCAGAGGCCTGGACCCTGGAGCATGTTGAGCTGAGGAGCAGGAAATGAGGTGAAATCGAAGCGATAAGCAGGCCAAGTCAAGTAGGGTCTTGTTGGAAATTCAGTTTCATTCAGTCATCAGTGGTAGCTTTCTAGAGGGTTTCACAGTGTGGGAGATAGATTATATAAACTTTTCTGCATGCAGAATAGGATTCAGGGAGTAAAGAATGAAACCAAGGGGACAGAGAACAGTCCAAGTGAGAGACGGTCCCTGGGCTTGGTGTGGTGGGGTGACAATGGCTCTGGGAGACACACACCACCTTCATTTTTTTGTCTGTCATTGACGATAGTAATGTTTACAAGCTTACTTCCTAGAGTCACGGTGAGGATGAAAGGAGAAAAAATACAAAGTGCAGAGTACAGTGCTTGGCACACAGTAAGCACAGTAAATGGTACCTATTTTTACAATTAACTGACTTCTGCTAAGGTGAAAAAAAAAAAAATCTACTACTGCGCTAACAAGACACCTATTTCTCTTGTATTCATGAATTTAAAGGAATCTTCAAGAACGTCTTTACTTCATGATTCCTATTGAGGCCTGAGTCCTCACATCCTACAGGCTCAATTAAGGCTGTTTCCATAACTGTCTCGGTCCATCCGCAGAAGTTCACTCTATATCCACACCCACTTAGTGTCTCTATCACCTGCAACCTAGATCTCTCCTCCATCTAAGTTGAGTCCTTCCCCCGCACTCTAGATCTTCTCTTGTGTACTTCCTCAATGATATCTTTCCATCAATCTTCCTCTTCTCTCGAGTGTTCAATTTCCCTCAAGGCTCTAAACTACTTTCATCAATACTTAAATATGTTCTGGGCACACTTGTCTTTAAAAAAAAATTCAATCACGTCACTCTCCTCATGAGACACTCTCGGTACCTCTCCCATTTCCTTCACCATCATGCAGAATTTTCTGCCCTCTGTCACCTTCACCTGACCACTCTTGTACTCTGTTCTCTGGCTTCTGTACCCTTCAGGTCACTGTTAGAGTTTTGCTTCTCATGTCACCAAAGACCTTGTTCTTATTCAGCCACATTGAGCCCTAGGTTTGTGACGGCCACAGTTCCAGCCTGTTGATAGTGATGCTATCAGCTAGCAATGCCTGCAGTATTCACCTGCCTCCATCCCCGGCCCCCGCCATGGACATTTCTCCTTTCAGAGTCAGTATTGTGGTTGGGCCTGCCCTTGTGGTTTTTAGTATAATTGCAGGACAAGCCTCAGCAACAAGTATCAGGGAACTTGAAGGATCAAGATTTACTACTCACAGTTACTGAAGGGTGTACGGCACACTCAGTGCCACGTGGCGAGTTTGGAGGGAGAGAGAGCACCCTCACCTTGGCTTCTGCCTTTATTAGGGCTGAGGCTGAGATGCCTATGCCTATGCCATAGGTTCACTATTTGCTGGTGAATTTAAGAGTAGGAACTAAAGCCCAGGAAGCGAGGTGGTGTCAGTCAAGCGGTCAGTTATCTGGGGCTTTCTGAAAGGGGAAATTTATGGATGAGGCCACCTGGCCTTTTATCTCACTGTGCAGCTGGCAATGCCTGTAACTGAGATGGATGTCTTTGAATAGGTGCCTCAGCAATTGAAAGCTTAATGTCAGGCACTCACAGTACAGTCTGGCACTGTCCCCGAAGGAGACCAATGGAGGTGCCAAATTTACTTCTACCTTTAGTGAAGGAGGCGGTATTTTGTCCTTAATGTTCAACTCTATCCCAGGCATGGGCTAGGCTTCATGGCCTGCCCTACTTCTTCCAGTACCATTAACTGAGGATTGCAGGGTCATTTCCCAATGTGGGAATCTCAAGTAACACCACCTGGTACCCAAGGATCCACTTTACATATAAGGAAGTTTGACAATGGGCACATCATCATGCAATCCACTGGTACCATCAAGAACTCTGTCAACCCAGAAGCCGTCCACCTGATGGAATATTGGAATGACCTCCAAGAGGCTCAGCTAAAGGACCAGCTGGGATGACCTCAGATGGGGTTGGAGCACCCTCCTCCAACAATAATCATAAGATGCCATGTCCCCAACAGCAAGAATTCGCAGTCCAGAAATCAAGGAGTAGAAGTAGTGTGGGGTCCTATCACCATTCTCAGACTTTGTGCATCAGCCCCCACAACTTTAAGGTCTGTTGTGTTAGAAATTGGAATGTTTCCACTAGGCAAACCAGTAACGGTCTCACTGAACTCCAAGATACACTGAGGTCTGGTTAATTTGGACCTCTGTGCTCACAGCAGCAAAGGAAACATTTACTCTCTAGCGTGAGTGATGGCCATGGTTATCACAAAAAACTAGAAATGCTGACACACAAACAAACAGGGAAGAGTGTGTCTGGAGCTCAAGAGACACACTGGGGTACTTCCTGGGGTTGCCATGTCTGCTGGTAACCATGGCAACGAGAACCTGACGCAGGAACAAGGTGACTAGGGTCAAGACTCCTCAGGGATCAGGTCTGGGGCCCACTGGACAAGCCAGCTTAGACCAGTAGGAAAGTCTGGAGGGTGAGAAGAATCCAACAGATGGGTGGGAGAAAAAGGAGTGGATGAATATTAATTATGGTTTCAAGCCCAACTGCTGTCTCCTGCCACTGGCTCTTCCCATGAACCCTTTTGTTTTAAGTCTTTCTGGAATTGTAAATGGCCACTAATCGCAACTGAGCCACTAGAGGCTTCCCTAGTGGCTCTGTTGGTAAAGAATCTGCCTGCAATGTAGGAGACCTGGGTTCAATCTTCACTTCAGGAAGATCCCCTGGAGAAGGAAATGGCAACCCACTCCAGTATTCTTGCCTGGAGAACTCCATGGACAGAGGTGCCTGGCGGGCTACAATCCATGGGATCGCAAAGAATTGAACATGACTGAGAGGTTAACACTTTCACATATATACAGTGATCTTTTTGTTTAATGACAAGGCTATTCACACAGAAATATCTCTGTCAGAATCATACTTCTAGTAAACAATTTAGTTGGAGAAAAATCCTGGGTCTAGAAACAAACAAAACGTTTCTGCATCTCTGAAATGGTTTACAATAACCCACCATTCCTTTTTTTTAGCACCTAGTCCTAAAGTCCATTATCTACAACATGTGCTTTTGTAAGATGCTTTGTTATATGGTTTTCTATACCACAGAAAACTGAGAGGGAAGTTGAAAGAAGAGCAAACATGTTAGCAGTCGTAAACTAACAGCAGAAAACTGCTTGATGTGGCCAAAGGGACCAAGCAACAAAAACAGCAGGAGGCCAGAAAAGAACCAGCCAGAAAGTAGGACACGTTCCACAGCCATCCATGTAAACACGTGGTTGGTTCCGTGGAAGTTCCCTCAGTTACCAAACCAGAGAAAGGAACGTGTGTTTCAATGCAATTTACAACAACGTGGTTCAATTGTTAAAGCTTTGACTTTCGGATAGTATAATTTAATTAGTTATAAAATTCTTTGATGGAAAGTAACATTTCCTAAAACTGAAGAATAAAAGAGCTTTTGCCATATAATGTTTTTTATCTGCATCTTGCAGACATGGTGGAGTGGGTGAAGAGGAAGGGCTGACCACACTTGTCTACCAACCCACACCTCCCCAGCAAATCCTTTTAAGTGCCAGGGAAAAGAAATCTTTTAAAGACTAAATTCATGACAGCGCTGGGAGACTAGAGAGTAACAGGAAGGGGTCCTGAAATTGTGAGGAATTTCTAACAGATAGAAAGCACATGGATTAAACTGTCAAGAATTGATGAAACCACAGCCCAGCTTATGCACAGAAGGAAAAAAAAACCTACTCAGGAAGATAAGAGCAGACCTAGAGAAACCCAAGTTCACTGTCAACAACTGGAGCAGACGGTCCTTCAGGGATCATCATGGTAATTAAAGAACCGCTTTCTGGTCAGTTATAGCTACTCTCTCCTCTGGGGAAGAGCAAATCCGAACCAGCTATTCGTGGGGCACTGGTTCATCTCATTCTTCCTCCTTAGGTGTAATTAGAGGGAGTCAGAACACCAGAAGTTCAGGAGAAAACCATTAAAATACAAAAAGAAGAGACAGAACCTTGACTCAAGGGAAAATTTGTGAAAAAGAAATAAACTTTTAAGCATTAAAATTAATGTCATCAGAGAGATGATCTTGCACGGTAAAACTAGAATATGCTGTTGGGAAAAACAACGAAAAAGCAAGTAATAATTCTTGAGGTTCTAAAATTATAAAGACAGGAGATGTCATGGAAGGAGTGAACGGACAAATGAACACAGCAATGGACAAATTAATGATCTAAAATGGAGGCTAGCAAAGGTTTTCCATATAAGGTCAGACTGAGGAAAAAGTTTAAAGTTGGGTTAAAAGATTTTAAAAGGGTTTAAAGAGTTGAAAGTTAAGAGTCAAAAGAGTTAAAAAGTTGAAACATTTCAAGAGTTTTATTGTGGGTTCTAATAAGAATTCCAGAAACGGAGAAGACTGAAAGGAGGAAAATATGAAGAAAAATAAATGAGAATTTATCTCAACTGAAGAAAGACACAGATTTTTACATAGGATGGGTCACTAGTACCATGTAAGAGAAATATAAATTGCCAAGAGATATCTTTATGAATCATCAGAGCTTCAGAATAGAGATTTCTCAAAGCTTGTAGACATGGAAGCCCTCAGAAATAAACCTGCTCTAGAGTTGCTTGTTCAGGGATTATTTACAATGGAATGAAAACTCAACCCAAGGAAGAACCTATGTATAATATAAGCTAAATAACTGTAAGCAAAGAAGTCAAGAAAACATAGATAAATTGAAATATGTAGTAAATAATAAAGTTCACAAATCTAAAACTAAATTCTTGAGTGATGTGGCATGGAAAGTAATGAGAGAGAAAGGGAAAATAATGATGTGCTAAGATTTTGTCCTTTTAGTAAAGAAAGAGATAAAACTTAATTTAGATTAATACGTGTTGAAATAGGCATGCTAAAAAATGTAAGACTGATGACTAATACAATAGAAAAAAGATGGAATAACTTCTAAACCTCCTAGAGGAAAAAAAAATGGTACCACAATTTTAGCCATCTAACAAAAGAAGGAAAAGGGAAATTAAATAAGAAATCATGATGCATAAACTAATATAAAATAAGATGACAAATTAGAAATTATAATAAATGTAGATAGGTTAAATGTCAAACATTTTCAAATTTTGTACATGTGTAAAGCCTTGAAAATTTTTGAAATGGTAGAGTGGGCTATTTATAGAGAGTATCTTTGGAGATCAGAGGGCATAGAAATGAAAACTAGGGGTTAAAAGTTGACAGGGACTTCTGTACTGTTGCATTTTACACATGGGGACCATAATCATCTATTTTATACATTTTTTAAAATTGAGGCATGTTAGCATACAACCATTGTACAGCTTGTAAACAGCTTATTTCTCTTCACCTCTCTCCAGCTCCACCCTCAGTTAGTTCAGTTGCTCAGTCATGTCCGACTCTTTGCAACCCCATGAACTACAGCACACCAGGCCTCCCTGTCCATCATCAACTCCCGGAGCTTGCTCAGAGTCACATCCATCGAGTCGGTGATGCCATCCAATCATTTCATCCTCTGTCATCCCCTTCTCCTGCCTTCAACTTTCCCAGCATCAGAGTCTTTTCAAATGAGTCAGTTCTTTGAATCAGGTGGCCAAAGTATTGGAGCTTCAGCTTCAGCATCAGCCCTTCCAATGAATATTCAGGACTGGTTTCCTTTAGGATGGACTGGTTGGATCTCCCTGCAGTCAAAGGGACTCTCAAGAGTCTTCTCCAACACCACAGTTCAAAAGCATCAATTCTTTGGCACTTAGCTTTCTTCATGGTCCAACTCTCACATCCATAAATGACTACTGGCAAAATCATAGCTTTGACTAGATGGATCTTTGTGGGCAAAGTAACATCTCTGCTTTTTAATATGTTGTCTAGGTTTGTCATAGTTTTTCTTCCAAGGAGCAAGCGTCTTTTAATTTCATGACCACAGTCACTATCTGCAGTGATTTTGGAGCCCAAGAAAATAAAGTCTTTCACTATTTCCATTGTTTCCCTAGCTATCTGTCACAAAGTAATGGGATAGGATGCCATAATCTTCAGTTTTTGAATGTTGAGTTTTAAGCCAGCTTAGCTCCACCCTCATCTCCTGCATATTCCCTTAGCCTAGACAAACATAGAGTTCTTTCTGCTTCATGTCTGGTTAATTTACCATTTTCATCCATAAACTGAAGTTAGTATGGTAACTATGTAGAGCATGTTTCAAACATAATCTTTAAAATGATCAACTGCTGCTATCACAAAAATACATTAATTGTAGTATATTATTACTAATATAGTGTTTGTATTTAATTTTATTTAATAATACACTGTAAATATTATTTACTTAATAATATTTAATGATGCTTCCCTAGTAGCTCAGACAGTAAAGAATCTGCCTACAATTGAGACCCAGGTTAAAATTTTTTTTCCATTTATTTTTATTAGTTGGAGGCTAATTACTTTACAATATTGTAGTGGTTTTTGCCATACATTGACATGAATCAGCCGTGGATTTACATGTGTTCCCCATCCTGATCCCCCCTCCCCACCCCATCCCTTTGGGTCATCCCAGTGCACCAGCCGCAAGCACATGTCTCATGCATCCAACCTGGACTGGCGATCTGTTTCACACTTGATAATACACATGTTTCGATACTCTTCTCTCAGATCATCCCACCCTTGCCTTCTCCCATATAGTCCAAAAGTCTGTTCTATACATCTGTGTCTCTTTTTCTGTCTTGCATATAAGGTTATCATAACCATATTTCTAAATTCCACATATATGCGTTAGTATACTGTATTGGTGTTTATCTTTCTGGCTTATTTCACTCTGTATAATGGGCTCCAGTTTTATCCATCTCATTAGAACTGATTCAAATGTATGCTTTTTAATGGCTGAGTAATATTCCATTGTGTATATGTACCACAACTTTCTTATCCATTCATCTGCTGATGGGCATCTAGGTTGCTGCCATGTCCTGGCTATTATAAACAGTGCTGCAATGAACATTGGGGTGCACATGTCTCTTTCAGATCTGGTTTCCTCAGTGTGTATGCCCAGGAGTGGGATTGCTGGGTCATATGGCAGTTTGATTTCCAGTTTTTTAAAGAATCTCCACACTGTTATCCATAGTGGCTGTACTAGTTTGCATTCCCACCAACAGTGTAAGAGTGTTCCCTTTTCTCCACACCCTCTCCAGCATTTATTGCTTGTAGACTTTTGGATAGCAGCCATTCTGACTGGCGTGTAATGGTACCTCATTGAGGTTTTGATTTGCATTTCTCTGATAATGAGTGATGTTGAGCATCTTTTCATGTGTTTGTTAGCCATCTGTATGTCTTCTTTGGAGAAATGACTGTTTAGATCTTTGGCCCATTTTTTGATTGGATCATTTATTTTTCCGGAATTGAGCTGCAGGAGTTGCTTGTATATTTTTGAGATTAATCCTTTGTCTGTTTCTTCATTTGCTATTATTTTCTCCCAATCTGAAGGCTGTCTTTTCACCTTGTTTATAGTTTCCTTTGTTGTGCAAAAGCTTTTAAGTTTCATTACGTCCAATTTGTTTATTTTTGCTTTTATTTCCAATATTCTGGGAGGTGGGTCATAGAGGATCCTGCTGTGATTTATGTCAGAGAGTGTTTTGCCTATGTTCTCCTCTAGGAGTTTTATAGTTTCTGGTCTTACATTTAGATCTTTAATCCATTTTGAGTTTATTTTTGTGTATGGTGTTAGAAAGTGTTCTAGTTTCATTCTTTTACAAGTGGTTGACCAGTTTTCCCAGCACCACTTGTTAAAGAGGTTGCCTTTTTTCCATTGTGTATTCTTGCCTACTTTGTTGAAGATAAGGTTTCCATAGGTACGTGGATTTATCTCTGGGCTTTCTATTTTGTTCCATTGATCTATATTTCTGTCTTTGTGCCAGTACCATACTGTCTTGATGACTGTGGCTTTGTAGTAGAGCCTGAAGTCAGGCAGGTTGATTCCTCCAGTTCCATTCTACTTTCTCAAGATTGCTTTGGCCTTTCGAGGTTTTTTGTGTTTCCATACAAATTGTGAAATTATTTGTTCTAGTTCTGTGAAAAATACCGTTGGTAGCTTGATAGGGATTGCATTGAATCTATAGATTGCTTTGGGTAGTATACTCATTTTCACAATGTTGATTCTTCCGATCCATGAAAATGGTATATTTCTCCATCTATTTGTGTTCTCTTTGATTTCTTTCATCAGTGTTTTATAGTTTTCTATGTATACGTCTTTTGTTTCTTTAGGTAGATATACTACTAAATATTTTGTTCTTTTTGTTGCAATGGTGAATGGTATTGTTTCCTTAATTTCTCTTTCTGTTTTCTCGTTGTTAGTGTATAGGAATGCAAGGGGTTTCTCTGTGTTAATTTTATATCCTGCAAATTTACTATATTTATTGATTAGCTCTAGTAATTTTCTGGTAGAGTCTTTAGGGTTTTCTATGTAGAGGACCATGTCATCTGCAAACAGTGAGAGTTTCACTTCTTCTTTTCCTATCTGGATTCCTTTTATTTCTTCTTCTGCTCTGATTGCTGTGGCCAAAACTATCTTGAATAGTAGTGGTGAGAGTGGGCACCCTTGTCTTGTTCCTGATTTTAGGGGAAATGCTTTTAATTTTTCACCATTGAGGATAATGTTTGCTGTGGGTTTGTCATATATAGCTTTTGTTATGTTGAAGTATGTTCCTTCTATTCTTGCTTTCTGGAGAGTTTTTTTTTTTTTTTTATCATAAATGGATGTTGAATTTTGTCAAAGGCTTTTTCTGCATCTATTGAGATAATCATATGGTTTTTATCTTTCAACTTGTTAATGTGGTGTATTACATTGATTGATTTGTGAATATTAAAGAATCCTTGCATTCCTGGGATAAAGCCCACTTGGTCATGATGTATGATCTTTTAAATATGTTGTTGGATTCTGTTTGCTAGAATTTTGTTAAGGATTTTTGCATCTATGTTCATCAGTGATATTGGCCTGTAGTTTTCTTTTTTTGTGGCATCTTTGTCTGGCAGGTTAAAATTTTAAGTGACAGGAAAACTTTTAATTTTAAGATATTATTTATTTAATAATATTTATTAAATAGTATTTGTTTACTAATAATATTCAATGATAAATATTGTTAATAGTATTTATTTGGTTTTGTTTAATATTTTAAAATATTAAATAAAAATACTTTGAGAAAGGAAAAAGAAACCCTCTATAATTTTACATCCATACATAACCAAAATAGAAAATTCATAACTTGACATTTAAAAAACCAGTTATGGTACCACCTGAAGACATTTCCATCCTCGCACCTAAATCTGCTTCTCTCTAGTCCAGGCCACACTCCAGTGACCTGGGAGTGAGGTTGGCTAGAATAATCAGGTTGGATGCCTGGGGTAGATTGATAGTTGTTCCCCAAAATATGTTCACACCCTAATCCCTGAAATGTGTAAACATTGTTTGGAGAAAGGGTCTATGCAGGTGTGATTAAGTTAAGGATCTTAAGACAAGGGAAATCATGGAAAGTATCCTTATGAGAGAGTGGAGATTAGACACAGAAAGATTAGCCATGTCATAAATAAGGAAGAGTTAGGACTTCCCTGGTGGTCCAGAGGTTAAGATTTGGTGCTTCCAGTGCAATAAGTGTGGGTTCAATCCCTGGTCCAGGAAAAAAGATTCTACCTGCCACATGGCATATCTGGAAACTTAAAAAATTTGTTTAAAAAAGTAGAGAGAGATTGGACCCAGAGAGACACACAGAAGAGGCAATAGTGTAAAGATAGAGGCAGAGGATGAAGAACACAGAGGAAGCCTAGCATAGGGTGAGCCCCAGAAGCTGGTGATGGCTAAAGCTCAGCTTCTCTGTATACTGGCTGAATCAAATCTAGGAGACAGAGTTTTGGGTGAAGAAGTAAAGAATAGTTTTATTGCTTTCTCAGGCAAAGGGGGACACAGAGGGCTCATGCCCTCAAAATCCCTGGGGAGGATAGCGACAACTTTTATAGTAATTGTTCAAAGAGGGACTGATCATTCCATCGACGTTCTTCTCATGGGTTGGTGATGAGGCAACCAGAGATCAATATCATCAAACTTCAGATCCTCCTGGCCTGGGGTCTACAGGCTTGTGGACAGCATACCAATGTTAATCATTAATGTCTCCCACCTGGAGGGGCTTTCAATATTTGCAAAATAGCTCAAAGATATTGTTGTGTGTATCCCTTGATGGAGAAACAGGACCTTGCCCCAAGGCTGCTCTTGACTGTTTGCTTCTCCTTAGTGTCCCATCCCCTTCCTTCCCTAATTAACAGCTGCTTGAATCTGCCCACTGGAACTCAGGGAAGGTCATGGAGGATCAATGAAGGCTGTTTCCCATAATCAAAGAAATGGGGACACAGAAAGTCTCTGTGGCCAGGAGCCCCACAGAGCCCTGCATGATATCACTGGGAGAGGCAAGCAAGGGTCCCCCTCCAGGGCCTCTGGAGGAAGCATGGCCCTTTGGCACCTCCATCTCAGACTTCTGGCCTCCAGAACTACAAAAGAATACAGTTCTGCTTTATGTCACCAACTTTATGGTCATTTGTTACAGCAGCCACAGAAGTGTGTGATACAACACCCCTTACCTCTCCCATAGATGAATACACACTACATAAACCCACGTAACTACCCCTATCTGTGGTATGGCAGTGGTTTCCAGATTCTGGATTATTCGTGTTTGAAATTTCAAAAAATGATCTAATATTTTAAAGTCATTTTTAAATGATCTGACACTGAGTTGTTCCATTTTTATTTACAAAATGACATGAAAGAAAAAAACTATCATTTATTATCATCAGTTCATAAAAAAGGACTTTTTATAAAATACAAAAATACTTTAAAAGGACAGTTCTTTAACTCAAATACTTATGCATTTATTAAAAACTCATCATAATATCCTTATTCTTACTTAGCAATGGTGCTGATGGAATTTCACTACAGGTGGGTTCTTGTCCATAAACAAGAATTTGGGGCCCAAAGCTATGTCAGCTTAAACCACATTTACATATTTACTTACCCATTTTTCCTCTGTTCCATTCACCATTCCAGCCAGCTCCTGAAAGAATTTTGTGGAAATTCAAGAACTCTTCTCTTTTCATTTCCTTCTATGAATTAGATTTAAGATCATGGACATACAGTCAATGAGTAACATTATATATACTGGTTGGCAAGAAAATCAATGAGACTGTAAAAGAATAACTTTTAGGAATTCCCTGGTGGTCCAGTGGTTAGGACAGCACTGCCAAGGGCCCCCATTCAACCCTCAGTCAGGGAACTAAGATTCCACAAGCCATACAATGCAGCCAAAAACAAGCAAACAAACAAAACCCCCAGAACAAAAGAATAACTTCCTAATTTTTTAAGTATGAAAAAAAAATCTCTTTCCATTAATTTTTAAAAGTATAACACTCATAAGTTTTAAGTTATAACTAACTCATTAATGAAAAGAGTTAGTTAAGGCTATGGATTTAGCCAGTGGTCATGTATGGATGTGAGAGTTAGACTGTGAAGAAGGCTGAGCACTGAAGAATTGATGCTTTTGAAATGTGGTGTTGGAGAAGACTCTTGCGAGTCCCTTGGACTGCAAGGCGATCCAACCAGTCCATCCTAAAGGAGATCAGTCCTGAATATTCATTGGAAGGACTGATGCTGAAGCTGAAAATCCAGTGGTTTGGCCACCTGATGCAAAGAGCTGACTCATTGGAAAAGACCCTGATGCTGGGAGAGATTGGGGGCAGGAGGAGAAGGGGATGACAGAGGATGAGATGGCTGGATGGCATCACTGATGCAATGGACATGAGTTTGAGTAAACTCCGGGAGTTGGTGATGGACAGGGAGGCCTGGAGTGCTGTGATTCATGGGGTCGCAAAGAGTCGGACATGACTGAGCGACTGAACTGAACTGAATGAAAAGAGAGAAAAAACAAATACATAGCATCAAGAGTGAAAAATGGGATAAAAAATTTAGGAGGAAATAATAAATTATGAAGAAAAAAGATGGAAATGATCCTACGGAATTTTCTTTGTTGTTATTTTCTACTTGCTTCACTGCCCTCTGTTCGCCAATCCAGTGGCAGAGGCAAAAAATAGATGAGAACAAAGAAATTATCATCTAGACAGATGCCATTCGTATCAGCAATCTATAAGAGACCTAAAGAGTCTTAAGAAAAATGTACAGTATATACTTGAAGAAAACTATTGACACAAAACTTAACTAATGTACATATTGGACAAACAATCATCAGGCTCATTCCTTACTGGTATCATCCATCTCAGACTGAATAACTCTGCTACGCCTAGGCTCCCAATCTGAAACTAACCTCCTCATTTTGCTGGCAGAGATGAAATTAAAAAGGTAAATTATTAACACCTGGAATATCTCCAGGCTGTAAGCCTATTCTCCTAAAGCCATCAGGTAGATTCAAAACTAACCCTCAACTGTAAGACTAAGTTCCCTGACACCTTTCCCCTCTTTTTTTTTTTTTCCCTGCAGACTTTAGTACCTCTTCTTGTTTTACCAGCAAACCAGCAAGATATTTCTAGGGAAAAAAAAATTTTTTTAAGAATTTACTAAAGTGCTCAAGTGAGAGTGATCTCTCTCTCTCTTTTTTTAATTTATTTGTTTTAGTTGGAGGCTAATTACTTTACAATATTGTAGTGGTTATTGCCATACATTGACGTGAATCAGCCATGGATTTACCTGTGTTCCCCATCCTGAACCTCCCTCCCAGCTCCCTCACCATCCCATCCCTCTGGGTCATCCCAGTGCACCAGCCCTGAGCACTTGTCTCATGCATCCAACCTGGGCTGGTGATCTGTTTCATACATGATAATATACATGTTTCAATGCTATTCTCTCAGATCATCCCACCCTCGCCTTCTCCCACAGAGCCCAAAAGACTGTTCTACATATCTGTGTCTCTTTTGCTGTCTTGCATATAGGATTATCGTTACCATCTTTCTAAATTCCATATATATGTGTTAGTATACTGTATTGGTGTTTTTCTTTCTGGCTTACTTCACTCTATATAGTAGGCTCCAGTTTCATCCACCTCATTAGAACTGATTCAAATGTATTCTTTTTAATGGTTGAGTAATATTCCATTGTGTATATGTACATATACACAAGAGAGTGATCTCTTTAATCACCATTTCCTAAGGTGAGGTCATTCTCAGTGCAGACAGCCTCTTTTTACCCCAGGCTTCTTCAAAAATTCTTAGCTGATCCTGAAATCACAAACTAGACTCTCTATTCCTGAATCAAATAACAAAGAAATGGAGGAAGCTGTGACTTGAGAAAGGAGAATTTAGGATGAGACCTTGGTTTCTGTCTGAGAACTTGCCTGCTTCTCCATCGTTGTTCTTAAAGACAGCGCTGGGAAAAATTTACAAAAAGAAAGGATTTGGATCACCTCATCTAATCTCTTTGAGGTTTTTCAAGATGTAAAAACTGAAATTCAGAGTGTATCTGCATCATCAATAGACACAGAGCCAGTTATGGGAAAGTAAGATCTTCAAAATCACAGATCAATTTTCACATCATGCTGTCCCTCCTGCATCTCCTCCTTTCTGTTCTAGGAAGTTGGAGGGCAGAAAGTTCAAGAACAAGGAAAGAACCCTAACACCAAAAGGTTTTTTATATTGTTGCAACATTTAAGGGAAAAAAAAAACACAGTATTAAATTGCATTGCCATTTAATCTTCCTACCTGGTCCATTTCTGTCAATGTTTCGTTCCCTTATCCATGCAGGCAGAGACAGTTACACCCCCAGACTGTCCCCTCTCAATTATATAATGAAGTATTTAACAATTATTCAGACTGTTCTTTGGCAAGTTGATTTTTAAACATGTGTTGCCAGTTTGCCAGATACCAACCTTGTATGTTATTGCAACAATGTCAACCAAAACCAGGTAAAAAGTGCCTATGTTAAAAGGTTGGTTTACCCTTAGCAATCTTGGCTTTGAAAAAAATTCTGGGGAAAATTGCCAATTTGGTATGGGAACCGAGTATGAGGAAGTTTGTTCAGGGTTCTTATTTGGCAGTTTCAACTGTTTTTCTCTGAGGTTTAGTTTTGCTTTTTAATTCTTCAAATATATGTGATTGGATGTTGACTTTGAGGCTTAGTCTGGCAAGATCTGAGTGCAGAGTTCCTTGTTCAGTGACTGTTTTATTAATTGTGGGTTTCACAGCCTTCCCTCCAGCCCTCTTTACAGCACCTTGGGTGGTTGTAAGCATTGAGACTGGATTATTAGGATTGGAGCTTTCCTGAAGAAACTCTCAGGTGTGAACCTGGAGCATTTTTCTTGGTGGCAGGATATTCTTCAGTTCTACTAGTTACATGATTGGGAACATATTGATACAGTTAAGCTTAATTATTGCATACCAACAGAAGGCACTTGTACAGACAAATGGGTTATCATCATTGCAGCAATACCATATTGCTGAATGGTGTTCATTCTGCCTTCACTTCACCCAGCCTCGGCATCATTCACTGTGTCTTTTTGGGACAAGCAATGCTTTGCTTTCAACTAGCTCAAGCACCCTCACAGTTAACTCCTGAGTGCCCGCTGTAAAGCCTACTGAAGCAGAAAACGGAAAGCCCACAGCATTGCCTGTTCCTCTGAGATTGAGAGTTTCTCCAGTGTGCAATTTAGACTTGGGGAAATAAGGTGACCTTTTGGAAAGGGGACCTTCTCTTTCAGGTCTCTTAGTGGGTATCAATTTTCTAATGATTTAACTATTAACCTACAGCAAATTAACTCATGCAAACAGAACATTTTGACCTCAGTCATTGGGCATCATTTGCTATTCAAGTTACATATTAACCTAATCCACCCAATAAATCAGTAGCGCGACCTTCAGCTGTCAGGGAAAGTAGCAAGTCTCATGTTGAAACTGAACATTTGTAGAGGAATTTTTTTCTCCCCAAGAAAACTGAATGTGAAGGATTTCCTCAAGAATGCATTTCCTATTTTGGAAAACGAGCAGGTTGCCAGGATGCCATTAAGTACTTTTAAGTCACTCACGAATAGGCACCCTGAGGCCTGGAAGAGTTCTAAGCCACTTCCTTACCTCTGTGACATGGGTAAGTGGCAGATTTTACCAGCCCACTTCCTTCATGGGATATAAAAAGTGGTCCAGTCTATACCCTGAGTCACAGATGATAATAATAATAATAAAGAACCTTGTTTTCAGGAAGCAGAGCTTCTAGAAACAAACAAGGAATAGGGGATGGGGCCAGAAGCAAATCTCAGGCTCCAGTCACAGCTCAAAGTCCCTTTATCTTTCTTTGTTAAAAACTCTTCTCCCTTTCCTCCCTATATAGATCTGTTTGGTCTCCTTGTTTGTGCCAAGTTCTTTTGTACCTACTATTCAATATGAAGAGATCTGAATGGAAAAGGCCTGTGTTGGAGTCACTGTGGAGAAAAACTCAGAGTTTTCTGGGAGCTTCATCATTTACCAGATGTGGTGGTACTGATGTTTTCTTCCTTTTTTTTTTTTCCCCCAACTGTGCAGATTGCAGGATCTTAGTTCCCCAAACAAGGATAGAACCCTGGCCCACAGCAGTAAAAGCCCAGGACCCTAACCACTAGAAAGTGAAAGTTGCTCAGTAATGTCCAACTCTTTGTGACCCCATGGACTGTAGCCTGCCAGGCTCCTCTGTCCATGGAATTCTCCAGACAAGAATACTGGAGTGGGTTGCCATTCCCTTCTCCAGAGGATCATCCCAACCCAGGGAACAAACCCAGGACTCCTGCATTGCAGGCAGATTCTTTACCATCTGAACCACCAGGGAAGCCCCTAACCAGCTGGTCTACCAGGGAATTCCCATGGTGCTGTTTTAAAACACCATGCATTTCTGGCTCATGTTTCCACTTTGGGTCCTAGAGTATTATTTGACCCAAATCAGCCCTCTCCTGTATGGTTCAACTGGTGATCTCAGCCTTTGGTCACATCCCATCCCCCCACCCCCGTGGGGCAGTGGCAGATGTCTTGGCAACCAGCTGGCTGTGACATTCCTCTGTCCCCCTTCCTCCTCTCCTGCTCTCAGCAGTAAGTCAACATCCACTGGAGCTGTTGCTGCAGGAACCACGCACATAATTTACCCAGGAAAGAAAACATACCTTGGCTCTTAAACTAAAATAAATCTTCTGAACAAGAGAAAGCAAAACATCCTCTGGGCAAATGGGGTCCCTGCTAATGTGAGATGCATTCTTTTTCATTTTGCTTATCCCCAACAGTTTATTTTAAGGACATCCACAAGTAGGATACCACAGGCACATTAATTTGTATGACAAATATTTCATGGAGCCCTGGGAAACTGAGAAGGCACAGAATGAATCAAACAGAATCCAGACCAGAGCCTCAAGGAGTGAATGTCTCCAAGGGGAGTTATTATACTCATTGTAAAGTAAGACAGAAAGATCCAGCTATTAAGATGTTGGAATTCAAAGGGCCAGTTAAGGACTTTCAACTGGGAGAGCTGAGGAAGAGGTGGCTGCCCGGATGGTCTAGAAGTCCAGTCAGATTTGTGTGTCAGGTTGGGCAAGATGTCAGAGGGCCTGGTCAGAGGAGCAAGAGGGGGCACCCATGGACTGCAGCATGCCAGGCTTCCCTATCCATCACCAACTCCCAGAGCTTGCTCAAACTCATGTCCATCAAGTCCATCAAGTGATGTCATCCAACCATCTCATCCTCTGTCATCCCTTTCTCTTCCTGCCTTCAACTTTTCCAGCATCAGAGACTTTTCCAATGAGTCAGTTCTTCGAATCAGGTGGCCAAAGTATTGGAGCTTCAGCTTCAGCGTCAGTCTTTCCAATGAATATTCAGGACTGATTTCCTTTAGGACGGACTGGTTTGATCGCCTTGCAGTCCAAGGGATTCTCAAGAGACTTCTCCAACACCACAGTTCAAAAGCATCAATTCTTTGGCACTCAGTTTTCTTTATGGTCCAACTCTCACATCCATACATGACTACTGGAAAAACCATAGCTTTGACTAGACGAAACTTTGTTGGCAAAGTAATGTCTCTGGGTTTTAATATGCTGTTTAGGTTGGTCATAGCTTTTCTTCCAAGGAGCAAGCATCTTTTAATGTCATGGCTGCAGTCACCATCTGCAGTGATTTTGGAGCCCAAGAAAATAATGTCTGTCACTGTTTCCATTGTTTCTCCATCTACTTGCCATGAAGTGATGGGACCGGATGCCATGATCTTAGTTTTTTGAATGTTGAGTTTCAAGCAAAACACAGATCTAAAAGGCAAAAAAAAGGGTCTTCAGCAAAGGTTTCACCTAGTTTTTCCTTGACACATTTAACGGAGTTAGTTTCTATCCTTCCTTCCCAAAAGTTTCTAAAATGTCCCCATACTATATCTGTAAAGAAGTTTAGTGAAATTAAAGTTTTTTAAATCACTTGCTCTTTGCTTGGTTTACTGTGTGGTTTTAAGTGCCAGCAGATAAGCAGGTTGCAATAGCTTCTTGCAAAGCGCTCTCTGAGCCACGGGGCCATCAGCTCAGCCACAGGGCAAGAGGAGCAAGGTCCTGGGAGGCTGCCCCTTTGTGAAGGTGGTTCTGTGATCTTCAGGGAGCACTTAGCAGCAGCAGAAAGTAAGAACACCCCAGGCACAGCCCTAAGTCAGAAGTCTTAGAAGTTTTAGGAAAGACAGGAGCCGTAAGAAGCAGGCACCAGGCTTTGAGACAGGCTAAAGGCTGGGGAGAACGTTCCAAAATCAGAAGGTGGTTTTGAAGAAAAGCAAACATCAGGAATTGCAGTTAAGATTTTATATATGTGTCTTTTAAAAAAATGCATGTCCCACCTGAAAAGGTTAGTAACCTTGCTTAAAAACACTGTTTATGTTTAATGTATGGAGTATAAGTGCCCATGTGTCCCCATGGGCATTTCTGGCACCAGACTGTCAATATTGGTTCACAGCCCTAATGATACGTGCTATTCAGATTGGACTGGACTCTTAACAGTATTTGCTCTTCAAATTCCTCTAGTCCAGGGGAGTCTCATTCTTCAGCTCTGTCAGTCGTTAGGCTATGTTTCTCCCATGATCCTCTTCTCTCTCTCTTTTCTTTTAAAAGTTTTTTTTTTTTTTTTTTAATGTGGGCTATTTTTAAGTCTTTATTGAATTTATTACAATATGGCTTCTGTTTTGGTTTTTTGGCCCTGAGGCATGTGAGTCTTATCTTCCTGACCAAGGATGGAGCCAGCACCCCCTATATTGGAAGCTGAAATCTTAATCACCAGGCCACCAGGGAAGTCCCAATCCTTTTCTCTTGAGCTTGAGTCTAATTGTCCTTTCTCCACAAAATCAGCCACAGATAATGAGGCAAAATTATCAAGAACTGCTGTTTATTAAGTGAACTTTGTCCCAAGTTGTATCATTCTTCCTCAAAATATCACAGCACATAAGGCTAGAGGTTACCCCCAGCACCGTATGTTCCCTCCTCCTCCTCCTCCTCCCTCTCCTCCTGTGTGATGGAGGGGTACTCTGTGAGAAACCCCCCATATTTGGAACTTCATTTTGCTATCGTTGTGGCCAAGAATTTCTTCCTAACACTTATACTACTTTTCTCTGCTGTAGTGAAACCCACCAGCTTCTCTTCCTATACTTATATGTGAATGGAGATCCACTGCCTGTGTGATTAAGACGCAGTCTGTAAGGCTGGAACCCAGCATCTGAAGGGCCAGTACATCTATCTCTGCTCCAGAGTTAGAGCCCCTACCCCTCAGCTAAACCCTTATGGTAAATGGATCGTCGTAAAGTGACCAGCTTGAGAGCGTGTGCATGAATTTGCACGAATCCATCACTGTGTTAATGTTGCTGACCAAACATCAAGCTAATAATCAATATAACAGGTTTCATTGTCAACAATATTTGTTTATGGAAATTATTGCATATCTTTAAAAATATCCTCTTTTCTAGATTAACTATCCCAAAGACGTTTTCTGCTTAGAATCAAGTTTCAATTTTTTTAGTTTTGCCTTTCCCCTGCTTTACCTTTAAGTGGTTTCCTATGACCCATAAGGGCTAAGGTGTTTTTTTAAACTTTTTATTTTGTACTGAAGTACAGATGACTAACAATGTCATGATAGTTTCAGGCGAACAGCAAAGGGACTCAGCCACACACATGTATCCCTTCTCCCTCAAAGGGATAAGGTCTAGTTCTGGTCAATACCTTTAGGGGGCTAGCCAAAGTCGTTTTCTTGGCTTCCCATTGTGGTGACCATATTTTTCTGACTCTCATATCAGAGAAGAAGGTTAAACAAGGAATTTATGTACCATATTTGTATGTAAGAGGCAGCCAAAATCAGTCTAGATGCTGTTATATTAGAATTCCTAGGATATTCTAAGAATTTGTGAGACTTCAGTATCCAATCCTGTAAATGGAAATAGGACTGGCCAGGAAATTTAAGACATGTTACTCCAACTGTGTTTCTGAATCTAATTGCTATGTTTTGCTATGTTTCATTTTTTTTTCTTTTTTAAAGTATGAAAATATGATAACACACTACAGGTGACTTGGAAAATATAGACCAAAGTTACAGTTTCACTATATATTTCAACTGCTTGTTTTAAGTAGATAAATTAAGATTTTTAGTTGGAGTGTTTTGTTTCAAATCTTACTACCTAAGGCAGAAAGAGGGTTTTCTTTTAATGTACAGTTAAGTAAGGCCTTTGAAAATCACACCAATAATGTTCAATTTCACAAATGTTTAGAAGCAAAACACATTTTCTAAGTAGATTCCATTCTACTTCAATTCTTTCGTTAGAAAATGAAAATAGTCTTAAGATTTAGGAATCCAGTTACCCAGACACACTGGGGTTTACTGAACCTGAATACCACCCAGGAGCTATAATGGAAGCTCCCAGCCTCAGCACTCCATGGATCAATTGGCAAACAGACTTCTTTCAGGAACTCAGGCACCGCTACCTGCTGTTTTCAATTACTTTTTCCTTGATAAATACAGCGGAAGCTACTTGTGTCGTCTCTGTAAACTCCACAAAGTGCAGAAAGAAATCTACAGAAGTCTCCCCACTGTGGGGAGACGGTCAAAGGCATCTGTTATGTCTGTAGGAGAGGGACCTGGGAGGATTTTGAGTGTTAATAAAGACGTCTTAAGAGGGGACCTGCACTTAGGGCCCCTGAGCGTCTTCAAAGTGGTTTCTATTTCGGGCTTTTCACTCTTCTTTATTAGAATCAAGAAAACCTACATCAAGGAACTCTAATGGGAAATTTACGCCTCCTAAAGCTTCTGTACCCTTCAAGAAAGGTAGTTTACTGGATGGTTAAAAGTGTTTCTAGAAGTTGTTTGTTATTCTTATATGTTTGTGTTCATTCGTTTTGATTCCTTATGTCTTAAATAGCATGATCAGGCATTTCTATCATCTCTTCTGAGAAGGGACTGCCAAGTAAGTACAGAGTAAAATAAAAATTAAATTAAAGATAAGATATCGGTATTCTCCCGTATTGTGTTGTTGTTGTTCAGTATCTAAGCTGTGTCACACTCTTTGTGACCCCACACACTGCAGCTGTCCTTCACTGTCTCCTGGAGTTTGCTCAAGCTCCTGTCCATTGAGTCCATGATGCTATCTAACCATCGTATCCTTTGCCCCTCTCTTCTTTTGCCTTCAGTCTTTCCCAGCATTGAGGTGTTTTCCAAGGAATCAGCTCTTCACATCAGGTGGCCAGAGTGTTGGAGCTTCAGCATCAGTCCTTCCAACAAATATTCAGGATTGATTTCCTTTAGGATTGATTGGTTTGATCTCCTTGCAGTCCAAGGAACTCTCAAAGTCTTCTGTTTTTTTTTTTTTTTAAGATTCTGGAAACTTCTATAGAGGATAAATATTCAACCTTGGTTTTATAGTATTGGACTTTATTTTAAAACATGTATATTATATATGTCTGAACATATACACATCTGAAAGACAGACTCTTAGAACGCCTGGGGCCCCTCCACTTCTTTCCCACAGACTCTGAAGCCACTGTCCTCTGTTGAGCTGAAGTGAGACCAGTGGCTTCAGCATGCCCCCAGGTGGAGGAGGCCTGACTCAGCACACCCCATGAAGCCGCCTGAGTATACAGACAGCAGAAACAGTGAGTTTCCCCATGTAGAACTAAAGAACCCTAGGACTGGAAAGATACTTAGAGACCACATAAGGTAATCCTCTTGTTTTTTGTTTTCTTTCTTTTTTTTTTTTAAATAAACCAGGAGCTGAGCTCAGGGAGATGAAGTCATTTGTCCAAGGATATCACCTGATTTTTGATGAGTTAAAGCTTGAGGTCAAACTTCCTTACCTTTAGTATGGAAGCTTTCCACTCACTGCAGGATGTTGCTCGTTTGAATTTAAGAGGAGTATGAGAACCCAAGCCCTGGCTTGGTCACAGAGAGAAATGCTATGAAAGACATAAATGATATGATATGATATCAGCTGTCCTCCCTACCGCCAAAATGGTCTCTGCATCTCTAGGAACTCCAGGGCTGCCGTAGGGACTGAACAGGGATGAACCAATCTTCTAAAGGCGTCTTATCTCCCTTCTTCCCAAGTCTATCACCACTGATCCCTGGGTTGGGAAGATCCCCTGGAGTAGGAAATGACAACTCGCTCCAGTATTCTTGCCTGAAAAATTCCATGGACAGAGGAGCCTGGTGGGTTACAGTCCATGGGGTCCCAAAGAGCTGGACATGACTGAGTGACTGAGCATATCTAGGAAACAAAATGGATACACAGAGAGGAGAAATAAAATTATCATTGATAAATGGCAATAAGTCGAGAGATTGAGACTGATATATACACCCTACTATAATAAAACAGATAACTAATGACAACCTGTTATATAGCACAGGGCACTCTACTCAGCACTCTGCAGTGACCTATATGGGAAAAGAATCTAAAGAAGACTGGATATATGCGTATATATATCCATATAAATATATAACTGATTCACTTTGCTGTACAGCAGAATCTAACACAACATTGTAAATCAATTATACTCTGACAAAAATTAATTTTTAAAAATAGCAATAATAATTGTAATCATACTAAGAGTGAAAACAGTATTGGTTATTTAGAATGCATTATGCACTGAGCCAATTGCATGCATTGTCTGATTTTACTTTCATAATAATTCTGTGAAATGAATCCTTTCATTATTCCAATTTCAGATGAAGAAAATGAGACCCAGAGAGATGAACGTGCCTAAGCATCCACAGCTCAGCAGTGGTAGTCCAGGGATTTGAATAATGACCATTCAGGTGCAAAATTAACATCTTAATTCTTACACTACGAGATGGACAGAGAGGAGACAGGTGAGAATTTCAGATAGAAGAAATAGTGTGGGACTTCCTTGGTGGTCCAGTGGTTAAGACTTCCTCTTCCAGTGCAGGGGTTAGGAAGCCAAGATCTCACATGCCTCACAGCCAAAAACCAAAACATGAAACAGAAGCAAAGTTGTAACAAATTCAATAAAGCCTTAAGGAAAAAAAAAAAAAAAGCGCATGCAGAGACAAACAGGATACCAGAGCAAATCCTGTTTGAGGAGTTGTGAGTACTTCAGGAACCCACAGCTGTTGTTTTTGTTTACTCACTAAGTTGTGTTCCACTCTTTTGTGGCCCCAAGGACTGTAGCCCGCCAGGCTCCTCTGTTCATGGGATTTCCCAGGCAAGAATACTGGAGTGGGTTGCCATTTCTTCCTCCAGGGGATCTTCCTCATTTTGGCAGTTGAATTCTTTACCACTGAGCCACCAGGGAAGCCCTACAGCTCAGCGTGAATCCAGGTGAATTAACTGTGGGCCACATGACCAGCAAGAAGGGTGGGGTCGCATCACAAGGGCTTGAACAGAAAACCAGCTTAGGAGTTTTACAATAGACTTGACCTTGGGCAGTAGAATTGGGATGAAGAGAAAAGGACCAAGTCAAACACTGCGGAAATAAAAAAAAATAAAACCTAGTGGTTTCCTGTTTCTCCATCTCCATTGTATTCCCAAGTAATATGATAAAGTTAATCTATCCCTTGTACACACTGAACGTGTATCTCATAAAAGATACCACAGTAAAAATGATCAAAAGGGACAAATGAATTTACTCATAAAACAGAAATAGACTCACCAACATAAAGAACAAACTTAGGGTTACCATAGGGGATATGGGGGATAAATTAGGAGCTTGGAATTAACAGATACACACTATTATATATAAAATAGCTAAACAACAAGGATCTACTGTATAGCACAGGGAACTATAGTCAATGTTTTGTAATAATCTATAAAAGGAAAGAATCTTAAAAAGAATATATACATGTATAACTGAATCACATTACTGTACATCTGAAACATGTATAACTGAATCACATGACTGTACATCTGAAACTAACACATTAAAAATGAACTATACTTCAATTTTAAAAATGCTTAAAATGTTTAAAAAATTATCAATAAAGATATATGACTAACTATAGGGGCTTCCTAGGTAGTTCAGTGCTAAAAAATCCTCCTGCAAGAGACACAGGAGACCCGAGTTCCGTCCCTGGGTCAGGAAGATCCCCTGGAGTAGGAAATGGCAACTCACTCCAGTATTCTTGCCTGGAAAACGCCCATGAACTGAGGAGCCTGGTACAGTCCATGGGGGTCACAAGGAATCAGACTTGACTGAGTGACTCAGCACAGGCATGCAAAGGAAACACGGAGAAATAATTTCTCAGTTTGTTTCTCAGTTTTGAACTTAGTCATATTATTCTACTTCAAATTTTACAAATCTTATTATGTGCTGTTCAATTAAAGTCATGTTTCACTTTAACATTGATTAGATTATGGGGGAGGAATTGTCTAAATAGAAAAACCAATGAGGCAGAGACAGTTAATAAGCTTCTAAGCCTTGGAGCAAAGATATTGTACCATCCAAGAGATGCTTCATTCCAACAGGGAGATGGCATTTCCCATATTTTTCTTGATTACTTTTTTTTGCAAGATGAACATGAGCAATTGAAAGGGAAGTTGAAATTTGCATATTGAGGGCTGTTTATTATTTATGAGATGGAAATCAAACTCCTATATAACCGCACTCATTAAGTCTCACATAAAGCTTCTCCCATCTTATTCCAAGGACACTACTTCTGTAACAAGTGAATTTCAGTCCCAAGCACATTCAAGTCTGAAATCCGAGTTTATTATCCAGGACTAGATGGCTTTACTCTAACCCACACCTCCCTCCTCCGAGCAGAACGTTCCATAAACCTCTTCCAGGAAGCAGGCACTTCTGAGAGCTGGCCCCGCCTACCGTCTGTTTCTGCACACACAGTACAGACCCCACCGTCAGCGTCCACCACCCCCTTGGCTTGGGTCCACCAGCCCCTTGGCTTGTGCCTGCCTCGTTTTGCAATTCTCCTCTGTTTTTCAATTCTCTCTGCCACTCTCCTTGTGGGAACTCACCCCTCAGCACCCTCGAGGGACAAACCCAAGAGCGGTCCTCTGCCCTGTCTGGAGCGTCAGCAGGCATCCTCGCTGCGCTCACTGGGCTCAGGGCAGGCTTCCGGCTCTGCCATCCGATGTGTACCTGTCTACCCCACGTCGACCTGAGCTTGTTGACCGTCATGTCCCCAGTGTCTAGAAGGCGGCTCAGAAGACAATCAATGCTCAGTTAAGTACTTGTTAAAGGAGAAAAGCTGGTGTGCTATGTTGTTAACAATAACAACAAAAATTTACACTTAAAAATGATTCCATTAATCACATAGTAATGAGAAATTCAACACAATGTATACTTATTTCATCTACAAAAAATAATTTTAAAATTAAAACAAATAAATAAACAATTAAAATAATTACATCTATTCACCTTTTCCCCATGGTGTCTGTTTTGGTGTTATGAATAGAAATTCATTAATAACTCCAAATTTATGAAGTTATTTTCACCAATGCATATGTCTATTTGGAAATATTTATAGAATACATATTGCATTGGCCAAAAAGTTCGTTCGAGTTTTTACATGTTTAAGGAACCAAGGCTGGAGATTTAGGTGCCTTATCTCTTTATGCACACAAAGTCTATTTTTATGTTTAATTTTAGATTTAAAATTTCAATCCATCTGGAATTCACATTACCATTTGATTGACGTTCTTTTCAAGTTCATGGCTTCCTGGTTCTAAAACCCATTGGAACTGCATAGAAGAATCTGCATATACATACATCTCTTTGTATATAGATGTGTGTGTTTGTGGTGTGTGTATGTGTGTATGTGAAAGAGAAAAGTTTCAATCTCTCATCAGATGATTTAAGTGGTTCATGAACTGAAAATTATTAGAAATCATTGGTGTAAGTGGTAATTTTATTTTAAATGAAATGCCAGTTTTCCTAACACTATGCATTAAAAACCCATCCTTTCCCCAGTAATGTAAAATGTTAACTTTATCAAGTTATAACCAACCTAGGCAGCATATTAAAAAAGCAGAGACATTACTTTGACAACAAAGGTCCATCTAGTCAAAGCTCTTTCCTCCAATAGACACGTATGGGTGTGAGAGTTGGACTATAAAGAAAGCTGAGTGCAGAATTGATGCTTTTGAACAGTCGTGTTGGAGAACACTCTTGAGAGTCCCTTGGACTGCAAGGAGATCCAACCAATCCATTCTAAAGGAAATCGGTACTGAATATTCATTGGAAGGACTGATGCTGAAGCTGAAACTCCAATACTTTGGCCACCTGATGCGAAGAACTGACTCATTTGAAAAGACCCTGATGCTGGAAAAGATTGAAAGGAGGAAGAGAAGGGGATGACAGAGGATGAGATGGTTGGATGGCATCATCGACTCAATGGACATGAGTTTGAGTGAATTCCAGGAGTTGGTGATGGACAGAGAGGCCTGGCATGCTGCAGTCCATGGGGTCGCAAAGAGTTAGACATGACTGAGTGACTGAACTGAACTTTATCAACAGCTAGGGCTCTGATGTTAGAAAGACCTAGATTGTGATTTGAATCACAATTCAACTATCTGTGATTTCAAACAAGTTACTTAACCTAAGTCCATATCCACATCAATAAAATGGGATACTACAGTAGTATCTCATAACCAGGTTTTAGAATTAAATTAGGTAATATAAGCAGAGGACATAGCAATAATCTTGGTTTGAAGTAGGCCTTTAATAAATGTTTAAATGTTGGCACTTATTAATACAATTCTCACGCATGGCTCTGGTTTTGAATTCTCTATATCATCCATTGATATAGATAAATTTGCCTATTACTCCAAGGTATGAATATTTTCAGGTCTTGGTTAAATAGCTAAATTGCTTTCAAGGAAGTCTGTCCATCCTCATCCCAGCAGACAATTTAGCAGAGTGTCACATTTCACCTAGTATTATCATGTCAAAGAATCTTTGCTTACTTGAGGCATGAAAGGTATTATGTCACGTAAGTTTTAATGATGTGTTTCTTTGGTTGTTAATGAGCCTTCTGTATTCCCCCATATGTACTGACAATGTGTATTTGCTCCATAGTGAACACAGGTGACTGTTCTCCCATCATCAGAACAGCAATGCTGGACTCATGGCCACATAGCTCACACTGCAATTCCCACTCCCTTGCTGACTGTACCCATGTACCTAAATTCTCACTCATATAATATGCACAACTCTCCCCTCACCCACAGAGGGCGGGATGTTCTTCTCTTCCTGCTAAACATATATCCACAACTCGCCCCACCATGCAGACAGAGAAATTCCTCCTGATGGAATGGAACGGCAATCTGGAAGTAACTTAGGTCTTAGAGCAGAGTTGTCTCAACCAGCTGGACCACTAACTTTAGGATTGTTATTCAAGAAAGACTTTCATTGTCTTTGAAAAAAAATGTGACAGTGTTAGTTGTTCAGTTGTATCTGACTGTTTGCGACCCCACAGGCCCCACTGAGCCTGCCAGGCTCCTCTGTTTATTCAACTTGCTGTATTTTTAGATCTTTGTATTAATTATACATAGGGCTTCCCTGGTGGCCCAGATGGTAAAGAATCTGCCTGTAATGCAGGAGACTCTGGTTTGATCCCTGGGTTGGGAAGATCCCCTGAAGAAGGGAATGGCAACCCACTCCAGTATTCTTGCCTGGAGAATTCCATGGACAGAGCAGTCTGGCAGGCTACAGTCCATAGAGTCGCAAAGTCAGACACGACTGAGTGACTAACACTTTCACTTATTAATAATACATATTCTTTGTTCACTTACCTATTGGAATATTAACACTTTTTTATTGATTTGTGGGGCTTCTTTGCCCTATTCAAAGCGAACATTTTTATGTAGTCATTTCATTATGCTGTTTCTGTGTGTGGTATCTTCTTTGTATTAGCTAAATAAGAAACACTACCTATACCACAGACATTATATGTCCTCATTTTTATGTGATTTTTAAATTTCTCATTTAACTCATTGATCTAGCCGATGTTATTTCAAATAATGAATAGACAGTAAAATATATCAAAATTCTTTTCCAAATAATTCATTTTTTCTTACTTCTTAGGACCATTTATAAAACAATTTCTCCTTTTCCTGATGATTAGTGATACTACCATCATCATATTCTATATACTAGTTCTACATTCGAAGATGTGTTTCCAGATTTTATATTTTGATCCAGTCATCAGTCTAGTCTAGCATCAATCTGATATTGTTTTAATAAGTGTGGTCTTAAATTCAAGATGTTTCTTTTTATTAATGTGGCAAGGTGAGGGACAGCAGTTGCCACAATATTGGGAAATTGAAGGAACAGACTTTCTGGGGGAAGCAGACAAGCCAAGGATCAGTGGGACATAGCACACGGTTCCAGTAATCTCAGCATCCCACAGAAGTGCTACAGCCCAGGGCATCACTGGACACACAGCGAGGCTTTGATCTGAAAGGGGTCCTGCCTCCTCATTCTTTACCAGTTTAGAATGCTAGCAAGGCATCTGCTTTACATATGAATGTGCAGGTTTACTTCTCTACCTTTATATCAAAAGGAAAAGAAAAATCATGTAACATAGAATCAACTTCATGTAGACTTCCCTGGCAGTCTAGAGGTTAAGAATCTACGCTTCCACTGCAGGGCTACAGGTTCACGCCCTGTTCACGGAAGTTCCGCATGCTGTATGATGTGGCCAAAAAAAAAGGAAGAATCAACTTAATGTATCTTTTAAAGTGAAAGTGAAGTCGTGTCCAACTCTTTTCGACCCCATGGACTGTAGCCTACCAGGCGAGAGTACTGGAGTGGGCTTTCATTTCCTTCTCCAGGGGATCTTCCCGATCCAGGGATCAAATCTGGGTCTCCTGCATAGTAGGCAGATGCTTTACCATCTGAGCGGGGTCAGGAAAGTTCCAATGTATCTTTTAAAGAAGCAGTAATAAATTTAAACTTTCTTTTATTTAAATAAAATTCTTTAATAAACTAATGGATAGCTTCTGGACACAAAGAATATTTATAACAATATCCAGTCTCATACTCACCTGCTAAAATACATAAAAAATAAAAGTAGAAGTTTGAGCATCCCAGTTCGAATTAGAAACAAAACAGTGCTACTCCTCTTCACCATTATTCTCTAATGCTGTTCTGTAATTTTGAGCCAGCGCAATAAAACATGGCATAGAAATAAGATCTATTAGACTGCCAGTGCCAAAAGTAACATCAATATTTTCAGACTCTACTTAGCATCTTCCAAATGTAAAACTGTTTGTTTAAAGTCTATCAGAAAAGGTAAGCAGGTAAACATAGGTAGTTGATTTTGGAAAAAGACAGAAAACATGAGAAAGCAGCAGAAGTATCCGTGAATGATAGCCGAAAGTTCAGGTTATCTGACTGAGCCTTCCAGGACTGGAGACACCTCTTCCACAGACGGAGAGGCTAATTTTTTTTCTCATTACTAATTTCTCTGATCATTTAATTTTATTGGCTTAAAGTCTGCAGTGCATAGGGTCGCACAGAGTCAGACGCGACTGAACCAACTTGGCACATATGTAGTTCCAGAAGAATAGAACCTTAAGGATGAGTTCTCTGGGTTAATGGAGTTAATTCTGGGTTCTATGGAATTCGTTTTCTTATTGACCCTGTTTCCAATGGGAAGAGGACAGTGGTGGCCATGGCATGGGGTGACAAAACACTTCTGTACATTATTGGCTGTTAGACTGGCAATCAAGTGCCTGGAAAAGATAAGACTCTGAGCTCCAGGTACTTGCTGCCAGAGAGCACTGTGGTGAAAACAGGAGGGTAGCGGGCTGCTTGGTCAGACCAGAGTATTGTGCAGAACTTAGGGAAAGAAAATAATGATGTCAGGGCTTTAACTTTGTACTCTAAGGACTCTGTGGGGACCCTGCACCTTTCATGAGTGCCCTAAAGGAAGTGCTTCTCCTGTAGCCAGTGGTCTATCATTTCTGAAAACCAAACCTGAAGACTAATCTATCAGGTGGCTGAATTACAACTCACATTCATTCCTAATCTAGCAGGATATCTTATTTCCCAGTCAGAGTATTGCTTGGGAAGATGTGGTATACTGAATATTGGTTTGGGATAATAGGGACAATTTCATGCACCTGGAGACCTTGGATCTAGTGCCATGTTAAGCTATTTTGAAGCTTAAAGCAAAAGGATCAAGTCATTTATATTGATTCTGTCTTTATTAAAATTTTTGATATTTTGTTCATCATAGATATTTTGCATCAGCTTTGGTATTTTAAATATTACATTAAAAAGTTCTTTATTTTTATTATTGAATTGTTGGTGCCCTCTTAAAGTCTGCACCCAAAGCAGGTGCTACCCTCTGGTCTCCATCCTTCTTAAACCTCTAAAATCTGCCAAGTCTTCTTTTTTTTTTTTATTTATTTATTTTTTTATTATTATTATTTTTTTCCAGTGGGTTTTGTCATACATTGATATGAATCAACCATGGATTTACATGTATTCCCAATCCCGATCCCCCCTCCCACCTCCCTCTCCACCCGATTCCTCTGGGTCTTCCCAGTGCACCAGGCCGGAGCACTTGTCTTGTGCATCCCACCTGGGCTGGTGATCTGTTTCACCATAGATAGTATACATGCTGTTCTTTTGAAATATCCCACCCTCACATTCTCCCACAAAGTTCAAAAGTCTGTTCTGTATTTCTGTGTCTCTTTTTCTGTTCTGCATATAGGGTTATCGTTATCACCTTTCTAAATTCCATATACATGTGTCAGTATGCTGTAATGTTCTTTATCTTTCTGGCTTACTTCACTCTGTATAATGGGCTCCAGCTTCATCCATCTCATTAGGACTGGTTCAAATGAATTCTTTTTAATGGCTGAGTAATATTCCATGGTGTATATGTACCACAGCTTCCTTATCCATTCATCTGCTGATGGGCATCTAGGTTGCTTCCATGTCCTGGCTATTATAAACAGTGCTGCGATGAACATTGGGGTGCACGTGTCTCTTTCAGATCTGGTTTCCTCAGTGTGTATGCCCAGAAGTGGGATTGCTGGGTCATATGGCAGTTCTATGTCCAGTTTTTTAAGAAATCTCCACACTGTTTTCCATAGCGGCTGTACTAGTTTGCCTTCCCACCAACAGTGTAAGAGGGTTCCCTTTTCTCCACACCCTCTCCAGCATTTATTGCTTGTAGACTTTTGGATAGCAGCCATCCTGGCTGGCGTGTAATGGTACCTCATTGTGGTTTTGATTTGCATTTCTCTAATAATGAGTGATGTTGAGCATCTTTTCATGTGTTTGTTAGCCATCTGTATGTCTTCTTTGGAGAACTGTCTGTTTAGTTCTTTGGCCCATTTTTTGATTGGGTCATTTATTTTTCTGGAATTGAGCTGCAGGAGTTGCTTGTATATTTTTGAGATTAATCCTTTGTCTGTTTCTTCATTTGCTATTATTTTCTCCCAATCTGAGGGCTGTCTTTTCACCTTACTTATAGTTTCCTTTGTAGTGCAAAAGCTTTTAAGTTTCATTAGGTCCCATTTGTTTAGTTTTGCTTTTATTTCCAATATTCTGGGAGGTGGGTCATAGAGGATCTTGCTTTGATTTATGTCGGAGAGTGTTTTGCCTATGTTCTCCTCTAGGAGTTTTATAGTTTCTGGTCTTACATTTAGATCTTTAATCCATTTTGAGTTTATTTTTGTGTATGGTGTTAGACAGTGTTCTAGTTTCATTCTTTTACAAGTGGTTGACCAGTTTTCCCAGCACCACTTGTTAAAGAGGTTGTCTTTTTTCCATTGTATATCCTTGCCTCCTTTGTCAAAGATAAGGTGTCCATAGGTTCGTGGATTTATCTCTGGGCTTTCTATTCTGTTCCATTGATCTATATTTCTGTCTTTGTGCCAGTACCATACTGTCTTGATGACTGTGGCTTTGTAGTAGAGTCTGAAGTCAGGCAGGTTGATTCCTCCAGTTCCATTCTTCTTTCTCAAGATTACTTTGGCTATTCGAGGTTTTTTGTATTTCCATACAAATTGTGAAATTCTTTGGTCTAGTTCTGTGAAAAATACCGTTGGTAGCTTGATAGGGATTGCATTGAATCTACAGACTGCTTTGGGTAGAATAGCCATTTTGACAATATTAATTCTTCCAATCCATGAACACGGTATGTTTCTCCATCTGTTTGTGTCCTCTTTGATTTCTTTCATCAGTGTTTTATAGTTTTCTATGTATAGGTCCTTTGTTTCTTTAGGTAGATATACTCCTAAGTATTTTAAGTAAAAGGAATCCAGATAGGAAAAGAAGAAGTAAAACTCTCACTGTTTGCAGATGACATGATCCTCTACATAGAAAACCCTAAAGATTCTACCAGAAAATTACTAGAGCTAATCAATGAATATAGTAAAGTTGCAGGATATAAAATTAACACACAGAAATCCCTTGCATTCCTATATACTAACAATGAAAAAACAGACAGAGAAATTAAGGAAACAATGCCAAGTCTTCTTGACGAGGAAAAGTAGGAGGTTATGATTACCCTTTTAAAGAGGCTAGGCTCTCTTTCCCTGAGGAATCCATAAGGACCTTCCTTGAGACAGCTGCCTTGAAGACAGGAGTGGTAAGCTTCTAAGGACGACCTCCACCACCTTTCACTGCTTCTAGACGTATGTGTGCTTAGTCGCTCAGTGGTGTCTGACTCTCTGCGACCCCGTGGACTGTAGCCCACCAGGCTCCTCTGTCCATGGAATTCTCCAGGGAGGAACACTGGAGTGGGTTCCCATGCTCTCCTCCAGGGGACCTTCCCTACCCAGGGATCGAACTCAGGTCTCCCACCTTGCAGGCAGATTCTTTACCATCTGAGCCCCCAGGGCAGCCCCTCTAAACCTATAGCCAGACTCAAACCGAACTCTAATTGACCTACCTGGTGAAGACGTCCTAGCTGGCGTCATTTCGATTGGACTGGCTTCTGTGTTGATTAGCCAATGTTCGTCAGTCATTAAGTATTCAGGCTTTTACCTCAAATATATATAATTAATGTTATATTAATATGTTGAAATATTCAACATCCTGTTTTTAAAAATCTACTTGATATCAATATGATGAATTGTGTTTCTATTTTATTTTGTGTATTTCTATTTTATTTTATTTCTACAGTAATTGTGTTTTTCTTTTAATTTGTGGCAGTTTTAGTTCCAGATGGATAGATAGATGGGGGGGTGGGGTAGGGAATTGGTTTTATTTTTTGCGTTTTTATGCAGTTCAGCTCAGATAACTTACAATAACTTCTTCAACATCAACTATAGCATTTCCAGTTTGGAAATATACCTATAAAACTGTCTGGGCCTGGTTATCATAGAAAAAACATGGAAATAGAGAGCAGTATCCAAAGAAAAAGTAAAAATTCCACATCTGGAGACAGCACTTATGAAAATTGTGTTGTATATTTTACAAAACCTAAGATTACAAAGCATGGGTTATTTTGGATCAGCTATTTTCCTCAACTCTCACATTAGAGAATCAAATATGATTCTCACATTAGAGAATCAAAAGAATTATCACCTATTTGAAGGTGGTAAAATGCTTTAAAGTCACAGGGGCATATTATCTGGGCTGTGCAGGTAACCAACCAGAGAAGGGAAAACAGATGGATCAATGGTGAGATTGAAGGGACAATTTCTAACATGATTTCTCCCCTTTCTGTCAAAATTTTACTTTTAGGATGTGTATCTATTTCTTCTCAAATAACAAAAAGTTATACACATTTTTAAGAAGCCAAGAAAGATTTAAATATCCCTTTAAAAAGGCACAAGTCAGAGATTAACAAAATGATTGATAATAAAATATTAATGGAACAATATACTGTAACAAAAGTTATGTGAATGTGGTCAAAAAAAAAAAAAGAATGTCATCAAAACACTGAAGGTATATTTAACGAGAATTTTATTAATTGCATTAAGTATTCAACGTTGATTGAAAAGTCAAACATGTATTTTAAGGGATGATCAGAGAATATCAGAGGAAACTGATTTTTACGCAGACTTGTTTTTCTACCAGTATATGGAAGAAATGCAGTCTAGGTAAGAATTTTAGAAGGATGCTGCCTCTTCTTTAGGGGAAGTAGGAAGCTGTAAAATCACAGGGGAATCAGATCTAAAATGGAGAATCTCTATAAACCAGTCAGTCTTAAAGGAAACCAACCTTGAATACACTTTGGAAGGATTGGTGCTGAAGTTGAAGCTCGGATACTTTGGCCACCTGATGCGAAGAGCCGACTCATTGGAAAAGACCCTGACGCTGGGAAAGACTGAAGGAAGATAGGAGGAAAAGGGGATGACAGAGGATGAGATAGTTGGATGGCATCACCAACTCAATGGGCATGAGTTTGAGCAAGCTATAGGAGATGGTGAAGGACAGGGAAGCCTGGTGTGCTGCAGTACATGGGGTTGCAAAAAGTTGGACAGAACCAAGTGACTGAACAAGAACAACAAATGCCGTCTGCAGCAACGTGGATCAACCTAGAGATTGTCATACTGGGTGACGTCAGTCAGAGAAAGACATATTATATGACACTGCTTTATGTAGAATCTAAAGGAGTGATGCAAATGAATTTATCTACAAATAGAGTTCCAGATGTAGAAAGCAAACTTATGGTTACCAGTAGTAAGGGCCAGGGAAGGCATAAATTGGGAAATTGGGATTGACATCCACATATATAAAATAGATAGCTACTGTATAGCACAGGAAACTCTATTCAATACTCTTTAATGGCCTATATGGGAAAAGAATTTTTAAAAGAGTGGATATATGAATATATATAACAAATTCACTGTGCTCTACACATGAAACAACCACAACATTGTTAATCAACTACACTCCAATAAAATGTTTAAAAAAGTGAAAAAAAAAATATGAAGAAAAGTCTGGGTATGAAGATTTTGAACTTCAGCATTTCACATTTTGCATTAGTATGTGCCACTTTAGAAGGTATCCCAGGAGAAAATCCATGGGAATAAATGCTCTTTGTACTTTATTTACAAATTCATTCATCTTATTTTTAGTAACACAGTATCTAATTATAAAAGCCAAAGTATAATTGTAGCAAATGTGAAATACAGAAAACTGTTCAGAAAATAGTAAAATTCCCCATAAACCCACATCTGGAGCCAGAACATAGTAGCATTTTATTGCATATTTTAGCAACACTTCCCAGGGGGTGCTAGAGGTAAAGAGCCCACCTGCCAATGCAGGAGACACAAGAGACGCAGCTTCTATCCCTGTGTAGGGAAGATGCCCTGGAGAAGGGAGTGGCAGCCCACTCCAGTACTCTTGCCTGGAAAATTCCATAGGTGGAGGAGCCTGGTGGGCTAGTCCATGGAGCCCCAGAGAGTAGAACGTGAATGAGCACAACAAGGTCACAGAGTATATATTATTTTGAATCATCCTTGTTCACATTGCAGCACATTTAAGACACACTGTGAATGTCTTTCCAATGTTCCCAGTCGCTTTTCTGCATTATCATCTGTCAGTGCTTCCTAGTCATCCATTGCTGGATATGCCATGATTCCTTTAGCGAAGTCCCTGTTTCGGTTGTTGTTTGTTGTTACGTCAGGCTCTTGAGATTCATGGCTTGAATTTGCATACCCAACTACTGGTGCATTCTCGGCTAACTCACCTAACCTTGAAAACTAAGTGTTCTCTTGTCAATGGAAGTTATACAGAGTACCTCATGACGTTTTTTACAAGGCTCAAATGAGATGATGTTTATAAAATTCTTAGCATAACACTTGGGCACATGGTAAGTCCTGAATGAATGATTTGTTTGTTTAGTTGCTTAGTCCTGTCCAACTCTTTGTGACCCCATGGACTGTAGCCCACCAGGCTCTTCTGTCCATGGGATTCTCCAGGCAAGAATACTGGAGTGGGTTGCCATTTCCTTCTCCAAGAATCGACGGTAGCTAATTTTATTCAATATATTGGCATGAACATACATGTAGATAAATTTTTGTGTGCATTAACAATGTCCTGATTAAAATAAAATTTTAGAGACAAAGTAGCTGAATCAAAGGTATATACATAAAATTGTGTTAGGTATTTCTAAGCTTTCATCAAGGGATATTAACAATATAGCAAAGATACTTTTGCCTGAGGTATGTGAGATAGCTTTTACTCCCTTTCTTTACCAAGTTTGGATAAGTTAGAGCTTCTTAAAATTGGCTATTTATACAGGCAAATACAGAATTTTGTTTTAATTTTCATTTATTTAATTACTATGAGATTGAACATTTTCATATTTCATAAAATATCACTTATTATTGCTTCTTTGAGGAATTGGTTTGTATTTTGCTCATTTTCCCAATGGACCTGTCAGAACATTTAAAAAAAACTGCAAAATTCTTGCATAGTCAAATACTAATACTTTTATGGCTTCACCTTTAATCTATATACAGTTTATTGGGCGTTTGGTGTAGGTCAACTTTATGTTTCTAAGTTGTCTGTTGTACCAGGGCCTCTTGCCGTGTGGATAAGGGAACACAAGCAAGTCTGGGCAATCAAGATTTTCAATTCAAGTTTAAAAGTGTAGGAAGTAGTAGAATTAAACTAGATTACAGAATTTATCAAAAGCACAAAAGATGAGCATATTTTAAGCCCAGGCTTAACTGAAACCACAGGGGCAAATTTTTTTTCCACCATTTGGAAACTATTTTCTCAAAATACTGAAATCCAGGAAACTCAGACATATGAAGAAGTCCTGGGTTTTAGCCTTTCAAGTGAGAAAAAATATATATAAAACATAATGCTGCTCCACTTGTTTTTTAATTTCAGTATCAATAGCCTCATCTTAAACTTATCCTATTTCTTGTCAGCTACAAAATTGTGACATAAAATCAGTTTCTACTGGTGAGAATATGGTTGTGGGTGAACCATAAAGTAACTTTGAGTATGTGGTACATTATATTCTTATGACCACAGGATCCCTGGTTCTCTTGCTAATTAAAAGAGTAGAATCTAAGGCTTCCCTGGCGGTCCAGTGGTTAAGAAATCTGCCTGCCAATGCAGGGGACATGGGTTTGTCCTGATCCAAGAAGATTCCACATGCACAGGGCAACTAAGTCCATGCGCCACCACTACTGAGCCTGCATGCCTAGAGCTCGTGCTCCGCAACAAGAGAAGCCAATGCAGTGAGAAGCCTGTGTACCCTAACTAGACAAAGCCCACATACAGCAATGGAGACTCAATACAGCCAAAAATTTTAAAAAAGAAAAAAGAGTAGAATACATAAATGTATTTTATAAATATGACTATGTATGTGTGTATTTTTTCCAAATATTAAGGATCCTTAATGAAACACCCTTAATTTACAAAGGAAGAAATTGAGGCTAGGGCTATAGTCTCTAAATATTTTTTATTTCACAATCTTCATAAAAATGGGTATGTATATATATATTTCTGAATCATATTCATGTTCTACTTATTAAAGTTAATGTATTTTGTAAAACACAGCACACATACTAAACTTTTAAATGATGCAATGGAATTAGATCTAACTAGAGATACTGATATTGTTCTTCCTCACCCCAAAATAACATCCCAAGGACATATAAATAACCCCACTTTGAAATAACCAATTTAAGAATTTAACTGACTTGTCCACAGTCGTGTGAGGTGGAAGAGAACTATAATTGTGGTTTTCTAACTCCAAGTTGCATTTATTGCTACTACATTGACCTTTTCCTTCCAAATATATCCTCAAGTTAGAATTGGGCCAGGATTGACTAGGTTAATAGCTTCCACTCCTGTAAACTCTATACTTAGAAATATTTTATTTCCACAAATAACTGAACTTTAGATTTCAGGCTAATATTAAAGGTACACTGGTGCTAACTTAAAGTTCCCCCAAATTGACTTTAAGGTTATGTCAAAGGGAAAGTTTCAGATTATTAATTTCCTGCCAGTCTTGTCCAATGTTGGCTTAAACCTGCAGTTTATTCTTAGAAAGCACTTCCTTCCCCAACACAAGGCATTAAAGCAACTTTTAAAATCCTAAAATTATAACACAGAGACATTTCTTTCAGAACATAACTTTGTCTTCTTGTCCTTGAAAAAAGAAAAAAGATGTATTTTCCTAATCCAGATCCCCCTATAGTTGCAAATAACTTTACCATCTCATAAGGTGAACTTTTGAGATTTGTCTTGCTTGATACGACCAGAATTCTCCTAAACTGAATGTTCTAAAATGGAAGCATTTATACTTGAGAATGAGCTAAGGGGGGAAAAAAAAAGCGGCAAGGTGTAAGTGCATGGACCATGATTATCTTGACATTTGGATGAGCGTGACTGAATGTTTTCATTAGAACTCCAGGCAGTGTGTTCTCGTCCTTCTAGCTCAGGATTTCTCAAACCAGGCGTGCAGTTGTAGTCTTAGGGCTCTGAGCTGTCTTTAGGGCTTTTGTGTGTATGTGTATTTGTTGGTGTTTGTACATGCTTTCACAGCATGGTAATCAGAACCATATTTGTGAGCTCTGCATATTCTGGACCTTCTGAACAGTCATCTTAAACTTAAATATCACCAGCTTCCCAGGTGGTTCAATGATAAAGAAATCCCTGGCCAATGCAAGAGACATGGGTTTGACCCCTGGGTCAGGAAGATCCCTGGAGAAGGAAATGGAACCCACTCCAGGATCCTTGCTGGAATAATCCCAGGGACAGAGGAGCCTAGTGGGCTACAGTCCACAGGATCACAAAGAGTCTGACATGACTGAGTGATTTAGCATGAATGCACACATACATGTGCAACATTAGTGCCTGGATTTGCCTTTGGATTTATGACTGTAGCTAAGAATATAAAAATGGGTGTGTGTGTGTGTGTGTGTGTAACTGAGCCATTTTGCTATACAGGAGAAATTAAACACAACATTGTAAATCAATTACACTCCAATAAATGTTTTTTTAAAAAATAGCAGAAGACTTATCACAGTCACTTGAAGCCACCTCAGAAGAAGGAAAGAGCCCTGTCCCTTTAGTATCCATGTATGATACCAGGGTGGGGCTTCCCGGTGGCTCAGTGGTAAAGACTCCGCTTGCCAATGCAGGAGATGTGGGTTCGATCCCTGGGTCATGAAGATCACCTAGAGAAGGGAATGGCTACTCACTCCGGAATTCTTGCCTGGGAAATCCCAGGGACACAGGAGCCTGGTGGACTACAGTCCATGGGGTCGATAAAGAGTTGGCAATGATTTATTAACTAAACAATGGTGATACTGGGTAGGGCTCTAACCTGCTTGGGTCATTTTCCATCCATAGGGCCAGAAAGTTGAGTACTAGGTTCGAAATCCAGATCACATGGCCTCTCCTTTGAAGGCTGAGTCATTCAGCTTTGCTGCTTATCCTTGTGCAGGAGGTGGGCAAGGAGAGTTATGTAAAAGAAGGGATACTAGGAAGAAAAGAATCAGCCAGTGGTCTGTACCACAGGCAAAGGAAACCAGAGCAGACAAATCAGAAGTGATGCATTTGAGCTAAATGAATGCCAGATGGCATTGCAGCATGGTATATAATTAAAGGTTTAGCTGTAGTCTGAATAAAAAGAAGTGGTGGTAAAACTATGATCTCATGGCACATGATAGCATGCCAGCTTTAAAAAACAACGCCTTTACAGCATCAGTACCATAATATAATCAGACTGCTAATGTGACTTTTAGTAGTTCCACTAAAACTCTATCAGCACCACATTAAATTAATGTTTGCTCAATTTATTTGTTGACTTGTTGGTTTTTACTGGATCTTTCTGTATTTAATCAGTAAACATTTTGATTTATTAATGTATTTGTTACATAATTACATGGCTACCCACCCCAGTATTCTTGCCTGGAGAATCCCATGGACAGAGAAGCCTGGTAGGCTACAGTCCATAGAGTTGCAATGAGTCAGACACAACAGAGTGACTAACAATTTCACTTTCTTTCATAAGCAATTGCATACCTGGTTTATGGCTTATGTATTTTGCCAACATTATAGTAAAAACAATGTTAACCAATACTATACTTGACTATTCTTTCTATATAAGAGAATCCATACAATATTTAGTTTCAAGAAGCCTTGCTAACTTATCCATTTCATCTGAGATCCACTCTCTTTTTCGAGGCCAAACACTATAATTCCCTCAGTCTTCTTTCATGTGATCAGATTTCTGAGTTCCTTTGGACTCAGGATTCCCAAACTGGGGGCGGTGCTCTTTGGAGATATATTAGAATCATCCAAGGAGCCTTGTCCAGCCCCGAAGATGACCCTAGCATTCTGAAATGGCCTTTTAGGAGGAACATTCTCCAAAAGGATGTTGAGAACCACTGCCACGGCAATCTGCATTCACAATGAGCTATCTGATGTGCCTCAAGAGTACCAGGGTGGAAAGCAGGGCAAGTATCATGGCTTTTGAACGCCAACCCCCCTACATACAGCTCCCAGAACTGGACACAATGGTCTATGTATGGTCTAGTTGCCAGAAGGCAGAAAAACACCTGAGTTGAATCTAGTTTTACTCACTGCACCCCTGGTTCTCAGTCCTGTCTCTCCATTCACTTTGAATCTCCGGATACTGACCATGGTGGACAGGGGGTGGGCTGCCCAGATCTTCCTCAAAGAAAGGACTTGCTGCCCAGCAGCCAGCTCATGTAGAGTCCGTCCTAGAGCCTGTCTGGCCTGAGGACTATGGCTTTCCAAGGATATCCTGCCCTTAGGGATCATTCTGACCAGCCAGAGACCCTGTGAGGGGCGATCCATGAGTTGGAGCTCCCTGGCAAGTCAGCCAAAGGAAATCCACAAAAAAGAGGGGATACATGTATATGTATAGCTGATTCACTTTGCTGTACAGAAGCTTTAACTATACTCCAATCAAAATTAAATACAAAGATTCGCTGGATCTGCATCACAGTTGACACCTTCCTCTGACCCTGCCAGCGTCCTTTGTTATGGACTGTTTGTGTCCTTCTCCCTCCAATCACATGTTGAAACTTCACTCCCAGTGGGGTGGCCTTAGGAGGTGGGCCTTTGGGAAGTTTCGGGTCATGAGGGCAAAGCCCTCAGGAATGGGATTAGTGCTCTCATAAAAGAGGCCCCAGAGAGCTCCCCCACCTCTGCCACCACGTGAAGACACAGGGAGAGGACGGCCATGTATGATCCAGGAAGGGGATTTTCACCAGACAATGAATCTGCTGGCAGCTTGACCTTGGACTTCCAGCCTCCAGAACTGTAAGAAATGAATGTCTGCTGTTCATAAGCCACCCAGTCTCTGGTGCTCTGTTTTAGCCTTGGTAGCAGAATAGACACGCCCCCTTCCTCTCACATGTTTGCTGTCACATAAACACCTTGCACCCCTAACGCCACCTCAGTGCCTGCGCCTGGGGACTGACCAGGCTCTCCTGGCCACCTCACTGTGTGCTGATCCTGCCTGGCCACCCAGACAGTGCTGCTACTTCCTCCTCAGTCCGATGTGCTTCGTTGAGATACTCTGCTCAAGGATTCCCAGATGCAGATCTCTGGGATACCGAGAGAACAAGAAGCATTTTCAGATGAGTAGACTTATAAATATTGTGCTTCACCTGAAAAACTCACAATACCCCATATCTATGGAGTGCTTATTATGTGGTGAATACTGTTTTAAATTTACACTTTGTGTGAATTAATGGGGCTTTTCTGGCTCAGTGGTAGAGAATCCATCTGCCAATGCAGGAGACTCAAGAGACTCAGGTTTGATCCCTGGGTTGGGAAGATCCCCTGGAGAAGGAAATAGCAACCCACTCCAGTATTCTTGCCTGGAGAATCCCATGCAAGGAGGAGCCTGACAGGTTACAGTCCATGGGGTTGCAGAGGTAGAGATGACTGGTGTAAGGCATAGTTCGGGCAAGGCAGAAAAGGAAAGACGACATCAACAGAAGTAGGTTACCTTTATTCAGGCAAGGAGGGGCGACAGTCAGCCTAATGACCAGGTTGAGTGCTGAGAGGGATCAGGGAGGCTTCATACTTATAGGGAGGTTTGTGGAAGCGATAAGGGAAACGTTAATCAGGCAGGATACTTTGAGTATTCTTTTGTTGAGATGACATTTGTAGTTGGGCAGGGGGTGATAAGTCTTCTGGGCAGGTGTAGGGGGTGCAAAGTTCCTGGACAGGGGGCGATAAGTCTTCTGGGCAGGTGTAGGGGGTGGAAGGTTTCTGGACAGGGGTTGGTAAGTCCCAGATAGATGCAACCGGCCTGGAGCATCAGGGTGGAACTAAAATTTTGTTTTGTTTTCTCCAAAGTTAGATGATTCAGCAAGGGGCCTTTGAGACTGTTGTTCTCTTTTCTAGGCCCAAAAGACTCCTTCAACTGGACAACTGAGCACACACATATGTGAAATAATTCATCACAACCCTATTGTTAACACTATTATTACTCCAGTCCTTTTAGGTAAGGAAACCGAGGCGTAAAAAGTAACCAGACAGTGAGTTGGTAGAGCTAGGGTTTAAATTTAGGCAGTCTTACTGCAGAGTCCACAATACTGATCACCATGTCAGTGTTCTCCTCTTTGACGTGCACCAGTATCACACGGAGGACTGCCCCCTCGTATGATATTTGATGTGACAGATCTCATGTGGAACTGGAATATTTGCCTCTCCAGCAAGTTTCCAGGTGATGATGCTGATGATGCTGTTCAGGGACTCCATTTGGCAACCACTGTGCTTCATGATATGACCTCTTAAGTGAAATAACAACTGCTGTCACTGGGGGTTAGTACATCTTTCCATATGATAAACAAGAGTTTCCAAATTTAATAAGCTTGCAGAACACCAGCTAGATAACCTTGTCATGCCTTCTCCAATATCATGCATTTCTCATCTTCTCTGGGCCAGGCTTGACTCTGTTACCCATATGTGGTCAAGTACCTATGGCAGGACCCTGACTGCAAACCCAGTGTTGCTTTCCTTGGGTATTAACAGGAGCCTAGCGTGGACAGATAAAGGATAATATACTGAAGTGTGCTTAGACTTAGACTTTTAAAAAAAGGGAGAACAGCTATTGTTAGCTCAGCCAATGGTAAGGCCCCCAAATTCACAGCATAATCCCAAAGGTAGTATTTCAGAAATTTTGCTAAGCAGGTTGTGTGAAAGCACATCTATTTTAAAAACAGCAATACAAATGTGATACTTTTGAATCTTGGAAACAATAAGGCGATGTGATAGATTGTTTTTTAAATGTGAATCTTTTATTTGTTCAATAATTCATTCAATTAATATTTAGTAAGTATCCATGAGTCTATGGCATAGCCTTTGCCAAATTATATATCATTATAATTGTTGTAATAATAGCCACTAATTTTTTTTTATTGTACTCACTTTCTTGGGGAATTGAAATCCTTTCCAAACTTTAGGTCATTGGTTTTCACATCATCTTCATAAGTAAGATGATCCTGTGTGCCATTATGTCCTGTGTGTACCCCAGAAAGCTAAGGACCAGAGAGTTAGCACTGCCTCCAGGCAAAACTATATTGGAACCACAAGTAAAATGCAATCTTGGACTCTTACTCTGCCAGACAATTTTCTATCTCTGGAGAATTATCTTTCCTAGGTTTTCATGGTAAAATACTTACCTCTAATTTTACTTTTTTTTAAAAAAAAATTCTATAAGATGGTTAAAAAAAATTAATATGTTTGGCTCTCCCATGATTCTAGACAGGAAATCTGTTGCATACACCTCAAGTCCCAAGTGGGGAGCTCTACTTTGCCCTCTATAGGGTTCTGTAATTTATAGCCTCTGGGGAATAATATTCCAGGTTAAGAGAGAACTGTGAGGAAGTAAAAAGGGGGAAGACACATGCATTCGTGGTATTGTAATATTACTATTCTTTTTACTTAGCTTGTGGGCAGGTGGAATATCTTTGCCTTTTTGAAAAGACTATGATCTCATAGAACTATTGTTATATATCTACAATTGTCTATTTATTTCATATTTTATTGGAGGTTTAACAAGTCCAGTAATACAGAGTTCAGCAAGTCTTGTTGGATATAAAATCAATATTCAAAAACCAATTGGATTTCTACACATCGGCAACAGTTAAAAGCACAACTTATTAAAAGAAAGTGTTAATATTTATAATAGAAACAAATAAATAGGGTGCCTAGAAATATATCTGAGAAAAGCTGTGAAAGGCACTTATGGAGAATCATTGAGACATTAAAGAAAGCCTACATAAATGGAGAGATATGGCATGCTATTAAGTGGAAAGATTCTGTAAAGTTGAGATGTCATGACTTCTTCCCAAGCTGATGCAGAAACTCCAATAAAAATCTCCATAATGCTTTTCCAGGGACTTAAATCAACTCTGAAATATTTATTCAAAAGAGGAGCCCAGAATCAAAGAAGGCACTTAAAGAAACATTTATTTGTTTATTTAGGTGCACTGGGTCTTAGTTGAGGCATGTAAACTCTTAGTTCACCATGTGGGATCTAGTTCCCTGATCAAGGATTGAACCTAGGCCCCTGAATTGGGAGTGTGGAGTCTTAGCCACTGGACCACCAGGGAAATCCCAGGAAAGCATTCTAATAAGAAGGGAAAAAAATGGAATTTTCCCTACTGGATAGTAAAAAAAATTTAGGAAGTTATAGTAATTAAGACAGTATTGGTGCCAACATGATAGACAAAAATAAATTACAAAACAGGGTAGAAAATCAAGAAACAGAACTTTGAGTGCAATAAAATGATATATGACAGAGACAACATTACAAGTTTTGGGGGGAAAGAATGGACTTTTACATAAATAGCACTAGAACAACCAGCTATCAGGAAGTAAAATTTGACCTCTATTTTATGCTAAACACAAAAATCACTTCTAGGTATAACCATGTGTAAAAGTCAACACTTAAAACATTTAAAAAGAAAATACAGCATAAAATATCTATGACCTCAGAGTAAAGATTTATTATACAAGACATAGAGATCACTAATAAAAACATAAGGAATGATAAATGTGATTATATTTTAATTGAGAACAGATGTCCATAAAAGTTTACTATAAAGAAAGTTAAAACATAATCTGCAAATTGGAAATATTACAAACACACACATGCAGACATACACATAAACACATATATGTTTATAAAAAAACTCCCATAAATTAATAGGAAAAAGAAAACCTGCAGAAAGATAGTCAAAATGGTAGATAAAGATAATAAACAAACCAGATGTTGTTAGTTTCCTTAAGTAATCAGAAAAATGTAAATTAGAAACAAATGAGATACTATTTTTTATCTACAGCACTACCAAAAATAAAAATATTGATACTATCTGAAGCTGGTGAGAATGTAAATTGATATGGCCCTTTTGAATAATAATTCTGGCATATTTCTTTAAAAGATGATGTTATTTACAAAACTGAAACAGATTCATAGATAGAGAAAACAAATTTATGGCTTCCCTTGTAGCTCAGCTGGTAAAGAATATGTGTGCAATGTGGGAGACGTGGGATCAATCCCTGGGTTGGGAAGATCCCTTGGAGAAGAGAATAGCTATCCACTCCAGTATTCTTGCCTGGAGAATTCCATGGACAGAAGAGCGTCGCAGGCTATAAGGTAGCAAAAAGTTGGATACAACTGAGTGACTTTTACTTTCACTTTCTTTCAAAGGGAAAAAGGAGGAGAGAAATAAATTAGGAGTTTGGGATTAAGAGATATACACTCAGTTCAGTTCAGTCGCTCAGTCGTGTCCGACTCTTTGCGACCCCATGAATCGCAGCACGCCAGGCCTCCCTGTCCATCACAAACTCCCGGAGTCTACTCAAACTCATGCCCATTGAGTCGGTGATGCCATCCAGCCATCTCATCCTCTGGCGTCCCCTTCTCCTCCTGCCCCCAATCCCTCCCAGCATCAGGGTCTTTTCCAATGAGTCAACTCTTCGCATCAGGTGGCCAAAGTATTGGAGTTTCAGCTTCAGCATCAGTCCTTCCAATGAACACCCAGGACTGATCTCCTTCAGGATGGACTGGTTGTATCTCCTTGCAGTCCAAGGGACTCTCAAGAGTCTTCTCCAACACCACAATTCAAAAGCATCAATTTTTCGGCACTCAGCTTTCTTCACAGTCCAACTCTCACATCCATACATGACCACTGGAAAAACCATAGCCTTGACCAGACGGACCTTTGTTGGCAAAGCAATGTCTCTGCTTTTTAATATGCTATCTAGGTTGGTCATAATTTTCCTTCCAAGGAGTAAGCGTCTTTTAATTTCATGGCTGCAGTCATCATCTGCAGTGATTTTAGAGCCCAAAAAAATAAAGTCTGACACTGTTTCCACTGTCTCCCCATCTATTTCCTGTGAGGTGATGGGACCAGATGCCATGATCTTAATTTTCTGAATGTTAAGCTTTAAGCCAACTTTTTCACTCTCCTCTTTCACTTTCATCAAGAGGCCTTTTAGTTCCTCTTCACATTCTGCCATAAGGGTGTGTCATCTGCATATATGAGGTTATTGATATTTCTCCCAGCAATCTTGATTCCAGCTTGTGCTTCTTCCAGACCTGCGTTTCTCATGATGTACTCTGCATATAAGTTAAATAAGCAGGGTGACAATATACAGCCTTGATGTACTCCTTTTCCTATTTGAAACCAGTCTGTTGTTCCATGTCCAGTTCTAACTGCTGCTTCCTGACCTCCATACAGGTTTCTAAAGAGGCAGGTCAGGTGGTCTGGTATTCCCATAGAATTTTCCAGCAATTAGAGAAGAAAAAGAAATAAAAGGAATCCAGATCAGAAAAGAAGAAGTTAAGCTCTAACTGTTTGCAGATGACATGATACTGTACATAGAAAATCCTAAAGATAGTACCAGAAAATCACCAGAGCTAATCAGTGAATTTAGCAAAGTTATAGGATACAAAATCAATACACAAAAATCACTTGCATTTCTATATACTAACAATGGAAAATCAAAATGAATTTAAGGAGTCAATCCCATTCACCATTACAACAAAAAGAATTAAATATCTAGGAATAAACTTACCTAAGAGGACAGAAAGACTGTATACAGTAAATTACAAGACACTATTGAAAGAAATCAAAGATTACATAAACAGAGAGATATTCCATGTTCCTGGGTAGAAAGAATCAATATTGTGAAAATGACTATACTACCAAATGCAATCTACAGATTCAATGTGATCCCTATCAAATTACCAATGACATTTTTCACAGAACTAGAACAAAAAATTTCACAATTCATATGGAAACACAAAAGGCCCCAAATAGCCAAAGCAGTCTTGAAAAAGAAGAATGGAGCTGGAGAAGTCAACCTTCCCAACTTCAGATTTTACTCCCAAGCTACAGTTATCAAGACAGTATGGTACTGGCACAAAAACAGAAATGTAGACCAATGGAATAAGATAGAAAGCCCAGAAACAAACCCATGCCCCTATGGGTGTGTTATTTTTGAGAAAGGAGGCAAGAATATACAATGGGGCAAAGATAGCCTCTTCAATATGTGGTCCTGGAAAAACTGAATAGCTACATGTAAAAGAATGACATTAGAACACTTCCTGACACCATACACAAAGATAAACTCAAAATGGATAAAGACCTAAGTATAAGACCAGAAACTATAAAACTCTTAGAGGAAAACACAGGCAGAACATGCAATGACATAAATCAAAGCAAGATCCTCTATGACCCACCTCCTAGAGTAATGGAAATAAAAACCAAAGTCAACAAGTGGGACCTGATTAAACTTAAAAACTTTTGCACAGCAAAGGAAAGCAAGGTGAAAAGACAACCCTCAGAATAGGAGAAAATAATAGCAAGTGAAACAACTGACAAAGGATTAATTTCCAAAATATACAAGCAGCTCATATAACTCAATACCAGAAAAACAACCCAATCAAAAAGTGGGAAAAAGACCTAAACAGACATTTCTCTAAAGAAGACATACAGATGGCTAACAAACACATGAAAAGATGCTCAACATCGCTCATTATTAGAGAAATGCAAGTCAAAACTACAATGAGATATCACCTCACACTGCTCAGAATGGCCATCATCAAAACGTCTACAATCAATAAATGCTGGACAGGGTGTGGAGAAAAGGGAATGCTCTTGCCCTGTTGGTGGGAATGTAAATTGATACAGCCACTATGGAAGATGGTATGGAGATTGCTTTAAAAACTAGGAATAAAACCACCATAAGACCCAGCAATCCCACTGCTAGGCATATAACCTGAGGAAACCAAAACTGAAAGAGACACATGTATCCCATTGTTCACTGCAGCACTATTTACAATAGCTAGAACATGGAAACAACCTAGATGTCCATGGACAGATGAATGGATAAAGAAGCTGTGGTACATATACACAATTGAATATTACTCAGCCATAAAAAGGAACACATTTGAGTCAGTTCTAATGAGATGGATGAACCTAGAACCTATTATACAGAGTGAAGTAAATCAGAAAGAGAAAGATAAATATCATATTCTAATGCACATATACAGAATCTATAAAAATGGTACTGAAGAATTTACTTACAGGGCAGCAATGGAGAAACAGACATAGAGAATAGACTTATGGACTTGGTGGGGGAGAGGGTGAGATGTATGGAAAGAGTAAGATGGAAACTTACATTACCATATGTAAAAGAGATAGCCAAGGGGAATTTGCTGTGTGGCTCAGGAAACTCACACAGGGGTTCTGTATCAATCTAGATGGGTGGGGTGGCGAGGGAGATGGAGGGAGGTTCAAACAGGAGGGGATGTGTGTATACCTATGGCTGATTCATGCTGAGGTTTGACAGAAAACAGCAAAACTCTGTAAAGCAATTATCCTTCAATAAAAAACAAAAAAGAAAGAAATGGTTTGCTGTTTTTGCATAGAATAAGAGAAGACGACACTTCAGAACAATGATTTTTTAAATTTGTGGTCATCTGGTGGCTCAAATGGTAAAGAATCTGCCTGCAATGCAGGAGACCTGGATTAGATCCCTGGGTTGGGAAGATTCCCCTGGAGGAGGGGATGGCAACCCACTCCAATATTCTTGCCTGGAGAATCCCATGGATAGAGGAGCCTGGCAGGCTACAGTTCATGGCATCATGACTAAGCACACATGAGGCACCCACTTGTCAAGCTTTTTCACCTTTCCAATTTATTCCAAACAACCTTAGGATGGTTGATGTTGAGTTCTTCGGCAACTTCTTATGTAGTTATACGAGAATCAGCTTCCATGACCCTCTCAGTTGGTCACTGAACTTCCAATGGTCAGCCACTATTCTCCTCATCTTCAAGGTTCTTGTCTCCTTTGTAAAACTTCTTAAACCACTACTGCACTGTACATTCATTAGCAGTTCCTGGGCCAAATGAGTTGTTGATGTGAGTTGTCTCTGCTGCTTTACAACCCATTTTGAACTCAAATAAGAAAATCACTCAAATTTGCTTTTTGTCTAACATCATTTCCCTAGTCTAAAATAAATATAAAATAAGCAGCAAGTAATGTCATTAGCAAAAAACATAAAGTGAGAAGTGTGTATCAAAATGATCCATAACATAAGCACATTTAAGAATGTATTCCAATATCAAACAGCAAAGTTCAAGAATGCAAACCCGCAATTACTTTTGCACCAATCTAAGAACACTGTAGTGGGTCAGATATATATATATCTGACATATATATATATATATATATATATATACACACACACACATATATATCAGATTATATATCTTATATATAAGATATTCAATATATCATAATAATCTATAACAAAAATGAATCTGAAAAAGAAATTATATATATGTGTGTGTATGTATGAATAACTGTTTCACTTTGCTGTATGTCTGAAACTAACACAGCATTGTAAATCAACTATACTCAGTAAAAATTTTAAATATTTTTAAAGAAATTAAAAATTTTTATGTATGCATCAAAACTAAATATGTAAGTACCTTTTCACACAGGTGTTCTATTAATCAGAATCTATTGCACATATGTATAAAATAAACAAGCAAACAAAAAACTATTGTTATTATTTCTAACACTCCTACAAAATAATGATGGAACCTGACCTCATTTCAGAATAAAAAGTCATCAAACTACTGTCACTGGCTGTGATATTGCACACAGATCAGAAACCCACATCAGAAACCTTCTGCTCTGATCAACAGAAGATGACAGGAAAGGAGCTGGAAATTTAAAATAAAGGAGAAAAATTCAATTATAAAATGTGAAGTTCTTTATATGTTTACAATCCCCAGGTTTCACAAATAAGTTCAATTTACAGATTTAGATTTTACCAGGGTGTCTTTCCAGAGTACTAAATACTTGTTCAATATGCAAAAAGTGTCAAGTTAAATGAATTTTGCATTGATTATCATTTATATCTTAAAACCTAAAGAGTTATTATTTGGGGAAAGTCTTTGGGACAATTCCATCTATCAATATACACTAAATCATTAAGAGAAACGACAATATAAAAGGACTCAGGCTTCCTGGTTTTTATCCAAGTAAGCATCAATCAATGTAAATTCAGACTGTGATTTTTATTCAACTAAGCATTTTATAGTTGAGTTGGTAACACTTAGGGAGAAAAAGGTTCTAAATTATATCTTTCCCCTTCCCTCTAAGTATACACTGATTAAGTTAATGCTCTTTAGGTCATCAGGCTTTAGGCATTATTGTAACATAAAATCTAAGATCATGAGAAATATAAATTATAAAACAAATTTACAACAAAGTTTTCATGAAAGTGAAACTGCAAGTTGTTCAGTCGTGTCTGACTCTTTGTGACACCATGGACTATACAGTTCATGGAATTCTCCAGGTCAGAATACTGGAGTGGGTAGCCTTTCCTTTCTTCAGGGGATCTTCCCAACCCAGGGATCGAACCCAGGTCTCCCGCATTACAGGCGGATTCTTTACCAGCTGAGCCACAAGGGAAGCCCAAAGTTTTCATAATGACATATGTATAACATGCATGCTAAGTCGCTTCAGTCGTGTCTGACTGTGCAACCCTGGCCCACCAGGTTCCTCTGTCCATGGGAGTCTCCAGGCAAGAATACTGGAGTGGGTTGCCATGCCCTCCTCCAGGGGAATCTTCCCAACCCAAGGATTGAACCCACATCTCTTACATCTCATACATTGGCAGACTGGTTCTTTACCACTGGCGCCACCTGAGAAGCCCCATATATAAAAGAGCCCCATAGAATGGAGCATAAAGTTTTCTTTATGAAAAATCATGAAGTCAGAAATCAAAGCAAAAGCATCTAGGTTTGGGGGACAAGATTAACATTTACTAACAACGCAATTTCAAGGGTGAAGACTTTTTGAATGCATGTTCTAGTCAATGAGAAACAGTATTTTTACTCCTTTTGGAAGATCTTTTTGAAGTACCTTGTAGGTCTATTTTAATAGTCATAATAATAATGTTAGGGAAACACATTGAAACTGCCCACCTTGGCCAGGTACCATATTAACCATTTGCATGAGTTATTTTATCACAGGAAGTCCTAGTAAAGAACATAGAACTGACAAGCTACCACCAACCAGAAGAATTTGGGAAAAGTCAAAAGGAGACACCACATGTCCTACTACTTTCCAGAATCCTTCTTGCTGGCATCCACCTTGGCTGAGCAATGCGTGCCTCACCAGGAAAGACCCTGAGTTAGAATGATTGGCCAAAGACAACCTGGGAACTAATCCCATCACCATAAAACCTGAGATTGTGAGCCATGTGGCAGAGCCGTTCTCCTGGTTTCCCTGACCCGCCTGCTCTCCACCTGGGCATCCCTTCCAATAGTCTCTTGCTTTGTCAGCATGGGTGTCTCCTTGGACAATTCATTTCCAAGTGTTAGACAAGAGTCCATTCTTGGGCTCTGGAAGGTATCCCCCTTCCTGCAACTATAATAATAGTCATCATTCATAAGCACCCCCAAATTAAATATTAGTTACTCTAAAAATCTAAAGGCTTGGCAGAGCTAATGAGCTATAAGTGAGACAAAGAAAAAAAGGGAAAGAATGGAGGCAGTATGGAGGTGCAGTGTGGGTCAGGGGGGTTAGGATGATGCATCATAGTAAGTGAACTCTGCACGCTGTGGGGACACGGAGGATGGGAGGGCTCGTACGTCTTGCCACATGGCAATTTTTCCTGTATCAAGTACCATACTGGATCTGTTTCTGTGACTTTCAGTTCAGTTCTGTTGCTCAGCTGTGGCCAACTCTTTGAGATCCCATGGACTGCAGCATTCCAGGCTTCCCTGTCCTTCAGTGTCTCCTGGAGTTTGTTCAAACTCATGTCCACTTTAATCCTTGTTTTGTTTTCTCCTCACTTTTGTTATTAAGCATACATAACGGCCTGTATCAGGGAACCCTGCCCCCCTCTGCAAGACCCTTAAACTAAAGTGCCTTTGTTTAGTTTACAGAGAGATACTCTGACCCTAAGCACCTGTGAATGACTGTCACATTATTTTTTTTTTCTTTCTTTATTAGTTGGAGGCTAATTACTTTACAACATTGTAGTGGTTTTTGCCACACATTGACATGAATCAGCCATGGATTTACATGTGTTCCCCATTCTGATCCCCCCTCCCACCTCCCTCCCAACTGTCACATTCTTGAGTTACTAGTACATCCCCCTGCCTGAGGCCTGCCATTCTAGGAGATATTTGCAAAATATTAAATGGGCTTTTGCTTTGTTTCCTCATTTCCCCCCATCTTTGATCCATAAAAGAACCTAGCATCCAGGCCCCGAGAGGATGGCTATTTTAAGACGTTAGTCTGCCATCTTCTCAGTCAGATGGCTCTTCGTGTAAAATCATATTCCTTGCCTCAACACCTCGTCTCTCGGATTTATTGACCTATCGTGCAGCAACCAGAGCAAGCTTGGACTCAGTAACAATGAGGCCTATCTCCTTGGCCTACAAATGGCCACATACTCACAGTGTCTTCTTGGGGGCTTTTGTCTGTGTGTACACACTCCTGGTGTCTCTTTCTTAAAAGGACAACAGTCCTATTGGATTTTGGCTCTACCTTAACAACATCATTTAACATTAATTACCCCTTAAAGGCCCTGTCTCAAGCCGTGACTTTGGGGGTTATGTCTACCACATATGAATTTTGGGAGAACACAATTCAGTCCATATAATACTGCCATACCCTTTTCCATAATGGTTGCACCATTTTACAATCCCACCCACAGTGCACAGGGTTCTAATTTCTACATGTCCTAGCAGACATTTGTTCTTTTCCTTCTTTTTTTTTTTTTTGACTGTAGCCATGGGTGTGAGGTGTGACCATGCCCCTTTATGTGGGGCCTGGGGAAGATGAACTGAGTAGTCACACTTAAATATTGAATTCTTTGTATTTATGGCAAGTAGTATTTCCCTGATATGCCAGGCTTTGCAGGTGGGGAGTGGAGAAACAAAGGAGAAGACTGACATTTCCATGAAAGGGAGGAATTATTTAAGAAAATCTGAGCTAACTGAACACGGAGTCTGTTTCTAGCTGGGCTGGATTACAGTTTCCTTAGGTCGTTGCATGCATTAAAAGTAATCCTTTCAAAGAAGGCAGAGCTCACACTTGCCTGGTATCATTTACAGCCTCAGCTGCAGCTGCAGCAGGGGTCCTGGCCCTCCTGCTGTCTGGTGGGCACTGAGAAGTCTTCAGAGAATGTTCACACCTGGTGCCTCGACAGAAAGGAAACCTGCTCAGAAAGAGAAGCCCAGGTATCAGAAAACTGGCATGGGGAGAGAGTGCTTAATCCTGTTTACTTTCATTTAAAACCTAGGGCCTTGGATTCAGTCAACCATGACTTCATAATCGAAGGCAAATTGAACACAGGAGGGTCTCTTTGAAAAGGTCCACACATTCTGTGAGGTTGTCCTTGGTTTCTAGAAAACACTATTCCATACAAAAGAACACTGCAAATTGAGAGGAATCAGAGCTTTCTTTTAAATATTTGCTTTTTAAATTTTTAGCTCAGGATATTTTCCAGACTTAGTCCTCTGCACGAGTAAGTCATATAGATATAGTATATGCTTGGTTATAAAAATTCTCATATCTTTGGGACTTTGAAATGGTAAATATTCATGATGTGTGAAAGAGCATGATACATAACTGTATGATCTTAATTACATAAAAATAGAAGCTTCGTTGTGAAAATACACAAATGAGATCTAGAAGGACACATCAAACCATCAACTGCTTGTGCTTATAAATGACTCTGTTCTTTGCTTCTTGTGTTTTTGGGTTTCCTATTATGCACATGTTAACTTTTAAGAAATAAATGTTGTTTTAAAAACCTTAAAAAATTATATTCTCCATTTAGACATATGTCAAATATATCCAGGTCCAATATACAGAAACAAGATCTAAGTTCACTAAAAGAAGGACCATCATGGAGCAGCTTATGCAGAATGAGGGTCAGCAACTCATGTAGGTCAGAAGATCACTCCAAGACAGAAAGAGTTTGCAAAAGAAATTCAGCCTTTGGGAAAAGAAAGATCACATCCAGCCAGCACCACCAGAAGAGAACTTCAAAAAGGACACGGTATTTGAGTTAAACTTAAAGAGAGCTCAAGTTTGAGGCTTGTGGAGAAGGAGAGAGAATATTCTAGGCAGAAGGAAAGCAGACCGTAAATCCAGCATTGAGAATAGGAAACTTTGTGTATAAAAGAGTAACCGTAAATGGCTCAATTTGGATGGCAGAAATAAAGGTGAGAAGTTGGTTGGGATCTGGTCTTAGAGGTTCCCATGTTTTTATAGAAAATTTGGAAATGTTACTATGCACTCAGCATTTTATGATTGATACATATACACCTACTTACAGAGCGAAATTTCCCTTTTGAAGTTCCAGTTCAAGACATGATAAACACATCCATATTTTAAGGAAAAATAAACTTTTAAATGTAAATTGTGCTTGTTACCTTAAAATATTGATAGCTGGTGGAAAGTTCCAGCAGTAAATTAAGATATAATATATACATACACAGGAAAGGTGGGGAGGGCATTTCTTCTTGTAGTTATGCAGCTGGCATTGAGAAATGAGGCAAGGTCAAAAGGAATTGCAAACACGTTTGGCCTTGAAGATCTATAAATAGGAAGCCTGCTATTTATACATAACCTACTTACAAATGCTCCTTAGTTTAAGTGCTACTTGGGACAGCCATCATAACTTAATTCTGAGCTGTCCAGAAGCTCACAACTGCAACAAGGAAAAGAAATTCCCCCCAGAAACATTATCATACATCATGGTTAATTCCTACAGTCCTGAAGACCCACCACTACACTGTCAGAGGTTCATAGATCACAGGGATGATCTGAAGAAACATGGGAAACAAAACTCACTAACTTTTTTTTTATTACAAAAGGTTCAAAACATACACAAAAGTATCAAAAATAATGACCCCACATACATTTCGCACATAGATTCACTAATGATCAAGACTGGCACATTTGCTTTGCCTATTTCATTTTTTAGAAAAATCCTGCAGCATTGTGAAGTGTTCCAGGCATCATTCTTTGATTCCTACAACTTCAGTTGGCATCTCTCATGCACAGGAATATTTTCTTAAATAATCTTAATGAGATTCACACAATGTTAACAATCATTCTTTTGTTTCATCTAAATGATAGACATTTATATTCAAATTGCCCTTATTGTGTTAAACATGCTATTTCTTAGATAGCTTAAATAAGAATCCAAAGAAGGTCCACTCTTGACATTGGTGGTTATGTCTCTTAAACTCTTAATTTTGAGCTGCCTCCTTCTTTCTCTCTCTTTTTCAACTTTTTATTTTATATTGGAGTGTAGCCAATTAGCAATGTTGTGATAAAGATAGTTTGAGGTGCACAGCAGCGTGACACAACCATACATACACATGTATTCATTCTCCCCCCAAACTACCCCCCACCCAGACTGCCACATAACATTGAATAGAGTGCCCTGTGCTATACAGTAGGTTGGTTATCCATTATAAATATAGCAGTTTGTACATGTCCATCCCAAACTCCCTCACTATACCTCCCTGCCATCTGCCCTCCCTAGCCACTATAACTATTAAGTCCATTCTCTAAGTCTGTGCATCTGTTTTGTAAATAAGTTCATTTGTATCAAGTCTTCTTAGATTCTACATTTAAGGGATGTCATAAGATATTTCTCCTTCTCTGTCTGACTTACTTCACTAAGTATGGGAATCTCTAGGTCCATCCATATTGTGCAGCAGCCTCCTTCTCTTCCTCCTTTCTCTGTGCCCTTGACTCGATTAAACAAGGTCAGTTTTCTTATGTAATGTACCACACCCTGCATTTGCCTCTTTGTTTCCATGTGGTATTATTTAATTGTTTCTCTGTATCAAAATGCATTTCTGAATTGGATAGTGTCAGTTTTCTGTTATATTAATACTCTCTTTGAGCAGAAATGAATGAGCTAAAAGGATTTATTGGGATGAAGATAAGCTTTTTCTTTCTCCCTCAGAGAAGCAACACTGAATTTTAGTGCCAGCTTCTCAACTTAATTGTTGTGTAAATTCATACTTGTATATGTTTTAACTTCTCCAAGTTAGTTTTATCATCAATAATTTCATGGGGTTGCTATGAGGGTTAAAGAAAGAGAATCTGCAAAGGACCTAATCCAGTGGCAAGCACATAGAAGAGGAACTGTTGTCAGACAAGTGTAATCTCCTTGGTTCTGTCTCGTCATAACAAAGATTTGAAGTGATGGACATTAAAGCCCTCGGTGCATCACAGCTCTTGGACAGACCATGTCACAGCTCTTGGGTCTCGAACAGACCATGCTATAGCTCTTAGACAGACCAGTGTTACAGCTCCGTGTTACAGCTCAGTTTTATTTGGAAAATAGCAGGAAAATACATCCTCAAGGCGCGAGGGAATGCCGACCCAACGACTGAGAAGAGAAGAGAGAGCCCCGGCCCTTTAGCTTCTCTTTTTATATGTTTTTTCCTCCCCTCTGGGCCTGCCCTATGTAAATTGGGCTAGCATGGAGTGCTGTTTCTGAGGTCCTCACGCCAGTCCTCAGAACTCCCTTTGACCTTCTTTTGTTCTATTTTTGTGGACTTTTTCTATTTTGTGGTCTTTTAGCCACTGCCATTTTGGACTCTTGTTTCCTATTCTACCTAACACTGTGAAATGAAACTTTCTAGATAGTTATATTAGTATCTAACTAGACGGGGGAGCCTGGTGGGCTGCCATCTATGGGATCACACAGAGTCGGACATGATTGAAGTGACTTAGCAGCAGCAGCTTATTTATGGTCAGAATCTCCTGAAGGATGGGCTGCTTCATGAAGTTATCAAGGCTTGGTTTACTTCCCAGATTTCAAAAGATAAGTATCTTACTAACTATGGAAACAACAGCTGGCTACATTTTTGTTGTTGCTCAGTTGTATCCAACGCTCTGTGATCCAATGGACTATAGCACACCAGGCTTCCCTGTCCTTCACTGTCTCCCAGAGTAGTTTGCTCAGATTCATGTCCATTGAGTCGGTGATGCCATCTAACCATCTCATCCTCTGTTGCCCACTTCTCCTCCTGACCTCAATCCTTCCCAGCATCAGGGACTTCTCAAATGAGTCAGCTCTTTGCATCATGTGGCCAAAGTATTAGAGCTTCAGCTTCAGCGTCAGTCCTTCCAATGAATATTCAGGATTGATTTCCTTTAGGATTGACTGGTTGGATCTCCTTGCAGTCCAAGGGACTCTCAAGAGTCTTCTTTAGCACTACAGTTCAAAAGCATCAATTCTTCAGCAGTCAGCCTTTCTTTATGGTCCAATTCTCATATCTGTACATGGCTACTGGAAAAACTATAGCTTTGACTATATTCACCTTTGTCTTGGAGGAGTCTAAATTATACAGATAGTCATTTACCCAACTTAAAACCCAGTTCCATTAAAAAGAGTAGCTATTTATGTTAGTCTTGACAAGATGGTCTAGGTCAAAAGGCCCAACAGCGTTGATCTGCACATGAAAGAAAGACTTCATGAATTAAATTATGTCTTTTAACCCTTCCCTATTGCTGAAGGCAAAAAGGGTACCCAGGCTAAGGGACCTATAGCCAGTCTTCCCTGGATCAGTACAATGGCCTTGGAGTCTTCAATCTAGGGTTCAGGCTATTGAGGGGGTTTCTTACAATCTGTAAGTTGGGCTGTTGCTGCTGCTGTATTTCTTCTCTTGGCTTGGGGCATGTTGACAGCAATGCTTCATCCCTAAAGGCTACCCATTTCTTTCCCTCCATTTTACTTGGAAAGCATGAGAGAGGGAGCTTTGATTGCATGAGTCATTCTGTTATTCTATTGGCTTGATGATAATAACATTCTTCTTATTACAAACATCACAAAAAGTAATCTGTCTGTCCTCAATGTGCTAGAAATTAGGGTGATGGTTCTCAGAATCATCTGGACACTAGTTACAAATGTGTTATCTATGGGCCCATTTTCAGACTTAGTAAATCAAAATCCCTGGAAGTAGAACCCAAGAATTTGCGTGTTAACATGCACACTACAGCTTGAGAATGTATGAGATATTCTGGGATGAAATCTCCCAGAGGTGATGAACTCGAGCCAGAGTTACATGGTTATGAAATGGAGAAGCCGATATTTTAATCCAGGACTGCTGTGCCCAGAACTCCTATGCCCATTGACCTCTGCCACATTTCTAATTGCCAAGGACTGGCATGTAAGTCTCACCAAACCATTCCAATCAACCATGTGTACTATTTAGCTTATTAATGAACCCATCCATCTTCAAAGGTCTTCTGAGGGGGCTCAGTGGTAAAGAATCCACCTGGCAAGCAGGAGACATGGGTTCAATCCCTGGGTTGGGAAGATCCCCTGGAGAAGAAAATGGTAACCCACTCTAGTATTCTTGCTTGGGAAAACCCATGGACAGAGGAGCCTGGTGGGCTACAATCTATGGAGTTGCAAGAGTCAGACATAACTTAGTGACTAGACAATAACAACCATCTTGAATGCTTAAGATGCTGCATCTTTCGAATGCCCACTCCTTTCTGAAGATAGATTTTTCAAGAGTGGGGTTTCAGTCATTCATTCCCTTTATCACTGGTGATTTCTTTGCTTATAATCCAACCCCCTTAAACCCTTCCCGCCTACTGGCCTGTTTTCCTCTTTATCCTTTTTTTTTTTTTAAGATTTTTTTTATGTGGACCATTTTCAAAGTCTTTATTGAATTGTTACTATATTGCTTCTGTTTTATGTTTTGGCTTTTTGGCCAAAGTGTGTGTGGATTTTAGCTCCTCAGCTAGGTATCAATCCCACACCCTCTGCATTGGAAGGCAAAGTCTTAATCCCTGGACCACCAGGGAAGTAAATACCTGTCCTCCTTAAGTGAAGGAATTTCCCATATCAAATTCTGGCAAGTTTAACATACAAACTGAAAAGGCAACACACAGCCTTGGTACTGCAAAAAAAATTATAGAATTTCCTTAGATTATTTGTGCTTACTGACAGCAGCTTTTCCATGTGTATGATATGGGAAGTGGTAACTATGATTCTGATTGTAAGTCTGTCCTTGATTTAACGACAGCAAGATGGAAAAGCTATGGTGCCCCCCATGCAAAAGTATCTATGCTCATAGAAAGGGGTGAGAAAACAAAGGGAAACAAAGGACAGGAGACCCATGTTCAAACACTGCACACATTCTGAGCACAAAAGTTATGTCATCTTTACAAACAGTAGAGTATGTCAAAGAGAGTGTTATTAAAGTTATTAAATCATGTCCGACTCTTTGCAACTCCATGGACTGTAGTCCTCTAGGCTCCCCTGTCCATGAATTTCCCAGGCAAGAATACTGCAGTGGGTAGCCATTTCCTACTCCAGGGGATTTTCCTGACCTAGGGATCAAACCCACAGCTCCTTGAATTGGCAGGTAGATTTTTAACCACTGAACCACCAGGGAAGCCCTAAGCAAAGGCCTAGCTATGACATTTAAAATTTTTCCACGTTCATAGAGTCAAATAGAAAAACAGCACAGAGCAGTAGCTTAGAGCCTGGATTCTGTAGCAAACTACCCAGCTCAAATCCTGGCCCTGTGATCATGTACTAGTTTCTTAACAGTTTGTGAATTATTTTCCTTATCCAAAAAAATGAGGTAGTTATAGTGTCAACTTCATAAATGTAAATATTAAGTGAATTCATATTCACAAAATTCTTACAACAGTGCCTGGCACTTAGTAAATTCTTATTCAAACAAATGTTATTTTATTCATTATTTGCCAAACAGCAGGCACTTTTTAAATTTAAGTATAGTGGATTTAATAATGATTTGTTAGTTTCAGGTACACATATATGTATATTTATTTTCAGATTCTTTTTCATTATGGGTTATTATAAGGTATTGAATACAGTTCTCTGTGCTATACAGTAAGTCTCTGTTGTTTATCTATTTTATATAGTAGTCTGTATCTGTTAATCCAAATTCCAAATTTATCACCCTCATTTCATTCCTTTTTGGTAACTGTAAGTTTGTTTTCTATGGCTGTTATTTCTGTTTTCTAAATTATTTGTATCATTCTTTTTAGATTCCATATATAAGAGTCAGACATGACTTAATGACGAAACAACAGCAACAAACAACAAAACATTTACTTGCAACATTTAACATTATTTACAATGAAAAAATCTTACTCTATATTGTAATGTCAGTGGTGTAGAAGTGTCTGGGTAGAGTATTTATCATCCATGTAGAAACTTTATACATTTTGGGAATAATGTTCTTATGAAGGAGGAACACTAGTTTCTTTGTCTATAAACTAAGTGCTAATATTCCACATTATTAACCTTACTCAAAAGACATACCACAGGTATCTTCAGTGAGGAATTTTATCTACTGTTTGTCTAGCACACATGAGCTCAATACCTCGTCACTTTTCACTTGTGAACATGCTGTGATTTATTGCTCCATGTCACCCATCTATTAAGCATGTCACTAGATAAGCTTCCTCTTAGACAGTAAGATTCTGAAGGCCAAGAGCCGTGTCTTCTATTGACACACTGCAGTGAAATCTCCCCATGAGTTCACGCTAAAGCACCAAGTCCCTCTAGTCCTGAACTTGTCTTTGCGTCTCACAAGGTTCTTCTGTGTTCAATGTCATATAGTTTAACTATCAATTATAAAGTTGTCTCAAGCTGAACATACATAACGTCTGGCAGGTATCTCAAACTCTATCTAGCCAACAAACCCAAAGTAATCTTTAAAATTCAAATCTGTGGGAGACTTCCCTGGTGGTCCAGTGGTTAAGAAAGGCTTGCAATACAAGGGTGGGGAGTTCAGTCCCTAGTTGGAGAACCAAGATCCCACAGACAATTAAGGCCACAGATAGCAACTATTGAGCCCACGCTACAACTAGAGTGAACCCACAAGGAAAGACCCTGCATGAGGCAAGGAAGATCCTGATGCACCAACTAGGACTCTTCTCAGCCAAAAATAAATATTAAAAAAAAAAAAAATCTGTACCTCCTCAATATTTTCTCTCTTAATAGCAGAAAATTTTCACCTGTAACTTGTCTCACTCACACTCACTTCAGTCACTTAGTCGTGTCTGACTCTTCCTGACCCCATGGACTGTAGTGCACCAGGCCTCCCTGTCCATCGCCAACTCCTGGAGTTTACTCAAAACTCATGTCCATTGAGTTGGTGATGCCATCCAACCATCTCATCCTCTGTTGTCCCCTTCTCTCACCTTCAATCTTTCCAACATCAGGGTCTTTTCCAATGTGTTAGCTCTTCACATCAGGTGGCCAAAATATTGGAGTTTTAGCTTCAACATCAGTCCTTCCAATGAATATTAGGACTGATTTCCTTTAGCATGGATCCTAAAGGATCCTTTAGGATCTCCTTGCAGTCCAAGGGACTCTCAAGAGTCTTCTCCAACACCACAGTTCAAAAGCATCAATTCTTCTGAGCTCAGCTTTCTTTATAGTCCAACTCTCACATCCATACATGACTACTGGAAAAACCATAGCCTAGACTAGACAGACCTTTGTTGACAAAGTAATGTCTCTCCTTTTTAATATGCTGTCTAGGATGGTCATAACTTTTCTTCCAAGGAGCAAGCGTCTTAATTTCATGGCAGCAGTTACCATGTGCAGTGATTTTGGAGCCCCCAAAAATAAAGTCTGCCACTGATTCCAGTTTTCCCATCTATTTGCCATGAAGTGATGGGAGCAGATGCCATGATCTTTGTTTTCTGAACGTTGAGCTTTAAGCCAACTTTTTCACTCTCCTCTTTCACTTTCATCAAGAGGCTCATTAGTTCGTCTTCACTTTCTGCCATAAGGGTGGTGCCATCTGCATAAATGAGGTTATTGATATTTCTCCTGGCAATCTTGATTCCAGCTTCATCCAGCCTGGCATTTCGAATGATGTACTCTACATATAAGTTAGATAAGAGGGGTGACAATATACAGCCTTGACGTACTCTTTTTCCAGTTTGGAACCAGTCTGTTGTTCCATGTCCAGTTCTAACTGTTGCTTCCTGACCTGCATACAGGTTTCTCAGGAGGCAGGTCAGGTGGTCTTGTGTTCCCATCTCTTGAGGAATTTTCCACAGTTTACTGTGATCCACACAGTCAAAGGTTTTGGCATAGTCAATAAAGCAGAAGTAGATGTTTTTCTAGAACCCTCTTGCTTTTTCAGTGATCCAACGGATGTTAGCAATTTGGTCTTTGGTTCCTCTGCCTTTTCTAAAACCTGCTTGAACGTCTGGAAGTTCATGGTTCATGAATTGTTGAAGCCTGGATTGGAGAATTTTGAGCATTGCTTTGCTAGCGTGTGAGATGAGTGCAATTGTGTGGTAGCTTGAGCATTCTTTGGCATTGCCTCTCTTAGGGACTGGAATGAAAACTGACCTTTTCCAGTCCTGTGGCCACTGCTGAGTTTTGCAAGTTTGTTGGAATATTGAGTGCAGCAGCTCTTTCACAGTATCATCTTTCAGGATTTGAGATGGCTCAACTGGAATTCCATCACTTCCACTAGCTTTGTTCGTAGTGATGCCTCCTAAGGCCCACTTGACGTCACATTCCAGGGTGTCTGGCTCTAGGTGAGTGATCACACCATCATGATTATCTGGGTCGTGAAGATCTTTTTTGTACAGTTCTTCCATGTAGTCTTGCCACCTCTTCTTAATATCTTCTGCTTCTGTTAGGTACATACCACTTTTGTCCTTCATTGAGCCCATCTTTGTGTGAAATGTTCCCTTGGTATCTCCAATTTTTTGAAGAGATCTCTAGTCTTTCCCATTCTATTGTTTTCCTCTATTTCTTTGCACTGATCATTGAGGAAGGCTTTCTTATCTCTCCTTGCTATTTTTTGGAGATATAAACTTCTCTCTAATCAAGTTCTATTTAAAAATTCTGCTCTCACAAATGTCTCATATCTGTCATTTCCTTTTAAACTGCACCAACCCTAACCACATTCTGGTCACAATTATCTTTCATTAGACCACTGCAACAGCCTCCCCAAAAGATTGCACTGAATTGAATTTCTTATTAGTAGAATCCATCCTTTGTATTGATATTTGTACTGCTAGGTTTCCAAACATCAATATAATCACATTTATTAATGTTAGTTGGAAGGTTAGGCATGAGCAACAAAGGGTGGCCTAGCAGAAAAGGAAGAAACCTGACCTCTAAATCCCACCCCAGACATACCCCACTGCTGCCCCAGGATAGCTCACAAATATGTTACAAAATAACCACACTTTTCCAACTCCAGCACAAGCTCTGAACCTACACAGTGGATACAAACTAACCACAGGGGCATCTACAACTCTGCACATGTGCCCTTGGTACACAGCTGTGTCCTCAACACAAGTGACCTTAAGCAGCCAGGAGCCCATTAAGGGTTCATAAATATTCTATACATACATACATACATCTGATTATATCGGCCTGAATTATGGGAAAGACATGGGTAATAGAGTCTGTTGTTATGTAACTTACAACTGTCAATCAAAACTGTCAGTCCATGCCCACCTAAATGAGTATATAAAAGCCCTGTTTTAAAAATTGCCATACCTCATCATTCCAGTGCCAGTGACTCTGTTGGCTTGGCCCACCTCTCCCTTGAGGTGCTCTTTGTCTTCTTCCCTTAATTAACTTGTTTTTGTCATAGGTAAGACCTCAGATTCTTCTGAGGAATCTGAAGCCAAGAATGGAAGTCCGTGAGAAGAGGGTCTTCTTTGACCTTCCCTACCCAGTAACAACTCAAAATAATTTATACCAAATAAAGTCCAAATTCCTTGCTATGGCATTCAAGGCTACTTGTGGACCTTGGTTTCAACCTAGCTGGCTAGCTTTTTGAGGTTAGAAGTATGTCTCCTTGAAACCAGGCTAGAACTATAAGTCTCCCTCACCCCAGCATTTATGTAGATACATTAGTTTTTCAATTTTATTTATTTTAATTGGAGGATAATTACTTTACAATATTGTGATGTGAATTCATCAGCATGAATTGGCCATAGGCATACACATGTCCCCTCCCTCCTGAACCCCCCACCACCTCCCTCCCCCGCCATCCTGCCAGGTTGTCAAAGAATGCTTACTTTGGGTTCCCTGTGTCATACATCAAACTCACACTGGCTATCTATTTTACATATGGTAATGTATAGGTTTCAGTGCTATTCTCCCAAATCATCCCATCCTCTCCTCCCCCACTGAGGCCAAATGTCTGTCTTTATACCTGTGTCTCCTTTGCTGCCCTGCATGTAGCATCATCAGTAGCAGTTTTCAAGATTCCATATATATGCATTAATATATGATGGCTGTCTTTCTCTTTCTGACAGTCTATATAATAAGCTCTAGGTTTATCCACCTCATCAGAACGGACTCAGATGGTGTTCCTTTTTATAGCTGAGTAATATTCCATTGTGTATATGTACCACAACTTCCTTATCCATTCATCTACCAACAGACATCTAGGTTGCTTCCATTTTCCATTATAAGTAGCATTGCAAGAAACATTGGGGTACATGTGTCTTCTTCAATTCCATGTCCTTAGAGTATACACCCAGTAGTGGGAATGCTGGGCCATGTAGTAGTTTTGGAACTACCAAAACTAGAATTGGAAGTGGTCAAACAGGAGATGGCAAGAGTGAATATAGACATTTTAGGAATCAGTGAACTAAAGTGGACTGGAAAGAGTGAATTTAATTCAGATGACCATTATATCTACTACTGTGGGCAAGAATCCCTTAGAAGAAATGGAGTAGCCATCATAGTCAACAAAAGAGTCCAAAATGTAGTACTTGGGTGCAGTCTCAAAAATGACAATGATCTCTGTACGTACGTTCCTAAGGCAAATCATTCAATATCACAGTAATCCAAGTCTATGTTCCAATCACTAAAACTGAAGAAGCTGAATTTGAATGTTTCTATGAAGACCTACAAGACCTTCTAGAACTAACACCCAAAAAAGATGTCCTTCTCATCATAGGGGACTGGAATGCAAAAGTAGGAAGTCAAGAGATACCTAGAGAAACAGACAAGTTTGGCCTTGGAGTACAAAATGAAGCAGGGAAAAGGCTAGCAGCGTTTTGCCAAGAGAATGCACTGGTCATAGCAAACACTCTCTTCCAACAACACAAGAGACAACTTTACACGTGGACATCACCAGATGGTCAATACCGAAATCAGATTGATTATATTCTTTGCAGCCAAAGATGGAGAAGCTCTATACAGTCAGCAAAAACAAGACTGGGAGCTGACTGTGGCTCAGAGCATGAACTCCTTATAGCCAAATTCAGACTTAAATTGAAGAAAGCAGGGAAAACCGCTAGACCATTCAGGTCTGACCTAAATCAAATCCCTTATGATTATACAGTGGAAGTGACAAATAGATTCAAGGGATTAGATCTGATAGACAGAGTGCCTGAAGAACTATGGAAGGAGGTTCATGACATTGTACAGGAGGCAGTGATCAAGACCATCTCCCAGAAAAAGAAATGTAAAAAGGCAAAGGTTGTCTGAGGTGGCCTTACAAATAGCTAAGAAAAGAAGAGAAGCTAAAGGTAAAGGAGAAAAGGAAAGATACACCAATCTGAATGCAGAGTTCCAAGGAATAGCAAGGAAAGATAAGAAAGCCTTCCTCAGTTATCAATACAAAGAAATAGAGGGAAACAGCAGAATGGGAAAGACTAGAGATCTCTTCAAGGAAATTAGAGATACCAAGGGAACATTTTATGTAAAGATGGGCACAATAAAGGACAGAAATTGTATGGACCTAACAAAAGCAGAAGATATTAAGAAGAGGCGGCAAGAATATACAGAAAAACTATACAAAAGAGATATTCATGACCCAGATAACCATGATGGTGTGAACACTCACCTAGAGCCAGACATCCTGTGGCCTTAGGAAGCATCATGACAAACAAAGCTAGTGGAGGTGATGGGATTCCAGTTGAGCTATTTCAAATTCTTAATGATGATGCTGTGAAAGTGCTGCACTCAATATGCCAGCAATTGGGAAAACTCAGCAGTGGCCACAGGACTGGAAAAGGTCAGTTTTCATTCCAATCCCTAAGAAAGGCAATGCCAAAGAATGTTCAAATTACCACAAAATTGCACCCATCTCACACGCTAGCAAATTAATGCTCAAAATTCTGTAAGTCAGGCTTCAACAGTACATGAACCACGAACTTCCAGATGTTCAAGCTGGATTAAAAAATGCAGAGGAACCAGAGATCAAATTGCCAACATCCACTGGATAATCGAAAAAGCAAGAGAGTTCCAGAAAAACATCTACTTCTGCTTTATTGACTATGCCAAAACCTTTGACTGTGTGGATCACAACAAACTGTGGAAAATTCTTCAAGAGATAGGAATACCAGACCACCCAACCTGCCCACTGAGAAATCTGTATGCAGGTCAAGAAGCAACAGTTAGAATCGGACATGGGACAATGGACTGGTTCCAAATTGGGAAAAGAGTATGTCAAGGCTGTATATTATCACCTGGCTTATTTAACTTATATGCAGAGTATATCATGCGAAATGCTGGACTGGATGAAGCACAAGCAGGAATCAAGATTGCCGGGAGAAATATCAATAACCTCATTTATGCCGATGACACCATCCTTATAGCAGAAAGTGAAGAAGAACTAAAGAGTCCTTTGATGACAGTGAAAGAGCAGGGTGAAAAAGCTGGCTTAAAACTCAACATTCAGAAAACTGAGACCATAGCATCTGGTCCCATCACATCATGGCAAGTAGATGGGAAAACAATGCATACAGTGACAGACTTTATTTTGGGGGGCTCCAAAATCACTGTAGATGGTGACTGATCTGATGCCAGGAAAGACTGAAGGCAGGAGAAGGGGACGACAGAGGATGAGAAGGTTGGATGGCATCACTGACTCAATGGACATGAGTTTGAGTAAGCTTCGGGAGTTGGTGATGGACAGGGAAGCCTGGCGTGCTGCAGTCCATGGGGTCGCAAAGTGTCGGACACGACTGAGTAATGGACCTGAACTGAATGATAGTTTGGGTCCTTGTTTTTTTAAGGAATCTCCATGCTGTTCTCCATAGTGGTCGTATCAGTTTGCATTCCCACCAACAGTGTAAGAGGCTTCCCTTTTCTCCACTCTCCCCAGCATTTATCGTCTATATCTTTTTGATGATGGTCTTTCTGACCAGTTTGAGAATATACCTCATTGTGGTTTTGATTTGCATTTCTCTAATAATGAGTGCTGCCTTAGTTCTGATGTACCGAAATCATTAACATAACTCTCCTACATCTGGATGCCTCAGCTGGCGATGTGCCCACACTCTGCGTGTCCCAGCGCCACCACACTAAGACAATGACCTCCATGCCACTTCAGAGCCATATCCTTACCTTTTGGGTAACCAGCAGCACAGAAGGCCGGTTGTGGACAATTAGCTGACTTGCTTTAGCCTGGAGACTCGAAAGGAAGCCCTGATTTAATATTGCTCTGATAGATTTGACAGGACTCCAAAATTGCATGTAACTTGTAGTGATAAAACGTGACTCGAATCAAAAAACATGCGCGTACTGCTCTCCCCACCCCGCCCCATTCATAGCTTCGGTATTATAAGCATTGTGTTAATACAAGTCTGGAAACCAAAGAGGTACAGTGAAAACCGAAAATTCCCGCAGCAGCCGCATCTCGGACCTGTCTGCGCGCCCTCTCAAGTCTCGCGAGAGAACAGGACAGACGCCGGGTTTTCCCTGTTTCTCGCGAGAACGAAGGACTTCAGCTTTCGGCTCCCAGCGTTTCCGGGGCAACAGCAATGGCGTCCGCGGTGTCTGAGCGGCTCTTCTCGCTGGAGCTACTCGTAGACTGGGTATACCTTGAAGCCCGGCTGCCGCAGCCATCCGTGGTTGCGGAGGAGGAGCAAAAGGAGGAGGGAGAGGCAGCATCGCCGCCGCTGCCCTCGCGCAGCCTGTGCCCCGCGGTGGCCTTCCGCCTGCTGGACTTCCCCACGCTGCTGGTTTACCCTCCCGCCGGGCCCGCCGCCCCCTCCCAGGAATCTCGGCCTGGCCTGGTCAGCTTCCGTCGCGGCAAGTCCTGTCTCTTCCGCCTGCAGCCCGCCACCCTGCACCGCCTGCTTCTTCGGACCCCGCTTTACGCCTTGCTGCTGCAGCTGCCCCCCGGGCACCCAACCCCCGCCCCGCAGCTCCTGGGGTCCTGCAGCATCTCTCTGGCCGCGGCGGTCCACAAGATCTTAGGGTCCGCCGCCCCCGGCAGCTCCCAGAGTCATCGGGGAAGTTTCCCGCTGTGTAACCAAGACGGGGAGCGGATTGGGGACATTGCCCTGGGTTACCGCCTGACTGATCTGGGAAGCAGCTTGTTGGGCCATCTGGAGCGGCCAGTCGCTTCCACAGGAGGTGGAGTGGAGGGTATGGAGGTGCAGAAGTCAGTGGAGGTCAGCCCCCAAACCTGGCAGGAAAACCAGCAGCTGCAGCAGCCAGACTCAGAGCCAAGCCCAGGAGATGCTGATAAGCCTCTGGTGGATGTAAAAATCTCAAGGGCCGGGAAGGATTTGAAGGGAAGAGCTTTCCATAGCAAGGCTGACTCTGATTACACGGATTCTATGGAAAATGGCAAAACCAACTCTGTTATGTGTTCAGAGGGTAGCAGTGAGAGGAATAGCCCCCCAAATCAGGAAGGCACAGAGGTGGAACTTGAAACTAACATAATTTGCCCTCCTCCTCTGTATTACACTCATTTGACTCAAGAAAAGACACCCCCTAAACTGGGTAAAATTACCATTGAGCCTCAAATTAAATCACCTGAGGAATGGGATGATGGTACTTTACTGAAAGAAAACCTTGTAAATCCCCCAACACATACTAATCCTCCAGAACATACAAATTCTGCAACAGGTGAAAGTGGTCCAGTGCTTGTAAATCCTGCACGCATTCAGGATACAGGAGCAGGTAGTCAAACTACAGATCATCCTCCAACTGAACACAATAGAATTAATACTATAAGGCAGCTGCCTTTGTTAAATGCTTTGTTGGTTGAGTTGTCCTTGTTATACAACCAACCCATGGCAAGCCCTACTCATATACATCCTCACTTAGCCTGGTTATATAGAACTGAGGATAAGAAGTCACCAGAATCTTCAGTGAAATCCACCTGTAAATCTGAATCTAAGAAGGATAAGCTTTCTGTGGGGGAAAATGAGAAGTCGGTGAGTCTTCAGTATAAAAAGAACCAAACTGAAAACCTTAAGAAAGGTAAATATTTTGAAAAGAAAGGTGGTGCCCCCCCCAAAAGAGTTTCAAGGGGAAGACTACTTTATGGCTTAACAAACACACTTAAACTACGTTTAAAACAAAAAAATCCTAATATGTTGGTGGAACATGAAAAGAGAGAACAGTATAGAAAAATGCAAACGCAAATGTTAGGTGCAAAACTCAGAATTCCGTCATCCAAAGTTAAGATACTAAGTTTTGCTGAACTGTATCAGAAGCCACCTGAACTGCCTAAAGAAAAGTGTTTAGAATCAGATGCATCTTGCGCTGAAAATAGCAATACCTCAAAGCAAATTAGTGTAGTTGATGATGACCCTAACATAACCAAAGAAACTAAACTGAAATGTGCAACTGAAAAGACAGCTGATTGTGATGAAAATAGAAGCAATAATGGTTTTGGGGGAGAAATTGTGAGTCCTGCAAATTCTGTCATCTCAGAAAGGTTTATTCATACAAATATTTTGGAAGGAAAAGTGGAAGTGAAAGTCCAAAGTCCAGGTGTTTTCCAGCAGGTTGCAGTAGTTGACAGAATTGTAATAGATAAAGAAATAGATGACAAGCAGGTCAAAATCACTAGTGATGACATTCTAACTGCTGATATCAATGAAAACAATCCAACTACAAGTAGTTGCTCTGACAGTATCTCAGAACTAAAGTATTCAGATGACTTCACCAGCCCTTGCAGTTCTGAAGACACCAGCAGAATTTTACGAGCTCCTGATAGCAGTCCAGGGACAGAAAATCCAAAACACAGTCAACGTACAAGCAAGTCCAGTGAAACAAAGTTGTCCATAAGGAAAAACAGCAGTGAAAAGAGTTCTGTTCTTAGCCCACCTTTTTCAGCTGGATCTCCAGTACTCTCATATAAAAGATTTCCTGTTTCAAAGACTCAAGATAAAAGTTTGGAGGAAGCATCTTCCAGTGATTTCTCTTCATCACACTGGACTGAGGAAAAAGAAAACCAGAGAGACCAAAACAGTATGCATAATTTTAAAGTTCTAAAGCAGGATCGTGACATCTCTGCTAAACCTAAAACAAGAACAGTTTGCAAGTCCTCAGAAAAAAGCCAGTCACCTCGGACATCTCAAGTGAGTTCTTACCTGCCTTCTAATCTGTCGGAACTAGAACTTAATGTCCTGGATAGCAGTACTTTAGATCACTTTGAAGAAGACAGTGATGACCTTGGTTCACTAAACATTTCCAAGCAGTGCAAAGATATTTGTGAATTAGTAATAAACAAACTTCCAGGATATACAGTGTAAAAATATGTGCTTTTAAATAATATTTAATTTGTTTTATAATCTGTGTGTACTATTAGTGAAACAATTTTAATAGCTGTACATAATTTTTAGTACATAAATTAATGTGAATAATTCTTTTTCAGAATATAAGTGTTTTGTCATTCCTTTGGGGTTTAGGATTCTGCCACTAAATCTGACAAGACTGATCATGAGATGATCTTATAACGTAGGTAAGATTTAAGTTGTTTAACCTTGTAAAAATAAAAGTATCTTCCTAAACTGCCCCTATTAAAGTATCCTAAAGCTGACTTCATTCACACCATTGAAAACTGAAGGCTGGTTAACAAAGATACCTTCAAATTTTAATAGGAATAAATCATTTAATGGATATATAAGACTTACTGTATGAGACCCAGAAAGGTACAGAAGAATTTAGGGTATAGCTACTGCAGTTATAAGGGCTTACCATTTTATTTAGATGTGAGTTCTTTAGGGAAATCTTCCAGGACCCATACGCATTCCACATCTCTAATAGGCGGAATCCTTTTTATATGCTGTCATAGTGCTCTGTGTACCTTTTCTTAAAACCACAATCTGGGTGGCTACTTGGTTAATGTTTATCTTCTGCTAGACCTAAGTTCTGTGATTGAAGGGACCATGTCTGTCTGAGCAGCAATATGGTCTTAGTACCTGGCACAGTCTCTGGCATATGGCTGGGGTGCAATAAAAGCATTTGTTGAACAAATAAGTGATGGCCGTACACTTAACATACCTAACGAGAGGGGTTAGAATTAAGCAGTAAAACAAGCAGAAACCTAAAAAATATCCTCCTTGGATACTGGCTATTTGACTACAGTATTTTCGTTTTGCTGAAACACCTTTTGGTGTTCTCTGAAGTATTTGGAGAAAGGAGCTAAAAAAGGTGTCTTCCTATACAGTTTATTGTATAGAAATTCAGTTTATTGTCATTTCAGCTTTTTCAAGTTATTTTTAATGTATGATAGTTTGTTTGTATGAAATCTAGTGATCGTTTCTTTATAATTTCTTCCATTGTTTTTATATTTAGATCTTATTCTTTGTGCAGATATTTACATGTGTTTTCTTCTGTGTTATATTTAAATTTTACACTTAAGTTTTAATATAGCTAATACTTTTGGATATATGAGGTGAGGTCCTAATTTTCCTAAGTAATTAAATAATTATGTAGGTATTATCTTGTCTGATCATAATAATAGAATTTAGTTAGATGGTGAGATGAAGAGACTATATTTTGAGGAGAAATATGAATAAAGAATAATGATGGGAATGAACACAATGTCACAATGTACTCATGGGACAGAGAAGACCTTATGTGATCTTGATTAGAATGGTAGAGTCACACTAGAGTGGTAGAAGAAAAATTTGTTGAGTAAGAAAATACCAGATTGTAGGAGCTTCAAATGTCAAGCATACCCATAAAGTCCTAAGCAGTAAAATCAGTATTTTAATGTATGAGTGAGCACCAGTAAGTAGTCATGACATTTTGAATATTTTAAATTATTGAAATAAACTTTTAGAGATCCAGAAATTATACCAGTGAAAATTTTGGAGTGTGAAATGTTTTTAAATAGCTATGATCTTACTTTTTTGGTAAATAGAAAACATAGTGTTTCATTTCACAAAATCAAGCTAATTTACTGCTAGATGCTGCAGCTGGCTACTCAGATGACATCATTTTGGCCTGCAAATTGTTAGCAAGTTTTCATTATCATGGAGGAAACAGAAAATATAAACAATATTAGAATAATCAGAGAACTAATTCTTTAAAAACTGAGAGTAAATCGTTGTGCATGATGAGAATGGGTAAGGAAAATGGTGAATTCAGTATATTTAAGGTTCAACAAAGACTAAAGAACTTTAAATTACAAAATTGAGTAGCTAAATAAGCTTCTCTTTGAATTATTCCATGAACACCTATTTCTAGAATTGTGGAGGTGGTGGTTTTTCCAGCTTAATTCTAATGAAATACCTGTTTCATGTATTTAGCACTTCCTGTTTGAATCCTATATTCAAATTGTACTTCATGTTTTAATTCTAAAACCTGTAAACTTAGTACTTTAAGAATGTCATAATAGATACTACTCCTGAAGCCTTAATTATCTCCTTAAATTACTTAAAATCATTGAAACATGAAATAGTTGTTTTAGGTTAAAAATGAGACGAGAAGGATCCAGCAAGTCCTGGCTCACAAACTGTCATTCTGTACAAGAATCAGATATTTTAATCTAAATTAAAACATAGATAGCCCGAAGGATGGCTATATCTCTTGGTCCAAGGACAGTTTATGACTAGGCAAATATAAATATTATGTATCTAATAGACAGATACAGATATTATTTATCTTATTTAGATGTTGCTTTGTTACGAAATTTCTTTGCCTTGCCAGCAACACACTGTGATAATTAAAAACTTGTTTTTTAAAATTGATAGTCTTTTCCTGAACTTTCAGGGTCATAAATAGGGAAGAGTGTCACTTAATTGTAAAACTGAGCTGCTGCAATCCAGCTTTTCTGAGCAGCTTAGGTATCTAAACTGCTGTGTTAGGGCTACCTCTCTGTAATATTAAGAGGCAACTGTCAACAATGACAAGTTCTTTGAACTATTATTAAAGCAGATTCAAAGAGGACTGTGCAGATGCATATGTCCAATATTTTTTTTTTCTGGAGTCATCTGCATGCTATTCATGACATTTCTAAATACAAAGAACAGTGATACTGAACTCTTAGGCACTTGTGGCTCTGTTGAGAGCCACCTGTTCACATCTTGATTAAATTAATTTTTCTGCCTGTACAAGCAGTGCGTTTATTATGCAGTCACATTTAGGAACCAAATTTTATTTGTTACAACATACAGGTCAAGACTATCAATTAAAAAAAACAAGGTTTTGATTATCACATTGTGTTGTTGGCAAGGCAAAAAAATTCATAACAAAGCAACATCTAAATAATATTTATATTTTATTTGTCTATTAGATACATAATATTTATATTTGCCTAGTCATAAACTGTCCTTGGACCTCGAGATATAGCTGTCCTTTGGGCTATTTATGTTTTAATTTGGATTTAAAATATCTGGATCCTTGTACAGAATGACAGCTTATGAGCCAAGACTTGCTGGATCCTTCTCATTTCTAACCTAAAACAATATGAGGGTAATTTACTTGGTCAAGGACCAAAACATTTTTAGTGTTTTTCTCCAGAGATCTAACTGTCATGCCAGGAAATATTAGACCTCAGAATGAGCTTTATTAGGTTGGAGTGCCAAGCCGTAGTACTAGAAATATTTTCTTATTTTCCAAACATTTCTCATATCTCTCTTATACAAGTAATATGTATATCAATTCTAGAAAAAATTAGAAAATTCAGATAAGAAAAAATTTTATGTGCTTTAAAAATTTAAAATTTAAAAGGAAGGTTATGGTCCTTTCCTTTCAAAAATCCCACCAAAATGAGAGAAGAGGTATAAAAATTAGAGTGAGTCCCAGAGAATAAGGAAAATGCTGGTGGTGGACAAGATACTTGGAGGAACTTCCAGAAGAGACAAAGCAGATGGAATTAGGTTGCTGAAAAATTAACTAGAAATCTATTCTTCAACATAGCTCTGGGAGGTGCTGCTGGAGAGATGAGAAGATGTTGTTTTCTAACAAAGCCCAGAGATAAACATCAAATTCAGTGAGCAAACCTTAAGAAGGAGCAGGTCATGGGACACAAAGGGTAGAAAGCAAACGCTGAGTGTGATGGAGAAGCTGGGGCTGGGCTAAAGGTTATCTACTAGAAGAGGTGTTGGGACCAAAGAGAAAAAATATTTTTGCTTTGGATGGCAAAACATGTTAGCAATGTCTTTCTCAATTTTATTGGAAAGACCACTAATCCTAGTGGCAAATTAAAGTGTTAAAGCCCTGGTCTTTGGAGACAGGTGGGTGGTGATTACATCTTTGGTCATGCTATGTATTTTTTTGAGATTATTTCTTCATTATAAGATTAGTTTGGGGGTTGAATCAAATAACATTTATCTAGCATATATAACAGCAAATGCGCCTGGACTGTTGATGTATTTAATAGTACAGAAAATGTACCATGTATCTGTATTCTTGCCCTTCGGGGGATATATTTTCAATAAAACCTCAGTCAGGAAGTCAGCTCTTCCTTCCAAAGGTTAAAACAAATGTTTCCTTTGACATTGTAACTGAGTAGGAGAACCCTTGGCAACAGGAATCCATGGGAAGTTTTGGGCTTTAATAAGAATGTTTGTGTTTGTCCAGCAGCAGGCCAGGGCAGGAGATCAGACAAGCTCCTGAGTAACAGTACAAGATAGCAGCTGAAGGCCATAAAGTAGAAAGAAGGCATATGCAAGGGGACAGGTCCACAAATCACTAAATGAGGGAGTTATTACAGGTTCAGAAGCCTATACTTGCAAACTTGACTATTCAGGATACTTTGTCTTATTTGTTTATTTTTTGTTTTGTTTTCTTCTTGGTTTTAATATAGTTCTCTTTGAACTATATTGTAGTTGAGCCATAAGAACAAAAGGATCTTGTAGTTGAGCCATAAGAGCAATAGGAAGTGGATTTGGCTGTGGCTCATAATTGAGCTGAAACCCTAACGGAGGAGCAGTAAATCCCCAGGGTCTACATAGTGAAAGCCAGAAAAAAGATCCAACTCCTCTTCTGTCCAGAGATTTCTCCTTCAGCTATTCTCCCCAAGAAACCTTGGAGGGTTTTGCCTTTTGTTTCATTATGGGAAGCTGCTCAGATTCAGAGTTTCACACCCAACAGTGGCCTGGAGGACTGTATTTCCTTAATTGTGACTTTGATGTTAATGCCGAGGAGAGAATTGGGGCAGGATTTGGATTCAGAGTGACATAAATAATGGATTGCTTTATATGTGGAAGAGCCTGTTGTCAGCAGTGTTAGTCTGAAAATGATTGCTTGCATATCCAGAATTCTTAAGGGTATTTCCACATACTTTGGACAGTATTTGTTAACCTGAAGGAGGAGATCTTTCTGATCTGGAAATGTTCAAGGCATGAACGCTGGCATTGTGTCAGCAAAGTTCTCCATATCCTTGACTCCCTCTGTAGTGGCCAGAAGCCAGGTGTTTAGGGAGGCACATTTTTTCTTTTCAGATGGCACGGCCTTACATTCCAGTGCACCTTTTCTGAATCTGTGATTTCTTGCTACTCTCTTGCTACTTCACTGATCACAGCGTGAGCGCATACCGTCAGCATCTAAGAATCTATGTGAGAGGTGAGATTTCACTAAAAGAATGGCCTTTTCACTGGAAAATAGGATTGCTGGAGAAACAGAGTATTTTGGTCTCCGTTAATGTCATTAATTTAATCCTAATGCTTCCTGACACTGATTAGCACCTTATAGCTGGTGAAGGACTTCCACTGTCTCACTTCATCTTCACGAGCACCCCATGAGTTGTTAATATAGATGAGAAAACAGAAGCTGTTTTTCTCATTCATTGCCTTTCTCACTTTCTAGAAAAACCAAAAGACTGTTGGTTTAAATCTCAGGAAGTTAATGTTTCTTCAATACTTCTATCATTTCCAGAATCAGAGTAGATAGCAATTATCTATAAAATTCCAGTTTGAAACATTATAAGGGATGGGACGGGGAGGGAGGTGGGAGAGGGGTTCAGGATGGGGAACACATGTAAATCCATGGCTGATTCATATCAATGTATGGCAAAAGCCACTACAATATTGTAAAGTAATTAGCCTCCAACTAATAAAAATAAATGAAAAAATAAATAAAAGTAGAAAAAAAATGTTTTTTAATTAAAAAAAAGAAACATTATAAAGTTGTGTTGTATTTTAGGCCTCCCTATTATTTTTATGTATTTTAATTTTATATTCTAACTTAACTGTTTTTACTAAACTAGAGGTATGCTCTCCTGCATCAACAAAGAAGTACCCACCTCTATGCTGAGAATATGATTATACTGAATCCTGGTGTGGTATTAAAAAGTAGCTGAATGACTTCCTTGGTGGTCCAGTGGTTTGGACACTATGCTTTCACTGCAGTGGTCATGGGTTTGATCCCTGGGCAGGGAGCTGAGATCCCACATGCCACAGCCTCCCCAAAATAATAATAAAAAGCAGCTGAAATTTTAGACAACTCAAGTCAGAAAAGAAAGCTTGAATACACAGGAATGTGGAGCCAGAAGATACTTTGGAAATCACTTAGTTCAGTTCCTTCACTTAATAGATAAGGGCTGTGGCCCTGAATAATGAAGTTTGTTAGCTTCTTGCCCCCTCTTTCCATTTGAAGATGCCACCTCGTGTGTTAAACCGGGATCACTGCAAACCCAGTCTGTGTGTCTGGCAGGCTTTCTATAACATTCATAGTAAAAACACTAACCAAAAATGAACGACTTAGAGATGTGGGAATCATACTCTTTGCCACAGGGAAGGCATTTGTGTTTGGGATCAGACAGACCTGTTGGAGTCCTGGCTTCACCTCTTAGCTGTTAACCTTGGCAAGTCTCTCTGGAGCTCAGTTTTCACAGCTGTGAAATGGAGAAATGAATCATCATAGTGAACGTCCATTCTGAGTTTCTTAACAATATTCACTGCCTTTCTACTACTACTGTGTAGGTCAAGCCCAGGTAGGGGATGTGTACCAGAAGAGGTGATTCTGATGGTGAGATACAACAGTCTCAGTCTTCCTGACGCATGGGTACCACCTACTTTTGCCAAAAACTGGACGACTGACACCTGCGTCCTTCTAACTAAAGAGATCGTGAACCCACTGGCCTCCTGAATTGAACTGCTCATCTCCACGTCAGTTCAGTGCTGTACTTCTCCCTCCTTAATGAACTTTGCCATTGAAACCCCACCTTCCATTCCAGGCCCTATTGCCTGGTCCTCAACTAGAAGTGAGGAACCCAATTAAGTTACAGAAAAGGAGATAGATTCTTGACAGCTATAGAGTAGCAACAGGTATGGCTCTTCAGAAGCAGAATACATCAGAGGAGCTGTCCCATGCATGTCTACACCCTGAAATATGTACATGAATTGCCATGGGTTAGACTGCTGGTGGGTGACCTAAGGAATGCTCCAGCCATACTCCATATCCCCCTAAAGAGGAGGGGCTCAGAAAAATGTTCATAGGGCTGGTTTCATGAGAATGCAGCCTGTGTGGTTGTGTAAACCCTGTACTCAGAAGAGCCTCACACTGGGTTTAATGCTCTGCTGTTGTCATGTTGAAATTCTCTGTTACTTTCCCTTTGAGCTTGGGTTTTTGAGTGACGTCTAATGGGACAAGAGGACATCCACATTAGTGGGGGAGATGTGTGCCATGTGTGTGTCCAGTCTGGTTTCTTCCCGTCCTGTTCACATGCAGCTTTCCTAGACAACTAGCTTCTACTCAGGGCCCCATTAAGGAAAGCACAGCTCATGGTTTAAAGTTATCACTGTATTGAAATTCTTAACAATTTTATCTTTGAGTTTGTGTTGTGCAAACATACAAGTGGGCCCTAGGAAGCTGTGAATAAAGCTAGTGGAGGTGATGGAATTCCAGTTGAGCTATGTCAAATCCTAAAATATGATGCTGTGAAAGTGCTGCACTCAATATGCCAGCAAATTTGGAAAACTCAGTAGTGGCCACAGGACTGGAAAAGGGTCAGTTTTCATTCCAATCCCAAAGAAGAGCAATGCCAAAGAATGTTCAAACTACTGCACAACTGCACCCATTTCACATGCTAACAAGGTCATGCTCAAAATCCTCCAAGTAACAATAGTACATGAACTGAGAACTCCCAGATTTTCAAGCTGGATTTAGAAAAGACAGAGGAACCAGAGATCAAACTGTCAACATCTGTAGGATCATAGAAAAAAGCAAAGGAATTCCAGAAAAACATCTGCTTCGTTGACTATGCTAAAGCCTTTGACTGTGTGGAACACAAACTGTGGAAAATTCTTAAAGAGATGGAAATAGCAGACTACCTTACCTGCTTCCTGAGAAACCTGTATGCAGGTCATGAAGCAACGGTTGGAACTGGATATGGAACAACAGACTGGTTCCAAATCAGGAAAGGAGAACATCAAGGCTGTATATTGTCCCCCTGCTTATTTAACTTACACGCATAGTACATCGTGAGAAATGCCAGTCTGGATGAAACACAAGCTGGAATCAAAATTACCAAGAGAAATATCAATAACCTCAAATATGCAAATGACACCACCCTTATGGCAGAAATTGAAGAGGAACTAAAGAGCCTCCTGATGAGGGTGAAAGAGGAGAGTGAAAAAAACTGGCTTAAAACTCACCATTCCAAAAACTTCAGTACCATTTTTCTAGATTCCATATATATGTGTGTGTTAGAATACAGTATTTTTCTTTCTCTTTCTAACTCACTTCACTCTGTATAATAAGTTCTAGGCTCATCCACCTCATCAAAAAACTAACATCATGGCATCTGGTCCCATCATTTCATGGCAAATAGATGGGGAAACAATGGAAACAGTGACCGGCTTTATTTTCTTGGGCTCCAAAATCACTGTGGACAGTGACTGCAGCCATGAAATTAAAAGATGCTTGATCCTTGGAGGAAAAGCTATAACAAACCTAGAGAGCATATTAAAAAGCAGAGACATTAATTTTGACAGCAAACGTCTGTATAGTCAAAGCTATGGTTTTTCCAGTAATCATGTATGGATGTGAGAGTTGGACAATAAAGGATGAGAGCTGAAGAACTGATGCTTTTGAACTGTGATGTTGGAGAAGACTCTTGAGTGTCCCCTTGGATTCCAAGGAGATCAAACCAGTTAATCCTAAAGGAAATCAGTCCTGAATATTCATTGGAAGGACTGATGCTGCAGATGAAGCTCCAATACTATGGCCACTTGATGTGAAGGGACGACTCATTGAAAAAGACCCTGATGCTGGGACCCTGATGCAGGAGGAGACAACAGAGGATGAGGTGATTGGCTGGCCTCACGAACTCAATGGACATGAGTTTGAGCAAACTCTGGGAGGTACTGAAGGACAGGGAAGCCTGGCATGCTGCAGTCCATGGGGTCGCAAAGAGACAAGGGTGAGCGACTAAATGAAAACAACAACAAGCATACCAATTCAAGTCTGATGGGACAATGTAGTGTGTGCCTGAGTAAACAGGTACAATGTGCCTATTTATCTCTTTGCTGCCCTATTTGCATACAGTGTTCATGATATCCAAGGGCACAGAATTCCAGGGACTCACAGTCTGTGGGAGCTCAGTGCAACTCAGCCTAGCACAGGTGAGTGCATTCCGTCTACACCTGGGCATTCTGAGAGGCCGGGCTCTCTTTGGGTGCCAGAACTGGTTTCACATGCAGAAAGAAGGCAGTGCTATTCCAAAAAGTATGAATGACCGAGGAACTCCATCATATTTTGACTGGCTTGTGTTACTTCCCTATGTTAGTCAACCACTGACATTCAAAATGATGATACAGGAGAAAAGAGAGCAGCCTAGGGTTCCTTGTCCTTCCAGCTCCTTAGTCATCAGGAAGCCTATGGTGGAGGATGTCAGTGGGATGTGCAGGCATCAAGAAGTGGAACAGAAGAGTTAGTTTAGTTGGGACCACATTTCCACTATCTGCATGCCAAATAAATATTACATATTACATAAATATTACAAGATACCAGCTGTAACTTTGATTTCCACCTACAAGTAAATATTCTATTCATACTTAAAACTGACCTTTCACAATGTAAAGATGAACAGTCAAAATTAGGTTAAAGATTTTAATTTTCCTTTACATTGAAATACATTGAACAGTGAGACAGCATTCTAAAATGATCCGTCAATGACTTATGCCCTTGTACAATCCTCATGTAGCAAGTCGGCAGGACCTGAAGTTTGCTTCTAACTAGCAGACTATGGCAGAGGTGAAGGAGTTTGGCAGAGGTAATTAAAGCCCCTAATCAGTTAACTTGAAATAATCAATGAATCAAAGTGAGATTATCCTAGGTGGGCCATACCTAATCAGGCAAGCCCTATAAAAGTGTATAGAAGTGAGACTTTTCTTCTGCTGACCTTGAAGAAATGAGCACTGTGAGTCCTGCAGCTGGAAAAAGAGTTCTGCCAACAACAGCATGAGCTTGAAAGTGGACTCCAAGCCTCAGATGAGACCCTAGCCCTGGCCGACACCAAGACTGAAGCCTGTGAGACCCTGGGCAGAGCACCCAGCTACACATTCCTGGACTCTTGATCCACAAAGACTGTGGGACACTACATGGGTGTTGTTAGAAGTGGCTAAGTTTGGGGGTAATTTGTTATGCAGCCATAGAAAGTTAATACAAACAGCCAATAAAAGCACCATGACGAGTTGAGAAAAAGACCTTGGAAGAAAGGGAAAAGTTTTATATTTTAGGCACTCCCTATTTTTGAACAGGCCCTGCATTTTTACTTTTCACTGAGCCCTGCAGATTCTGTAACTGGCCCTGGCTGTTACTCCAAGCTTAGTGAGGCACATCCAAGGACTGACAGGCTTTCTGCTTGAGTATCCAGCGCACCCGGGCTTTGGCACAGCTTTTCTGGCCTTGCTGTGTATCATACTTGTGAATACGGGGCGGCAGGGAGGCGGTGGCTACACGTTTCCTCTGTAGAATTGGAACACCATCTTTAAATTTTTAATTTTACAGTCTGAACTCAAACGCCTACATTTCACACTAATGACAAATTTGGCTTCTGAAACTTTTATATAAAATTACTCATAGTAATTCTTTGGGGGTAGAACTAATGTAATTCTGCATACAATATTTTTAATGCATAACAAAATGATTGAACAATCCATAACCATTTAGGAACTGTGTCCTATTTATTCTTGACAGTTAATTTCTACAGTTTTTTTTTTTTTTTAACGACTGACTTTCTCCATAAGGCTTCTTTAGCACTAGTTGCAGGCTTCTGCAATAGTGCTATTTCCTCAAAATGGTTAGTTTTGTGGATGTTCTGGGTATATGTGTGTGTAACCACTTTGACCCACTTCCCTGTTTTAGAGAACAAATGTAATGATTCTCCTATTCTAGTTCGGTAGATAGTGCCAGCTCCACGTACTTGTGTTAACAGGAAATTCAACATCAAAACTTAATGAACTGCCATCCCAAAGGACCAAGGTCCTAAGAAGCTTACTTCTTCTTACTTAAGTAAGATCTCTCCTGCTTACAAATGCCAGACTCACCTGCTAAGTAACTGGGCTTGGTTTTCAGCTGTCATGGTTTCTGTTGCTGTGAAAAAGTTTGGTGTCTGAAGACCGGTCCCCTTCCTGGTCTTGACTCCAGCACAGTTTGTGAGGGTGCAAGTTACTTTGGTTTTTGTTCATGAGTTCAAATGCACAGAGTGGCTGAATCTGGAGTTGTCTTAAAGCCTTTCCTCCTGATGATCGCTCTGTACAGAGCAAGGACCACTAGGACAGATGCTTACTTCTCTTGTCTGCTTTGGGGTCTTTTCCTCCCAGACAGTTTTGACTGAAACTAGCCTAAGACATCAGAGTTCCTAATTAGTTCAAACATCTAAAGGGAAGGAGTCATGCATGGACTGGATTCTGCTCTTCTCTGAAGCCTACTGAAGCCCACACGAATCTATTCTCAGTTTTCATGAGATCACAGAAATGATTTGATTCCTTAAGCCAGTGATTGTGTGTGTGTGTTAGTCCCTCAGTCATCTCTGACTCTTTGTGACCCCATGGACTGTAGCCCACCAGCCTCCTCTGTCCATGGGATTCTCCAGGCAAGAATACTGCAGTGGGTTGCCATTTCCTTTTCCACGAGATCTTCCCAGACCAGGGATTGCACTCGTGTCTTCTGCATTGGTTGGCAGATTCTTTACCGTCTGAGCCACCAGGGAAGCCCCAGAGAGACCTTTGCGGTGTTGTGAGCAGAGTCCAAGAACATTTCTGGAGAGTGTTCTGTGTCCTGTTTTGGAAAAGCAGTTGGCAGTGCTGGCTTAAAATAATAAAGAAAACTCACTTTCCCTGTGCCAGGCACCTCCTACATGTGTATGTGTCGAGAATGTCTTATTCAGTTTTGTTTTCCTCTCTCATCCTTAGCAAGGAGCCTACTGCAGCCGCTTTCATAAAGTATACATTTAATGGATGCTGGTGGAGTTGAATTGAAACAATAATTAGAACTAGCATCTATTCATGGGGCTTCCCAGGTGGCGTTAGTGGTAAAGAACCTGTCTGCCAATGCAGGAAAGGAAATGCGGATTCAGTCTCTAGGTGGGAAAGATCCTCTGGAGGAGATGGCAACCCACTCCAGTATTCTTGCCTGGAGAATCCCATGGACAGAAGAGCCTGATGGGTTATAGTCCATGGGGTCACAAAGAGTCAGACGTGGCTAAAGCGACTTAGCACATAGCACAGTATCTATTCATAGTTTACAAATTAGGGTCTGCTATACTCTGTCTGCCTCACCGCTTAGCTAAGAGTTCTGCCACACAGAAATCTGGGTGCTGGGGGCCCAGGGAATAGTGACCCATGAAACTAACTTCATCCCCTTTGATCCTAAAGAATAAATCAAGGTCGAAACTCTTCCGTTGATTCCGCCATCCAATTCATTTGACTGATAATCCTTAGGTCCACTTGGGTTAAGAATGAGATGACCACAGACCAGGGAGATGCCCTGCACATCCTTGATGTCGCTCTTGTTCTTCAAATTTACTCTCAGATGGGTTATGCAAGCTGACGCCCCAGAATTCCTGGCGCACTTGTGTAGCGGATGTTTTCCTGGCTGACAACTATTCCAACATATGGCATCTCCTAAGAAACACCAGAAGACCGAAATAGTCTGATCTCCAGGCTTCGACTGCAGTTCTTGAAATAGCTTGGTTATAAAATTCACAACAAATAACACTTCCTTTGACACTCAGGGTGTGAGGAAGAGCTAGACTGTGGTGTGTATTTAGACCACTTTGTACCTGAATTTAAATTTTTAACATTCTCTTTAGAGGCATGCAGTTTCACCGTGTGCATATTAAAGAACAGCAATGCAAATGAATGTGTTTGGTCTCCAGTCTGTGGACTCATTCACTTGTTTTTATTGTGTAGCATTTTAAAGATTGAGAATAATTATGACGAGTCCTGTGTAAACATCACCCAGGTTTACCCCCATGCTGGCGTTATGCCATGCTCTCTCTCTCTGTCTGTCTCTCATAAACGAACACCAGCTACCTCTGAAAGCCCCTTGTGGGCCCTCTCCCATTTCTTTGCCCTCCCTTCTGAAGAGTAACCGTTACTCTAGGTTACTGTAGACTCTTCCCATTCCCATGGGGGAGGGCATGTAGGTTGTTTCCAGACTTTTTTTTTTTTTGTTACCAATAATGTTGTAATTAACATTCTTATCCCTATGTGCCCATCTGCTCAAATTTCCTTAGGATTTTGTACCTGGAATTGGAATTGCCAGGTGCTATGGTATATGCATCTTCAACACTGCCAAATCACTCTCCAAAGTAGTTGAACAAATCTACTGTGCTGTCAGCAGCATATGAGAGCGCCTCTTTCTTCATATTCTATCACAAAATTCAGTGAAGACTCAACGTTTTAGTTTAGCTGCTCTGTCTAACTAGTGTAGCTTTACAGTAAGTACTGATCTCTAGAAAGGCAAGCCCACGCCCTTCTGTTTTTGAGTTGTCTAAGCCAGCAGTTCTCAGACTTTTTGAGCCCTTTACACTCTTAGAAATTGAGTACTCCAAAGAGCTTTTGTTTATGTGGATTATTTCCATCAATATTTACTAGCAATCAGAAATGCAAGGTTTTTTTTTTTTTTTTTTTTGAGGTGGACCATTTCAAGGCGAGGGTGGGATGATTTGAGAGAACAGCATTAAAACATGTATACTATCATATGTGAAACAAATTTCCAGTCCAGGTTGGATGCATGAGACAGGGTGCTCAGGGCTGGTGCACTGGGGTGACCCTGAGGGATGGGATGAGGAGGGAGGTGGGAGGAGGGTTCAGGATGGGGAACACAGGTAAATCCATGGCTGATTCACATCAATGTATGGCAAAACCACTACAATATTGTAAAGTAATTAGCCTCCAATTAAAATAAAATAAAAATAAACTGTATTAAGAGAAAAAAAAATAAAGTATTGAGTTTGTTACAGTATTGCTTCTGTTTTACGTTTTGATTTTTTGGTCACGAGGCATGTGAGATCTTAGCTCCCCAATCAGGGATCGAATCTGCAACCCCTACATCGGAAGGTGAGGTCTCAACCACTAGACCACCAGAGAACTCCCAAAAGTGTGAAGTTTTTTAAATGTGTAGTTATGAATCCATTTAAAAGTGACACTGGTAAAACTATTACATGTGAGCATGAATAACACTTTTTAATAAAAAAGTAACTAATATTCCAAAACAAGAAGATTCGAATGGCACTGTTTTATATTTTTGCAATTTCTTTAATGTCTGGTTTAATTCCCATAGCTGCTCCCACATTCAGTCTGTTATGATATTAACTATCATGTAGCCTCTGGACAATTCCAGAGTGAGGGAATGAGAATGAACATGGCAAATAATGTCTCAGTATTATTACAAAAATAGTTTTTATCTCTTAGACCACCCCCACCCCCGACACCTACAAGAGTCTTGAGGATCCCCTGGAGTCCTTGGGTCCATCCTTCAAAAATGCTGTTCTAAGCTATTCTTGGTTCTTTTACTTCCGTGAGTTTTAGGATCAGCTTATGAAGTTCCACAAAGTAGGCAGGTGTGTGGAATTTATAGATTAATTTGCTAGAACTGGCGTATTTATGGTAGTGTGTGTGTGTGTGTGTGTGTGTGTGTGTGTGTATTCTCAGTCATGTCCAGCTCTGGACTGTAGCCGCCAGACTCCTCTGTCCATCAAATTTTCCAGGCAAGAATAATGGAGTGGGTAGCCATTCACTTCTCCCGGGGATCTTCTTGACCCAGGGACTGAAGCCATCTCTGGTGTCTCCTGCGTTGGCAGGCAGATTCTCTACCACTGTGCTACTTGGGAAGCCATTTATGATATTGGGTATTCATAAATACGCTACATTATCCTATAACTTTAAGCCCTGTTGAGTGTCCTTCAATCATATTTTAACATTTTCTTTGTCAGTTCTTATATTTATACACTGTGCTTTAATTAGTTAATTTATGTGTTTGCTGCCATTGTGAATGGACCATTTTAAATGTGTTTTTGAAATTGCCTGGTTGCTGGCATATAATCAGAATCATGTTGATTTCTGGACATTGATGTTGATTCCAGCAATGTTCCTAAACTCTTCTCTTTTCTTATGATCTGTCCATAGATTTTCTTGACATTTCTATGTAGGCAATCTCATAGTCTAGGAATAACAGTTTTGAAACTCTTATGCCTCTATTTTTTTAGGTGGAGAAGAATAAGGGCTACATTATGTTGGCAAGGACCTCTTCTTGTCCAATGTTGTCAAGAGCTGAGCTGAACAGCTAGGTGACAAGATTGTCAACTAAAACAAGATAAAATTACAGTCAGGCCTTACTGCCAATATAAGCAAGAGTCTGGGGGCTGGTCCCACCAGTGGTTGATTTTCCATACAGAATGGTATTGAGTGAGTCAGATGTACCAGCCAAGAGGAAGGACCCTTTCATTGCAGTGGATACTCCCCCCTTCCCCCCAAAAGCTTCCTGCCATTTATGGACCCAGGACAGCCAGGGGCGGGGAGATGGGGAAGGGGCTGGAACAGCACTAAATACTGTGTCAGAGTGGAGGGAAGTGTCTCCAAGCCCCTCCCACACCCAGGTGGTCTTGGCAGAGGCACCCGAGAAACACCTTGCCCAGGGCCCCGCAATAAGATGGCCTCTGATGGGCATCCCAGAGCTGTGCAGGGGCGGGTGGGGGCTAAGTGCTTAACGGCGACTTTCTCCCTCCGGACCGTGCACCGCGTCTGCTGTGGGGAGGGCGGCTCTGCCCCAGGAGTCCTGCCTTGGTCGTCGCCAGGTGGGGGAGACGGGTGAGGGCTGAAAGACTTCAGGTAGGATTTTGGCCAAGAGCTGGATTCCTCAAGGTTAAATGAAGCTGTGATTGTGAGCACCCTTCTCTTATTCCTGACTTTAGAAGGAATGTTTCAAAAAGTTCACCATAATACGTGGCATTCATTTTAGGTTCGTGATAGATAACGCTTTGGCGGTGGTTTAGCCGCTAGGTCGTGTCTGACTCTTGCGATCCCGTGGACTGTACCCTGTCAGGCTCCTCTGACCATGGAATTCTCCATGGCAAGAATACTGGAGTGAGTTGCCATTTCCTTCTCCAGGGGATTTTCCTGACCCAGGAATCGAACCCGCGTCTCCTGCACTGCAGGCAGATGCTTTACCAACTGAGCCCCAGGGAAGCCCAGATACGCCTTCAGATGGAAGTTTCCTTTAGCTGTTTGGTTGTGATCATTGCATTTTATTTCTTAATCATAAATATGTCTTGAGTTTTATCAAGCACTTATCTATATCTATTGGATGAATTATATGCTTCTTCTTCTCTTATTTAGATTTTACCAGTCTTGAATCACCCTTGTATTCTTTTCTTGGTTCTGATACATTCTATTCTATACAATGTTTGCCAACATTTTGTCAGTTAATTGCCCATTCTCATACTATTTTAGTCTACTTTCCACATCAGGGTTATAAGAGCCTTGAAAAAATAAATCACGGAACTTTCTATTTCTGTTCTATGGACTGGCTGGGATGAGATAGGAGTGATCTGACATTTAAGGGTCGGTAACAATTTGCTTGTAAAACTATTTAAGCCTGGAGTTTCTTTGTGGTAGACTGTTTTGCTTAGACTATTTGGGGGTCCTGGTGTTATGTGATTAGAAAAGCCCAGTGGATTTGTTGCTTAAACAATTTGTATACCTTTTATGCTGCAAAAAAAAGTATAAACATGTTTAATTAAAGCTTTTGTGCAATTTTGAAAAGTAAAAAGGGATTCAGGATTGACAGACTCACCTGATTAACCTCCCCACTGCACAGAGTGTATCTGCCCGCTTTCTTCCTCCCACTCTGCTTTCCCCTCTTGAATTCCTCCACATCACATTCTTTGGGGTATTCTCCTTTTCTGGACTCAGAAACAATCTTCTTTAGTTTATTAAATTAAAAAAAATAATTTTTATACATTCCATTTGCAATTATTACAAAATATCGACTATATTCCTTGCACTGTACAGTACATGCTGTAGCCTATCTCACACTCAATAGTTTGTGCCTCCCACTCTGCACCCCCATCTTGTCCCTCCCCATGCCCCTCTCCCCTCTGGTAACCACTAGTTTAAACCAATCTTCTTTTTAGGCTCCTTTCACACTGCATCTAAAGCTCAAAATTCCCAGCTCTCACCCCTGCCTGTCTTTTCAGTCCGTCCCAGATTTTCCAGGTATCTCATCTCTCCATTGCTTCCAGTACCACCTAGATGGTGATGACATCGGGATTTTAATCTCCAGTTCCAGTCCCAGAAGAGTATCCCCAACTTAACAGGTACAGAATGTAACCTGATTTCTACCTGCAACACAGTTCGGATATTTTTATGTTGCTCTTTCTAGGCCTGCACCTTAGCATCCGCCCACCAGCTCTCTCCTCCGGCGCTACTGCCTTTGCAGACAAACTGAATTTGGCTTCAGTTTGGGGTCCTTCAGTAGCTGCACAGAGGAGATGGGCCGGTGGGAGGAGAGGGTCGTTGGGATCCTGGGTCACTCCTCGGCAGTCGTGGCTCCCACTCTGCCCTCTCTGAGTCCCAGGATCTTTTCAGCTGCAGATGCTGGCTCCTTCCTTGTGGCACCGGGGCCCTCACCATCGCTGTGGTCCCTTTGAACTTGGCCAGTCTTCCTAAGTACTCCCTTCATTCAGCTTTCCTCAGTCACCCTGTTTGAGCGCAGAGATGCTGACTGAGGGCACTGCCCAGCATTAGTCAGCACCGCCTCTCTGGCTGCTTCAGACAGAGAACCTCCATCTCCTCCTCCCATCTGCCCCCACTGCCCTCCCCACCCCCTCCCGCCCTGTGGATGCTGCTTCCTGCACACCCTGAAATGATCCACGTCTCCTCTCCCTGCAACTGAGGAGCAGCCTCTTTCCCAATTTCCCCACAAAAGTATAAACTTTTGCTTCTTTCAATCTATTCAGTGCAAAAACATGAGTTACATATTTCTTCACTGCTTAAACCTCACTAATGGTGTTGTCTTAGATTTTGAGTTAAATCCAAGTTCCTCCTCACAGGTCCACAAGGTCTTGCATGACTGGACCTCTGCATGCCTCACTGAAGCCATCACACATGGCCCCTGGCTGCCACACTATGCTCCCAGCACGCTGTCCTCCCAGTTGTTCCATGAATTTGGCAAGCTCATCCACACCGCAGGTACCCTTGCTCCTCCTTTTCTTCGTAGACGAAACTCAGGATCCCCTCCGTAGAAAACAGTGACTGTGCCCTACATGTGTGCCTTTAAAAAAATTTTATTGGAGTATAGTTATCAATGTTGCATTAGTTTTGGGTATGCACCAAAATGTATCAGTTATGCATATCCATGTACCCACCCTTTCTTAGATTCTATTTGCATACAGGTCATTATAGAGTATTGAGTTCCCTGTGCTGCACAGTAGGTGCTTCTTAGTTACCTATTTTATATGTAGTAGTGTGTATATGCAAAGAAATCAATGCATATAAATCATTGATCACTGCAAAGAAATAGAGGAAAGCAATAGAATGGGAAAGACTAGAGATCTCTTCAAGAAAATTAGAAATAGCCAGGGAACATTTCATGCAAAGGTGGGCATAATAAAGGACAGAAATGGTATAGACCTAACAGAAGCAGAGGATATTAAGAAGAGATGGATAGAATACACAGAAGAACTATACAAAAAATATCTCAATGACCCAGATATTCATGGGGATGTGATCACTCACCTACAGCCAGATATCCTGGAATGCAAAGTGGGCCTTAGGAAGCATCACTACAAACAAAGCTAGTGGAAGTGATAGAATTCCAGTTGAGCTATTTCACATCCTGAAAGATGATGCTGTGAAAGTGCTGCACTCAATATGCCAGCAAATTTGGAAAACTCAGCAGTGGCCACAGGACTGGAAAAGGTCATTTTTCATTCCAATCCCCAAGAAAGGCAACCCCAAAGAATGCTCAAACTACCACAGAATTACACTCATCTCTCACAGTTCAGTTCAGTTCAGTTGCTTAGTCGTGTCTGACTCTTTGTGACCCCATGGACTGCAGCATGCCAGGTCTCCCTGTCCATCATCAACTCCCAGAGCTTACTCGGACTCATGTCCATTGAGTCAGTGATGCCATCCAACCATCTCATCCTCTGTCGTCCCTTTCTCCCGCGGGCCCTCAATCTTTTCCAGCATCAGGGTCTTTTCAGTGTGTCACTTTTTCACATCAGGAGGCCAAAGTATTAGAGTTTCAGCTTCAACATCAGTCCTTCCAATGAACACCCAGGACTAATCTCCTTTAAGAATGACTGGCTGGGTCTCGTTGCTGTCCAAGGGACTCTCAAGAGTCTTCCCCAACACCACAGTTCAAAGCATCAATATTTCAGCATTCAGTTTTCTTTATAGTCCAACTCTCACATCCATACACGACTACTGGAAAAATCATAGCTTTGACTAGAGGGACCTTTGTTGGCAAAGTAATGTCTCTGCTTATTAATATGCTATCTAGGTTTGTCATAGCTTTTCTTCCAAAGAGCAAATGTCTTTTAATTTCATGGTTGCTGTCACCATCTGCCATGATTTTGGAGCCCCCCAAAAATAGTCTGTCACTGTTTCCCCATCTATTTTCCATGAAGTGATGGGATTGAATGCCATGATCTTAATTTTTTGAATGTTGAGTTTTAAGCCAGCTTTTTCACTCTCCTCTTTCACTTTTATCAAGAGGCTTTTTAATTCTTCTTCACATTCTGCCATAAGGGTGGTGTTATCTGCATATCTGAGGTTATTGATATTTCTCCCAGCAATCTTGATTCCAGCTGTGCTTCATCTAGCTGATATTTTGCATGATGTACTCTGCATATAAGTTAAATAAGCAGGGTGAAAATATACAGCCTTGATGTACTCCTCTCGCTATTTGGAACCAGTCAGCAGCCATGAAGAGATACCCCACGTCCAAAGTAAGAGAAATCCAAGTAAGACGGTAGGCACTGAGAGAGGGCATCAGAGGGCAGACAGACTGAAACCACAATCACAGACAAATAGCCAATCTGATCACAGGACCACAGCCTTGTCTAACTCAATGAAACTAGGCCATGCCGTATGGGGCCACCCAAGGGTCATGGTGGAGAGGTCTGACAGAATGTGGCCCACTGGAGAGGAAATGGCAAACCACTTCAGTATTCTTCCCTTGAGAACCCCGTGAACAGTATCAAAAGGCAAAAAGATAGGACACTTAAAGATGAACTCCCCAGGTTGGTAGGTTCCCAATATGCTACAGGAGATCAGTGGAGAAATAACTCCAGAAAGAATGAAGGGATGGAGCCAAAGCAAAAACAATACCCAGTTGTGGATGGGACTGGTGATACAAGCAAGGTCCGATGCTGTAACGAGCAACATTGCATAGGAACCTGGAATGTTAGGTCCATGAGTCAAGGTAAATTGGAAGTGGTCAAACAGGAGATGGCAAGAGTCAACGTTGACATTCTAGGAATCAGCAAACTAAAATGGACTGGAATGGGTGAATTTAACTCAGATGACCATTGTATCTACTACTGTGGGCAGGAATCCCTTAGAAGAAATGGAGTAGCCATCATAGTCAACAAAAGAGTCAAATGCAGTACTTGGATGCAGTCTCAAAAACAGATTGATCGCTGTTTGATTCCAAGGCAAACAATTCAATATCACAGTAATCCAGTCTATGCCCCGACCAGTAACAATGAAGAAGCAGAAGTTGAACGGTTCTATGAAGACCTACAAGACCTTTTAGAACTAACACCTAAAAAAGATGTCCTTTTCATTATAGGGGACTGGAATGTAAAAGTAGGAAGTCAAGAAACACCTGGAGTAACAGGCAAATTTGGCCTTGGAGTACAGGATGAAGCAGGGCAAAGGCTAACAGAGCTTTGCCAAGAGAACGCACTGGTCATAGCAAACACCCTCTTCCAACAACAGAAGAGAAGACTCTACACATGGACATCACCAGATGGTCAACACCAAAATCAGATTGCTTATATTCGTTGCAGCCAAAGATGGAGAAGCTCTATACAGTCAGCAAAAACAAGACCGGGAGCTGACTGTGGCTCAGATCATAAACTCCTTATTGCCAAATTCAGACTTAAATTGAAGAAAGTGGGGAAAACCACTAGACCATTCAGGTCTGACCTAAATCAAATCCCTTATGATTATACAGTGGAAGTGAGAAATAGATTTAAGGGACTAGATCTGATAGACAGAGAGCCTGATAAACTATGGACGGAGGTTCCTGACATTGTACAGGAGACAGGGATCAAGACCATCCCCAAGAAAAAGAAATGCAAAAAAGTAAAATGGCTGTCTGAGGAGGCCTTACAAATAGCTGTGAAAAGGAGAGAAGTGAAAAGCAAGGGAGAAAAGGAAAGACATTCCCATTTGAATGCAGAGTTCCAAAGAATAGCAAGGAGAGATAAGAAAGCCATCCTCAGTAATCAATGCAAAGAAATAGAGGAAAACAACAGAATGGGAAAGACTAGAGATCTCTTCAAGAAAATTAGAGATACCAAGGGAACATTTCATGCAAAGATGAGCACAATAAAGGACAGAAATGATATGTACCAAACAGAAGCAGAAGATATTAAGAAGAGGTGGCAAGAATACACAGAGGAACTGTACAAAAAAGATCGTCACGACCCAGATAATCATGATGGTGTGATCACTTACCTAGAGCCAGACATCCTGGAATGTGAAGTCAAGTGGGCCTTAGGAAGCATCACTATGAACAAAGGTAGTAGAAGTGATGGAATTCCAGTTGAGCTATTTCAAATCCTGAAAGATGATGCTGTGAAAGTGCTGCACTCAATATGTCAGCAAATTTGGAAAACTCGGCAGTGGCCACAGGACTGGAAAAGGTCATTTTTCATTCCAATCCCAAAGAAAGGCGATGCCAAAGAATGCTCAAACTACCACACAATTGCACTCATCTCACACACTAGTAAAGTAATGCTCAAAATTCCCCAAGCCAGGCTTCAGCAATATGTGAACCTTAAATTTCCAGATGTTCAAGCTGGTTTTAGAAAAGGCAGAGGAACCAGAGATCAAATTGCCAACGTCCACTGGATCATCAAAAAAGCAAGAGAGCTCCAGAAAAACATCTATTTCTGCTTTATTGACTATGCCAAAGCCTTTGACTGTGTGGGTCACAATAAACTGTGGAAAATTCTGAAAGAGATGGGAATATCAGACCACCTGACCTGCCTCTTGAGAAATCTGTATGCAGGTCAGGAAGCAACACTTAGAGCTGGACATGGAACAACAGACTGGTTCCAAGTAGGAAAAGGAGTACATCAAGGCTGTATATTGTCACCCTGCTTATTTAACTTATATGCAGAGTACATCATGAGAAATGCTGGGCTGGAAGAAGCACAAGCTGGACTCAAGATTGCCGGGAGAAATATCAATAACCTCAGATATGCAGATGACACCACCCTTATGGCAGAAAGTGAAGAACTAAAAAGTCTCTTCATGAAAGTGAAAGAGGAAGGTGAAAGTTGGCTTAAAGGATCAACATTCAGAAAACAACGATCAAGGCATCTAGTCCCATCACTTCATGGCAAACAGATGGGGAAACAGTGGCTGACTTTATTTTTGAGGCCTCCAAAATCACGGCAGATGGTGATTGCAGCCATGAAATTAAAAGACGCTTACTCCTTGGAAGGAAAGTTATGACCAACCTAGACAGCATATTAAAAAACAGAGATATTAGTTTGCCGACAAAGATCCATGTAATCAAAGGTATGGTTTTTCCAGTAGTCTTGTATGGATGTGAGAGTTGGACTATAAAGAAAGCTGAGCTGAAGAATTGATGCTTTTGAACTGTGGTGTTGGAGAAGACTCTTGAGAATCCCTTGGACTGCAAGGAGACCCAATCAGTCAATCCTAAAGGAAATCAGTCCTGAATATTCATTGGAAGGACTGATGCTGAAGCTGAAACTCCAATACTTTGGCCACCTGATGCGAAAAACTGACTCATTGGAAAAGATGAGTTCTCACCTGATGCTGAGAAAGATTGAAGGCAGGAGAAGGGGATGACAGAGAATGAGATGGTTGGATGGCATCACCGACTCAATGGACATGAGTCTGAGCAAGATCCAGGAGTTGGTGATGGATAGGAAAGTCCGGTGTGCTGCAGTCCATGGGGTCGCCGAGTCAGACCTGACTGAGCAACTTAACTGAACAGAACTCATTTTTGTTAACTAACAAAAAATCTATACATGTAAAAAATTGTCTAGAAAGATATATGTGGAAATTTCAGTGATTCTCTCTGGAGATAGAAACCCAAGAGATTTTCATTTTCCATTTACACATTTAAATCATTTAATATTAGACAAAAGTATTTACTGCTTTTCAATTCTGACACATCCATTCTGGTTTTTATATAGCTTTTTACTCTTTTAACTTATAAGGGACTTCCCTGGTGGCTTAGACAGTAAAGCATCTGCATGCAATGTGGAAACCTGGGTTTGATCCCTGGGTCGGGAAGATACCATGGAGAAGGAAATGGCAGCCCACTCTGGTACTCGTGCGTGGAGAATTCCATGGACAGAGGAGCCTGGTGGGCTACAGTCCATGGGGTTGCAAAGCGTGGGACACTGAGTGACTTCACTGTCCAACTGCATTGATCTATGAATGCACACCATCAAACTGCATTGACCTGATTGCTTGCAATCATAGTTGTTGACAAAAATTAAGAAATGTGTTTCTAATTTTCTGGATTCCTCATAACTAAGAAATACCTCTTTTTGTAAACAGTTATAGGATTCAGAGATTTCCCTTTTTTTTTTTTTTTTTTCCTTTTCAGAAGTATCAGAGAAATAGTTTGAGACACCCGGAATGGCCTGGAAAGGTTTTGGTCTTCAAACAAACGTGTTTGTTCTAGGACTAAAGAACACTCACCGTGGCAGAGATTTAGTTTTCTATTTTAACCAAATGAACAGAATTTTAAAAAGATGACTGTGCTCATTTTTGGCTGCGCTGGGCCTTCATGGACTTTCTCTGGCTGTGGCGGGGGCGGCTACGCTTCGCTGTGGTGCATGGGCTTCTCGCTGCAGTGGCGTCTCTTGTGCAGTGCAGGCTCTAGGCATGTTGGCTTCAGCAGTCACAGCACACAGGCTCAGGAGCTGTGGCACGTGGGGTAAGTTGCCCCGCAGCATGTGGAATCTTCCCAAACCAGGGATCGAACCCGTCTCCCCTGTACTGGCAGGTGGATTCTTATCCACCAGGGAAGTTCAGCAGAACTTTTTTGGATCTTTGTAAGAGGCCTGGCATTGAGGAGGGAACTGGTAAAAATTAATCAAAACAAATAACAAAGTACCCACAATGTCCAAGAACTGTTTTGGTTGCAATGGCCAGGCCTACCAATCTAAAACTGTCTTGATTTTTTTAGAAGTGAATTTACTTGCTTAGGTATTTTTAGAGTCCAAGAATTAACTATTTTCAGCTGTGTGAGTAGCACCCAGTTTCCTTGTTTATCCAAGCACTGGTTCCATCTCCAGGCAGGTCTCTCCTGATTGCTTCCGAGATAACCTACAGTACATTTTGTAATTCAGACCCAGTGGGAAAAAGAGAGGGTTTTTCCCAGAACAGTTTTAAAACACTTCCTGCTGTGGAGTCGTATGCCCGTCCAATTACTGTTGCCTGGGAGAGGAAATACGCTTGTTGTTTCAAACTAGTGGTGGGATTAAGCTCATCAAACCTCATTGCTCAAGAGATGGGGTTGAGGGGTTTCCCCAGAGGAAGATTACAGTAAATATTTTATCCAAAGAAAAGTGAATCATTCAGGGTAGCAAGATTAATAGATGTTCACTACAGTCCTCTGGAAGATTATTTAGACAACAAAAAGAAGTTTAAAACACATCTTTAGCCACAAAATTCATCACAAGAGCAGTGGGGGATAAATCTCAGGCACACGAAAAAATGACTGCAATTAACGACTGAGCCTGCTAAGTGGTAAGTTAGTTGTACGAGCAACAAATGGGTCTCAAAGGAGGAGACATTGCTGTGTGTTTAGATATTCAGACATCGTCCCTTCATCTAGTAACAGCTTGGTGTTTTAAAATATTCTTGCCAAAGCCAAGTTGTTCTGTTTTTATTTTTGACTTTTTGGCCACTCTCTTAAGTGATTAGTTTTCAGGCCTTAGACCCAAGGTCTGAGGCTATGAAATAATTTTTTATTAATATCTTTTGCTTTTGTTAGGTCTGTCTTTTTCTGTCCTTTACTATTTCTATCCTTTATTGTGCCCACCTTTGCATGAAATGTTCCCTGGGTATTTCTAATCTTCTTGAAGAGATCTCTACTCTTTCCCATTCTGTCGTTTTCCTCTATTTCTTTGCACTGATCACTGAGGAAGGCTTTCTTATCTGTCCTTGCTATTCTTTGGAACTCTGCATTCAGATGGGTAGCTCTTTCCTTTTATCCTTTGCCTTTAGCTTCTCTTCTTTTCACAGCTATTTGTAAGGCCTTCTCAGACGACCATTTTGCCTTTTTGCATTTCTTTATCTTGGGGATGGTTTTGATCACTGCCTCCTGTACAGTGTCACAAATCTCTGTCCATAATTCTTCAGGCACTCTATGAGATCTAATCCCTTGAATCTATTTGTTACTTCCACTGTATAATCATAAGGAATTTGATTTAGGTCAGACCTGAATGGCCTAGTGATTTTCCCTATTTTCTTCAATTTAAGTCTGAATTTGGCAATAAGGAGTTTATGATCTGAGCCACAGTCAGCTCCTGGTCTTGTTTTTGCTGACTGTATAGAGCTTCTCCATCTTTAGCTACAAAGAATATATAATCAGTCTTTTTTTGGTATCGACCATCTGATGATGTCCATGTGTAGAGTCTTCTCTTGTGTTGTTGGAAGAGGGTGTTTTCTATGACTAGTGCATTCTTTTGGCAAAACTCTGTTAGCCTTTGCCCTGCTTCATTTTGTACTCCAAGGCCAAACTTCTCTGTTACTCCAGGTATCTCTTGACTGCCTACTTTTGCATTCCAGTCCCCTATGATGAGAAAGATACCATTTTTTGGTGTTAGTTCTAGAAGGTCTTGTAGGTTCTCGTAGAACCATTCAACTTCAGCTTCTTCAACATTAGTGGTTGGGGCATAGACTTGGATTACTGTGATACTAAATGGTTTGCCTTGGAAACGAACAGAGATTATTCTGTCATTTTTGAGATCGCACCCAAGTACTGCATTTCAGACTCTTTTGTTGACTATGATGGCTACTCCATTTCTTCTAAGGGTTTCTTGCCCATAGTAGTAGATACAATGGTCATCTGAATTAAATTCACCCATTCCAGTCCATTTTAGCTCATTGATTCCTAAAATGTCAATGTTCACTCTTGCCATCTCCTCTTTGACCACTTCCAATTTACCTTGATTCATGGATTTAACATTCCAGGTCCCTATGCAATATTGTTCTTTACAGCATCAGACTTTACTTCCATCACCAGTCACATCCACAACTGGGTGTTGTTTTTGCTTTGGTTCCATCTCTTCATTCTTTCTGGAATTATTTTCCACTGTTCTCTAGTAGCATACTGGGCACCTACTGACCTGGGGAGTTCATCTTTCAGTGTCCTATCTTTTTGTCTTTTCATACTGTTCATGGGGTTCTCAAGGCAAGAATACTGAAGTGGTTTGCCATTCCCTTCTCCAGTGGACCACATTTTGTCAGAACTTTCCACCATGACCCATCCATCTTGGGTAGCCCCACACAGCATGGCTCATGGTTTCATTGAGTTAGACAAGGCTGTGATCCATGTGATCAGTTTGATTAGTTTTGTGTGATTGAAAAATGAAGTCTTTCTCATACTCTCTGTATTCTTTTTTCATTTAATAATGATAATAATGTGACAGTATTTTCATGTCAACATATATAATTATTAGAATTTTGAATGACTACTTAGTATTCCATTGTGTGGCTATACCATAGCATATTTTTAAAACTCCTCCCTTATTAAAGAACATCCCAACTGGTTCTCTATTATATTATACAATTATTATTGTATTATAAGTGAGGTTGATAAGTCATCACATGTGCAGTTTTAAAACTGAGGTATACTTGTAATACAATGTTGCACTAGTTTTCTGCTATACAATGAAGTGAGTCAGCCAAAGGTGTGCACATATCCCCTCCGTCTTGGATCTCCCTCCCCCCTCCCTAGGTCACCAGGGAGTACGGAGCTGAGCTCCCTGTGTTGTACAACAGGTTCCCACTAGCTATCTAGTTCACACACGGCACTGTGGGTGTGTCAGTCCTACTCTCCCAGTTCACACCCCCACTCCCCTGTCCATATGTTTGTTCCCCAAGTCTACACCTCTGTTCCCGCCCTGCAAAAAGGTTCGTCTGTACCATTTTTCTAGATTCACATGCATGCACTAATATATAATATTTGTCTTTCTCATTCTGACTTACTTCACTTTGTATGACTCTAGGTCCGAAAACTAAAACCAGAATTATTATCTGATCCAGCAATCCCAATACTAAGAAAACCATATTTCAAAGGGACACGTGCAGCCCTCTGTCCATTGCAGCACTATTTACAGTAGCCAGGGACATGGCTAAATGTCCATGGACAGATGAAAGGATAAAGATGTGGTACATACGTACAATGGACTATTACTCAGCCATAACAAAGAACAAAATTGGGTCATTTGTGATATGTACATAATTTTTTAAGAGTAAAATTCACAAAGTGTAATAGCTGGCATCTTTGAAAATTTGATTCATATTGCCAAATCATCTTCCAGAAAGGTTGCATGATTCAGCCCTCCAGTGAAGAGTCTTGCTTACCTCTTGGAGAAGGAAATGGCAACCCACTCCAGTATTCTTGCCTAGAGAATCCTATGGACAGGGGAGCCTGGTGGGCTTCTGTCCATGGGGTCGCACAGAGTCGGACATGACTGAAGTGACTTAGCATGCATGTATGCGTGCTTATCTCTACCTGTGTCAAAGGTGACGACTAGTCATTCTTTCCTGTTTTAGCTTGAATTGCTTTGATACCTAAGGGGGGTGAAACCTTTGTTAATGGATGAATGATCAGTTTTTATCACCGTGTGAAAAGCCACCTCGAAACTTACGGGGTTCACGACCCCAGGTGGGTGGCTCTGACCTGACTGGAGTGGCTGGGCTCAACCACGTGTCTGTGGGGACTTGCAGGCGGGCTGGATGACTCTGCCTCAGGGCTTGATGTCAGTGAAGCTGGGGCATCTTGACTTTCTTTCATACGCTCTCCCAACATTTTCGCACGAAATTCCAAGCTAGTTCACACAGTGGCAGAGAGGTTCCAGGAGAAAAAGCTACAAACTTACATTGCAAAAGGGGTGTGGACACAGGGAGAGAAAAACTGGAGTTGTCTTACAATGTACCCTGCTTTTTTAAAAAATATAGACATAGTAAGACCAAAACCTCCATTTAGCTCTTTTGAAACAAATTTTATTTTGGAAAATATTCAAGTTTTTTATGAATGTGAAGGGTAGATTTATTTCTGTTTCTTGGGTTAATAAAAGCATCAGTTTGATGTCTTCTATTAGCTGCATCCTTTTTCTGCCACACCAGTTTTCATTTCAGGTTAAATGAAGTGCAGTTTTTCCAAATCAGTTTTTGCCTAGCGCACTAAAATCAGTCTATTAGCTCTGAATGTCTTCCTATACACATTTTGATAGTTAGAATTACTGAAAAAGAGTAACTTTTTTCCATTCAAATGTACAATACTTATTATTTTATAAGTTCTAATAGCAATATATATACTGCCCAGTGGGAAAAAATTTCTTCTTCAGTTGAATTTTCCTGGCAGTATGTCCAGAAAATTTCCTTCAAAAATTTTCCCTGAACATTTGTCTAATGCTGAGATACTGGAGTTGACTCTTTTTATTTCAGAGAGGACTAACATGCTTATTAAAGAGTCATTCAGAAGGAAAAAAAAAAACACCCTAGATATGAAAAATCCAAATATCCTATTTTGAATATGAGGACTCTTCCTCCTGAAAGGTCAATTCAAAAAGATGTATAGTCACATGCTATAAATTTTTGATCTATCCTGATGCTTAAGCAATGTGGGGTGAATTGTGAGTTTTAAAATGTTCCAGTAGGCAAGGTATCTACTCTGGAAGCTGCTCATCATCACTCATTTGTTCAATGAATGTGAAGTGTTTCCCACTATCAGATGCTGTGAAAGTCACTCTGGATACACACGAAATCAGTAACTTGCTGTCCCTACTCTCTCATGGTTTATATTGACTATAAGATGCAGGTCATTAAGCAAGTGATTAGAATAATATGCTCAGAGTATCCTTCACTGAAATTTCAGCTTCTAGTGATAGTTTCTTCTGTAACATTAGAAAGTTACAAGAAAGCACCACAAGTTAGAATAAAGTATTTCTTTTATTTCACTATTATTATTTTACATAGCTTTGGGGGAATGTAGAGAGTGAAACAGTATCTCTTTTCTAGGTTGCACCCTCTGGATCAGAGGGCTTACCAGGGTGCAGGACACAGCCCATTTATAAACGCTGTGGCCTTTCCCTTATGTCATAGTGTGCGATTTTAATTTTGCAAAACCCTGGCCAGGAAAGAAAGAATAAAGGGTCAACATGACCTCCTATCTTGTTTAATAGTTTGAAAAATCCATTTTAAGAAGCTAAGCATGAAACGGCCTTCCTCAAAGAGATTTTTCTGCATTAGAGGGTTTAGCTATATATTTTCTAAGAAGATGGTAAATTTCTCTGACTTCCACCTTCTGAAAGCTTAAATCACTTTCTTTAATAGTAAGAAGGAAAAAAACACTATCTGAAGTTTTGAAAAGTTGCCTACTTTTTCTAGATACTTATTAATATGAAAGAAATAAAGTATGTATATGCTTGTTCTAGGAGTCCTAGATGAAAGCCAGGTATAACAATATTCCACACAGCATTTGGTGTTATGACACCTCAGCTACCAACTATTATTTTTTGGAGGCATCGCAAGATTTATTTTTACCTTAACTTTATTATTACTTTTGAAATCCTAGCTTTTAAAATTGAAGCTAAGAATTTTGCTCTGCTTTTGGTTTCTGGCACCAGTAATCAGCAATGGCAAATTCAAAAGTGATTAAAGTAGGCAGGCAAAGATGGGTTTCCATTTAACAAATGAAAGCAAATTATTATTATTATTATTTTGGCTTCACCTACCAGCATGCAGAACTTCCCCAACCAGGAATCAAACCCTGCAATATAAAGAGTCTTAACCATTGGACCACCAGGGAAGTCTGAAAACAAATTCTTTTTAATCCAATTAGCAAACCAAGGAAACTAATAAGGGAAATAAAAATTTATATTAAATCATTCAACAAAGTCCAGGCTAATGTCACCAGTACGTTTAGATTCTAAATCCCTGGAGGGAAGAGTTGGATGAATGAGTATAAACAACAAACAATTTTGCATTTTCCAATCCTTGTGCTTGTCTGTGCCTTGTCAAGCCCACTATTTATGAGTTGGGTGATGGGTCAGCCCAGTTCCGCAAGTGATCCAATCTCATCACCAAATCCCTACTCAGCTCTGTCCTCCCCTGGCACCGACCAGGCATCTATAGGCAGCATTTGAAGTGAGATGCAGAAGGGTCCACTCCTTTGGAAGTGTGAGAAGCTTTGGGGTAGAGGGGGCTTACGGAAAAGCAGAGCATCCCTCTAGTTCCTGGTGGCATCAGAGTCCTCTTTTGCCAGCCCCTGCTTGCTTGCCTAGTGCTGGGTGGCCACCAGGGCCCGTGCAGCAGATGTGCAGAGTTAGGTCCCCAGGCGTGTGTGTATGAGTTCTTTGAGGAGCCTCGTTGGATGAAAGGGACCTTCCCAGTGCACACATTCCTGAGGTCATTCATCATTTTCCAATAACCCCCTATGGTGGGACACCCCACCTGCTCTTGGCAGATGACAGAGCCCTTAGAATGGGCCAGGATGCCTTCAACTCCACAGTCTTCCATCACTCCACCTGGTCCGTGGGAAACTCTCCCATTCTCACCAGGCCAGGAAGTTAGTGCTTGGCCGTACCTATCAACCCTCCACCATTTTCTTCAACTCCTCCTTTCCTATTTAGACAGGTGCCAGCAGCATCAGCAGGCATCCTACCCAAGTGGGAGCCAGCCTCCCCTTTCCCAGCATCTGTACCCCCTGGACGTGACTCTCCCAGAGCAAGGGTCAGCAGACTTTTTCTGCAAAGGGCCATAGAATAAACATTTTTCACCTTTGTGAGCCATATAGTTTCTGCTTAGAGTTTTCAACTCCACCATTATAGTGAGAAAAGTGTTAGTTGCTCAGTTGTGTCAGACTTTGCAACCTCCTGAACTGTAGCCCACCAGGCTCCTCTATCCATGGAATTCTCCAGGCAAGAATACTGAAGTGGGTAGCCTTCCCTTCTCCAGGGGATCTTCCCAACTCAGGGATCAAACCTGCGTCTCCCGCCGTTGTAGGCAGATTCTTTACCATCTGAGCCGCCAGGGAAGCCCAGTGGTCAGAAAGCACCCATCGAAGATGTGAAAATGAATGAGCGTTGCTGTGTGCCAGCAGAACTCCACTTACAGAGACGGGTGGTGGACTGAACCCCTTCCCCAGAGCATCCCCCATTTGGTTTGCTGTGTCCACATCCCAGGGAGAGGATTGCGTGAAGTCCAGCTGCCCACACCAAATGGTGGACTTACAGCCAGATGCTCCTCTTTTCTCTCCTGACGCTGTTCTCCCCCCTGCGTCCCCACCCCCAGGTTTCTGCCTATGGTGACTGCGGAGGAGCAGGGCTGGAGGGAGTATCAGCAAAGGGAGCAGAACTGATGGGCGCTCGCTCAGTAAGCCCCACATGTGTGTCTGGAGCTGGAAGTTCTTCTGAGAATGCAGGGCAATTGAGGCTTCTTTGTCTCAGTTTTACATCTGAGCCACTGAGTCTTGAGTATGATGAGAGCTCCACTCAATCTCCCATGAAACTCTCTATGTATCTCTATATTTTATTCTGTGGGTCAGTAAGTTTAAGAATGAAGAATATTCGGGAATGAAAAAATACAGTTGTAGCTCATCAAGGGTAATTGATTTTGTCCTAGTCTCAGCTTGTCACATTCTTGGCAAAATTCAAATACTTTGCACATTCTAGAGTGCATTCTGGTGTTGGACAAAATAATGAATTTTTAAAAAATGTAGTTGAAGTTTCTCTTGCTTTTCTGGGATAGAAGGGTTTGCTGTTTTGTCTTTGGTTGACCTCAGCTTCGGCCCAGAGAGATCAGTGTGGTCAATACCCAGACTGATTTTTGACTTTTTTGACTTTTTAGACATTTTTGACTTTCCTCTTTCCTACTCCCTCTCATCCTTAGCAAGTAAACTTTTCTTAATCCTGTTCCATTTCAAATAATTTCCTTTGTGACCTCCATAATAACTCCTCTTAGACTTCTTAGACTTCCTTTTATGGTTTTGCTTTTCCTAAATGCATATTTTCTCATCAGTCTAAGAATAACATCTGTTGGAAATTATTTTTTTCCCATTTCCACTGTGTCTTCTCCTATCTTGTATCCTCCTTTCCTGTCTCATGTTCCTGACTTGATGGCCCCATGTGCTGCCCTGGTAGCTCTGATGAAATGAATTTAATAGATCTTCAGCTCCCCGTTTGGACCACACTGTTCTACATACAGAAGATAAAATCATGAAGATCTAACTCCTGCCTTCCAGAAGCTCACAGTCCAGAGAAGCAAGAAGATAAACATCTAAACAAGTTGGGACTGCCCTGGTGGTCCAGTGGTTAAGAATCCACCTGGCAATGCAGGGCACACAGGTTCAGTCCCTGGTCGGGAAACTAAGGGCCCACATGCCGAGAAGCAACTAAGCCCATGAGCTGCAACTAAGCCAAATACATAAAGTAAATTATTTATGTATCCCGTGCAGCCAAATAAATAAAAACCTGAAGATTAAAAAATAGCAGCCCCTGACACTGTGGTCAATTGGTTCTCTTCTTGATGGATGGTAGGCACCAGTGTTTATAAACTGGGCCCACTCCAGGCTGGCTGATAGAGTCAGGCTGTGGGGCATTCTTGCACTCCACAGCAAGGACGGGGGTGACGCAGCCGCCGTACGTGAGCTGGTGACTCACCATGCAGCCCACTCACACCCTGCTCATCAGATGTGGTGAGCCCCTCCCCAGCCAGCAGTGCGTGCATGCTTAGTGGCTCAGTCATGTCTGATTCTTCGTGACTCTGGACCCTGCCAGGCTCCTCTGTCCATGGGATTTTCCGGGCAGGGTACTGGAGTGGATTGCCATGGCCTCCTCCAGGGCATCTTCCCAACCCAGTGATGGAACTTGAGTCCATTAGGTGTCCGGCATTGCTGGTTCTTTACCACTCGCCTGCCTGGGAAGCAGAGCCCTCTACATTTCTCAGCATAGGCCCTGGAGGAGGTCTGGGGGCTCTACTGGCCTTGTGCCCCCTGAAATGAAGAATGGAAATGGAACATGATCAGCGTTGTATGGATCCCACAGAGGGTTCTGATTGCTCTCTATTAGATCTTGTGAAGGGAGAAGTACAAAGATCTTGCCTTCAAATTGCTTATGATCTGTTGAGTGAGAAAGATAACCAGAAGGCACAGAGAAGAAATAACTGAATAATTTTGGTGGGGCAACAGTATCAGCCAGCAACGCTTTACCAGAGTACCTAAGTTCTAGAAGACAAAAGATAAGAAGACAAGGTTAGTTACAGGTGCTTTTCGGAGGAGAATTTTGAGTATGAAGGGTTTAAATTGTTTCCAATCTTTGCTTTTATAAAAGCTATATTATGATGAACCTGTCAATGCTTTTGTTTTATTTTCTCAGAACAAATGCCCCAAAATATAAGTACCAAGCCAAATGGATATTAAGGAAATAAACATTTTTAGAGATTTTTGTTAGATGCCACAAGATATTTCCCAATTGATTCCTAAAAGGATTACACAAATTTAGACCCCTCACTCCAAGTAGTATATAAGGGGCCCATTTCACAAAAACTTGAGCAGCTTTAATAACTGTTTTTTTAAAAACTCTCTGACATTGATAAAAATATCTAATTTTTTTCTTTGCATTCCTTTGACTATTAGGGATGTGAGCATTTTATCATGGTTGCTAGTCATTTTTGTATACTCTTTATGAACCAGCTATTTCATTCAGTGTTTTTCTTTCTTAACTCATCTCCATAGATGAGTTAAAAAACAACAAAAGCTTAACACCTAACCTGATACACTGTGATTTTGTAACATGATACTGATTAGGCAATCAGAGTTGAAAGGTAAAGTTCTTAGGACAGACTGAGAAAGTGATGTTAATATTAAGACACGAAAAATGATGGGCCCTTTTAGAAGAAGACACAGTTCCATAATGGGAGTGGGCTAGATGGGCTAGAAACACAGTGAGGAGTAAGAGAGTCAGCACCCTTCCTGAGGTGTGTCTGCATATTATCCCCAGATACAATATGTCAAAACCCTTGATATGCAAAGGGGATTTTACTTTGTAAGTTAATTTTAAGGACCAGCAGTGCCAACAAAATGCATTCTAGTGTGAAGTGATACAAGTCTGCGAACAAATTAGGTAAAACTCATCCTTTGTTGTTCCTTAGTTGCTAAGTAGTGTCCCACTCTTCTGTGACCCCATGAACTCTAGCCCACCAGGCTCTTCTGTCCATGGGATTTTCCCGGCAAGAACACTGACGTGGGTTGCCATTTCCTTTTCCAGGGGATCTTCCTGATCCAGGAACAAACCTGGATCTCCTGCACCGCAGTCAGATTCTTTGCCACTGAGCCACTTGGGAAGACCCTAAACTCAACTTTACTCTCCATCATTTAGTAAATTCATCTCAATTTGGGAAAAAAGAATTTGGAATTATTTTTTAGCTTCATAACACATCAACACTAGGCTTTATAATCCTATGGCTTTATAAACCTAGATTTCTATCAAATCTTAAAATAAACCTGAATAACAATGAAAGCTAATTTCCACATAGATTTCCTATTCAGATATTATAAATTTTCCATGTTAATTTTATAGAAGAGAAAAAGGTAGTGTTTGATCATCAGATTCCTGACACTTTTGTTTGCTTCTGTTGACTTTTGAGCTACTATTGCGTATGTTTTGGTTCTTTTTAAAAGATATTTTTATTGGAGTATAGTTGATTTACAATATTGTGTTATTTTCAGGTGTATATCTGAGTGAATCAGTTATATTTATACATGTATCCACTCTCTCTCTCTCTTTTTTTTTTTTTTTTTTGGTAGATTCTTTCCCCATATAGGCCATTACACAGTATTGAGTACAGTTCCTTCTGATATACAACAGGTTTTTATTAGTTACCTATCATATAGTAATGTGTATAGGTTTCCCTGGGGTTTCCCAGTGGTGCTACTGATAAATAACCCTTTTTCCAATACAAGAGACACAAGAGACACGGGTTTGATTCCTGGATCAGGAAGATCCCCTAGAGGAGGGCATGGCAACCCACTCCAGTATTCTTGCCTGGAGAATTCCATGGACAGAGGAGCCTGGTGGGCTACAGTCCATGGGGTCGAAAAGAGTTGGACTCGACTAAAGTGCCTTAGGATGCATGCAACGTGTGACTATGTTTAGGTTCTTCAAAGATCATAGGTCTATGCTTAAAACTCTGTCACAGTCCTGTTTTTTCTTTATTCATGATTATTTTTTCTTTTCAATTTTTTAAATTGTAGAATAGTACACATAACAGAAAATTTACCATCTCAACCATTTTTGCATGTACAGTTCAATGGTATTAAATACATTCATAACATCATACAACCAAGTCCTCTGTCTCAAGAACTCACTTCATCTTGTAAAATGGAAACTCTGTGCCACTCAAACTACAACTCCGCATTCTCCCCTCCCCTGTCCCTGCAACCATTCTACTTTCTGTGTCTACAATTTTGACTCCTCTAAATAGCTCATATCAGTGGAATCATGCAATATTTATCATTTTGTGACTGGCTTATTTCACTTAGTATAATGTCCTCAGGGCTCATCCATACTGTGGCACAATGTACAATCTCCTTCTCCACATTTTGCTTATCCATTCATCCATTGACACACAGGTGGGTTGCTTCCACGTATTAGCTATTGCGAATAATGGGTGTACAGATATTTAAGACTTTGCTTTCAATTCTTAGAGATATAGACCCAAAATTGGATTTTCTGAATCCTGCAGTAATTCTATTTTTAATTTTTTGAGAACAGAATACTGTATTTCACAGCAGCTGTGCCATTTTACGTTCCTACCAAGAGTACATAAAGATTCTAATTTCTGCGTATCCTCGTCACCACAGTATTTTCTATTTTGTGATAGAGTCCTCCTAGGGGTGTGAGATGGCATCTCATTTTGGTTTTGATTTGCATTTCCCTAGTAATTAGTGGCGTTGAGCATCTTTTCATGTGCTTCTTGGTTATTTGTATATCTTCTTCCTTTCTAATTGAGATGTCTTTTATTTCGTTCTCTTAACTAATGGCTCTGACTAGAATTTGCAGGACTCTGTTTTGATTAGAAGTGGTGAAAGCAGCCATCTTTGCCTTTTTTCTGATCTTGGAGGGAAACCCTTCAGTCTTTCACCATTGAGTATCAGTGCTACTGTAAGCTTTTCATGAAAAAAAAAGTGAAAGTCGCTCAGTCATGTCCGACTCTTTGTGACCCCATGGACTGTATAGTCCATGGAATTTTCCAGGCCAGAATACTGGAGTGGGTAGCCTTTCCTTTCTTCAAGGGGATCTTCCCAACCCAGGGATTGAACCCAGGTCTCTCGTATTGTGGGCGGATTCTTTATCAGCTGAGCCACAAGAGAAGCCCAAGAATACTGGAGTGGGTAGCCTCTGCCTTCTCCAGGGGATCTTCCTAACCCAGGAAGGATCTTCCCAACCCAGGAATCGAACCAGGGTCTCCTGCATTGCAGGAGGCTTCTTTACCAACTGAGCTGTGAGGGAAGCCCCATAAGCTTTTCATACATGACCTTTGCTATGTTGTTGGGCAGTGGGTTCAGTTGCTAGGGGTAGAGAGAGCAGCTTAATCTTTTCAAGGCTTATTTTTAATCCTTCGTTATTGTAATTGCTGCCTAGACCTTATTCTAGGCGTAGATTTCTCCTGCTACTAAGGTGTAACCCCTGGGTCTCTCTATTCAGTGCTCCAGTTTTCCAAGCTCTCATCACCATGGTTGAGTGAAACTTAAGTGGCCACAGCATGAAAATGTGCAGAACTATGCATCACTGCCACGTTCTTCACATAATTTTTGGTAGAATGGGAGAATTTTTGGACTGAGTAATGTGTTTCTGCCTTTGGGGCTCTTCCAGATTCCAACATGTCCTGCTAGCCTACATTGTCATCCAAGGCTTCCCTAACTTCTCCTTGTCCTCCCCAGACCTTCTTAGCTATGGCAGGCCTGCGTCTCCATCTGCCACCTTCAGGAAAGGATGCTGCTCCACCTCTTTGTTCAGCTACAAAGGGCTTGGTTTTCTTTGGAATCCCATTCATCCAGCATTATCCGTGTCTAACACTCTTAAGAGGATGTTATAAAAGTATATTTTTGCTTTCCTGGGGTTTTCTTGTTATCGTGTCCCAGAGTTACATGATTTTCTACATCCTAATTAAGCAGAGGTCTTCAAAATTCTCTTTTTAGGTTTTTACTTTAGTAATGGGTTTTAATCCTTGATGTAGTTCATAAATTACTACATGCTTACAAATACATCCAAGTGGAGGTGATACATTGTGGGCCACATTTATTATTTTAAAAGAATTTTTTACCCTACTGCCAGTGTATCTACAGTATTAAAAGTGAAGTGAAAGTGTTAGTTTATCAGTTGTGTCCAACTCTTTGCGACCCCCAGGCTCCTCTGTCCATGGAATTCTCCAGGCAAGAGAACTGGAGTGGGTAGCCATTCCCTTCTCCAGGGGATCTTCCCAACTCAGGGACTGAACTCAGGTCTCCTGCATTGCAGGCAGATTTTCACTGTCTGAGACACCAGGGAAGTCTTGTGTAATTTAATCTATGTCCTCTGATATGAATTGGTTATGTTATAGCCTTATCTGAAAGGAAGAGGAAGAAGGGGGTGAGAAGTTTATATATGTTTATATATGTGTATATTTCTTATCCAGTGTGTGTATAAGCACATATATTCATGCACAAGTGCACATACACACACGGACAAAGATGTGTTTAAAATCCATTGAAATTCTTCAAATGGAGGATCCTTAAATATGTTAGAGAATTTTATACCCAAAGAGAGTTGTTATAGGTGACACGCACATTTTCTGCAATAAAATTACACAGCAATGGAAACATCCCAAAACATCGCTTTTCAAGATGCTCTTTCCACATAACAAATTTCTTTTGTAAAGAAGCAGTTACTTTCTCTTTAAGAAAATAAGCACACAAAAAAAACACACCTTTTTTCCACTGAAGGGTAGATTGTGTGTGTGTGTGTTTCCTTTATTAAATGATATCTTGGCTGTAGTATTGCAACAATCTTCAAATTAAGCCTGCTTGTAAAGGGCTGTCTCCAGTCTGCTCTCTGTACTACTTTCACAATAGCTTACGTAAAATAACCTGGACCAGCACCCCGCTCCATCTCTCATTAAGAAAAACCTTCCCTGATTTGCAGTTGGCTTCAGAAGGAGTGCTAATGTCCTTGGGTGCTAAGTTGCTTCAGTCTAACTCTTTGCGACCCCATTGACTGTAGCCCGCCAGGCTACTCTGTCCATGGGAATCTCCAGGCAAGAATACTGGAGTGTGTTGCTATGCCCTCCTCCAGGGGATCTTCCTGACACAGGGGTCTCCTGAATTGGCAAGAGGGTTTTTTTTTTTACCACTAGCGCCACCTAGGAAGCCCAGCTAACCTCCTTTGTTGTTCTTCAGTCGCTCAGTGGTGTCGGACTATTTGAGACCCCATGGACTGCAACACGCCAGGCCTCCCTGTCCCTCACTATCCCCCGAGGTTTGCCCAATTTCATGTCCATTGAATCAGTGATGCCATCCAGCCCTCTCATTCTCTCACGCCCTCTTCTCCTTCTGCCCTCAATCTTTCCCAGGATCAGGGACTTTTCCAGTGAGTTGGCTGTTCACATCAGGTGACCAAAATACTGGAGCTTCAGCTTCAACATCAGTCCTTCCAATGAGTATTCAGGGTTGATTTCCCTTAAGGTTGACTGGTTTGATCTCTTTGCTGTGCAGGGGACCCTCAGGAGTCTTCTCCAGCACCGCAGTTTGAAAGCATCAGTCCTTCGGCTCTCTGCCCTCTTTACAGTCCAGCTCTCACAACCATACATGACCACTGGGAAGACCACAGCCTTGACTATACAGACTTTTATTGGCAAAGTAATGTCTCTGCTTTTCAACACACTTGTCTAGGTTTGTCATCACTTTCCCGATAAGAAGCAATCATCTTCTGAAGATTTTTCTGCCGACGCTAACCTCCTTAGCATGTGTAAAATCCTTCACAGACACTCAGGGTCATTTCCAGACATTCCTAGTTATGTACTATAGGTTGCAGTCTTCCTTCTTTTTCACTGCTCTCTGGATATGGAGCAACTTTCAGATCTCTGCATATTTGCATATACTGTACTCCTTTGTCCAGAATATTCTTCTTCGTTTTTCTAGGAAGTTTCTACTTAGCCCTTCAAGACCCAGTGTAGATAGCTTTCCTGGGGAAATTGTCATGACTGTCACAGAGAGAGCTGCTTTTTCCCCCACCTTTGCAACCATTCTTCTTATCCCATTTGATGTTGTGTAATCTGCTGGCAAGATAAATCTGCTTCCCTGATTAGACAGTGAACAGCTTGACTGGTTTAACTCATCTCTGATCCCCTGCACTTGATTAAAAGGGCCTGGGACCAGGTAGAAACTAAGTAATTGTTGCCATATTCACAAATGAAGCAGGCAGATAGTGACATACAAAGAAAATATGTCACAGCAAATTCTTAAATGTTTTACTTAAATGTTTACAGTTCCTTTTATGATAAAGCCAAAAGGAAATCAAATGAGGCCAGGTCATCAAAGATCGGGGAGTCCATTTTCATTCGTAGATTCTTCCAGAAAGAGAAAGATGACAGTTCTCATCCTAGCCTGCAGCTGCTTTTAGCTTGAGTTGCCTTGTTTTCAGGATTATGTATGATGATCAACTGCTAGAATTCAAAAATGAGCAGTGAGATTAACTGATGACTGAGGATTAATTTAAACACACAGTATTAAGTTAAGCGAGGGTAAGATATTTTATTTTCCCAAAATTTGAAGTATTATTTATGGTGTTATCAGCAGTATAACTAGGAATAATAGATTGAAATTAAGAAAAGGCCATTTTCAGAGGAAGACAAGAAAAATTCTCTAGACAGTGAGACCTACTAGACTGTGAAATAGGCTTTCAAGTAAAGTGATGGAAACACAGGCCCAGGAGACATTCTAAACAAAGGGACAGTGGACTCAGAAGTGCTTTGCAGAGGAGCACTAGCTGGGTAGCTGAGTATGATAGCTGGAGCAGCAAGGGGCCTGGGGTTTGGGATGACGACCAGCTGTGGCCCACAGACGGGCTGCATGCTCAGAAAGGAGGAGGGTGGGCTGAGATCCAGGGATGCTGAGGAGGGTTTGCGAAGGAGGAGAGAAGCAAAGACAGCATCAGTAATGGAAGAGGAACACAAGTGTCAGAATTAACATGGTACGCAGACGGTTATTTTCAGGTTTGTAGACAAGGCAGCTAGAACCAGCACTGACAATGGGAAAAACAGTTTGGGTGGAAACAGTCAGCTAGATCAAAGAGGAGCCTAACAGATGAGAGGAGTTTATTCTTGATTTGATGGGTAATGGGGAGCAGGAGCTGATCCCTGAACTGGGAATGAGCCTGATGCCCTGGGTACAGTCTCTTTCCTTGGAAGCAGGATAGAACAGGTGTGACTTGTTTCTGGTAACCCAGGATCTGGCAGAGAGTGAATATTTGCTGAACATCTGTTGAATGAAGTAGAGAATGAACAGATAAGAGTTACATAATCAAAGCATAGTTGTAACGATTCGTTTGATTGAGGGGGTGGGGTGCAGGGCAAATGAGGAGAGAGAAGCTAGAGTCGGGACAACCATTGAGAAGCCCCACAGAGTGCAGCTCTCAAACACTTCTGTCCAGATGAGAAATTCGTGCTGTGTTGTGACTCAGCTTACACACAAACCCCCATACTTGCATACACATGTGCGCCACAAAACAATACACAAAATAACAGTACTCATCACAAGAGTATGGTATGGTTTGAGCTTCCCAGGTGGCACTGATGGTGAAGAACCCACCTGCCAATGCAGGCAACATAAGAGACTCGGGTTTGATCCCTGGGTTGGGAAGATCCCCTGGAGGAGGAACTGGCAACCGACTCCACAGTCTTCTTGCCTGGGAAATCCCATGGACAGTGGAGCCTGGTGGGCTACAGTTCATAGGGTCGCAAAGAGTCGGACATAGCTGAAGCAACTTAGCATGCATGCATGATATGGTTTGAAATTATTTTTTGTATTCTGTTTCATTTCATTTCTTTTTTTTTTAGTGCTGACTGGGATACACTAAACTGATTTCATGACTGGCTGATACTAGTGTGTCACAACCTATGGTTTGAAAAGCTCTGATCTGGAGATAAATAATCAATTAATTTTAATCAAATGAGACACAATAAGGAGAATACATTCTTGAAGAACATAGTAAAGTACAGCTTTTCTCAAAGTGGGACATTTCCAGCAGCTGACCAGAGGGTCACCCCATCGAAATGCAATACATGTGGAGGAAAGGCACTGTTACTTCAAACAAACTGTGAAAAATGGTCCATTTGAACTTTTCAAGGCCTGTGTTGGACTCTTATATGCTTCAAAATACAGAATTCAGAACATTTTTAGGAAATTTACTAGAGACTATTAGTATGGGAATCAGTTAAATACCCATTAGATGTTTCAATAATGCAGAATAACACCAGCATACTGCAGAAATCTCAAAAGAAAGAGTAATTATTTTTATTTTTGGCAGAAATATATTGTGGGCCTCTAATCTTAGACAAAGTTGAATTGAATTTGTGGGTTAAACATTGACCACACTGAGCTTTTCATATTTCATTTTTTTTTTTTTTTTGATGGCAATCTCTTCTTCCAATCTTTTAAAGTTCCTGTGGTCCAAATCTCTTGGGTAAATATGTTTAAATTGTTCTAGGTTTCTGTTGTTTTTAGCACTGGCAGACATAGAAAGCCATTTTGCTCTCTTAGCTTCCAAATGGGTCTGTGGATCTAATTCTCCTTTCGTTTCTTAATAGGTTTAGAATAATCCTCTCTGGCACTGGTTTCTCTCCTGATACAATAGTAAAAGAGCATCATACTTCCCTTCATCCCTCCAACAGACAATAATATCTCCTTTTCCTTTCTTGTCCTTAATTAACCTTGTTTATACTCCTAGGGACCCTTATCTGCCTTCCGGGTAGTTTTGTAAGAAAACCACCTATGTCCACACCTCATTTGTCTCAGGAAAGTCCCTTGGGAAGCCTTGCTGGCAGTCACTCCATCCTTTGGAAGCTTTTCTTCAGTCTTGGCTTCCCTTCTGGGTCTTAATTATGTGTTTCCCCAAATTCTTCAGCTTTCTCATAGGCACATGGATGGCAGTGCAGTGAGGGGGTTCAATTAATGGATCCTCTAAGAAAGAAGACTTTTATAATCCACTGTGTTTGCATTTTTTTTTAAAGGCAAAGCAAAATATTTCTTATAAGACATGGGAAACAATGTTGGTTTACTTCACAGGCCCAGGGTGGAGAGGTTGTCCTTTACGTGCATACTAAGTTGCTTCAGTCATGTTTGACTCTGCGACGGTATGGACTATAGCCTGTGAGGTGCCTCTGTCCATAGGATTCTCCAGGCAAGAGTATCGGAGTGGGTTGCCATGCCCTCCTCCAGGGCATCTCCCAGACTGAGGGACTGAACCCACATCTCCTGCACCGGCAGTTGGGTTCTTTACCACTAGCTCCACCAGGTTGTCCTTTATCACCCTCTTTAAGAAGCGCATGATGGAAGTGTTGAATCCTTGTGTGGCAGAACTGGAGGAGTGTGGGTTTAGAGGTGGACACACGGGTTTTCACGCTGAATCTGCCACTTAAAATTGGCTCTGTGACTTTCACTGGCCACTTAGTCACTCTGAGCCCTGGCTTCTTCATCTGTAAAATAAGTGCAGCACTATTTACTTTAATAGAATAAAGGATTAAATGAGGCCATGCTTATTAGGTGCCTAGTACTGTAGTGGTTCTCAAACTTGATGTCTATCATAATCACCTATGAATTGCTAAAGAGCAGAAGCATCTCATCCTCTGTCGTCCCCTTCTTCTCCCACCTTCAATCCTTCCCAGCATCAGGGTCTTTTCCAATGAGTCAGCTCTTATCATCAGGTGGCCAAAGTACTGGAGTTTCAGCTTCTGCATCAGTCATTCCAGTGAACACTCAGAACTGATCTCCTCCAGGATGGACTGGTTGGATCTCCTTGCAAACCAAGGGATTCTCAAGAGTCTTCTCCAACACCACAGTTCAAAACCATGAATTCTTTGGTGCTCAGCTTTCTTTATACTCAACTCTCACATCCATACTTGACTACTAGAAAAACCATAACCTTGACTAGATGGACATTTGTTGGCAAAGTAATGTCTCTGCTTTTTAATATGCTGTCTAGGTTGGTCATAACTTTCCTTCCAAGGAGTAAGAGTCTTTTAATTTCATGGCTGCAGTCACCATCTGCAGTGATTTTGGAACCCCAAAAAATTAAGTCATCCACTGTTTCCCCACCTATTTGCCATGAAGTGATCGGACAAGATGCCATGATCTTAGTTTTCCAAATGTTGAGTTTTAAGCCAACTTTTTCACTCTCCTCTTGCACTTTCATCAATAGGCTCTTTAGTTCTTCACTTTCTGCCATAAGGGTGGTGTCATCTGCATATCTGAGGTTATTGATATTTCTCCCAGCAATCTTGATTCCAGCTTGTGCTTCTTCCAGCCCAGCATTTCTCATGATGTACTCTACATATAAGTTAAATAAGCAGGGTGACAATATACAGCCTTGATGTACTCCTTTCCTAAGTTGGAACCAGTCTGTTGTTCCATGTCCAGTTCTAAGTGTTGCTTCCTGACCTGCATACAGATTTCTCAAGAGGCAGGTCAGGTGGTCTGGTAGTCCCATCTCTTTCAGAATTTTCCACAGTTTGTTGTGATCCACACAGTCAAAGGCTTTGGCATAGTCAATAAAGCAGAAATTGATGTTTTTCTGGAACTCTCTTGCTTTTTTGATGATCCAACAGATGTTGGCAATTTGATCTCTGGTTCCTCTGCCTTTTCTAAAACCAGCTTGAACATCTGGAAGTTCACGGTTCACGTATTGCTGAAACCTGGCTTGGAGAATTTTGAGCATTACTTTACTAGTGTGTAAGATGAGTGCAATTGTGTGGTAGTTTGAGCATTCTTTGGCATTGCCTTTCTTTGGGATTGGAATGAAAACTGACCTTTTCCAGTCCTGTGGCCACTGCTGAGTTTTCCAAATTTGCTGGCATATTGAGTGTAGCACTTTCACAGCATCTTTTAGGATTTGAAATAGCTCAACTGGAATTCCATCACCTCCACTAGCTTTGTTCGTAGTGATGCTTCCTAAGGCCCACTTGACTTCACATTCCAGGATGTCTGGCTCTAAGTGAGTGATCACACCGTTGTGATTATCTAGGTCGTGAACATGTTTTTTGTATAGTTCTGTGTATTTGTTCAATCTCTTCTTAATATCTTCTGTTTCTGTTAGGTCCATAATATTTCTGTCCTTTATTGTGCCCATCTTTGCATGAAATGTTCCCTTGATATCTCTAATTTTCTTGAAGAGATCTCTAGTCTTTCCCATTCTATTGTTTTCCTCTATTTTTTTACACTGATCACTGAGGAAGGCCTTCTTATTTCTCCTGGCTATTCTTTGGAACTCTGCATTCAAATGGGCATATCTTTCCTTTTCTCCTTTGCTTGTCTCTTCTCTTCTTTTCACAGCTATTTATAAGGTCTCCTCAGACAGCCATTTTACTTTTTTGCATTTCTTTTTCTTGGGGATGGTTTTGATCCCTGTATCCTGTATAATGTCCTGAACCTCTGTCCATAGTTCATCAGGCACTCTGTCTTTCAGATCTAGTCCCTTAAATCTATTTCTCACTTCCACTGTATAATCATAAGGGATTTGATTTAGGTCATACCTGAATGATCTACTGGTTTTCCCTACTTTCTTCAATTTAAGTCTAAATTTGGCAATAAGGAGTTCATGATTTGAGCCACAGTCTTGTGGCTTTGAGCTCCAGTCTTGTTTTTGTTGACTGTATAGAGCTTCTCCATCTTTGGCTGCAAAGAATATAACCAATCTGATTTCGGTGTTGACCATCCGGTGATGTCCATGTGTGGAGTCTTCTCCTATGTTGTTGAAAGAGGTTGTTTGCTATGACCAGTGCGTTCTCTTGGCAAAGCTCTGTTAGCCAGCCTTTGCCCTGCTTCATTCTGTGCTCCAAGGCCAAATTTGCCTGTTACTCCAGGTGTTTCTTGAGTTCCCACTTTTGCATTCCAGTCCCCTATAAGGAAAGGACGTCTTTTTTGGGTGTTAGTTCTAGATGCCCTCAAGGAAAACACTGATGCTCTCCTGAGGACTCCTACCTGTGTCTTGAGCTTCTTCCTTCTTCTAAGCCCACCTTTTTAGTGATTCCTTCTGGTAGAAAAGACCACTTCTGTCCTTTATGTGGATTCAAGCTTCCTCCAGCAGGTGAGCAGAGTAGGTCCACGTTTCCACCCATCGCAACAGTCTGTATTTCTGCTGGTGTCTCATGTCTTTCTTGCTACAGCTTCTCCTAAGACTACAGCAAAGTATCCTTCCCAGCATTCTTTCTGGGCTAGCATAGCCATGAACACTTTTGCGTATTCTCTTCCAGGGGCAAAAGCCTGACCTAAGTGCAATATGCTGGCTAGCTGCTTGTACCAAACTGTTTGGTTTTATAGGTTATAACTGCTCCTGGTATAGAATGTCAAATAGTTCTGTTAGCAATTCGGATTTGGCTTCTCACTGCTCAAAAATCAGTACAAGGAGGGAAGTGTGCATTGCAGGCGAATTCTTTAAGGAAAGGAGTTATACTGAAGGTAAATCTGTTTTATGTCTCTCACTCTACAGCTCTAGAAAACTGAGTTTGGGCCAGATAGTTCAACCTAGGTTCACAACTGTTGACCCATAATCGTCATCTTATAAATATTGATAGGAAAGTATATTCTTAATCTCAACTTGTAGCAAGTTTATTTTTATTAACTGTATTTCATAGTTTGTACTTTTTACCACATTATCATTCATATTCAATAATACTTTTAGAACATGGCATCCTTTTTCTTTTCTTTTTTAACATATCAAAACCCTATGTTATTTGTAGCTTTGATAGGAGTATCATCTTATTTTATTTATTTTATATCATGCCTCATTCCAAATAGTATACGGGCTTCTAGCTTCTTCTAAGGATGTAGAAATCTGGAAAGAGAGCAGCTCCCACTTTAACAACTGGAAAAAAGTCAGATAACCTCCAAAATCCTACCTTATCTTCAATTTCTCAGAGCACTTAAGGCACAGGGCAACCAAGGGTCTGAAACTTAAGGAAATACAGGGATTTCCAAGGAGTAATGATGGGTCATGAGCTTGAGTTTACTTGTGAGAGAGGAAAAAGAAGCTGCCATAGAATTAGTTTAAGTGATTTCAGCTACAATTTTAAACAAATTTCTAAAGGTTGAGTATTGCCTAGCATGAGAATGTAGAATCCCTGGGAGTCACAGATACAGGAGGAGTTCTCACTTACTCGCAGACCTCACTGTGGACTCACAGAGAATATTCAGGAAGGAGCAGGAGACCGAGGAGAGCTACTTTGTTTTCTATTTCTGAACATCCTCCAGCTCTTCACATGGATGGATCATCTTAACACTTGTCTCAACTTAAATGGAACCTCCTCAGAGAGGCCGTCCACGGCTATGTTACATAAAACACCTTTCCTATAACTTCTTTATTATATGTCTGGTTGATTTCTCCCTCAATGATAAACAGGAAAGTTCTTTTCCTTCCTGTGCTTGTTTATCCTGTTTCCGCATACCAAAATGTAAACTCTAAGACAGCATGGGCCATGTATTTCCTGTCATGTATAATTAAGTTGGTAATTTTTCTGAGGAGGATAAAGAATCTGCCTGCAATGCGGGAGACCCAGGTTCAAGCCCTGGGTCCGGAAGGTCCCCTGGAGAAGGGAACAGCTACCCACTCCAGTATTCTTGCCTGGAGAATTCCATGGACAGAGGAGCCTGGCAGGCGGCATTCCTTGAAAGAGTCAGACATATCTGAGTGACTAACACTGCTACTACTACTACAGAGGAAGATTTAATATTATTCTTTTCTCTCTTTTACTTTATACTATGAGAATTTCAAACATACATGAAAATGGGGAACAGTGAAATTATTCTTTACACCCATTACCCAGCTTCAATATAATTGATGTATGGCTAGTCTTACTTTGGGGCTTACCTGGTAGCTCAGACGGTAAAGAATCCGCCTGCAATGCAGGAGACCTGAGTTCGATCTGAGTTGGGAAGATCCCCTGGAGGAGGGCATGGCAACCCACTCCAGTATTCTTGCCTGGAGAATCCCATGGACAGAGGGGCCTGGCGGACTACAGTCCATGAGGCCGCAAAGAGCCAGACCCGACAGAGCAACTAAGTACAGCACAGTCTTACTTTATCAATGCCACCTTCCCTTCCTCCCAAGTGAAAAATTTTAAGGCAAATCCCAGACACATTATTTCACCTATAAATATGTCAATACATGATGTTAGAGATAAGAACACTTTCTTTGACATAACCACGGTACCGTTTTAACACCTAAAGAATTTAAAATTTTTTCTTAATTTCATTTAATTGTCTGTAATTAATAGTTGGTTTGTTCAAATAAAGATCAAAGTCCACCACCGCATTTGGGGAACATGTAATTGTTTCCCTTCCTCTGTTGTTTTTTTAACTGGCATTCATTTGTCAAAAAAATCTGATCATCTATTCTATAGACTTTTCTATGTACTGTATATGAATGGTTGCATCTTTTTTATTCCATATATTTTTTGAAATGGAAGCATAATTCATGTATCATAAAATTCACACTTTCAGGGTATATAATTGAGTTTTAGTATATTCACACAGTTGTATAACTGTCAACATTATCTAATCGCAAAACTTTTTTTAAAACCCCAAACTAGGGAGTCCCTGGTGTCTGTTGGATTTGGCATGTTCCCTACTGAGTCCTGGGTTTATTCCCTGAGAGCTGAGATCCTGCAAGCCACATGTCATGTGACAAAACAAACAGACTCAAATGGTAGTCACGCTCCATCACCCCTCCCCCTGGCCTTGGGAACCACTAGTCTCCTTTCTGCCTCTATAGTGCATATTTTGGACATTTGTATGAAAGAAAGCATACAATATATGGTTCTTTGTGACGGACTTCTTTCACTCAACATAAATTTTCAAGATTTATTTATGTTGTAGCATGTGTCACTAATCATCCCTTGTTATGGCTGGATAATAATTAATAATTAATTTAAAATATATTTCAAAATAAAACAACAGTTTCATTGTGTTGTAATTCTTTAATAACTGTCAAGCCATCCATTCACTTATTCATTTAACAAATATGTATTGAATACTTACTCTGTACCAGGTATTAAGCTAAGTGCTGGGGACATAGTGGTGATAAAGACAAGAAGGGTCTCCTTTCCTCTTAGGAAGTAAATGACAACTCAGATCCAAGCAGAAGATGAAAATGGGATCACCAGCATATCCCATTCACGACCATTCTGGACAAATAGGTGTAGTATCACTAGGACATGTCCTGGCTCACAGTGAGTTCTTAGGAGAAGTAGAAAGCATTTCCAAGTAGTTTCCTGTGTTTTTCTCCTTTGTCTTCATCACTTGGTGCCTCATTTCTCCAAGAATTCCAGAGTAGCCTTTCAATACCTTTAGTAGGCCCTTTTCACTTTTCCCATCTTTTCTATTTATTGTCTTCCTCCCCATTTCCTCTAAGAAAAGCACGATGTTTCCTTATTTAATCGGTTCATTTCTTGAATGTGGAGGGCAGGATAGGATGTAGGAATACATTAAGAAAGCCACCAGAGGATGGTACAATCTGGGAGACTCTGGGGCTTCCCTTACTCATCAGTGTCTGATATTTCATATTTAAACAGTCTTGCTCCACAAAGGTGTATACTCTGGCTGAAATGTAAATACCCCTGGGGAAATCATATTTTTGAGTCTTATACATCCTTTCTGTATTGGGGTGAATGAGTTTATTTAATTCTTTTTAGAGAGAATGGGTTTGGGGTAGGAAAAAGAAAAATTGTGAGCAGTAGATAACTGAAATTATTTGGGGAGGAGGTAGAGAAGGGAGGTGAAAGTTACCACCATTACAAAAGAGAAACAAGTCAGTTTTTCAAGCTGAGTTGAATTGACTTTACTTTCAAACTGTATTGCTAAATTCCTGTAAAATGTTCTCTAAACATGACACAAAAAATTAAAATTAACCTGATGATAGGTACTCAAATTTCACTGAATGTAACACTTGGGATTATATGTAACACTAGGATTATATGAACATATTTCGAATTCCTCTGTACACGTTCAGGGCCTCTTATGTATTCCTTCCTGTAAATCCTTTTCCATCTCTGTCTTAAGGGTGAGAATTCCTGGCGTTCTGAATACAGACTAGTAAAGTCAGTGGACCCAAAATCAAAATTTAAGAAGAACATGAAAAGATTTTGGAATGATCAAAGCAGCATTAAAATTTAGAGACAGGTACTTGTTAGAATATGATACACTAAGATATACCGTGCCCTTCTGGGTCAATTCTTGCATCATACACACGAACCTAGGTGTTTCTGTACCAGTATTCTCATTGTCCTCAACAATAGCGGTCAGGTTTTAGCCATGCATTTCATTTCAGTAGGATGGTTATAATCATTTTTTTCAATTTCACCTGATTAATTTCAATGATAGATTTTACACTCATGTTAAACAATAAGGTTTTTAATATGAAAGAGATGCCTTAACAAACCCCGTCTCTAAATGAATAGCAGTTGTGTAAAATTGTCTGTGATACCATCCCATATAAAATATGTGGACATAACAATTACAGACCATCTGTTATACTGGCATCTTGCTTGTACAGGAATGAAATTTCAATTAAGTTTTATTATCAGGAAGTGTAAATGACAGATCCCATACGAAAGTCCATAGCCAGTAAACTGTCTAAATAAAGAGTGGGATGTCATACAGTTAATGAGTTGGATCAGGTTCCCTGATTACAGACTTTGTAAATAACGTGTTTGTTCACTAGGTCTTAAAAATGCGCACTGTTGGTAAGTGTGGCAGTTGTTTTTAAAGAGATGCCCATATGGAAGGTAAATCAGAACGGCTGTGCAACACCATCCAGAGTCGTCTGGTTAATGTTGATTCACCACTTCAGCTGGGGAGACTGAAATTAAATCCTGCATTTGATAAATGGATGATATGAAAGGAGAGGAACACAACTCATATCTCAACAGCCGCTAATAAATTCTGATTTGCTGGGAGTCATGTATCCATTGCCTGAAGACCGGTTCACAGCTCTGAGGAACTGATGTCATGATGTAACAGTGGTTAGACTGTGGTCGAATCGTCCCAGGAGGGCGAACGTCTGACACTGTCAGCAAGTCTCAGGACCAGGGTCTGGATTATGAATGGGAGAACAAATAGGCTTGTGAGTTTTAGCAGTGAAATGTGTCTCATCACTCAACGAACAAGGTCCTCATTTCCTAATCTGTCACTGTTATTCATGTCTTTTATTGATGAAGACAGTCAAGAAAAGAGAAATCACACCAAAATTGTACTTGTTCAAGTAGTAACTTGGAGAGTTGTCAAAAGAAGTCTAATTTTCATTCCCATAAAACAAGCTAAAAAATAATCTCAAGCCATTTCTCTTTCATGCTCTTCTGAAAAACATAGAATTAAGTAGAGTTGTAATTCATCATAGAAGCCATAACCCACAGCTGCAGACCCTTGGAAAGTTATCTGAACTCTTCCCAGACATTTGCTGAGTAATGTCTGTGTGATTCAGCAGCCAGACTCCTGCCCTGGACAGGACTTGCCAGAGGCATCTGCAGCCTTGGTGACCTATCCCCTCCGGGCCCAGACTCTTCCACATTCCAAGGCTCCTGAGTGGATATCCTGTCCGAAAAAGTTAAGTCTCCAGTGACTTTTACTGCTAATCTGCTCTTCTAGCTCTTAATGGAGAGTGGTTTTTTCTTTTCCTTTCTGGTATTGCCTTTGGAAAGAGAATGGGCGGATGACAAGAGCAAGGAAAGTAAGCTTTTCACTTGGATGGAGGCTAAGTGAACACTTTTTTGGCCGTAAGGCAGAGAACGTAGTACATTATATACATGGCCCTGACGCTGTGACTAGCACTGGTGTGTACCAGGAGGCAAGTATCAAGACTGCAGGTGAGTTTTGACTAATTTTTAAGATTTTTTTTTTATGGTGATGTACTAAGAGTGAAATGTACATATCTTACATTCAGTCATTTTTGACAAATGTCCATGTAATTCACCTTATCAATATACAGAAACATCTATCACACTAGCAGATCCCCTTGTTCCCTTTTCCATTAGTCCCTCTGCTGCAACCCACCCCTTCCATACAACCACTGACCTGATTTTGACCAACACAGATTCATTATTCCTATTGCAGATGACAAACAAATGAAATTGTACAATTGTGCTCTTTTATGTGAGGCCTCATGAAGAAGGCGCTCCTTCTGTGAGAGAGTTTGAAGGGTTAATCCATGTTGCATGTAGCACATATCAATCATTCACCCATTTCTATGGATGAGAACTGTATTCTGCTACATAAAAATAAACCAACAGAGAGCTGATCTATTTTTCTATTAATGGACTTGCTGCTTCTAGTTTGGAACTATTATGCATATAGAAGCTATGAATATTCTCATTTAAAATTTTTGTGGGTGTTTTACTTCTGTTGGCTTAATGTCTAGGAGTGGGATTACTGGGTTACGGGATAGATGTATATTTAACTTTCTAAGAAGTTTCCAGTGTTCAGTGACTGTACCGTTTTGTGCTGTGCTTAGACATTCAGTTGTGTCCGACTCTTTGCAATCCCATGGACTATAGCCCACCAGGCTCCTCTGTCCATGGGGATTCTCCAGGGCAGAATACTGGAGTGGGTGCCGTGCCCTCCCCCTCCAGGGGACCTTCCCAGCCCAGGGATCAAACCCAGGTCTCCCACATTGCAAGCAGATTCTTTACCATCTGAGCCACCAGGGAAGCCCGAGAATACTGGAGTGGGTAACCTATCCCTTCTCCAGAGGACTTTCCTGACCCAGGAATCGAACTGGGGCCTCCTGTATTTCTGGAGAAGGGAATGGCAGCCCAGTTCAGTATTCTGGCCTGAAGAATCCCATGGACAGAGGACCCTGGCAAACTATATGTAGTCTGTGGGCTCACAAAGAGTCGGGCATGACTGAGCGACTAAAACCACTACTACTTCTGCATTGCAGGCAGAGTCTTTACCAGCTGAGCTACCAGGGAAGTCCAGATATACATTCCACATAGAATACTGGAGTGGATAGCCGTTACCTTCTCCAGGGTACCTTCCCAACACAGAGACAGAACCCAACACAGAGATAGAGATAGGTCTCCTGCATTGCAGGTGGATTCTCTACTGTCTGAGCTACCAGGGAAGTCCAAGAATACTGGAGTGGGCAGCCTATCCCTTCTCCAGGAGATCTTCCCAACCCAGGAATTGAGAGGGTCTCCTGCATTGCAGGAGGATTCTTTACCAGCTGAGCCACCAGGGAAGCCATTTTACATACCTGCAATTTCTCCATATCCTCGACATTTGATGTTATTTTTATTTTAGTCTTGCTAGAAAGTAGGTAGGTACTGAGTTACTTTCAATGCACTAAACAACAGCAACAACCCAAGAGGGCTGAGGTCCAGAAACTGGAAAAAAAGAACCTAGATCTGAAGTTTGCACCAGCTCTTTAGGGGTCAGGGCCTTGAAGGTCACACCCGTGAAACAGTAAGACTTGGTTCATGAGAAGAAGTCCAGACTTTCTATCCACATCTAAGTCAGATGCGCAGAAGTCATCTCATACCTCCTTCCCTCACTTCCCCCTCCTGGCATCTCTCTGGACACCAAGTCCTGTTAACTCTTCCTCCTCCATGTCTCCCTCCTCAGTTTCCAGTGGCCCCTCCCAAGCCGTCATGCTTTATTTTGGTTTTCTCATCACCTGACCTGCTCACTGGGAGCAATGCTTCTAAAATGCATGTCTCCTCCTGACACTTCCCTGTTTAAACTCTATCTGTAGTTCCACATTTCCTACAAGATCAGAACAGAAATGTAATAAGAGTTCATGATGTACTGGGCACGGTATTTTTATTCTGTTATTATTTTTACATTGCTTTGGTAACTCTTTAAAACAAGGATTCATATTATCCCAAAATACACATGGTGAAACTAATACTAATAGAATGTAAACATCTCTCCAGAGCATCAAATCCATGATAGGAATCCAGAGCCGGAGACAGTGACCCATGTGGCATGATGCAATAAAACTTCCAGGCAGGGAATTCTGCTTCTGGAAGGCTGGTTAAGGAGTTCTGTGGGCTCACCCCCTTACCCCAGGGAAAAGAGTAACACTGGTGAACATTATTTTTTAAAAACACTAAGTCATTGAAAGTCTCTGAAAACTTTCCTAAGAGCATGCGTGCATGCCCAGTTACTTCAGTCATGTCCGACTCTGTGCAACCCTGTGGACTGTAGCCCACCAGGCTCCTCTGTCCATGGGATTCTCCAGGCAAGAATACTGAAGTGGGTTGTCACGCCCTCTTCCAGGGGATCTTCCCAACCCAGGGATCCAACCAGCATCTCCTGGATCTCCTACCTTGCAGGAGGATTCTTTACCCATTGAGCCACCTGGGAACAAGTAAAGAAACAAGTAAAGAAACGTTTATTCATGGAAATCTACTAGCACGAGGTGAGAACACAAGCGGCTGTGGTATTTAAACAACAACCCATTTTTCCTTCTCCCCCAACCTCACTCAGCTCAGTTTGATAGACTCTCCACTCCAAGTAGCTTGTGGCCCAAAAAACACATCTTCCCTCAGCTTCCAATCAAGGATTACCAGCTGCTCAGAGGAGCAGGTGGTTGTCATGCACCATCTCCTCCAACTCCGAGGTGAAGTGGTTAAATTCCTGGTGAGTGTGGGTGAGGGGTTGGGGGCTACCTTCCTCTATGCAATCCATACTCAGAGAATGGAACTCTACCGTCAGCAGGTAGTGGCTTAGTCACTAAGTCATGTCCAACTCTTGAGATGTCATGGACCGTAGCCCACCAGGCTCCTCTGTCCATGGGGTTCTCCAGGCAAGAATACTGGAGTGGGTTGCCATTTCCTTCTCCAGGGGATCTTCCTGACCCAGGAATTAAACCCAGGTCTCCTGCATTGTAGGCAGGTTCTTTACCTACCAAGCTATGAAGGAAGCCCCATCAGCGGGGCAGGCTGAAAATCCTGGGCCCCTGACAGCCTCGCCTCCCCTTGATAATAAAGATTCTAAGCCAGGAGGGGAGAGTCGAGCAGACCAGAGGGATCTCCAAGGCAGCATGCAGAGTCAGGCTCAGATGTTTTGTCCATGGGGAGAAGCAAGCGATAAGAAGAGAACTCTAAAACTCTCCAAAGGAACTGACTTCATTTACAGGGAGTTCAAACCTAAGGCTGGAGTTTAAAACATTTCCTCTTGATTAAGAACAACAATCTAGATCAGGCCTGCTAGCTCAGCAGGGCTGGCATGAAACAAATTTGGCTTCAAAATCTTGGGATGGGTTGTGGAGGTTCGGGTAGCCAGAAAAACAGTGATTTCACCCCTCTCAAACCCCAGAAAGCCAAAAGAACAGAGTCTGACTCCCCTGGCTTAGCTAGCATCCTATGCCTTGGTCAGAACACAGCAGAAATCCTTAGTAGAGCCACATGCAATGGTGCAGGTGTTCTCTAGAGGACAATCAGAAAGAAAAAGGACAAGGGCATCCAACAAATTCTCTGGGGATCTAAGTTGGGAAGTGAGCAGGTTAAGAAAGGAGGAAGTCTTGGAAGGATGTCTTTGAGCATCTAGAGGGTGAATTGGAAGAAACAGTGATGGTAAGATATAACCAGTTTTTCTTTTTTCATTCAAAAATACTGATTATCTATTATGTGCCACGCATTGGCTTGAAAACATGAGTGTAGAATGATAGCCATTTCTGGTTTGAATTTATAGTTACATGGCAAAGACTGTGTGTGACGTGTTGGAATTTTAGCTTTTGGCCAATTTGTCTGAAGATCCATTACTTTTCTTAGTGAAACTGATAGAGGCTTTTAATGTTTCAGATACAGGACATTGATAATTCTAGGTGTCTCAACCCAAACTCACTTCTGAAGAATGCTAAAATTTTAGGACTGGAATATAAAAGTGTCATTGAAACCTGCATTTCATTTTTACTGCTTTTTATTCATTGTCAGGTTTTGCTAAGTGAATTTCCTTCCCCTCTCCTTCCTTCCGTTCCTTCTCTAACCCTTCCTCGCTCCCTCCTTTCCTTGCTTCCTTCCAATATTTCCCTAATATTTGGTAAAGAAAATCAGTATTGTACAACAGTCAGCTGCCCAGAAATCCTTCAAGCCTCCGAGGCAGAAAAGGAGTGTTGACATATGCAGTGAATGAGACTGGGGACTTACTACTTGAATAAGAGAGGGGACAAGGTCATTCCTATCATGGTTGGCAAGCAGACTCGAGAGAACACCTGGGTTGAAAGCAGGTTATCATCAGGAATCTTCTCCGCCTTTCTTTCTGGACAGACAGGAGAATGTCTTTCCATTGCTGTTTGAGCCTACTGAAAGTTATAAAAGAGCCTTGTGTGAAGAGAAATGTTCCATGTAGATGAAAACATCAGCGAGCCTAGGAAGTCATAAATTAATTTTGGTGAACCATTTTGAAGAGAAATACTTTTAAATGGCAAAAAAGTGAGTGAGCATGAAATAGAAAATAGTATAATAGATAACTCTGAATTGAGCTATAAAGATTTTATTCTAATTAATACACAATTGGATGCAATTTAGAATGTAATGATTACTATAGGATTAGGTATTTTCTTTTCCATTCTGTATTGACTATGCAACGCAGTCTTGAATTGAAAGTGTAGATGGATTGTTTAGTCAATACCAAAAATTTGAACACGTGTACCCAAATTGCACAGGATTTTACTGAAAAGTGCTACAGGATTGTAATTCTATAATTTTCTGCTTTTGTTCTATTGTGATGGGCTTGAGGATGTTTGCCAATATCGTCAGAAAACACTGGTGATGGCATTGAGAGGGAGAGATTATGCTCGGACGTGAGAGGGTGATTATGCTTGAATGAGAACGTGGCGGCTGTGGTGTGCTGGATCAGCAGGCTGCCCCACACCTGGACTGCAGGTGCACCCGGGAGTCCTCATTCTGGAAGGGTGCCCTGCGGCGGGGTTTCCACATCCCGCTGCATGTTACAATCACCTGGGGAGCCTTTACAGCTCTCAGCGCTCTGCCCCAGTGACTAGCATCCTGGGGAGCAGGCATGGCTGTTTTCTCAGATCTGTCTGGATTATTACAATTTACAGGAAGGGTTGAGAACCACTGTTCTTAGGATAAGCAGGACAGCAGAGAAACTGCCTGCAGAACTGACAGTGACAAAAGAACAGAGATGAGATGCGGAAAGGTGGGGGCAGAAAAAAATCACTGCAAGGGAGGAGGACACGATGCATTTCAGACTAAGAAGCTCAAGGATGCTCACATTTTATCCAAAGTGGGAAAGGGAGCTAGTGTTGCTTTTTCCAACAGTCTGAGACACAACAAAAGAGCTGGAATATTGTTGGAATTCCTTGAGCATAGCAGATCCCTAAGAAACTTCAAACTATCGTGGACAGTGGATCCTTCAGACAATGGTTCCTTGTTAATTTCAAAGACCAGGAACAAATCCAAAAATAAGATAAGCTTTGAAGAACCAGGATATCTCCCCCAAGGTTACAATGGCTACCAGGCAGACAGAGCATGCTCTTCTTGTAGGAGGCTGTGAGGAGACCAGTGCAGCCAAGTTCAGCAAGAAAACATTAGTAATAGGACAGATTCGGAGGCTACCATCTTCAAAAGTCATTTATGAATTCAACCTGGCATTCCAGTTAAGGTTGCCAGGTAAACCACAGGACACCCAGATAAATGTGGACTGTACATAAACAACGAAGAACTTTTTAGAGTTGCACGGGACTCATTTACATTAAAATTTATGCATTTTTAAAAATATATGTTTATTTATTTGGCTACATTGGGTCTTACTTGCAGCATGCAGGATCTCCACCGTGTCATGCGGGATCTTCCGTTGCGGCACACCAGCTCTCTTGATGTGACTGTGGGCTCAGTAGTCACGGCACACAGGATCCAGAGTGTGTGGGCTTCACAAGTAGCAGCACTCGGGCTCTCTAGTTGTAGCATATGGGATCACTTGCTCCGCAGCATGTGGGATCTCAGTTCTCTGACCAGGGATCTAACTTGCAACCTGCATTGCACAGTGGGATCTTACCCACTGGACCACCAGTTCAGTTCAGTCGCTCAGTTGTGTCTGACTCTTTGTGACCCCATGGACTGCAGCACACCAGGCTTCCCTGTCTGTCACCAGCTCTCGGAGGTTGCTCAGACTCATGTTCATCCAGTCGGTGATGCCATCCAACCATCTCATCCTCTATCATCCCCTTCTCCTCCTGCCTTCAATCTTTCCCAGCATCAGGGTCTTTTCCAGTGAGTCAGTTCTTTGCATCAGGTGGCCAAAGTATTGGAGTTTCAGTTTCAGCATCAGTCCTTTCAATGAACAGTCAGGACTAAGTTCCTTTAGGATTGACTGGTTTGATCTCCTTGCGAAGTCCCCAGATTTATTGTTTACTTGAAATTCATACTTAACTGGGCACCCTCTACTTTTATTTGCTAAATCTGGCAACTCTTATTCCAAATGACTTTCTAGTTCATTTCGGTTCTGCTCAGTTCAGTTGCTCAGTCATGTCTGACTGTTTGCGACCCCATGAACTGCAGCACGCCAGGCCTCCCTGTCCATCACCAACTCCCAGAGTCTACCCAAACTCATGTCCATTGAGTCGGTGATGCCATCCAACCATCTGATCCTCTGTCATCCCCTTCTCCTCCTGCCCTCAATCCCTCCCAGCATCAGGATCTTTTCCAATGAGTCAGCTCTTCGCATCAGGTGGCCAAAGTATTGGAGTTTCAGCTTCACCATCAGTCCTTCCAATGAACACCCAGGACTGATCTCCTTTAGGACTTTCTAGTGATATTATCTAAGATGCTAGTGTGGACGGTGGGAAATGGCTGAGTAATGGGACCAGGAGCACCTGGGCACTCAGATGAACGGAGCCAGCTGAGCACAGTGGAGGTCTGACGGGAAAGGCAGACTGTCCCTGACGTACAGCCATCATTGTTCACTGTGAACGCAAGGTTCGAATGGTTTCCAGCCAAGATGCCAGAGTCTCTTCATAAGAAGTTCTCATAAAGGCAAGGTGCTCTGTGCAGTACTGGAAGTTTCCTGGTTGGTAGTCAGTACATAGGGCAGTCAGCAGGCGGCAAGCTCTGGTCCCAGGGGAGTACCTAATGAGATCCAAGTAGACCCCTAGAACCAGCAGTGCGCTGAATCCTAGACTAGCAGCTAAAAGTAAGGCTAAGACAGAAGCTTGGTTAGTGCAGCTGGGGCACCGCAGCATCTGTGCAAACGAGCAGCAAGCTGTGCATACACACACACCCTCACCCGTCTACCTATCTGTATCTGTCTGTCTTCCTATCTATGTATCTATCATCACTGTCTCCCTATCTGTCTACCTATCCTCTATCTTTCTATCTTCTCTATCATCTATTGTCTATCTGTCTACTATCTATCATCTGTCTCTCTCTACCATCTATTATTTATCTATTAACGGGGTTGCAAAAGAGTCAGGCAGTCTGACTGAGTGACTAAACAACAACAACATCATCTATCTATCATCTCTCTAATCTATCAATTATCTATTCATCTACCTATCTTTTTAGAATATCACATTAGGAAACTGGCCAAATACTTCCTACCTCAGACCAAAATTGCTTCTGGGGACAAAGTACATTGCTGAGCCTGCTAGGGAGGGATAACCTAGCTGCAGTCATCGGGGAGGGAATAATTGCAGAACCATGGGATGGAGACCCAGACCTAGGCTGGCAGGATCTCTATAGGGTTTGCAAGCATCTTCTCAAAGCAGACTGGATGATGACTTTGAAGGTCAGCTAAGTTAACAGCTTGATACAAAGGTAGACCGATCAATGTACTGATTGAAATTTTCTACTCAGTGAAATGTCTTGAAGAGGGTATGTGGCTCCCATCTAAGGTTAACCTTTGAAATGGAATATAATGATATTGATCATACTTGACATCATCAGCAACTTTTGATCACTTTGATCTCTGATTAGATGGTTAAACATAAGAGGTCCACTGGAAGTATGCTCTAGAAGTGGATAAATTTGTTTTAAAGCAGTTCTATAATAATGGCACAATTCTGTTCTTTTAGTAATAAGAATTAAATGATGGTTTCTGAAGTTGAATGCTGGATACACAACCACTTCTTGAGTAAGAGTAGCAGGAAGGCTGGGCATTATAAGGCAGATGGAAGGATGACTTGTAAGCAGAGCAAAGATGAATTAGGTGAATTAGGTGAGAACTCCTGAGTTCTCTTTTCTTTCTCTCCCTTTAGAACACACAGCCGAAGACAAATCTATAGAGTATTTTTGCCTCCTTTTGTAACTGAGCTACCAGGAAAGCAGATTCTGGCAACAACAGAAAACACCTTGCTATTTAATTGTGGGTATCCATCACTGTATAAACCAATTTAATAGGGTACCATAGTTGCCAAGTTGTCTAATCTCCAGATTTTCTCAGCATTTCCCATCTGCTCACACAATAGCCAGAAGATGTTTCCTTCCTGGATGTAGAATAGTGCTTAAAAAGTGCCTGAAGGAATCTACTAACCCAAGCTGTTTTAATAAGGTTAAGTATATAAAATATTCATCTCACAGGATATATGCCCATATGCTATCATATCATTAGTCATAAATATGAACAGTTGAGCATTCTGGTCACTAATGTCCATCTTTACTGCTAGAATACGAGGGGCATGCATCAAGCTGTCTTATTTATCTCTGGCGGCATTTTTCATCTAGTGCACAAGGCTTTGTCCATGTTGTCATATTTTGTTTGTCTATCCATCTTGTAAATGGTTGTTCCTTGTTGTCAAGCATTGCAGTGTATTTAGAGACAGATGGTCCCCTGATTCTACATAATACCCCAAACCATCTCCTTTGAGGCTCTCATATGTTCTTAAACACTCCTACTGAACACTGAAATTCTGTTCTGTCTTTATCAAGAGCCAGGAAGGAAGTTCCTGGAATAAAAAGACGATAAACTGTTGATTGGAAGCCTCCTTCCCACTATTTCTAGATTCAAAAGTTCTAGCCCTCCTACAGTTTGGCCAATAAAAAGAAACTGCCTTCTATAAAGGGGAGAAAGATACCTTGGGCTATGGAAAGGACATATAGTAATTTTTATCTCTTTCCTCCCTATTGAAAATTATCACTCAGATTTGGCACTTAATGGAGAGAGAATTGGAGAAGGGCATGGCAATCCACTTCAGTATTTATACATACATATGTCAAAGGATACCTAGTTGATATTAAAAATAATTCTCTCTGGGTGGTGTAATTATAGGTGAATTTTACTTCATCCTGTTTGCTTTTTGGTAGTTTAAAATTTTTTTATCCAAGTGTATGTTTTACCCGTGTAATAATTTTACAAATGTTAAAGCAACCCTTTCTAAACTGAATGCAAGGTACGTGTGAGTGTAAACGATGCATGTCTATCACAATTAAATAAGCCATGGGTATCCAAAGACGGCCTCGTGTCTGTCTCTCCCGTGGGTGGGCAGCTGAAGGGCATGATGTGCCTGTCTTGCCTACCCTCCTCTCAGAGCCCTAACAAGCAATGAGGAAGGGGTGCTCTGGGGGTCAGACAGAGCCATCACAATCTTCCACTTTGATTTCCTGAGAAAATAGCAGTAGGCAGGAACATATATGCTATCAAAAAGAGAGTAGAAAGAAACCGATGTTTATTAAGTGCCTCTTGATGGCCTGGGTGTGTGGTGTGTGTGTTGTTTCATTTTCCCTTCATTATCTGGCATCATTCCTATTTTGCAGATATGGACGCTGACCCAGAGTCTCTCATGGTGACTCCCTAACCTAGGACAGGGCCCGGGGTTGAACTGGTCCTAAAAATTGCAGCTCTATGCACTTACCCTATTGCATCATGCTTCCCAGTTACGGAAGAGATAAGGCAGGCTGACGCGACACAGATGACCTGTCAGTCACCCATGACTGCTGTCTCTCTATTGCTTTCCAGTGATGATTTCTCTTGATGTTGGGATGTAAAAGCCCCCCGAACTCTTTACAGGGCTGTATTTTCATTATCCTTTTAGTTTCAAACCCACCCAATTAATAAAATTTTTTGAACCTTTGGCTGAAAATCCCATGGGTATAATTTTGAGATTTTAACTTACACCATGCAGGAGATGCAAGAGATGTGGGTTCAGGCCCTGGGTTGGGAAGATCCCCTGGAGAAGGAAATGGCAACCACTCCAGTATTCTGGCCTGGAAAGGGCCATGGACAGAGGAGCCTGGTGGGCTACAGTCCATGGGGTCTCAGAGTCGGACACGACTGAGCACCTGAGCACACAAACACGAAACTTACACCACAGTGACATTTGTTAACCAGCTCACGATTAAAAAGAACCATCTGAGAGAAGTCAGAAAAGCTTGACATGTGCTGGTCAGAATGGCTGCCATCAAAAAGTCTACAAACAATAAATGCTGGAGAGGGTGTGGAGAAAAGGGAACCCTCTTACACTGTTGGTGGGAATGCAAACTAGTACAGCCACTATGGAGAACAGTGTGGAGATTCCTTAAAAAACTGGAAATAGAACTGCCATATGACCCAGCAATCCCACCACTGGGCATACACACCAAGGAAACCAGAATTGAAAGAGACACGTGTACCCCAATGTTCATCGCAGCACTGTTTACAATAGCCAGGACATGGAAGCAACCTAGATGTCCATCGGCAGATGAATGGGTAAGAAAGTTGTGATACATATACACAATGGAATATTACTCAGCTATAAAAAAGAACACATTTGAGTCAGTTCTAATGAGGTGGATGAAACTGGAGCCTATTATACAAAATGAAGTAAGTCAGAAAAACACCAATACAGTGTATTAATGCACATATATGGAATTTAGAAAAATGGTAAGGATGACCCTATATTCAAGATAGCAAAAGAGACACAGATGTAAAGAACAGACTTTTGGACTATGTGGGAGAAGGTGAGGGTGGGATGATTTGAGAGAGTAGCACTGAAACATGTATATTACCATATGTGAAACAGATCACCAGTGCAAGTTTGATGCATGAAATAGGGCACTCAGAGCCGGTGCTCTGGGACAACCCAGAGGGATGGGGTGGGGAGGGAGCTGGGAGGGGGGTTTGGGACGGGGGTGCCGATTCATGTCGATGTATGGCAGAAACCGCCATGATATTGTAAAGTAATTAGCCTCCAATTAAAATAAGTAAAATTAAAAAAAAAAAAACCTTGATATGAAACCGCTGATGACCCCTCTAAATCTCCTTCCTGACACTGATTGATCGATCATATGTGGAATGGGTAAGTATGGGATGAATCTGTGATCTACATTCCAGTCAGCCAGCTTTTTTGTTTTTCACTTGACTCACACTGATGTGAAGCTTGACTTGGAAGGTACCCCACAACCAGGCTGGTCCAACCTCCCATGAAGCTGCCTTAACAGGCCACTGCCATGGGGGCCCCATTAGTGACGGAGACGGAGGCAAGGGTGGGGACTCACCACAGGTTTGGAAACCCTTCCTTATATTGACTTGCAACCTGCTTTCCTTCGACCACACTCAGAGTGGATGGAAGACTCCCCAAATGGTACAAAACTGTGAGTGAGTCTCTCTCTAACATTGCCTCTTCTCCAGGTTAAACCTGTAGTTTCTTTGAACCTACCTAAGCGAATTGTTGTTGTTCCATCACTAAGTCATGTCCGGCTCTTTGTGACCTCATAAACTGCAGCATGCCGGGCTCCCATGTCCTTCACTATCTCCCAGAGTTTGCTCAGATTAAGAGTTTACGATGTGTTCCTCCTTGATTTTCTCTTCATTTTCACACATTCTTGTGGGGAAAATATAATGGTCTCTAGACCCCTCCCCATCCTTGTCGCTGGCAAAGGATATACACTGTAAGACTGATGACACTGCTTTGAACACCACCTAAATAGGACCAAACCTGCAATCTGTCTCCAGCCCATCTGATTCCAGTGGAGAAGGTCAGGCTCCAGCACCTTCTCCCAACCTATGTTCTCCAGCAAGCCCACAACACTGTCTCAGACTATGGGCAGTGACACGTGTAGGCTAGCACCTTTCAAGATACATTTTTAAAATGAGCCAATAGGGCTAAGCCCATGATTGTTTACTCTGGCAAGGCTGAAAATAGCTGCAACCAACAAATATTTTGCCCTTCATGTGGCTTCTTGCAGTGTTGCAGCTGTTGCCTCATCCAGAGGAAGTGCCAGGCCTAAGGGTAAACAGACACTTAATTAGATCAGGGTGAGCTCCAAAATCTTGCAAGCGGGCAGAGCAATAATGCCCCCATGCTTTCTCACCAAGGACACACAGCCTGTGCTAAGAAATAACTGCCTTGGGCTGGGAGAGCTGTGGTTCCTCCCCACCCTCCTTGTTTTAAAAGTGTTTTCTTGGAACTCGGTGGCCTGAGAGAGTGTTTCATGACAAAGAATGCAGCACTGCCATTTCCCTTCAACCCTGCAGTAAGAGCGGATGTGACCAAGCCCCTGGCACCCAGGGTGGATCTTTAGATTCATGTTTCAGCATCAGACAAGTTTCAACAGCCATTGGTATCAACAGCAGGGGCCGATTAGCAGAAGAAAAACACTTTATCCCTGGCCTGGCACAAAAATCAAAACAGACATGCTCCAACCAGGAAGAGATGCAGTTTGCTGAGAAAACTTCATGCTTGATAGGTCTCACCATGCCCTGAGGAGCCATTGTGGACATTTTCAATATGTTTCACTATATAGTTTATGGTTGTTATGGTACAAAATGACAAGCGTCTGCTCCCCATCGGCAAGGATCCCAGATGGTGAAGCTGGAGTTCAGCGAGCCTGTTGCTTTCTGAGTGTGGCCAGCACTGTGACTCTCCCATCCCTCATTTCAGCTGAACTGAGGAACCTCTGTTCCTTCAAGGGCCAGAGAAAATGAGATCACAGGTGGACTTGTCGGAGTGCCTGCTTTAGACTCTGCTCATTTTGGCAGGCCCATGGCCTTGTTTTGGGTGTTCATATTTGGTTCTCGTTTGTTGGTTTGTTTGTTTTGAACGATGCTGTCATGCTGGTTTTGTGGTGTGTCCACTTGACCAGGCTAAATTACATGCCCAAGAGTTCCCTTTCAAGTATGCAAGAGGCTGGGCTGAGGGAGACACTCTCTGCTGAGGGCTCGGGAAGGTGAGCTGCAGGATTTTTGTAGCATACACACCCTTCCCCCAGGTATTTGACCAAACATGTATCTAGTGCTATGAAGGGACTTTGAGGATGTTATCGAAGTCTTTATCAACTGACTTTAAATTAGAGAAATTATCCTAGGAGGCCCTTACTTAATCAGTTGAAGAGATTCCTCCCTTTGGACAGTAGTTTCAGCCCATGCTTGTGGGGTTCCAGCTGCTCCTAATCTTCCCTTCCTGACAGCCTGCCTCAATAGACTTTAGATCTGCTTAACCACTTCCCTGGTGGTGCAGTGATGAAGAATCCGCCTGCCAGCTCAGGAGAACCAGGTTTGTTCCCCGGGTCGAGAAGATCCCCTGGAATAGGAAATGGCAACCCACTCCAGTATTCTTGCCTGGAGAATTCCATGGACAGAGGAGCCTCGAGGGCTACAGTCCATGGGGTCACAAAGAGTCGGACACAACTGAGCACACAGCACACACACATGTGCACAAAACCAGCCCCAACAATTGCAAGAGCCAGTTCCTTGTGGTAGATTCATGGATTCCTCTATGTATATGTCTGTCCATCCATCTGTCTGACCAACATCTATCACCTATCTATCTGTCTTAACTGCTTCTGCCTGTGGTTCAACCCTGCCTGATGTAGCTATAAAATCCTTAAGGTCAAAAACTACGCTTTAAAAAAAAAATCACCATACTCATAGCAGAATGTTCTGTAAACACCTGGCATATTAAAGATTAACTCTTGGATTTTTTTTTTAATGAAGTGCAGTTACCGTGTGACTTATTCATCAGACTTGGATCTGCTTGATAACCTTCTAAGATCCATTCAATGTATCTATATTGACTGAGCCCCTGATAAAGGGAATGGTGTGTGTGTGTGTGTGTGTGTGAGTGTTGTGTACATATGTGCACACGAGACAAGAGATAAAACTAGATTCAACTTTGGGACTAAAGCAGACCCCAGGCCTTCTTCACTCTCCAGCTGGGTTTAGTGAAGGTGACAGTAACACAGAATTGAGGTTGCTTGACCTGGTTTATTGTTATTCATCTGATGTTTGATTTATCATTCACTCAATTTTCCAGTCATTGTGGCATAAAATGCAAACCTACCCATGCGGAAATATCCATTGAATTCAAATAAATCTTAAAATATTTGATCCACTCAGGCTATCATCCATCATTAGTCCAATTGATATGTTAGGCTATTTGCAAGTGAGGGAATTCTATAACATATTTAAAAATACTGAGAGAAGAGGTTGTCTATCAGGAATGTGTTTGAAGTAGGAAAGGAAAGAGGCTGATGTGTCCCATGGAGATTGAGGAAGGAAGACTAAATTTAAGGGGAAGGCTGACAAAATGGCCATGTAGTCATCCAATGTAATCTCAGGAGTTCAGGCACCACACCTAGAATGGCATCAGGGCTGGGTGACTTTCCACTTTCCAAGAAGATCCCTGGGCTGCTGGACGTGGGAACTGGGGAAGGTCTCTGGGTCCCATTTCCCTACATACAAAATGGGAGGGCTTGCCCTTTGCTTTATGATGCTAACCACACACAGGGTCATTTTTCCTAGACCCGTTAGATGATGTTGGCAAAAAGTTTTAGCCTCTTATGAACAAAAGCAATGCACAGATCTGAGCATGGATTAACAACCACAGGAAGCTGATCCTTGCTTTTAAACAAGATCAGGGGCATTCAGCGTGTTAGGGTGTAGACAGATCCTTGATTTTCAGACCCAATTTCACTGACTCATTGAATATCATGACGTAACTGCTGGTTCCCAGTCATAAGACACAGATCCCAGTTAACACAGCATCATAAGCTCATTTCCCATTATGATGTGATCTTGGAAATGAGTTTTTAATGATTAGTTTTACAAAGCATCCACAGATGGTTAGCCTATCACATTGGCACATGAACTGAGCAATCCCAGACTGGCATGATGACGATGATGATAATTACTTTTGTGCTGAAGGAGATCGTACCGTCTGCACCAACTAGAAATGATTTCAACAAGAAATTCTTCTGACTGTATTTAAAAGCAAAGTTGTTTTTTTGTCCCTTCCTCCTCTCCTATCGTAAACTAGAATCATTAAATATCCAGAGAAGATTGCCTCCTCCACACCAAGTTAATAGCTCGATCCTCAAATGACATCTCTCCAGACTGGAGGGCATAAGGTCCTGCCTGTTGAGGAGCCTCCCTGGACCTTGCCCTGGAGGAACGACCCTCCCTGTTCAGTTGGAGGCAGGAGCTCTAAGCTGAGGAGCTGGTCTCAGCTCTGTGGCAGCTCTAAGGAAACACAGGGAGGGTGGAGGGTGATGGTACCTCCTCCCCACTGAGACAAGACGGTTCATTCATTTCTCATCCTTCTGTCCCTTTGATGGCTCTGGAAGGAAGGGAGGGGTGAGAGAGCAGATGTGCCCGGGGCTGCAGGCGTGTCCCTGGCGGCCCCCTGGAAGACAGCACAGTGGGGAAAGGCCGAGGGCGAGTGAGGGCTGGGCTGTGCCTCTCGGCGCTGTTGCAGTGACCATTTCTGAAAACTAGCCAGTGTCTCGGACAAGGCTTGGAATGTCAAGGTGCCGATGTCACGATTCAGGGACAGGGGAGGGAGGAGAATTACAGTGACTGCTTGGGAAGTTTAATCCATAGAGTATAAACAAGCAGCCGGTGTGCTGGACAGGACCCGTAAATGGGTTTTTGTTTTTTCCCCACAAACCTGGACCACACTGTGTCTTTAAAACTATTCCATTGTGCATCCTGATTTCAAAACAGATTTCACATAACATTTGAAAATTCCATCTTCTTGAAGAATCGGGATGCCTGGTCCCCCAGAAGCACCATCCCTCCAAGCAGTAACCCGCAGGGGCCCCTCCCCAAGGGGCCAAGCTTCTCCAGGGGCACAAATCCTACTTCTTTCGGTTGTCTCCCCAAAATGGAGCCCCAGGGTGATCCCACATGTCATCAGACATATTTAATATGCAAACAATGCAGAAAGAACACAACTTAAGGAGCTTTTGTGAAACAAATTAAGACATTTCTACCCATGAAAAATAATATAAATAATGATGAATGATGTAAATCTCCCCCATTTGTATTACCTCCTTGGATTTGTTGGTATTGGCTTTTGTGAGGCATGTCTTTAATTAGTTTTGGGGAACTCCTAGAGCTATTGGGGGAGGGCAAGTCTCTGGCCTCACAAAAAAAGGGCTTCTGGAAGGGAGGAGGAGGTAGGGTGACCAACTAGGCAGCCTTCCCCAGATCTGAGGGGTCTCCTGAGATGTGGAACATTCAGCGCTAAAACCAAGAAATTTCTAAGTCAACTGAAAGATCAGTCACCCAAAAGAGGAGGCTCAGCAGAGGTGGTCCAGGGATCCCCAAATAAGCCCCAACTTCCTCACAGCCTCACCAGAGACAATCCTGGGCAGCCACCCCTGTCACTCTCCTTCCAAGAAATGCTGCTTCCCCGGGACCCCGGGATCTCACTCATCCCTGAGGGCTGTACACCAGGGATACGGGTGGGCCTTCTCCCCTCTGTGTGGGTTTCGACTTGGCATTCCTTTGAGAAACTCCCAAACTGCTGGTCGATTTAGTCTGCCTTAAGCCGAGAACCTCACCCCAGCCTCTCTCTGAGATAGAGAAAGTGGCTGGGGGTCATTTGATGGGCACCTGGGCCCTGGAGAGGGCAGCGATGACACAGAAGAAAGTTACTTGGCCTCGCTTCACTTGCTTTCCAGGATAGATCACTCTGCCATCATATCCCCTGAAGTCATCTTTTCTTTTTAATTAAAATTTTGGGGGGCATAGTTGCTTTACAATGCGGGTTAGTTTCCACTGCCCAGCAAAGTGAGTCAGCTCTATGCACACAAATAGCCCCTCTCTTTGGATTTCCTTCACATTTAGGTCCCCACAGAGCACTGAGTTCCCTGAGCTATACGACAAGTTCTCATTGGTTATCTATTTTATACATAGTAAATATAGGAGACTCAAGTTCGATCCCTGGGTGGGGAAGATTTCCTGGAGAAGGAAATGGCAACCCACTCCAGTATTCTTGCCTGGGAAATCCCAAGGACAGAGGAGCCTGGAAGGCCACAGTCCATGGGGTTGCAAAGAGTCGGACACGACTGAGAGCGCATGCACACCAGTGTGTATCTGTCAATCTCCATCTCCCAATTCATCCCACCCCGACTACCCACTTGGTGTCCATACATGTCTCTACATTTGTGTCTCTATTTCTCCTTTGCAAATAAGATCGTCTATACCATTTTTCTAGATTCCACATATCTGCATTAATATGTAATACTTGTTTTTCTCTTTCTGACTTACCCCTGAAGTCATCTTTAAGAGAAAATTACTAATTCTCCCTGTCAGAAGCAGATCTGTAGAATGGCCTCTTTTCAGGTCCTTTTCCTCCACAGGCTGAGTGTCCCCCAGCTTCCTCCCACCAGCCCCCACCCCTCTCAGCTCAGCCCAGCACGTCCCTCCCTCCAGAGTCTTTTCTCATCCAGCCCTGCCTGACCTGCTCAACCGCCATGAGTCCTGCATCCCCTGGGGCCCTGCGTCCCCTTGACCCAGCTCTGTCTGTGCGTGCGATTCAGATTTCACTGGTTTGGAATTCCTGAGAATTCCATCTGGGCTGAGCCAAGTTTTACTGTGACATATTTTATGAGGAAAGGTTTTCACAAAACAAATGAATACTGACAACAAAATTACAAGGATGTTCAGTTTAATAAAGGGGATAATCTGCCAAGATGCTATCCTCGCTTTGGGGTCTGGTTCGAGCCCCTGGGCAGATGGAGTGTCTGGTCCACGAGTTATGCCGGTTCCCCTGCTCTCTCTTCTTGAAACCTTCCCTCACCATCCCCAGAGCTGACCCCACGCCCGCTCCCTCCTCGGAGCCTCAGGGCACTTCGGCACCTATGACTTCTTCCCCTGCTTTCATCGCTTCTCTAGCCAATTCTCTTTAGAGGGTTCTGTGATTCAGACAGCTCTTTTTTAAAAAAGCTTTTATTAGAGCATAGTTGCTTTGTGATGTTTGTTTCTGCTGCAAAGTAAATCAACTTTGCATATATGTCCCCTCCCTTTTGGATTGCCTTAGCATTTAGGTCGCCAAGAGCATTGAGTAGAGTTCCCTGTGCTATAAAGTCAGTTCTCATTAGCTATCTATGTTGTGTGCGTGCTAAGTCGCTTCAGTCATGTCTGACTCTGCGACCCTATGGACTGTAACCTGCCAGGCTTCTCAGTCCATGGGCTCCTCCAGGGAAAAATATTGGAGTGGGTTGCCGTGCCCCCCTCCAGATCTATTTTATACTTGGTATCATAATGTATATATGTCAATCCCAATCTTGCAATTCATCCCGCCCCCTTCCCCTTTGGCACCCATACGTTTGTTGTCTACCTCTGCAGTCAGACAGCTCTTGCATCGCCACTCCTGACATCTTGACCTCCTCCTCCTCGGGGCCCTTGCCGCTGTTCTGACCAGTCACCATGCAGCCACGAGCTCTGCGTGCATTCTGACCAGCTCCACGTGGCATGGTCCTACGTGCCTCATCTTGCCCGTGCCCCGTGTTCCCTGCCCAGCTGGTGCTGCCACATGAGATGTTACATGGCCCACCAGGTGCCCACACCTGCCCAGCCCAAAGTGTGGGAGCATTAACATCTGTGGGGAAAATTAAGCCCATAGGACACACGAGCCAGAGGATAGTCTCCCTTCCTCTGTGCACACATGTGCATGCGGGCTCAGTCGTGTCCCGCTCTTTGCGACCTCATGGACTGTAGCCCACCAGGCTCCTCTGTCCATGGGATTCTCCAGGCAAGAACACTGGAATGGGTTGCCATTTCCTATTCCAGGGGATCTTCCTGACCCAGGGATCGAACCCGTGTCTCTTGAGTCTCCTGCATTGGCCAGAGGATTCTTTTACCACTGCACCACCTGGGAAGTCCCTCCCTTCCTCTATTCTGGAGCAGTGACCCTGGAACACCTATTTTTACAACTTGAGGGAACATGGCCCCACATGACAAGCACTCAGTCTGTGGAGGCTGGTGGCCCATACACCCTGGATGGTTCTCCATCCTTGCCCACCTCACCCCTCTCTCCTGCTTCCCTGGGAGTATAATGCCTAATGAATCAGTGACCTATTAACTCGGGCCTCAGGCAGTTTCTGAAGAACCCAAGCTAAGACACCATCTATCTGTCATATCCTCCTCCCTGTCACTTCCTACCTACCCTGCTTTCGAGCATCTTGAAGCCAAGCCAAGGTGGAGACTTGGAGATGAGTCCCAGCGACCAGTCAACGGTCCGTGGGTGGGGTCTGGTGGTTCTTAGCTCAGAAGGAGGAATTGCGGGAGCAGTGTAGAGAGTTCCAGAACTGACCGTGGTATTAGCTGGTCTTCCAAAGGGTCCTTGCTTTTGTTTTCTTTGTTGACCTGAAATGATTCTCATTTTACATTGTATTACATGGTTTTACATTAATGCTTCATTGTGTACATTTTTTCATCCTTGCTGAGTAAATAGTGCACATAAATTTTATTTACCAACATGTGCACTGTTCATGCACTTATCCTTTTTTTTGTAAGAGCTTAAAGATTACAAAGTGCAGGGTCCTCGGAGAATCAGCTGAGGGCCTGAGCCAAGAGGCAACTGCAATCTGCCTCCTCATCCAGCTTCTGATGAGAAAACACATCATCTTTTCTTTTCCTTAAGCCAAGTAGGCTTGGAGTTTTCTAGCACCTGCAACAGAAAGAGTCCTCGTTGCTGCTCAGAATCTGTGGCAGCAGTTTGCTACTAGTCAGTAAACTTAAAAGTAATACAACGCTTCCTTTAAAATATTTAATAACTCTGGTTGTTCAAATAGGATATACCCCCAAGTAGTCTTTAAAAAGGTTCTGTATTATTCCTTAAAAGAACTAAAAATAGAGTTACCATAGAAATTAGTAGTGTTAGTTATTCAGTTGTGTCCGTTTCCTTGTGACCCCATGGACTGTAGCCCACCAGGCTTCCCAGTCCACTATTTCCCGGAGTTTGCTCAAACTCATGTCCATTGAATCAGTGATGTGATCCAACCATCTCATCCTCTGTCGTCCCCGTCTCCTCCTGACTTCAGTCTTTCCCAGCATGAGGGTCTTTTTCAATGCATCGGCTCCTTGCATCAGGTGGCCAAAATATTGGAGTTTCGGCTTCAGTCCTTCCAGTGAATACTCAGGGTTGATTTCCTTTAGGATCGACTGGTTTGATCTCCTTGTTGTTCAAGGAACTCTCAAGAGTCTTCTCCAGCTCTGCAGTTTGAAAGCATCAGTTCTTCGGTGCTCAGCCTTCTTTATGGTCCAACTCTAACATCCACACACGACTACTGGAAAAACCATAGCTTTGACTATACACACCTTTGTCGGCAAAGTGATGCCTCTGCTTTTGAATATGCTGTCCAGGTTGGTTGTAGCTTTTCTCCCAATACCTTTATGTAATAATGATTTCTGTCGCATGTCCTGTTGCACATGTGTATCTGTAATTTAGGGATATGAGTTGTCGGCAGTCGGGAGCTTGTCCTCCTTTTCCCTGGGAGTCCCCAAGCCGTCTGTCTCCAGCTCCGTGTCCTAAGCACTCAGGGAGCATGGCTGATTTATTGTGGGGAGACCTTAGAATGGCTCAAGGACAGTTGGGTTTCTAGACACAGAGTTCTGCACTCCACCTCTGGGTGTCAGGGAGCTTACCAGTCGAACGACTGCTAGAAAGAGATTTTTATTTAATCCCAGCGAACCTTCTCCTAATTCAACACAGGATTTGAGAGAAGAAATATCAGAAACAAGAGAAGGAACGCGGTGGGTGGGGGAGCTGTCTATGGGGTCATGTTTGTCTCGCTCTGAGCAGGCCCTCGGCGTGGGCTGCACTGGGTGACATCACCTCTAAGTGGCGTTGGCACCTCCTTCCTGGATGCGGGGTCGCTGGCGGCCTGGTTGGGAAGCTTGGGAGGAGCCAGGCACTGGGATTACCTGTTTCCCCTTCTAAAAATGTCCCTGGGGGGAAGCTCTCAAATGACACTGTAGCAGTCACTCACTTCTACTCATCACCAAATCCTGACCGTAGATTTTGTTATATTGTGGTAAAATAAAACTGACATACAATTTCCCATCCTAAGTAAGTGCACAGTTCAGCGGCATTTAGTACATTCACATCCTTGTGCAACCATCACCCCCATGCAGCCCAGAACCTTGACATCTCCCAAACTGAAATTGTTCCCATTAAACAACAACCCCTCCCCCGAACCCTCTCCCCAGCCCCTGGCAACAACCCTTCTACTCCCCATGTCTATGAAGCTGACTCCTCTGGGGACCTCATGTAGCTGAGAATCATACAGTATCTGTCCTTTTATGTCTTGCTTGTTCACTTGGAGTAAGATCTTCAAGCTTCATCCTTGATGTAGCAAGTACTAGAATTCCCCTCCTTTTTAGGGCTGAATAAGTCACAGGATTTTGAAGCTGAAAATTCTAAAAATGTTCCCCCTTTGCTAAGAGGAAAGCTAACTGAAAACCAGTGGGTTTTCAACTCCAGTATTGGCTGACAGAGACCGTCAGTGGCTGCTGCCTGGGTGCCCACAAGGAGTCACTGGGGGAGCTGGTCTCCATGATGGCCTTTTGGTGCAGATTCATGGCAACCATGGCAACCAGGTGATTGCCAGGGTCTGGGGAGGGGGCTAGGAGGTTGTTGTTTAAAGGAGAGAGTTTCAGTTGGGGAAGATGACAAGGTGGATCCACCCCACCCATTCTGGGGTGGATGGTGGTGATGGTCGCACAAGGATACGAATGTACTAAGTCCCACTGAACCGCAGAGAAAGAGGCAGAACTGCTCCCAATGTCTCCCAGGGCAGTGATCTTCATTAACCCAGTCCTAGGCTTCTGTGCAAGCTGCACTGTGGGAAGAGGAATGGAATTCTGCTGCTTGAAAACCCCTAGAGTCACTCCTCTCTCACCCTCTTCCCTTCTACATTTCTGCCCCCACCTATTCTCTCCCCATCCTATTGTTCCTGAGTAGGTACGAAGGTGTCCCCCTTACCTTGGCTCTTTGAGAAGAAGCCAAGAGCCTACTCCCGTTCAGACCTCACCCAGGATGAAGAATGATCACCCTCCCTCCTGGTTCAGAATGGGTGAGTTTTCACTAGTCCAAGGAAGGACTAGGGCCTCCCAGGTGGCGCTAGTGGTAAAGAACCCAGCTGCCAATGCAGGAGATATAAGAGACGTGAGTTTGATCCCTGGGTGGGGAGGATGCCCTGAGGAAGGGAATGGCTACCCACTCACTCCAGTATTCTTGCATTGAGAATCCCATGGACAGAGAAACCTGGTGGGTTACAGTCCATGGTGTTGCAAAAAGTCAGACAAAACGGAAGCAACTTAGCATACAAGGCAAGACTGAGTTCAGCTCTGAGCACACAATACCTCTAAAAAAATTACTATGATTTTTTTAAATTCAATTTTTAAGTTCACTGGACTTGAAAACTAACTTCACAGGCTGAAATGGAACTTACTCAATCCTTTCCCTCCCAGTCTTTACCTGGCTCCCTCCCACATGAGGAAGAAAGCCAGAGGCTTTGATAAAGATAAATAGAAAGACCATACCCTGCATTCCAAGCTCTCTGAATCCTATCTAGACCCGGCTTCCTTCAGAGTCTGTGGCTACAGGACGAGATTCCTTCTATCTTCCAAACACACCCTCAGCCTCCCCACTTTTGTTCATTTGCTAAACACCTTTTCTCCATCTGGAAAGGGCTCTGTCTCTCAGCATCCACTTGCCACTGTCTGCACCAGAGGCCTTAAGTGATGTTTGCCACCAGGAGGATCACCTCCACACAGGTACTGAAATATAAGAGCCAGACCTGCAAGATCATTGAAAGCTCCTCCTGACCAGCAGTGTTGGGGCATCTGGAAACAGTGACCTTGCCCTGGCCTGGAGGCTGGTGAGCATTATGGAAGAATGTAGTGCCTGGGGCTCCCAAGGGTAACTGGACTTCAGCTTGCCTGTTCTACCCAGTCTGGGGGAGCCGGGCTCCATACTGGCCTTTTGGTGCAGACTCATGCAGCTAGAACCTCCTCCAGCCCTCATAGGGCTGTGTGATGTGCCTGCTCAAAAACCAAAGACTAGAGAAATGGAGGCTTTGGCCCCAACACCAGTATTCTTTATACTTTAATTCTGACAAAAGCTACTGCTGACAACTCCACTCTGCTGATCCTGGGAGGTCATTGCCAGAAACTTTAAAATCTGCCTGTCTCAAGACCATCATGCAATCTCAATTCCAAAGAATATCTTAACCAAGATGGCTCTTTCTGTCAATATTTATTTATGAATAAATGACTGTGAAGGGCCTCAACCACAGGCAAGATGGAAAACCCCCTTCATCAGGGAAACTCTAACCACTGGACTTACAGTGGAGTCCATTTTATACCTATGTTCTAGTGACCCACAGTGAATGTACTGCGTGGACATGGATTCACAAGGTGTCCAGCCATTTCCCTGCACAGAAATCTGACTGCAGCTTCTGCCCATCCATGTTTCTCTCTAGACTCTCTAGTCTCTAACTGGTTTTGCCTCCACACTTCTTCTGGCCATGTCGACCGGCTGTTGTTTCCTGTTTGGTCACTGAGTCATGTCCAGTCCTTTGTGACCCCATGGACTGCAGCACACCAGGCTTCCCTGTCCTTCACCATCTCCCTGAGTTTGCTGAGACTTATGTCCACTGAGTCAGTGATTCCATCCAATCATCTCACCCTCTGTCGTCCCCTTCTCCTCCTGCCTTCAATCTTTCCCAGCATCAGGGTCTTTTCCAATGAGTCAGCTGTTCCCATCAGATGGCCAAAGTATTGGAGCTTCATCTTCATATTCAGTCCTTCTAGTGAATATTCAGGGTTGATTTCCTTTAGGATTGACTGGTTTGATCTCCTTGAGTCCAAGGGACTCTCAAGAGCCTTATCCAGCATCGCAGTTGGAAAATATCACCTAGTAATTGCAACCAATTCCTACATGTTTGATCTCCAGGCTTCTTAGGTAGATGTGCAGGCCATCTTCACTAGATACTTTGGCAAATGGCAAGCCACAAAGAAACTTACTAATTGAGCCCTAAAAAACCCCCTGCCTTATGTCTCTGCTCACCTCAGTTAGCCTCAGCCTAAGTTTCCCATGACCCCCACTAACACCTGGACCCATAACACCCATAATCACCCTCCTCAATCTCCCAGACCTCTGTTCTGGGGCCCTGAGGACCTCAGGTCTGTCCTCTGTCAAATCCACTCTATGGGACTGCTTTCTGGAAAGCTCTCTCCCTTCTCACTTCAGTGGAAACATGGCTGCCCTCAGAGCCCACTGCATCCGCTGTAGCCTCTTATGTGCTGCCTGCTGTTTGTTTTTCCACATCCCATGTACTTGGGCCCAGAGTAAAATAAGTGCTCTCCTGGTTCTTCATTGCCACTTCTAGAACGTTGCTTCTCCACCCTCCAAAACAAAAGCAAACCAGCAAAACAGTAAAGCAATCCAGCTCCTTCAAAGAACATGCTATCTGACTATTCTGTCTTCCACTGCCTCTCCTTTCTGTGGTCATTCACCCACTTGCAGTCATGCAGCCTTATTCATAAATGACTTACACCTGGCCACTGATTCCTGTCTGCCTCCTGGCAACCTCAACACTCACACTGATAACCACCCCCGACCTGCCCTCCTTACCCTCACCCTCTCAGATCCTCCATCTTCTCCTCCCCCAGCCCAGCCTCTCACCTCAAGGTCACGTCCTACCTTGTCATCACCAAAACAACATCAGCTCTAAATTCTTGATTTCCACCATCCCAGTCTCTGACCACAGCTTCCCATCATTGAGGCTCACCTGTCCAAGCTTCCCATTCTAACACTTCCATGCTAGGACCTCTGATCAGGAGGCCCACCAGTTTTCTCCTCTCCCCCTGCCTTCCCCTCCTCTAATATCCTCACTTCCTTCCTGTCTAGCTTAGATTCTACGACCTTTTGTTATTACCACAACTCCCTTAACCCTTCTCTTCCTATATCTCACTCACCAGGAAAACCCCCAAATATAGTCAAATCAAACTCTCCACCTACTGCACAGATGCATCTGAGCAGCTGACTGTAGATGCAGAGAAATACACAGCCATGCTGAGGGGTCTTCCTTTAATGCTATGACCATAGCACTCAAGAGGCCCACAGCCTGGCTCATGACCCCATGACACTCCCCTGGCAACATGACTCCTCCTGTCACTGAGATCTTGCTTCTTAATTCAGTAGAAAAGTACAAGCTCACAGGAGCTGTCATCCACCCCTCACCAGATCCATCTGTATCCTGTGGTCCTATCTTCTGTCTTCCTGCTGTTGCAATGGACCATAATGATAAGAAGACAGAGAACTAACATTTTACTGAGGGCTTACTGTTCCAAGCGTGTTTCTAAGTGCATTACATGGGTCAGTGCGCTTAACCCTCATCGCAATCCTGTGTGATGGATAATTATCATTTTTATTTTGCAGATAAGGAAATGGAGGCACAGGAAGGGCAAATTGTGTGGGGGTTTTTGTTGTTGTTTTTTTGCCTAGCCACGCGGCTTCCGGGATCTCAGTTCCCAGACCAGGGATTGAAACCAGGCCACAGCAATGAAAGCCTGGAATCCTAAGCACTAGGCCCCCAGGGAGCTCCACTCTTCATTTGTCCCCTAAATGTTTGTCTTCTCACCTCCCCAGGATAATGCCTCTAGCCTTAACCCTTAGCTTGTCTCTTCCCACAGCTTACTCTCTGATAGATTATTCCCATTAGTATGCAACCTTGTTGAAATACCTTACATCTTGGGTACAAATATGCCTCTGTCTTCCAGTTACTGGTCCATTTCTCTGCTCCCTAGGATGGCTAACTTCCTTGAGAAATCCACCTCTCTCCTGAACGTTCTTGTCAGACCACCATACCCATCGTCCACTGAAACCCTAACATCAAGATTGCCAATGATCACCACATCCTATCTTTCTCACTTCTCAATAACCAACCCCTCCAAAACCTTTAATCCTGAGGGACAACTTTCTCTTGGTTCTCTTCCCATTATTCAGACTGCAGCTTCTCAGACCCTTTTGCAGGTTTCTCAGCTCCCCAACCTAGAAATACCAGACAGTCTTATAGCCTTCTCTCTTTCCTTCCTACATGCCTGAGTGCTCAGTCGCTTCAGTCCTGTCTGACTCCTTTCAACTCCACAGACTGTAGCCCACAGGCTCCTCTGTCCAAGGGATTCTCCAGGCAAGAATACTGGAGTGGGTTGCCATTTCCTTCTCCAGGGGATCTTCCCATCCCAGGGATCGAAACTGCATCTCCTGCATCTAATGCACTGCAGGCAGATTCTTTACCCGCTGCACTCACCCTCTAGATAATCTCTGTACTGGATTTTCCTATCAGCCCCTAAAGCGGCGTCACTGTCTTTCTCAAAGATTGGTGGTCAGTGTCTTTCCCTCTTCAGCTCCTCTGGGTTGCAGAGGCACTTGGTATTTTGCTCTTTCTTCCTGAGCGTCATCTACCCAGAGCTTTGCCCAGTAGCAGCCCCGCCAGCATAATAACAGTGATCAAAAGGAGGCAAATTGGAAGTCTGAGTCATCCTAGAAAGCTCAGATGTCTGGGTTAACATGGAGGTTGGGTCTTCTCACTAGGGGTTACAACATGACTTTCCTCCTGACACCTAGTTGTCTGAGATCTGTCCCTAAATAGCCAAGCATTCTGGTGCTAAGACCCTAGCTTAAATTTTGGCCTCACTTTATTTTTTTCCCCAAACTTTAAATTTTTATTTTGTATTGGGGTATAGCGTATTGACAATGTTGTGGCAGTTTCAGATGAACAGTGAAGGACTCAGCATAGATATGCATGTATGGGCTTCCCAGGTGGCTCAGTGGCAAAGAATCTGCCTGCCATATATAAGACTTGGGTTTGCTCCCTGGCTGGGGAAGATCCCCTGGAGAAGGAAATGGTCTCACTGTAAAAATCTGCTTTTACATCTGTTTTGATGGCCAGCACATGGCCCATTAGTAGCACTAGAGTTGCATTTTAAGCTTTGTCTGGTCATCACATCTGCTCCTGCAGATCAACCCGGGACCCACGAGGTCCTTCGGAGCCCTCCATCTCTCCCTGCTTCCACCCACTCTCCCTGGCCAGTCACCTGCCTGTGAGTCAGCACACAGTTCCTGGAGTCATGCCTTGTGCATAGTAAACACTCAAGAAACATTAGCCGAAGTGAATTAACCAGACAGTATTTCAGTCACCATCCATAGTTGCAGGGAAAGAAACACTAATAAAAGCACTTTACCATTTCTCATGACTCTGCGGGTTGACCGGGCCATTCTCCGTGATTGTGTATTTCTGCCGAGGTGCTGGGATGGCTAGGCAGGCACGGCCACACCTCATCATTAATCTCCTGGGAGCCAAGCTGGGACTGTGGCCATGGACTGTGGTTTTCTCTCCCCTTGACTACTGAGCTTCCTTAAATCAGAATGGCTAAATTCAAAGTTCTGCTTGTCATATGCTATCTGAGGCCATGTTGGCCAATGCTAGTCACTTAGCTAAGTCCAGAGTCTGTATTGGGAGACTCCACAAGATAGCTGGGAGGTCTCTTCACTGGAGACTCCCCAGATGGTACCACTTGATCCCTGTGGAGGCGCTCATCCTCCAATACGGCCCTCATTCCAGGTCACTGCAGAGCGGCCATCAGGTTAGCAGACACGATTCATGTTAGCACACACCCTGGCCCAGGCACTGGCTCCATCATCAATAGCCTCGTATGGTGGAATACACAGCCTCCTTCCCATTTAACTCAATAGCCATGAACCATTACATGTACATGGTTCTCAGAGGAACCCCCAAATCTCATCTCCTCACCCTCATTTTTATGCCCAGGGAGGTCAGGAAGGAAGCTGTTGCTCCGCCCAGTTTTACAAATGGAGTTTAGACCATCGCTGGGGGTTATCTCTATTCTACTGTTAGGCAAAGAAGAGTTGTCATCTTTCTTAAACTCTGTTAGTATGTGGACTGTCAGTGACAAACTGTCAGTAACAATGGTGGAAATAAACTGAGGGGAAAACACTAAAAACTAACGCACTCTTAGTACATTAGGACTAAGACTCTTTTGGAAATAAAGACATACAACCTAATATGGCTTCTCTGGTGACTCAGACAGTAAAGAATCTGCCTGCAATGCAGGAGACCCCGGTTTGATCCCTGGGCCGGGATCTATGAGCTGGGCCACCAGCTCATATGGCAAGTAGATGGAGCACCATTGCAGCTAACGTCTTCTCATTTAGCACTGAAGCCAGCTCCAGCAAAAAAAACTCAAGTGCTCCTGCTGGGTTTTTATCTCACAAGGGGCAGGCAAGGTCCCATCCACAACGACAGAAATGTTGTTTTCCCAAAGCAAAACGAGACTGTGCTCTCTCCCAGAGAGGAAGAATGCTGGTCTGGCTCTGTGTGCATCTCCTTAGACTCAGCAGGAAAGCAGCTTCTAGTCTTGCTGGTTAGGAAGCGGATGCAAAAGTGATCCCTTCCCTCTAGACGCTGGGACACCCTCGAGTCCTCTTCCTTGCCCCTCTTTCCCACTGCGGGACACACTAGGGGAAACGAGAATTGTGGGCATCAAACTGGAGGCTCCAGGGTAAGGAGGGCACTTCAGAATCTCCTTCTCCTTGGGAAAGAGTAGAATTTCCTGAGGGAGAGGCTGAAGGCATCAGGCTGAGTGATGGAAGGACAAGGCTGTAGAAAAAGCAAGTGATGAGGAGAGAGAGACATGAGAAGCACCCCCTTTTCCAAACCTGCTGGGTGTGGGTCCCTTCTCCCCTACAGTGTAAGAGGACACCTATGTTGGACCAAATCATAACATCTGCTTGGAGATCTGACCATCTGTTCACTAGAGAATGTTGAGTTCCCATCACCGCAGTGGCTCGGTGTGGAGATCGGGGTGTATTGGGGAGAACAGGGCTGTGCCAGGGAGACTAGGGAAGCTGGGGGTACCCTGGAAAGGAGGGGCAAAATCATATTCCTCTCCTAGATAAGATTCCAGGAACCCATATAAATGCCATCATGCAAATTTAGAAAAAGATGCTCAAAATGGGGAGGTCACAGACGTCTGGGCCGATGACAGCTCTAGAAGCAGAGGGGCAGGCAGGAGCCCAGCCACTCTTTCCCCTTAATGGAGCAACTTGTGTATCCCCGCCTCCTGATTGTTCCCCGCATATGACAAGGTAAACCCTGGAGTCAGAAAATGAGGGAATTTGTCATAACCTGGTTGCAAGAATCTTAGTTACGTTCTTGAGAGCTTCCTGCAGGTTATTCACATCATCTGCTCCTCTGCACAGGAGTCTTCTGAGGCGTCTAGAGTTGTGACCTGCCCCAGAACAAGCAGCTGGTAACCAGCAGAGCCCCGCTTACCAGCTTTTCTCTCTGGACCTCAGCCACCTGGCTGTCTCCCTACTCAACGTTTGCAAGACTGGCTCCTCTGACCAAATTGGTACAAGAGGTTTTGTCTGTTTTCTGTTATTTTTATTTTATTTCACCAGTTCTCATCAAACTGCCTGCAGATTCAGGTAACGTCAGAGTCCTAGGAAGTGGTGGATTGGAAAAGTTCTGTCTCCCAAGCCTGGGCTCCTCTTGCAGTATCACCCCTGGGTTTGTCTGCTCCTGCCCAAATCTGGTGAACTAAGCCAACGCCACCCATCTGGTGTGCCCGATGGGACAGAGCTTGATTCAAAATGCCTCGTGTCAGCTGGACACTCAGGGCATCGTGGCTCCAGGGACACTGCAGACAGACCCCATCTACTTTTCTGCTTCTCCGTTTGAGTGAAAACTTGCAGTGCCAATCTCAAGTACAGCTGCTCCTTCCATATCCTCCCCAACAAAGAAATAGTCACGGAGCCATTCCATTTTATAGTCTCTCATCTTCACTCTTAAGAATCCCCTCTGTGTGTGTGTGTGCATTTAGTTTTAGTTAATATTTTATTTTTCTCAGTTTTGACCATTAACATTGTGATTTATCAAGTATGCAGTCTTCAACATTTGAGAACTCTATAAATATGTGTTCTTTGGTCTTTATTAAATTAGAGCTCTTGGGAGATTTCCCGCTGCAGGAGCTAGGTGTGCCTTCTTCAAGTTCTTGCTATTCACCTGTCTGTGGAATGAACCATCTCAGAAGCAGGAAGTGCGTATACATGTGGGTCTGTTGAGATGTGTGTGTGTGTAGCCTTTTACTCACGAATTTATCATATTGTTGATTGTTTATGTTCATGCCACTCTTAACGAACAGTTTATATAGACAGTAAGTTGGTAAAAGGAGTGATGTGTGTGCTCAGTCGCTTTCATCATGTCTGACACTTTGCATCCCAATGGACTGTAGCCCACCAGACTCCTCTGTCCGTGGGATTCTCCAGGCAAGAATACTAGAGTGGGTTGCCACGCCCTGCTCCAGGGAATCTCCCCAACCCAAGGACTGAACTTGCATCTCCTGCATTACAGGCAGATTCTTTACTGCTGAGCCACCTGGGAAGCTCCAAATATGTGTCAATAATTCCCTTCCACTGAGAGTGCAAACTGATGAGTCCAGTCATCTTTCCTGCAGGTGGTTCTCTCTTCCCACCTTGAGGCTGTGCCAGCCCCCTGCATCCCCCACTGCGTACAAACAGTCCCGGTGGCCCCCAGGGTAGAGCGGAGAGCTGCCAGAGGCAGTCTGTGACAGAGCCACAGCCGCCAAGGGGAGGACAGCGCGACAGAGACACTACATGCTTCTCGGGAAGTTCAGATGTGTCTGCACAGGTGCGCTTTCAAATGCAGATTCTAGACAAAAAGAAACCAAAGGCATGGCGTTTTTTTAAAAACATATCTGGTCAGGATGATTTATGTGTAACATTATGTCATTTAATGAGATGCAACATTATACAAATGCTAATTTTAAAGAAAGAAAATGTTCATTCCCCACGTTAGAAGTTTTGACAAGTTTTCACAGCCTCTGAAACGTGGGGGTTTGGTCTGGGAGAGGGCAGTGAGCTGACCACATGGAGTTCAAGGGCAGTAGGAACTGCAGCCACCGTGGTGGAAGGCCTTGGAAGGGTTGCTTGATTTAGCAAATAAACATGCAGGTTACTGTTGTTCAGTCACCCACTTGTGTCCAGCTCTTTGCGACCCTATGGACTGCAGCACACCAGGCTTCCCTGTCCCTCACCATCTCCCAGAGTTTGCCCAAGTTCATGTCCATTGCATCGGTGATGCCATCCAGGCAAATATGCAGGACACTGAGTTAAATTTGAATTTCCAAAAAACAACACATTTTTTATGAGTATATCCCATATCATATTTGGGATGTACTTATAGTAGAAAAAAGTTATAGTTTATTAGAAATTCAAATGTAAGTTAGTATTGTATTTTGTATGGCAACCCTACTAGGAAACTCCCCACCTCAATCCTCTCAACACCACCACCGTCCCCCGCCACTCCAGCCTATGATTAAGAGATGAAGAGACAAGAAAGAGGTGAATAATGGAGGAATGCAGAGAATTTGATGTCTGCTTCCTGGAGAGCTGAAGGTAAGGAGTTAAGAGGGTTTGATGTTCAAGCTGCCTTAGATAAAAATATGACTCAGAAATGAGTCAAGTCTGAGTTCAGTGGACTTTCCAGCACAAAATATGGTTCTGAATAAACTGAAAGCTCTGTTCTTAAGGTAATACCAGAATTCCATGAAATGGTGATTGGAAGCTATTACATTTAGGCAAGATGTGCCCCAGTTTCCTAGCACCACCCTTCTTCCCAGGCTGCCTCTCTCTCTCTTCCTTCCTTCCTTCTTCCTTCTTTGTTTTCTTTCTTTCCTTTTCCCACTTTCTTTCACTGAATAAATAGGTATTGGTGCATGCTAAGCAAATCCTCAAAATGTTCATATTTTCACTCTTACCCAATTGCATCTTTCTTGAATCCTTAAAAATTGAGAATCACATAAACAAACTTCTAGGCATCCCATAGACCCAGAGAAGAAGTGGTTAGAAACAAAGGTGCCAGATTTGTCGACTCATGTCAACCTGGATCAAGCTGTAAGCTTCCTGCAGCCATCCACTGGCACTCCCAACCCAGAAAAGAGCAGATGCAATTGCTTTAAAAGTAAAACTCCAAAATGGGCTAAGCAGGAAACATCGCAACAAAAATGAGGAGTGACAACCAGGGTCAAAAAAGAGGCAAAATATCAAAGACAAGGAACTATAGGTTGTCCTTATAATTCACTCTTATGCTGACACACCTTCAGAAAGCATTTCCAGTCAACTCCGTACCATTGCTGGCCATAAGAGAATTAGAAGGAGATGTGTAGAAAGAAGATCCTAAAATCTGCTTTGCTCTCTGCTTGTGTCTCTATTTTTTAAGATCTCTGCCTGAATATCTGGCAGATCACTTCTGGTATCAAGACCTGCCCATGGGACACCCAGGAACAGCCCAATAGTATTGATTAAATAAATGGTCTGTAAATATTTCTCAGCTAGAATTTACTGTGCATCTCTACGAACTAAGAGTTCTGAATTCCCAGACGTTTTCAGTCCCACACTTCTGACAACCTCCTCTATAATTGTGGGTATTAGACACGGATTCTTATTTTCCATGAATTTGCTGGTTCTCCTGTTAGTACTTACAGAGACAAATGTCAGCCACCCTCCCCAGGCTCATCCTTCCAGCCCCTCTCGTTCCGTCAGGGGCTGTCACGGTGGGCAGTCTCTAATTCACAGCCTGTCTCTTTCCGCTGTTTCCGGGCTTCATCTGCCTAAGCTTTGTACTTGAGCCCATCACTCTGCATGAGAGGATGTTCCTGAGAGGGGTACACTGTCACCTTTTGTCCCTTTCTTCAAACAGAGATGAGTTCTGTTATGCAATCACTGCCTGACATATAATTTGTTCGTGCTGTGATCTGGTTGACAATTGTATTAATACATTAAAAGAAAGCCTCAAAGCCAACAGCACCCAAGCTGAAACCCTCTTATTATTTCCCAAAAAGAGAACAAAAAATCAAAATGTAACAGAAAATATTGGGGAGATATGGAAGACTTTCATTAGTACTGGATGACCACCTCAGCACTGCTGGAATTCCAGGGGTTATAATTCAGCAACTGTATTGACTTGTTCCGTTTGGCCCATTTTCATGGCCATTGTGACTGTCTCCTTTGTATCTTGTGTGGAACTTCTCTTCAGATCAGGTGTCTGCCACTTTGTTCTAGTTCACCATGCCTTTTGGCTTGAAGATATATTGTGTATTTAAAGGAGACATTCAAAGTGATACACTTGAATGACAGTTATGTTGTTTGCAAGGTCCTGAGGTCTGTACTGGATGTGAGAACTTTACATTCTTTACACATACCTTTGGCAAAAATCTTATTTATTTCCTGGGTTAGTCATATTTGCCAATAGTCAGGATGCTTCTGAAAATGACAAAATGTTAGCACGGGGAAACCCTTTGAGGATCATCTAATCAAAGTTGATTATTTTTTAGATTAGGAAATGAAAACCCAGAAAAAAACAAACAGTACAAGATTATATCCCTTCTTTTTCTGATTGTTTTCACTGAGAACTCTTATCATTCTGCACCACCTGCCTCCCACGGTGGGTGTTGTATCTCATACTTTGAGCTCCTCACAGAAACTTAGCAGGTATGTTTGCTATAGTCTATTGGGTACACATACATACTTGGAGCTTGTTTGTGTTAGTCACTCAGTCGTGTCTGACTCTTTGCCACCCCACGGACCCATCTGGTTCCTATGTCCATGGAATTCTCCTGGCAAGAATACTGGAGTGGGTTGCTGTCCCCTTATCCAGGGGATCTTCCTGAGTCAGGGATTGAACCCAGGTTTTCTGCATTGAAGGCAGATTCTTTACCATCTGAGCCACCAGCAAAACAATGGTGACTATTTATTTCAACTTGGGTTATGAAGAGTGGTTTATTATACCATCTATAATCCTCCTAACAGCTTTATAGCATATGTAAAAAATAATCTTACGAATGCAATAACTGAGGTTGAGAGAACTTGAAGTAACTGTCCAAAGGTCACACAAGTAATCAGTCATAAAGGTGGGTTTTCAGTCAATTCTTTCAACCTCAAATATGAATGCTTCTTTCACAGCATCATTCTGACTTGCAAGCTCCATAGGTTTTAAAGATGCTAGAGATCTCTTCAAGAAAATTAGAGATACCATGGGAATATTTCATGCAAAGATGGGCACAATAAATGACAGAGATGGTATGGACCTAACAGAAGTAGAGGATATTAAGAAGAGGTGGCAAGAATACACAGAAGAACTATACAAAAAAGATCTTCATGATACAGATAACCACGATGATGTGATCACTCACCAAGAGTCGGACATGCTGGAATGCAAAGTCAAGTGGGCCTTACGGAGCATCACTATGAACAAAGCTAGTGGAGGTGATGGAAATCCAGTTGAGCTATTCCAAATCCTAAAAGATTATGTTGTGAAAGTGCTGCGCTCAATATGCCAGCAAATTTGGAAAACTCAGCAGTGGCCACAGGACTGGAAAGTCACTTTTCATTCCAATCCCAAAGAAAGGCAATGCCAAAGAATGCTTGGACTACCGCACAATTGCACTCATCTCACACGCTAGTAAAGTAATGCTCAAAATTCTCCAAGTGAGGCTTCAACAGTACATGAACCATGAACTTCCAGATGTTCAAGCTAGATTTAGAAAAGGCAGAGGAACCAGGGATCAAATTGCCAGCATCTGTTGGATCATCAAAAAAGCAAGAGAGTTCCAGAAAAACATCTATTTTTGCTTTATTGACTACACCAAAATCTTTGACAGTGTGAATCACAACAAACTGGAAAATTCATCCAGAGACGGGAATACCAGACCACCTGACCTGCCTCTTGAGAAATCTGTATGCAAGTCAAGAAGCAACAGTTAGAACTGGACATGGAACAACAGACTGGTTCCAAACTGGGAAAGGAGTACATCAAGGCTGTATATTGTCACCCTGCTTATTTAACTTGTATGCAGAGTACATTATGAGAAATACTGGGCTGGATGAAGCACAAGCTGGAATCAAGATCATTGGGAGAAATATCAATAACCTCAGATATGCAGATGACACCACCCTTATGGCAGAAAGTGAAAAACTAAAGAGCCTCTTGATGAAAGTGAAAGAGGATGGAGAAGGAAATGGCAACCCACTCCAGTATTCTTGCCTAGAGAACCCCATGGACAAAAGGGCCTGGGGGTCTATGATCCATGAGGTCACAACTTAGTGACTACACCACAACAACCATAACAACAAACACACAATCAGGCAGATTATGATTCAGGGAAATACCTTTTCATGAAAATGTGGCATAAAATGGAGAATGAAGAGTCCTAGCAATGTGGAATGTAGAGTTTTAAGAAATCAAAATGTGAGTATAGCATAATAGTTGTTAATATTCAAACAATAAAGTCCATGGCTAAAGGAAAAAAAAAGAAAAGAAAGTGAAAGAGGAGAGTGAAAAATTGGCTTAAAACTCAATATTCAGAAAACTAACATCACGGCATCCAGTCCCATCACTTCATGACAAATAGATGGGGAAACAAAGGAAATAGTAACCGACTTTATTTTTTTGGACTCCAAAATCACTGCAGATGGTGACTGCAGCCATGAAATTAAAAGATGCTTGTTCCTTGGAAGAAAAGCTGTGCCCAAATTAGACAGCATATTAAAAACCAGAGACATTATTTTGCAAACAAAGGTCCATCTAGTCAAAGCTGTGGTTTTTCCAGTGGTCATGTATGGATGTGATAGTTAGACTATAAAGAAAACTGAGCGCCAAAGAATTGATGCTTTTGAACTGTGGTGTTGGAGAAGACTCTTGAGAGTCCCTTGGACCCAAGGAGATCCAGCCAGTCCATCCGAAAGGAAATCAGTCCTGAATATTCTTTGGAAGGACTGATGCTGAAGCTGAAACTCTAATACTTTGGCCACCTGATGTGACGAACTAACTCATTGGAAAAGACCATGATGCTGGGAAAGATTGAAGATGGGAGGAGAAGGGGCCAACAGAAGATGAGATGGTTGGATGGCATCACTGACTTGAATGACATGAGTTTGGGTAAGCTCTGGGAATTGGTGATGGACAGGGAAGCCTGGTGTGCTGCAGTCCACGGGGTCGCAAAAAGAGTCAGACACAGCTCTGTGACTGAACTGACTGAGGAGCAATCTCGTTCAATTTGTGTCTCTCCTGATGGTTATGTGATCCAGACTCTAATACAAGCTCAAAAGAGCTGAAGACTCACATCTGTAAGCAGTTTCCCAAAAGGGGTATCAACAAATGAAAAAAATAAGCATGACAAGTCTGGGGACTGAAGGATTATGAATCGTGGAGGGAAATAGGCTTTCAATCTTTACTTGCTAGTGGGATGGAATTTTCTATCACCAGAGTGACTTAGAACAATGGAAATCAGAATTATAGGAGATAAATAATTCAAGGTTCTTGAAGGCTGACTGGTATCTCCTACAGAGACACCCTGACAAAAAGGAATGGCTCTCTGACATAAAATTCCAGGCTTCAGTGCCTGAGAGGAAAAAGGAGTTCTTAAAACAAGGGCATGGTTTGTCCAGTGAGGTAGGCAAAATAATGACCTCTAAAGATGTCCATGTCTTGGAATCTGCAAATATGTTAGGTCACATGGCAAAGGAGAATTAAGGTCACAAATGGAGCTAAATTTACTAATCAGATGACCTTGTGATGGAGAGATTATTCTGGATTATTGGGGAGACCCTAGTGTAGTCACAAGGGTCCATAAAAGTGGAAGAGGGAGGCAGAAGAGGAGCGTCAGATGTGATGCTGAAAGCAAGGTTGGAGTGAGGTGACATGGGGACTCAATCTGCCATTGCTGGCTTTAAAGACAGAGGAAGACACCATGAGCCAAGGAATGCAAATAGCCTCTGGAAGCTGGAAAAGGCAAGGAGATGGGTCCCTTAGAGCACCCAGAAGGAACGAAGCCATACTAAAACCTTGATTTTTTTGGACTTAGAACCTCCAGACTGTAAGATAATATATTTGTGCATTTTGAACCCCTGTGTTATATGTGTTAGTCATTCAGTCATGTTAAATATGAGTAAGAAACTATAACATCTCCAGATAAACAAAAGCTGGATGAGCTCATTATCACTTCACCTGACTTATAAGAAATGTTTAGAAGTTCTGAAGGGTGAATAAAGAACATGAGTGAGTACCTTAAAGCTGTGTAAAGACATAAACAACTCAATAGAGGCACATTTTTTGGTAATTTTAAAGTGCTAGGCTTATTGTAACATTGGTTTGTAACTGAACATTTTGTTTTCTACATGATTTAAAAGATTAATATATTTAAAGAAAAATAATTATTAGTCCCAAAGCTAGGATTATTGTAACTTTGGTTTATAGCTCCAAATCTTGTTTTCTACAGAATTTAAGAAATTAATGAATTTAAAAGAATTATTAGTTTATGTTTGGGGGTGCACAGTGTACCAAGATGTAATTTTTTTTAATTATCATTATATCAACAAGTGAAAGGAGTGGGACAAAGCTGTAAGGAGCAGAATTTGTGTGTGTCAGTTCAGTCAAGTGGATATTAATTCAAATTAGAGTTTTATAACGTTAGGATGTTAAATGTATAATCCCCATGGTAACCACAAAGAAAACAGCTTTAGAATATACACAGAAGTACGTGAGAATAAAGTTTAAATGTTCACTGCAAAGAATCAAATAAAATACAAAAAGAAATGTAACACAAGATATCAAGGACAAAAATGCTATAATACATATAGCACAATACAAAATCGAGTCCTTCCTCACTAATTAAATGTAAACAATAGCTTGATCTCTCCAATCAAAAGACAAAGATTGGCAGAATGTATAAAAACACATGACTCAATTCTATGCTCTCTATAAGAGACTCACTTAAGATCCAAGACACAAGTCGTTTGAAAATGAAAGGATGGAAGAAGATATTTCATGCAAATAGTAACGAAAAGAGGGCAAGAGTGATTACTCTGTCAGAAAGAATCGACTCTAAATGAAAAAAGACTCAGGGGACTTCAGTGGCCCAGTTGGTTGAGAGTGCACCTTCCAGTGCAGGAGACATGGGTTTGGTCCCCGGTCAGGGAACCGTGATCCCGCATGCCATGGGGAAAGACCACAGGCTGGTGAAGACCTAGCACAGGCACAAAGCAAAAACAACAGCAACGAAACAAAAAAGTTTAGAAGCCAAGACAAAGAATGCTACATACTAATAAAAGGTCCAATACAGTGAGAAGGTGTAACGATTACAAACGTCTATGCACCTATTAGACCACCAAAATGATGAAGCAGAAGCTGGCAGAACTGAAGGGAGAATAGATAGTTCTACAACAGTATTGGCGGCTTCAGTTCCCCACCCCACTCTCAATAATGAATAGAGCAAGCAGACAGAAAACAGTAAGGAAATAAGAGAATTTTAACAACAATAAGCCAAGTAGATTTCACAGACATATACAGAACACTAACAATAAGTGATCTGAAAAGGAAACCACGAAAACAATTTCATTTACAATGCCATCAAAAAAATTAAGTGCTTATGAATTAACTAAGAAGGTGAATATAATAAAGTGTATAAAACATTGCTGAAAGAAATTAAAGATATAAATTAAAGATATATAAGGTGAGAAAATATCCATGTTCATGGACTACAAGAATTAATAGTGTTAGGATGTTGATTTTACCCAAAGTGTTCTACAGATTCAAAGCAGTCTCGATCAAAACTACAAAAACATTTCTTTTTCAGAAATAGAGACTGCATCTTAAAATTCATGTGACATCTCAAGAGGTTCCAAATAGACAAGACAGTCTTTAGAAAGAAGATCAAACCTGAAAGACTCACACTTCTTGATTTTAAAATGTATTACAAAGCTATAATAATCAAGAGAGTATAAAAACAAATATATAGGCCACAAGATGAGAACTGAAAGCCCAGAAATAAACCCTTGATTTTTGATAGGTGTGACAAGACCATTCATTGGGTGAAAGAATAGTCTTTCAACAAATGATGCTGAGAAAAATAGATACCACATGTGAAAGAGTAAATTGGGTCCTGATCTAACACCATAAACAAAAGTCAATTCAAAACGTGTTAAAAGATGTAAGACCTAAAATTATAAAAGTACGTGCGATGATTAACTTTGCATGTCAAATTAGGTATCTGTGGTTGAGACTAATAGTTCAGTTCAGTTCAGTTCAGTCACTCAGTCGTGTCCGACTCTTTGTGACCCCGTGAATCGCAGCACGCCAGGCCTCCCTGTCCATCACCAACTCCCAGAGTTTACTCAAACTCATGTCCACTGAGTCAGGTGATGCCATCCAGCCATCTCATCCTCTGTCGTCCCCTTCTCCTCCTGCCCCCAATCCCTCCCAGCATCAGAGTCTTTTCCAATAAGTGAACTCTTCGCATGAGGTGGCCAAAGTATTGGAGTTTCAGCTTCAACAACAGTCCTTCCAATGAACACCCAGGACTGATCTCCTTTAGGATGGACCGGTTGGATCTCCTTGCAGTCCGAGGGACTCTCAAGAGTCTTCTCCAGCCCCACAGTTCAAAACCATCCATTCTTTGGCGCTCAGCTTTCTTCACAGTCCAACTCTCAAATCCATACATGACCAATGGAAAAACCATAGCCTTGACTAGACAGACCTTTATTGGCAATGTAATGTCTCTGCTTTTTAATATGCTATCTAGGTTGGTCATAAGTTTCCTTCCAAGGAGTAAGAGTCTTTTAATTTCATGGCTGCAATCACCATCTGCAGTGATTTTGGAGCCCAGAAAAATAAAGTTTGACACTGTTTCCATCAATTTGCCATGAAGTGATGGGACCAGATGCCATGATCTTAGTTTTCTGAATGTTAAGCTTTAAGCCAACTTTTTCACTCTCCTCTTTCACTTTCATCAAGAGGCTTTTTAGTTCCTCTTCACTTTCTAACATAAGGGTGGTGTCATCTGCATATCTGAGGTTATTGATGTTTCTCCCAGCAATCTTGATTCCAGCTTGTGCTTCTTCCAGCCCAGTGTTTCTCATGATGTACTCTGCATATAAGTTAAACAACCAGGATGACAATATACAGCCTTGACGTGCTCCTTTTCCTATTTGGAACCAGCCTGTTGTTCCATGTCCAGTTCTAACTGTTGCTTCCTGACCCACATCATTAGGGAAATGCAAATCAAAACTACAATGAGATACCACGTTATACCCATGACTAATATCAAAACTGATCTGGAAAACAGTATGACATTTCCTGAAAAAATTAAAAATAGAATTACCATTTGATCTAGCAGTTCCATTTCTGGGTATATATTAATACCTAAAGAAGTAAAAGCAGGTCTCAAAGAAATATTTGTACACCCATGTTTATAGCAGCATTATTCACAATGTCTAAAATGTGGAAGCAACTCAAGTGTTCGTTTATGATGAGTAGATAAGCAAAATGTAGTATATACACACGATGGAATGTCACTCAACCTTAAAAAGATCAGGGGCTTCCCTGGTGGTCCAGTGGTTAAGAATCCGCCTGCTAATGCAGGGGACATGAGTTGGATCCCTGGTCTGGGAAGATCTTATATGCCGCGGAGCAACTAAGCCTGAGAGACTAGAGCCTGTGCTCCACAACAAGAGGAGCCACTGCAATGAGAAACCCACCCACCACAACAAAGAGTAGCCCCTGGTCACCTTAACTAGAAAAAGCCCGTGCTTAAACAACTAGCATGTGCTTACCTCATAATATTGAGGGTTGCCAGTTTGGGCTGATTTCAGCTAGCTGGTTCATCTCTGCTGGACTTGGTGGGGCTCAAACACATGTCTGTGGTCCACCCACTCCAATGCAGCTCACAGGCTCTGTGCTGAAGTGGGATCCTGTGAACTGACATCCCTCATCACCCAACAGAGTAGCTTGGACTTACTGACATGGGACAAAAAGATTCCACATGCAGCAACTAGTGCTTTTCAAGTCTCTGATTGCATCATTTTTGCTACTGTCCACAGAAGGCTACACGGTCAACCCAAGCACAGGGTAAAGGAAGACCTGAACTCTTGATGGATGGAGTTATGAAGCCACAAGCCAGGGTGAAAATAATGGGGAGGTGGGGGGAGAAGCCCTTGTGACCATTTGTGCAATCTAGTACAATTTTAAAAGTGAAACAGCCATGGCTCAAAGACAATCGAGTATTCCTTGGCAATATTTGACACCGAGGGTGAGTCTAAAATGCACAGAGCACCTTAAAATACTGAACACATTCTTGCCTAAATAACCCACAACATGAAAAAGAGACTCAGAATTCCCGCAATATCATTTCATTGAAAGGAACATGGTCCCCTTTACAATGGCAAGCAGAGATGCTCTTGAAATAAAACAATGGCTAATGGTAGCTGGATTCAGACCTCTGCTTTTATTATCTCCCCTCTTTTAACATTTAGATCTATTTCTCAAAAGCCTACAGTCTCAATCAGACATTTTGAACCCTCTTCGCAGGACTGGTTTGCAAAGAGAATTCTACGGGTCTCTCCTGGGCTCAGGCTGCCACCATCCTGTTTGGCAAGACCCCTGACTCCAGCTCCAATCTCCGAGCCCCAGTGGCTGGAGTCACCAAATGTCAGAGAGGCACTCCGCTGATATGAGAAAGAGTGCTTCCCCACACACCAACTGCCAAGCTCTGAATGTTTGGGTGAGGCTGAATAGGAGAAGGAATGGCCTGTCAGGACACTTAGCTGCCTTTGAGAAACCTTGTGTCCATCTTTCTTTTTGACAGGTGTCCTCAGATTTCTTTTCTGAGACCCAGGACTCTCAGCTGATGCTGGCTCCAGTCTGAGGGAGCGATGGACAAGCTGTCACTGCATGTGAGGATTTGGATGGTGCTTGGGGGCTCTCCTAATGTTGAGGAAAGTTGGCAACAAAAAAAGGAGCATTTGAGTCAGGAGCAGTCAGTGAGGTCCTGGGTGAGTGACATTTTACTTATCTGCACACCACGCTAACAAAAGTGGGTTTCAGGTGGCCTCCAAAACTATACCTACCTCAGAATTTGAAGAATAAATCAAAAGAAATGGAAAATAAGGGCAAAAAGAAGTAGTGAAACACAAATTGGGCACACATTTAGGCAAGTCAATCAGAAAAATATAACCAATTATATGAGTCTCAGTGTTCACGAGATAGAATTCAGTTAGTTCCTCAGGAAAAGAGCATCTCTTCCTACTCCTTGGCTTTGAAACATATTTCTCCCAAGAATCCTTACATGTAACATGTTTTTGCCTTGAAAGCATTTAGCACATTACCTGGAACATGGAAAACACACAATAAACACTACTGTTACTCATGGCACAGAGCAGGGCCTCCCAAAAAGCAATCTTCTCTGTCTGGACCCAGGGAATTTGTCAACCAAGTGCCCCAAATTTTCCAGGTCAGTCACAATTTAAATTTTCTGTGGTCTAAACTTGCACTAAGCCCAAACATGCATTAGATAATGATTTGGGATTCAGAAAATATGATTGCCATATTGTTAGGTAGTTAGAATAGGAAAAAGGAGTCCAGAACGGCAGTGGCTAAAAGACAAAGAAAGGAAAAGCCTGCAAAAATAGAACAAAGGAACTTCTGAGGACCGGAGTGAGGACCTCAGGTAGAACAAACAGCACTCCTGGCTAGCCCAATTTACACAGGGCAGGCCCAGGGGGAGGAGAAAAAACATATAAAAAGAGGAGCCAAAATTGGGCCAGGGGCCTCTCTTCTCTTCGCATCTTTTGGGTCGGCATTCCCTCATGCCTCGAAGATGTATTTTCCTTTACTGTCTAAATAAAACTGAGCTGTAACACGGAGCTGTAACACTGGTCTGTCCAAGGGCTGTAACGCTGGTCCATCCATCACTTCAAATTTTTGTTGTGACGAGATAGAACCAAGGAAATTACACACTCCCCCGACAATACTATGAGGCAATTCTGGTGACAAGGGTTGAAGTAAAAATTAATTGATATGGTTTTTAGGGAATCAATATATAAGCCCAGGGAATGGAAGAAATATATCCATGAGGTATTTCTGTGTAGGAATATAGCAACACAATCACTGTGCTCTGAAAAATCAGACACTATAAATATCTTAGGAAAATTGAGGCTTTGAGGAAAGGGTAAAATGTTTTTCTTTACCCAGTGAAAATTACAGAGAAAAAAGGGATTTTCTTCTGGAACTTCATGCTGATTTACCACAGCTAGGAATCAGAGGTCTGACCTTCAGTCCCCTTCCCAAGGAGACTGAATATAAGCCATCAGGGTGTACGCACTGAGAAAGTGAAAGTGTCTGACTCTTTGTAACCCCGTGGACTGTAGCCCACCAGGATTCTCTGTCCATGGGATTCTCCAGGCAAGAGTACTGGAGTGGGTTGCCATGCCCTTCTCCGGGGGATCTTCCCAACCCAGGAATCAAACCCAGGTCTCCTGCACTGCAGGCAGATTCCTTACTGTCTGAGCCAATGCAGGCCCTGAGGGGCCAGGGTGGCGGCCAGGGTTAGCTCTGGGGCCCTGATCTTTCTGCAGCTCCATCCTCAGGGTCTAGTGGGAGCCTGGGAGCTCCCTGGAGGGAACTAGACCCTCCCCATTCCTCCATTCCCTGGTTGGGAAGCAAGATGGAAAACAGGAACGTTTGGATTACCCACTGACAGTGGGAGCTGCAGGCTCTGCTCTCTGCAGTACGTGAGCTTCTGAGGAGAAGGGACAGCAGCTGAGCACGGCCCGAGGTGCAGGACTTTGGGCATCTCTAAGAAGCCAGGTGGCTGTGGAACCTGGAAACATGATCTGTTCCCCTGCAGGCGCACAAGTGTTTTTTCCAGCTCCATATGGAATGCCAGGTGTGCCCTCCTCACTCTTCAAGGCCAGGGGGTCCCTATAGGGTATGTATACTGTGCACCACTAGTCAGAGAACAGTCACAAGAAACTGAGGGATGTTGGGCTGCATCCTAGAGGCCAAAGCTTCCACAAACTGACAGAGCCCTTTTCAGGTGCTCCATGCCCTAGAAGCTGTCTCTTTCTATCAGAAATGCAAAGCAGCCCCTGTCACCACCCCAGATGGCAACACTGGAGAGAGGAGATGGACAGAACAGAGGGGAGGTGGGAGATTGTTTCCTGCTTCACTTCAGAGAAAAAGCAAATCTTGCCTGGGAGAAAAGCAAATCTTCTTAAATGCCAAGCTTGCATCTACTTGACACTGCTAATTTAGGACGAGAAGTCACCAGAATCTGCCCCTCCTGGGGCCTCCAAACCTGCTCAACTCTTCCAGGCATCACAGCCTGACTGCCTGTAACAGTGAGGTGAGGGCTGGAAACATTGCTTTAAAAATACCTCAGCAGAACTTCCCTGGTGCCTCAGTGGTAAAGAATCTTCCTTCCGATGCAGGAGACGCAGGTTCAGTCCCTGGTCCTAGAAGATCCAACAGGCCTTGGAGCAACAAAGCCCATGGGCCACAACTACTGAGCCAGTACTCCAGAGCCATGCCCTGCAACAAGAAAAACCACTGCAGTGAGAAACCCACACTCCAAAACTAGAGAGGAACACCCCACTCACCCCAACTGGAGAAGGCCTGCATGCAGCAATGGAGATCCAGCACAGCCATAAATAAATAATAAATCTTAAAAAAAACAAAAACACCTCAGTGGGGCTTTCCTAGTGGTCCAGTGGTTAGGACTCTGTGCTTTCACTGCACAGAGTATGGGTTTGATCCCCTGGTCAGGGAAATAAGATCTTACATGGCCCATGGCTTGGCAAAAAAAGGAGTACAAAAAATTTGAATGCCTCAGCTCCCTCTCCCCTCTGTTGAAAATATGGGAAAATGTCATCCCAGGGACCACTGCAACGGACATGGTTTCCCAGAAGATACAGAGGAAAAGCACTGAGATACAGAACTGGGATGAGAAGAAACAGGAGCGTGGAGGGACTGGATTTTGTCACATCTTCCCAGAGGTCCCCGTGATTCCTTGTGAGAAGGGGAAGCAGAGCCTGCAAGCTGTCCCCTCCTCTTTTAATAATGGAGCCACTGAAACTTCTGCTAGCCCATATGGCTACCCAGAGTGAAAATTACATCCTCCAGGGTTCTTTGCTGCCCATTGTGGCTATATGGCTAAATTCTGGCAAACTAAAACTTCTGGAAAGGGTCCTTAAAATGCAGAGACATGCCCTTATGCTCCCACTGTCTGAAGTCAACTTGTGATGTGATGGCTGAACCTCAAGCAGCCACATTAGACCATGAGGCAACTTTGGGATTGAGGCCCACACTTGATAAAGTGGCAAAATAGTAGGGATCTGGGTCACTGGGTATTTTATTAAGTAGAGGAAACATACCAGATTTAGACCACCTACTTTCAGGCTGAATGTGAGAGAGACATAAACTTCTATTTTATTTAAGTGATTCTTACTAGGGACTTGGCCATGCTTGCTGTTGAATCTATTCTTAACAAGTATAGAAGGGAGTACACTTTATACTAAAATCACATTGTGATTTATAGTATGGACACTGCATATAGATATATAATTAAGAATGCTTGAAAAGCTTCTTTTACAAAGTTCTATAAATTCAATAAAATGAGTGACTGAACCCACCACAGACAGTCTTATACACTCATGTGTGCATGCTGGCATTTAGCCTACAGGAAACTGCCTTGGACTGGCTGGTTTGAATCATTTCAGGGCTCTGGGGTGTAGGTCTGACCCTAGTTGTCTGGCCACTGGCCCTGGGTGACTAGGGCAGGGGGAGAGTGGGAGCCTTATAGAGGAGGCAGTTAGTTGGGTGTGGGCTCTGAATGGGTTGATTGGCAGATGAAAGATGAGCTTCTATTTGCATTGCTTACTGTCTGTAGGAACTGCCTGGCTCTGGGAAGGGAAGTCCCCTCTCAGGCCCCAAAGGCCAAAACATCACATCTAGAAATTAAAAACGTGGTTGTCACAGATGGGCAAAATGTCTTTCTTGAGCACCTGGGCTCGTCAAAGAGCCACTGATGTCTCCAGTCCCTACTTAGATGGTGCCTCGTCTGTGGGGCCGTCAGAATCTCTCTCCCACAGTCCCTGCCTCTCCCAGGAAGTCTGTATCCCTGTTGGTTTGTGGTCACTTACACATGTTGTGATCTTGCCTTCTACTCGGGGAGCCCCTGGGAAACAGGGAGCTGCCAGTCACCTCCATATCACCTTCCAACATCTACCCTAGGCCTGGCACAAAGCTGGCCCTGTAGGTCCCTCTGGAATTGGTGAAACCCCAGTGCCAAGTGTAAGAGGCCCATGGATATACAGTGGTTGTGTGTGTAATGGGCTTCTTTGCCTTGGTAAATTCCCAAGTCAATTCTTACTAAGTCAGTGATGGGGAAGTAAAACAGAGTTGCTTTATTTCCTGTGCTTTTTCCTCAAATGCTATACTCTGAGGGGAAGGCAATCTCCCCAGATAACTTGAGGGCCAGGATTTCTGGTTCCTTCTTAATGTTACTTGTGTTTTGGGGATGGAAACCACAGCTTAATTTATAATCAATCTGGATGGGAGCAGCATACTCTTAAAAATATCAGCAGGTTTGGGACAAGGGTGAAGAAACATTCCATGGACAATTTTATTGCAAGCTAGATTTTCTTTTTTTTTTTTCAGGTGCTTTAATTTGCTTCTTCCATGCTTTTGTTATTTGACTTAAGAAAAGCAACTGTACATATTACTAATAGTGCCCACCAGTTAAATATTTCTTTTCCCCATACATAATGGCAACTGCAGAATCACTATTTCATTGGTAAATTAAATGATTTCTAATAATTCATGATGAGTCCATTTTCCAAAAGCTATTTTATTATCCCCATATTTTTTCTTTGCAGCTCTTCTAAATGGTTCTTGCCCCTAATCAAACAGATCAACTTATATTTTTTCTCTCTCTTTCTTCAATTCCCAAAAGAAACATTCTCAAATGCCTTTACCTTCAGGTCTCAGTAATGAAAAAAAGGATATATTAGCAAGGATAGCCTTTTCCAAAACTGTAATTTTAAAACTGTTTTATGCTTTTGGACAGCAGCCAGCAGTAGTAAGTAGGTACAAAGTGACATAAATCAAGTGTCCACTGTCTACTTTTGAAAATGGTGCTTTTTAAGTCTCTGACAAAATGTGTCATTGGGGCTTTAATATGGGGAGCAATTGAAGTTTTTATTTCTCTTTAAGACATAAAGTGAAACCTCCTACTTTCCAAAATAACCAGACAAGAACAAATTGAGAAGTCACCTAAGCTTATAGTCTTTCTTTCTTTCTCTTTTTTCCCTCTGAGGCAAATGGTCCTGCAAATGTTAATGCAACAGGCAGTTCTCATGACTGCTCCTTATAGTCCAGGTAACCTGGGCTGGTGCTGGATGAGCAGTAACGTGCAGAGAAGAGCAGTCGTGACAGCTACTGCCCTCAGAAAGCACTGAATTCTGCTACATCAGAAGCCAGTGGTGGCACTGTCCATGGAGACCACCCTGTAACTTGCATACTGGGCCAGAAGTACATGTCACATAGCACTCCCTCGAGAGTTGCTGAATTGAGTTGTTGAACTGAGTTGATTCTTCCTCTAAATACGATTTAAAAATACCATCCCCATTACAACAGCACAGAAGAAATGGAGATCTGCCACATTGTGAAAAATCCCATTAACTCATTAAATCCATCCACCCATCCCGTGCTCAGTCGTGTCTGACTCTTTGCAACCTCATGGACTGTAGCCCTCCAGGCTCTATGGGATTTTCTAGGCAAGAATATTTGAGTGGGTTGCTGTTTCCTCCACCAGGGGTTCTTACCTAACCAGAGATCAAATCCATGTCTTCTCTATCTCCTGCATTGCAGGGGGATTCTTTTCTGCTTGAGCCATCAAAGAAGCCCAACTCTTTAAATAGACAGCAGCATTTTGAAGAGTACATTAGTGAGAAAGGAAAGTTCTGGAAATCATCAACTGTAAGGACTCAGCTCATTTTCAATAAAGGTAAAAGCAAAGAAGAATCCTGAAGAAATTCTGACGCAGCCATCAGACCTCCTCGGGCCAACCACCTTCCCTTCTTCACACTCTGCTCTTGACCTTGCTTATTTCTCTGAGAAAATGGAAGTATCAGAAGAGCGCTGGCACACATCTAGTCCTGCAATCCCCACTTTGCCTGCCTCCCCATCCTGTGCATGCTGGGTGTGATACCCGAGCCCTCCAATTTCATCACCCTGCTGCCCATTTCTCCCTCTGTAGAGGAAGCATTCTGTAAGAGCTCCCATCTCAACAACAGCCACCACAGTGTTGTTGCAGGAACAGGGACCCCTGCCAGGGCCTAAGAGTGGGCTCTTGTCTAACACTCAGAAATGAATCATCGGAGAAGACACCCATGCTGATAAAGCAAGAGACCTTATTGGGAAGGGGCAGCCGGGCAGAGAGCAGCAGGTTAAGGGAACCAAGAGAACTGCTCTCCATGGAGCTTGCAGTCTCAGGCTGTAGGGTAATGAGGTTAGTTTCTGGCCAGTCATCTTGCTTGGCCCATGTTTGGTCTGACTCGGGGTCCTTTCTGGTGGCACACGCATCTCTCAGCAAGATGGATTGCAGCGTGAGCACTTCTGGAAGGTTGGTAGCCTCCCCCCTCCTTTGGCCCCTCCCAAATCCTCCTGGTTAGTTTTCAGCAGCAGCATGTTCCTTATCAGGACCTCCTGTTAAGGAACTGTTGTGTGTGTGTCCTGTTGTGACAGGAAAGCAGTTATCACTGCCTGTCCAAGGCAAGTGGTTTCAGTCAACAATTCCCTGACAGCACCATGATTGCAAGGAATCTCCCTTGATCTATGTCCTCTTCCCAGGGCTGTGTCTTTTCTTTGCTTCCCTTTGCAGTTACATTCCTAAGAGTTAGTTCCAACACCAGCCTCTTCCTCTTCCCCGTCTCTCACTCTCTCACAAAGGCCAGGCCTTCATCCCACCATTCCTCTAGCTCTGGGCTTGTCAAGGTGACCTGTGTATCACTGAATCCAGTGGTCAGCATCTCTGTCTTCAGTGACTCCTGCAGTCTCCATAGATTTCTTTTCGGGGATCTAGGACATCTCTCTTGTGGTCCCTATTTGTTCTCAACCCCAGTCTCACCAGCGATTTCTCCTCCTTTCTCTTCCTTCCAGGAATCCACAGTTCTTTGTCCTTTGTTAAAGAGTCCTTATAAAATCTAAGTCTTGTGTTCTTTCTATGCTCACTCCCTGCCCCCACAAAAAGGCATATATAAGAGGAAGATTTGCATATTTCTTTCTTCATGTTGGACCTGCCTTCTGAATTCCACTCTGACCTACTTAACATCTCCCATAAGTCTCTCAAATTTGACATGTTCAAAGCCAAACTATTGATTTGTATCCAAAAACCTTCTCCCCATAAGTCCTTTCCCATCACAGTTGCTCAAGTAAAAAATTCATGTATCTCCATCTTCCATACTCCACATCCCAACGAACAGTAAGCCCCATCCACTCTGCCCAGAGTCCACCCAGCATCTGATCTCTCCCACCACCTGTGCCCCCATCTGCCATAGATTGTTGCAGGAGCTTCCAACCAGTCCCCCTGCTCCTATCCTTGAACCTAAGCCATCCCCCCAAAGAATGGTATTTGTTCTCAGCCAATGCAAGTCAATGCAGGGCTTCCCAGGTGGCACTATCGGTAAAGAACCCGCCTGCCAATGCAGGAGACATAAGCAATGCGGGTTTAATCCCTGGATTGAGAAGATCCCCTGGAGGAGGGCATGGCAACCCACTCTAGTCTTCTTGCCTGGAGAATCCCAGGTGGGCTACAGTCCATAGGATTGCAAAGAGTTAGACAGCTGAAGCAACAGCATAGCACAACACAGGTCAAAGATGCCTATAGCTGGATTTAATGAGGGTGGCATCCAGGATAACTGAAAGGACACCATCCCAGCTACTTCCTGACTGCTGGACTGAAAGGAAGGCCACCCCATCATCAACCACGGTAAAGTTCCCTGTAACATGTGTCTAAGTTTCCAGTTTCTTCCTTCTCCCTCACTTTTGGGTGCGTCTCTGATCTGGCAAATAAAATTTATAAAAATAAGTATCATTCCTTCCTCTGTTTATCTAGGCTGAAAGATTTTGAACATGGTTCCATGAAAGCATAGACAGGGCCCTAAACAAGAATGGACCTCCCTGTTAGGGTGACCAAATGGAAATCTCAAACATAAGACACAGTGAAAGATAAAGCAGTTAAATTAATTTTCAAATTCAGATTCTCAGCAAGATTTAAGAGAAATAAGCATTTATAATGGAGGAAGAAATGGCAAGCCGCTCGAGTATTCCTGCTGGGATAAACCCATGGATAGAGGAGCCTGGCAGGTTACAGTCCATGGGGTTGCAGAGTCTGACATGACTGAAGTGATTGAGCTCACATACATCTATAAACCTAAAGAAGACAAATTTCTCAAATCATAAGACCCTGAATGAAGATGACAGACAGGATGGCCAGATGCAGAACCCCAAAGGGAGCAGTGTAATGGAATACCAGCTGAGTGACCGTCAGCCAAAGCGAAGCACCACAACAGATACTCACAAAAGGGGAAAAGAAATACAAAACTGAAGAGTAAAATATGAGCAGCATGGGGAATTCCCAAAAAAGAGAGTAAATGTAAGAAGAGAGACAATTATTGAAAGAAAAGTTTCCAAACAAAAGAAAGACTTAGTAGTATCAAAAGTCTTACTGAGTACCAGAGAGAAACAAAAGAGATTAATGTTTAGTCTTAGTTGGGGGAAGGATATGAATTTCAAGCATAAAGTAAAAAAAAAAAAAAAAAAATGCATACATCCAGACAGGAAAACCTGAAGAAATACAGAGAATAAAAAAGCTGTCTGCAAGGAAATGAACAGACCTTTCTTCAGCATTCCGTTCCAGAACAATGGAATGATACAATAACCAAATTGTCTTGTATGTGTAGAGTTAATATGAAGACATCACAAACTGCAAGGATCCAGCACATACATTACCCTGTACTCTCCCTAAAAGATTCATTGCTTTCTACACACCAGCCAACTGATCAATGATCAGTGAATTTAAATAAAGTAAAAAAACATAGTTAAGCCTGACCTATTCTTTTGATTATGATACAAATGTCAACATAAACATTGAAAGAGATGCTACAAAAATAGCTTAAATCTTAAAATAATTTTTATTGATTGTATTATATTCTTCAGATTATATTCAGAAGAAATAAGATTAAGTACAAGGGCAGGGAGTGTAACTAAGCCCAGAGAAGTACTGTTGTTGTTCAGTTGCTATGTCGTGTCTGACTCTTTGCGACCCCATGGACTGCAGCACACCAGGCTTGCCTGTATTGCACCATGTACTGGAGTTTGCTCAGACTCATGTCCATGGAACTGGTGATGCTAGCTACCCATCTTATCCTCTGCTTGCCCTCTTCTCCTTTTGCCTCCAGTCTTTCCCAGAATCAGGGTCTTTTCCAGTGAGTTGGCTCTTTGTATCAGGTGGCCAAAGTGTTAAAGCTTCACCTTTATGATCAGTCCTTCCAGTGAATATTCAGGACTGATTTCCTTTAGGATTGACTAGTTTGATCTCCTTGCAGTCCAAGGGACTCTCAAGACTTTTCCCCCACACCACAGTTTGAAGGCATTAATTCTTCAGCACTCAGCCTTTTTTATGGTCCAATGCTCACATCCATACATGACTACTGGAAAAACTATAGCTTTGACTAGACAGACCTTATGTCAGCAAAGTGATATCTTCAATTCACCATCTAGGTTTATCATAGCTTTCCAGAGAAGGACTGAAAGAAAGTGAAAGTTGCTCAGCTGTGTCCAACTCTTTTTGACCCCATGGACTATATAGACCATTCTCTAGGTCTGAATACTGGAGTGGGTAGCCTTTCCCTTCTCCAGGGGATCTTCCCAGCCCAGGGATTGAAGCCATGTCTCCCACATTGCAGGCAGATTCTTTAACAGCTGAGCCACAAGGGAAGCACAGAGAAGGGCTATCCATGTCAACAAAAAGCTGTCTTCAGAATAACTCCATTTAGGAGCTCTTCTGATTATTGTTAAAAGGGCCACCAGAGCCACGAGTCCACTCTGTGACCATGTCTGTGGTGATTCCAACACCCAGGAAGAGCAAAACCAGCTGAGCAGCAGAGCTTGACAGATATTGCTTTAACAAGATTGATTTCTACAAGGCTCTCCTGCAGATGGTGAGGCCCAGTACTAATAAGCGGACATGGTCTCTGGTCCCCTGGGGCAGGCCTTTCCCAACTATCCGGAGGTTGCAACATCATGTTGTTCATTTGATTCCCTAACTTCCTCTCTAATTCTCTCCACCCAAATTAGGCATGTGTTATTTATTTAAAGTTTCATGGATGGAAATTTAAATTGTTATTGTTCTGAACATTTTTAGAGACTTTTACCTAAAGGGAGCTATTACGTGACTGAGAATCACAGCTTCAAGGCAACATTCAAAAGAATGAATGGGCCACAGAGCCAAGAGGGGGGAAAAAAATCAACAGAAAAGGACATAGAGTCAGGAGGGAGGAGAATTAACAGAGAACTGAATCAATAAAAGGCAACGGAATCCCCGAATGTTGCTCCTCAGCACGTGGGGTGAGTTGATTATGTTTATGTGATTGCCAAGGGGACTAAGTTCATTATTTCAAAAAGAAATGTCTCTGAACACTTGTTTTGTTATGGGAAATTTTATGGGCATCAAAAAAATAATAATAAAGATGAACAAAATAATGTTTATTCCCTTGAGGAAGTCCAAACCTGTAAGGGAAAAGGAATGGTAAACAGTCAGAGGATGGTTAACAGCTGTAATCATTTAGACAGGACCAGAAATGCAAGCGATTTCTGTGTATTTAATTTTGTATCCTGTAACTTTATCTAATTCATTGATGAGCTCTAGTAGTTTTCTGGAAGCATCTTTAGGATTTTCTGTATATAGTATGTCATCTGCAAGCAGTGACAGTTTTACTTCCTTTTCACTTTGGATTCCTTTTGCTTCTTTTTCTTTTATGATTGCCATGGTTAGGACTTCCAAAATTATGTTGAATAAAAGTGGCGAGAATGGACATTCTTGTCTTATTCCTGATCTTAGAGGAATTACTTTCAGCCTTTCACTGTTGAGTATGATGTTGGCACATGAAAAGATGCTCAACATCACTAATTATTAGATAAATGCAAATCAAAACTACAATGAGATATCACCTCATACCAATCAGAATGGCCATCATCAAAACCAATAAACCTTCCTACACTAATTGGTGGGAATGTAAATTGATTTAACCACTATGGAGAACAGTACGGAGGTTCCTTAAAAGACTAAACATAGAAATACCACATGATTCAGCAATTCCACTCCTGGGCATATATGGAGAGGAAACCTTAATCTGAAAAGATACATACATCCCAATGTTCACTAAATCAATATTTACAATAGCCAAGACATGGAAGCAACCTAAGTTTCTACTGACAGATGAATGGATAAAGAAGAGGTGGTACATATATATAATGGAATATTACTCAGCCATAAAAAAGAACTAAATAAAGCCATTTGCAGCAAATGGATGGGCCTAGAGACTATCACACTAAGTGAAGTAAGTCAGACAAAGACAAATATCATATGATGACACTCATATGTGCAATCTAAAAAGATGATACACATGAACTTATTTACAAAACAGAAACAGACTCACAGACTTAAAAAATAAACTTATGGTTACCAAAGGGGAAATGAGGGGAGGAATTAATTATGAGGTCGTAAATTAACATATACACACTAAATATACTATACATAAAATTAAAAAAACCAACAAGGACCTATTTTATACCATGGGGAACTCTACTCAGTATTATTTAATAACCTATATGGGAAAAGAATCTGAAGAGGATTAGATATATGTATATATGTAACTGAATCACTTTGCTGGACACAACTATAAACAAATATAAAATGGAAATTAAATTAGCAACAACAGCAAAAAGGCAGGACCAGAAACCAGAACCCAGGCTCACCTTCCAACTCCACCAAACCTGGGCTTGCTCTCTTGTCATCAGTGCTCTTGGGTGACAGAAAGGACAGCTGCTCTGCTAATTAACCCTGTTGTACTTCTGCTTTATTGACTGCGCCAAAGCCTTTGACTGTGTGCATCACCACAAACTGTGGAAAATTCTTTGAGATGGGAATACCAGACCACCTGACCTGCCTCCTGAGAAATCTGTAGGCAGGTCAAGAAGCAACAGTTAGAACTGAACATGGAACAACAGACTTGGTCCCAAGTCAGGAAAGGAGTATGTCAAGGCTGTATATTGTCACCCTGCTTATTTAACTTATATGCAGAGTACATCATGAGAAACGCTGGGCTGGAAGAAGCACAAGCTGAAATCAAGATTGCTGGGAGAAATATCAATAACCTCAGATATGCAGATGACACCACCCTTATGGCAGAAACATGAGTTTGAGTAAGCTCTGGAAGTTGGTGATGGACAGGGAAGCCTGGTGTGCTACAGTCCATGGGGTTGCAAAGAGAAAGACACAACTAAGTAACTGAACTGAACTAACCAACAGCTTGGGAACTGCATATTAAATAGAGTTCTTCAAGAGATGAACAGGAACACCCAGGGGAGGCCCGTTGATGTATCCACATTCATCTGGAGCTCAACAATGTTGTGAACCTGGACACAACAATGTGAGCTGCCCCACTGGGTAAGTGATGCATGAGTCTGAGGAACTTGAGCTAGCTAGTTTGGATGTGAGCTAGCAAGTGAACAGAATACCTTCCCAGGAAGGATTCTATAGCCCAAAGAGTCCTCCAGTTCCTACCGCAGTTGGGGTGTCATTTAAGACAAAGTAAAGGATCAATTCAGTTCAGTCGCTCAGTCATGTCCAACTCTTTGTGACCCCATGGACTGCAGCACTCCAGGCCTCCCTGTCCATCACCAACTCCTGGAGTTTATTCAAACTCATGTCCATTGAGTCAGTGATGCCATCCAACCATCTCATCCTCTGTCATCTCCTTCTCCTCCTGCCTTCAGTCTTTCCCATCATCCGTCTTTCAAATGGGTCTTTTCAAATGAGTCAGTTCTTCACATGAGGTGGCCAAAGTATTGGAGTTTCAGCTTCAACATCAGTCCTTCCAATGAATATTCAGGACTGATCTCCTTTAGGATGGACTGTTTGGATCTCCCTGTGGTCCAAGGGACTCTCAAGGGTCTTCTCCAATACCACAGTCCAAAAGCATAAATTCTTTGGTCTTCAGCTTTCTTTATAGTCCAACTCTCACATCCATACATGACTACTGGAAAAACCATAGCCTTGACTAGACAGAACTTTGTTAGCAAAGTAATGTCTCTGCTTTTTAATATGCTGTCTAGGTTGCTCATAATTTCCTTTTAAGGAGTAAACATCTTTTAATTTCATGGGTGAACATCTGCAGTGATTTTGGAGCCCCCCAAAATAAAGCCTGTCACTGTATCCACTGTTTCCCCATCTATTTGCCATGAAATGATGGGACCAGATGCCATGATCTTAGTTTTCTGAATGTTGAGCTTTAAGCCAACTTTTTCACTCTCCTCTCTCACTTTCATCAAGAGGCTCTTTAGTTCTTCACTTTCTGCCATAAGGGTGGTGTCATCTGCAAACCTGAGGTTATTGATATTTCTAGTGGCAATCTTGATTCCAGCTTCTGCTTCATTCAGACCAGCATTTCCCATGATGTACTCTGCGTATAAGTTAAATAAGCAGGGTATCAATATACAGCCTTGACTCACTCCTTTCCCGAGTTGGAGCAAGTCTGTTGTTCCATGTTCAGTTCTAACTGCTGCTTCTTGACCTGCATACAGATTTCTCAAGAGGCAGGTCAGGTGGTCTGCTATTCCCATCTCTTTCAGAATTTTCCACAGTTTATTGTGATCCACACAGTCAAAGTCTTTGGCATAGTCAATAAACAGAAATAGATGTTTTTCTGGAACTCTCTTGTTTTACCAATGATCCAATGCATGTTGGCAATTTGATCTCTGGTTCCTCTGCCTTTTCTAAAACCAGCTTGAACATCTGGAAGTTCACGGTTCACGTATTGCTGAAACCTGGCTTGGAGAATTTTGAGCATTACTTTACTAGTGTGTAAGATGAGTGCAATTGTGTGGTAGTTTGAGCATTCTTTGGCATTGCCTTTCTTTGGGATTGGAATGAAAACTGACCTTTTCCAGTCCTGTCACCACTGCTGAGTTTTCCAAATTTGCTGGCATATTGAGTGCACCACTTTCACAGCATCCTTTTAGGATTTGAAATAGCTCAACTGGAATTCCATCACCTCCACTAGCTTTGTTCATAGTGATGCTTCCTAAGGCCCACTTGACTTCACATTCCAGGATGTCTGGCTCTAAGTGAGTGATCACACCATCATGATTATCTGAGTCGTGAACATCTTTTTTGTATAGCTCTGTGTGTTCGTTCAGTCTCTTCTTAATATCTTCTGTTTCTGTTAGGTCCATAATATTTCTGTCCTTTCCATCTTTGCATGAAATGTTCCCTTGATATCTTTAATTTTCTTGAAGAGATCTCTAGTCTTTCCCATTCTATTGTTTTTCTCTATTTCCTTGCACTGATCACTGAGGAAGGCTTTCTTATTTCTCCTGGCTATTCTTTGGAACTCTGCATTCAAATGGGTATATCTTCCTTTTCTCCTCTGCTTTTCGCTTCTCTTCTTTTCACAGCTATTTGTAAGGCCTCCTCAGACAACCATTTTGCTTTTTTGCATTTCTTTTTCTTGGGGATGGTCTTGATCCCTGTCTCCTGTATAATGTCATGAACCTCTGTCCATAGTTCATCAGGCACTCTGTCTTTCAGATCTAGTCCCTTAAATCTATTTCTCACTTCCACTGTATAATCATAAGGGATTTGATTTAGGTTATACCTAAATGGTCTAGTGGTTTTCCCTACTTTCTTCAATTTAAGTCTGAATTTGGCAATAAGGAGTTCATGATCTGAGCCAGCCTTGTTTTTGCTGATTATGTAGAGTTTCTCCATCTGAGGTTGCAAAAAATATAATCAATCTGATTTCGGTGTTGACCATCCGGTGATGTCCATGTGTGGAGTCTTCTCCTATGTTGTTGGAAGAGGATGCTTGCAATGACCAGTGCGTTCTCTTGGCAAAGCTCTGTTAGCCAGCCTTTGCCCTGCTTCATTCTGTGCTCCAAGGCCAAATTTGCCTGTTACTAGGTGTTTCTTGAGTTCCCACTTTTGCATTCCAGTCCCCTATAAGGAAAGGACGTCTTTTTTGGGTGTTAGTTCTAGATGCCCTCAAGGAAAACACTGATGCTCTCCTGAGGACTCCTACCTGTGTCTTGAGCTTCTTCCTTCTTCTAAGCCCACCTTTTTAGTGATTCCTTCTGGTAGAAAAGACCACTTCTGTCCTTTATGTGGATTCAAGCTTCCTCCAGCAGGTGAGCAGAGTAGGTCCACGTTTCCGCCCATCGCAACAGTCTGTATTTCTGCTGGTGTCTCATGTCTTTCTTGCTACAGCTTCTCCTAAGACTACAGCAAAGTATCCTTCCCAGCATTCTTTCTGGGCTAGCATAGCCATGAACACTTTTGTATATTCTCTTCCAGGGGCAAAAGCCTGACCTAAGTGCAATATGCTGGCTAGCTGCTTGTACCAAACTGTTTGGTTTTATAGGTTATAACTGCTCCTGGTATAGAATGTCAAATAGTTCTGTTAGCAATTCGGATTCAGCTGCTCACTGCTCAAAAATCAATACAAGGAGAGGAGAGAAAGAGAAAGAAATGTTGGTAGAAAGGGAAGTTACTTTTAATGAGAATGCCGGCAATCTGGGGAGATGGTGGACTCAGTATCCTCCAAAAGCCATCTCTGAAAATTCTGCTCGGCTATGAAAGTATATAAAGGGAAATAGCGAAGTAATCTTAGTGAGTTAATTGAGCTGGGGTGTCAGAGTCATCGTGATCACCCACTGTCTTCAGGCTTGTCCATTTCTTGTGATCTTTTTTTAGAATGCTATCTTGTTCACACTTTGTTCACAAGGCTACTGAAGGGGAAGCTAGGGAAGAGATCTGGTCATGTGTTTAATTACTTACTCCTCATATCTACTTCTTTGATCTGTAGAAAGAGCCAACAAGTTAGGAAAGGTATTGTGTGGTCAAGAGATTTGAAAGGTGTGCTAAGGTCAAAGATGAGCAGCATGGTTGTTGTTTAGTCATGTCAGACTCTTTGTGACCCCATAGACTGCAGTCCATCAGGATCCTCTGTCCATGGGATTTCCCAGGCAAGAATACTTGAGTGAGTTGCCATTTCCTTCTCCAGGGTATCTTTCCAACCCAGGAATCGAACCACATCTCCTGCATTGGCAAGTGGATTCTTTACCACTAACGGAGCCAGTAAAGAATCTGCCTGCAATGCAGGACACCTGGGTTCAACCCCTGGATCAGGAAGATCCCTTGGAGAAGGGAATGGCTACCCCTCCAGTATCCTTGCCCAGAGAATCCCATGGACAGAGGGCCTAGTGATTATACTGCAGTCCGTGGGGTCTCAGAAAGTCTGATGTGACAGAGTAGCATGGAGGTGCCTGGTTTCAGGTTAGTGAGAAAACAAAAGGGGCCCCCTGTAGAGAGCTCTTTTCTGCCAAAAGTTGCTTATGTTTCTGCAAAAGAAAACCAGCAATCTTCTATTATGCTCCTCCCCTCTCCCAAATTTCATGTTCTCCATACAGCCATTGTAATGATTTAGGTGCTTTTATACTGCCATTTCTAGATATTTTAATAGCTTAGAAATGATTGCCATTTGTTATTTTGAAAATCAGGGTCTCACTCTCTTACTTCCCACACCACTTACACCTTTCTCTACCATACTAATCTTCCCTCCCACTCAATTTAGTTACATAATAAATTTTAGATTTGGCATTTTCATTTTGACCCTGTCAATAGCAGCTTAGCTATTTATTAAACTCTGATTACATTTCCTTTCTTAAACAAATTATGTTGTCCCTGGAGTTAGAAAATTACTTTGCTAGAAGTATACACCCGCCTCAATACTGTAAGAGAGGTTGTCTATGAGTTTCATTTTATCATGGAGCCCTGCCTCCTGGACCCCTCTGCCCTCCTGCCAAACATGCAGATCACCATGGCCTCTCTTCAGCATGTCCTAGGGACAGCTTCTCTTCTCTCTGGGTTCTGGAGTCAATATCTTTCTCTTCCTAGATTTACTCCTTAGTTTTGAAAGAATACATATTAATATGTAGCTTTATAAGAAAGCATGCATGAGAGGGTTTTCTGTTTTTGTTTTTGTCTTGGTTTTGTTTTTTGAGACCTTGTGTATCTAAAAATGTCTTGACTGCTGCAGTTGTATCTCAAGATCTGTGCCATCATAAAGAATCTTCACCTGCACTGGAGCCACTCGAATTTGTGGGAAGATGAGCTGGACTCAAAGAGGCTCATCAAACTGGAGGAGCCCTAAGGGGTGCAGGACTTGGGGAAGGAGCCCTGTGGCCTGTGCTGTGGCCCTGCTGGTGGAAGAGGAGGTATGAGGGGAGATCTCTCAGATGAAAACAGGAGGTGTGGAAGACATAAGGAAGCTGAAGAACAGAGCCACAGAAGAGATCAGTGAACAGAAAGACCCCACTTGAACATGTTTTTGCAAACAAACCAACCAAAGGCATGAGATCATGCACATGAAGAAGAGCCTTGAGACAGAGCTGAGGAAGAGGAAAGAGAAAGAGATCATGAAAGCAGAAAGTCAAGCTGAAGGATATAATCTTGTGAACTTTCAGAAAGCATCCTCAGCCAAGACGGTGGGGATGTCTCCTAATCGGATGTTAAGCAGCATCCCCAAGGTGGACCTCCACATGATGCTGAGATGAAACATATTTCCATGGAGGATGCTAAGGCCCATCTGCTGGAAGGTCGGCAGAACAAGAAGAAAGACAGGGAGACATCCTCTGCCTTCATCAACATGTGTGAATTATGAGCAGTAAATGGATCTTATCACAGTGTACTCAATGCCCCCAGATGGAGAATAAAGAAGAGTCCAAGGCCAGCCTTTGGAAACAGTCTCTACATCCCTAACCATGAGAATCCTGCTAAGGACTACAGATTTCTAACACTATCAGAAGTTCAAGAAAAATAACTGAGAATGGCTGAAGGGGAGGTGGGCATGGTGGGATGCAAACAGAACCTTTCTTCAAACCCCCTCATAAGAAAAGGCTTCTTGGACAGAGGCCTGCTTGCTTGCTGGCAAACAGATCCAAAAATAGACTCTATTAGTCCTGTTGTTTACCTGCAGTATTTCTCAAGCACTGAATTTATAACCCTTTGAAACAAAATGATATGCAGTTTTCCTATGTGGGAGCAAACTCTAGCCTTGTGTGCATTATTAAGTCTTATTTGGTTTTTTTTGTTGTTTTTATTTTTAAGTCTTTATTTTCCCTTAGTTAATTGATAGTTTTGCTGGGTATAGAATTCTACATTGAAAATTGTTTTCTCTCCAAATATTGAGGCCCCTGCTCCTATATGGATGGGAGAAGTGGGATATTATTTATTTTTGAAAGTTTTTAGGATCTACTCTTTGCCCCAGCAGTTGTTTGTGATGTGCCTTAATAGATTCTGAGGGTATTTTGAATTTCAGTTCTAGGAAGTTTTATTGAAATATTTTGGATAATTTTATCCTCCAGTTTTTTTGTAATCTTTTGTTTTAGAACTCTCAATATTTGGATTTTGAGCACAAGATTAATCCTTTACCTTCCTTAGCTTTTTCTGTTTAAAATTTTTTTTTGCTACTTGATTCTTTATTTCAGATTTCTTCAACATTTTTTACCAAATCATCTAAAGAATTTAGAAGCTCTTTTTACTAAAGTGTAATGTAAACAGCAGAAACAGTGTCAGACTTTATTTTGGGGGGCTCCAAAATCACTGCAGATGGTGATTGCAGCCATGAAATTAAAAGACACTTACTCCTTGGAAGGAAAGTTATGACCAACCTAGATAGCATATTAAAAAGCAAAGACATTGCTTTGCCAACAAAGTTCTGTCTAGTCAAGGCTATGGTTTTTCCAGTGGTCATGTATGGATGTGAGAGTTGGACTATAAAGAAAGCTGAGCGCTGAAAAATTGATGCTTTTGAACTGTGGTGTTGGAGAAGACTCTTGAGAGTCCCTTGGACTGCAAGGAGATCCAACCAGTCCATCCTAAAGGAGATCAGTCCTGGATGTTCATTGGAAGGACTGATGTTGAAGCTGAAACTCCAATACTTTGGCCATCTGATGCGAAGAGTTGACTCATTGGAAAAGACCCTGATGCTGGGAGGAATTGGGGGCAGAAGGAGAAGGGGATGACAGAGGATGAGATGGCTGGATGGTGTCACTGACTCAATGGACATGAGTTTGAGTGAAGTCCAGGTGTTGGTGATGGACAGGGAGGCCTGGCGTACTGCGATTCACGGGGTCACAGAGTCGGACACGACTGAGCGACTGAACTGAACATACAACTGTAAGTATATAGCTTGCATGCTCAGTCACTCAGTCATGTCCAACTCTTTGTGACCCTAAGGACTGTAACCCACCAGGTTCCTTTGTCTGTGGGATTTTCCCAGCAAGAATACTAGAGTGGGTTGCCATTTCCTTCTCCAGGGGATCTTCCTGACCCAGAGATAGAACTCACATCTCCTGCATTGGCAGGTGGATTCTTTACTGCTGTGCCTCCATGGAAGCCCATATAGTTTGATGAGTGCCCTCCAAATAATCACATCTTGTCTCCACCCCAACTCATATGGAGAAATAAAACCATATCCCCACCCAAGAAGTCTCCAACAGTCCCTGTCTCTCAGGTGCTTCCCTTTACTCCCCTCCAAAGGTGGCAGAAGTTCTGATTTCTAACACCAGACTTCAATTCTGTGTATTTGTGAACTTTATATAAATGGAGTTATTTTGTATGAAGCCTTTTGCTTCTGGTTTCTTTCACTGAACTTCAAGATTTTCAAATTCTTCCCATGTTGTTGCATATAGTTGGAAATGTTTAATAGCTTTAGATTATTAATATTTTGTTATATCTATCTATTCTGTTGACAGATATTTAAGTTGTTTTTGATTTGTGACCATTATTAATAGCATAGCTATGATAATTCTTGTACAAGTCTTACACACACACATACACAAGTAAAACTGCTACCCTAGTCATGAGTTTATCAAACATTAGTGGATAATGTCAAACCATTTTCCAAGGGTTATACTACTTTAGCCTTCCTTTGACAGTTGATGTGAGTTTTATTTGCTCTGTGTACATGTGTTCACTCACTCAATCATGTCTGACTCTGCGAACACCATGGACTAGAGCCTGCGAGGCTCCTCTGTCCATGAATTTTCCAGGCAAGAATACTGCAGTAGGTTGCCACTTCCTCTTCCAGGAGATCTTCCTTACCCAGAGATTGAACCCAAGTCTCCAGTATCTCCTGCATTGGCAGGTGGATTCTTTACCACTGCCTTTATTTTCTCTGTATCTTTGGTAATACTTGGTATTGTCTGCCTTTTCCAAATGGTTTTAATTTGCACATTCATCATTACTAATGATGTTGATCACTTTTTCATCTGTTTATTAGCCATTTGGAGATCTCTCATGAAATGCCTGTTCAAATCTCTTGCCTATATTCCTGCTTGGTTGTCTGTCTTTTTTCTTAATAACTCAGTATCATCTGGATTGGAACCTTTTGTTGTTATATGGGTCGTGGTTCTATTTCTCACTCTGTGGTTAGCCTTTTCATGTATTTCTGTCTTTGATAAATAAATTATCTTGAGTTTAATGTACTTATTATGGTTTTTCAGTCTTTTCTTTATGATTAATGGTGTCTGTATACTTTTTAACAAATCTTTTCCCCTCCCAAGGTCCTGATGATACTCTTCATGTTATCTTGTTGAAGTTTCATTATTCAAATTTTCACATTTAGTTCTAAAATCCACTTGGAATTGATTTTTGTGCATAGCATGAGATGGGAATCAAGTTTCACCTTTTTGCATATGGATATACATTTGATTCTTCACTATTTATTGAAAGACCACCCTTTGCCCAGTGCTCTGAAAAGTCATCTTGGTCAAAAAGCAAGTGTCCATATGTGAGTGGGTCTGTTTTTGGATTCTCTTCCTGGTCTGTCAGTGTATTTGTCTCTCCTTGACCAGATACCTCTTATTTAACTTACTTGAATTCTTAATAAACTCAAAACCCAGCAGTGAAAACCCCTCCACTTTGCTCTTCTCCAAGATGTCCTTAGCCGTTGTTAACCATTTGCATTTCCACAAGTTTTTGAATAACCTTGTGAAAATTCACGAAATGCTACTGGAATGTCAATCCAGATTGAATCTAGATGTTGCTGTGAAGGTATTTTTCTGATGAGATTAATGTTTAAATCAGTGGACTTTGAGTAAAGCCAATTAATGTGGATAGGCCTCATCCAATCAGTTGAAGGCTCAAAGAGAAAAGACTTAAGACCCTCGAGGAAGAAGGAATTCTGCCTCCAGACTGTACTTGGACTCAAGCTGCAACATCAACTTCTTCTGGGTCTCCAGTCTGCCAGACTTGCAAGTCCCCACAAGCTCATGAGCCAAATATTAAAAAAATCTTTCTCTCTCTCCATATACATGTATACACACATTATATATATAATGTATGTATGTATGTGTATATATATACACACTATATGTATATACTGTATATATATATATACACACACACACATATACACTGTGTGTGTCTGTGTGTGTGCTCAGTCAATAAGTCATGTCTGACTCTTTGTGACCCCGTGGACTAGACTGTAGCCCCATGGACTATATATACACACACACACGTGTTTGTGTGTTAGTTGCTCGTTTGTGTCTGATTCTTTGCAACCCCATGTACTGTAGCCCACCAGGCTCCTCTCTCCATGGAATTTTCCTGGCAAAAACACTGGAGTGGGTAACCATTCCCTTCTCCAGGGGATCAAACCCAGTTTTCCTGCTTTTTAGGCAGATTCTTTACCATCTGAACCACCAGGGAAGTGTGTATGCATGTATATATATGTATACATATATATATATTTATCTTCTATTGGTTCTTTTTCCCTGGAGAGCCTTGACTAATACATAGATCATGTCCGTGGCTGTCTAAGCTATCCATGAATAGTGTTGGGCCTATATTTGGTTATTGTCATTATCCACTCTGGTTGGTGATACTAATTCTAGTTTTATTTATTCTGTAAATAACTCTGAACACCTCCTGTATTCTGAGCAGTCTACTAGAAGTTGCAGAACTTTTGCACAAAAAAAATTAGCTGTGTTTTGAACCTCAATTTCATTTATTAGTGAAAATAACATTTTGGTTCACAGGGGTTTAATGAAACTTTTTAAAGATGAGCTATCAAATTAATTTATTTCTGTTACTTGAGAGAGTTGTACGTACACATATACAGGGAAGGAGTGATAAAGAGACTTGAACTCAAAAGCTAACTCAAGTAAAGTGATGGTGGCTGCCTAGAGCCCTCCTGTGTGGGAAGACATCTGAGAAATACTTGGGTTCCAAGAGAAAGGGACCCATTTGTGAAGTCCCCTTGGACATCATGGGATAATAAGCATCATTGGTACCCTGTTTTTGTCATCTTCAGATTCTGCTTCTTAAGAACTCAGTGAGCTTGATCTTGAAAGTCAGTGCTTGGTCATGTTCGTGCTTGGGGCTGGAGGTGTTGTAACTTTCTATGAATTATATACCAAGCAACTGGTCACGGCCATCTGTGCTGCTCCAACACTGTGTTTGCATAAATTAAACAGAGGAGTGGGTGTTGTTTACTGCAGTTATTCACAGTTGTTCCTATGATTTATGTTTGGAGTTGGCCTCCTTACATCTATTGTGAATGGCTGAGACTACAAGCAATGTTGTTCCATTAGAAGAGAAAAAGAGAAAGAAAAATGCTCATTATAAAGCATAATACAATGACTCATGTTCATGTACCCTAAAGGGCTGCCTGACATGAGGAAAGGGAGAGGAGATATGTTTCCGGTCACAATGGTTTTATTCCATTATTAAGGCTATTCACCGTCTGAGAAAATAAAATTTATAATGCTCTCAATGAAGGTGCCAATTAGACTATGAAACAATTCTGCAAATTAAAGGCATAAGTAACTGGCATTCTGTATTCACAATGTTGAAGTAAAAGAGTAAACATCTGATGTGGTGAAAACCTGATATCATCTACCAGTTAATAAATTTGCTTACCAATGTCACTTTTCTTACAATAAAATCCAGACTCAGTTTTAGAGTCTCTTCCCGGGTATAGAATATTGCAGTAAAATCTTGGGATCGAGCATTTAACGTCTCGGGAGGTAAAGAGCATTTTAAAACAACTTACTACACACTCTGCCAGAAGATATAGAGATTAAAAACTAAGCAACATAGATGGACTCTGAGTTCAAGAATTTATAATTTTACTAGAGATGTAAAATTCTCAGAGGAATCTTGTATGTATCGTCTCAGGACTAGTAATTTATTTTTAATAAATTGCACAGCTTGGTCAAGTAAAAAGTTTAACTGATTTTTTAAATTTCCTGACTTGATTGGTGTAGGCCTTGCCCTTGTGAACTCCTATTTTGGATCAGATATTCCATTTGTATAGTGCACCAAGAGTACTGGCTTTCCTTTCTTGAGAAATTGGTCTCTTCCTCAATATTATAGTGGATTCTGTGGGAACTTTTATTTTAACTGTGCTATGTGAAGGCACTTAGCAAATCTTGATTCAGACTCCCATGATGTGGAAGGCTGAGTCAGGAAGCAGAATTAAGCAACAGTAGATGCCCATTAATTCTTCCAGATCTCTGGTCCCATTTGGTAAATTGCTATATAGGTCCCTTGGGTCCCAAGGAGGCCCTGACTCACTCACTTGTGATCATCTGTCTGCTGAGAGTTGTCAGTAGGCTTGGAGAAAAGGCAAGTGTGGCTACCCAACCACAGCAGTAGCAAAGGGAAACTTCCAGCCCTCTTCCCCCACCCGAGGGTTCCTATGCTGTGCCAAGCTGGTACCTCTTTCTCTGTTGCGGCTGTGAAGTCAGGGAAGATTGCATTTATCACGAGGTTAAAGGTAGAGGAATGCTTTTCCACAGTGGGGTGACTCTTGGTGACAGGATCAGATTCTGTGACACTGATCACTGTCACATAAGTCAGGCAGAGACATGGTGTCAGTGACCAGTGAAGATAGAGTTCACCAGAGACCAGCCCAAGAGTCTGCCATCTTGCTCTCTTTTCTTCTCCCTTATGCACTGGGTTAAAGCTACCTTCTCAGACTCTGGAAGCTGGTGGTAAACAAAACCATCCTTCATTGCAAAGCCATTTGCTACACACAGTTCAGAAAGGAGGAAAGAACCAGGAGCTATGTGAGCAGTTTCTCCTTGGCTGCCAGACTGTGCCCAAAGCAGCAAAGACTGTGACCTTGATGTGACCTCGAGGTTCCAAAGATTCTTAACAGGTATCTATAAATGCAGAGGCTATAATTAGGCTCTCCCAGCACCACAACACTGGGCTGGGCCTTGGAGTTCGCTGTTTCAGAGTGAAAAGTGATCACCGACCACCGTCTTCCATCTCAGTGGAAGGATGGCATGACTTGGGCCATTAAAGGACCCTTATGGGATTAGGAAGGGTTGAGTTTTCAAATATTTTCCCCTTCGGTTTGGAACAAGACAGCATGGACATACATTTACCCCACTGACATGGTTACCAGAAGTATCCAGGGTGGGAGGTCACAGAGTGGTCTTGCTGGCTGGGTCAACTTGCGCAAGAGACAGGACCGATGGGTCTGAATTCTTATGTGTCATCATTTCTGTATTTCTGGGTTGTGCCTCACTCAGGATTGCAAAGGCAAATTGCAGTGAGTTGGAATGGCCTGACATGTCTGTGACATCTCCTTTTGTTGCAAATGAATTGTCCCAGACACCACACCACACAAGGGAAATGCATATGGAAAATATCTCATTAACTCTTAAGACAGACAATAAAAACAGACTACTCAGAACTAGCAAAGATCCACTTTGAAGCCCAAGGAACCCTCTATGGCAATTTATGATGAATTGATGAAATTTTGCAGCTAATTGTTACATGCCTATATTACCTTCTAGAAGGAGGATGCTGTTATGGCAGGGTGCTGTGAATTCTATTGAAATTTTCTAACAATTCTTTAGCCCAGAGACATGCTTAAGAGAAAAATGCAAGGTGTTAGAGCTGGAGGGGGACACAGACTGCTGGGTCCCACACCTGATTTTTCCAAATGCCAAATCACATGCAGTCAGGGTACTTGACTACCCAGGACCACACAGCTAACTGTGGCAATGCAGGCACTGGATCCCAAGTCTGAACACCCTGATCTGTGCTTTATTTAAAGACTGCATTGTCCCTCTAAGAATGGTAGGTCTGTGTGTGCACAAGCGGCCAGACTGATGATGCTCCACTGACTAACTGAAATAGGCCAAGACTTCCTTCATCAGTCAGGAAGCCAGAAAGGCAAGGGAAGGATTTGGTCTTACAGGGTGGAGACAAAATGTCTTCTTTCAATAGATCACTAAGTTCTCCATTTAACAGGAGCCAAATAACAAGATCAGACCCCAAGCAGCTTACAAACAAAATTATTCCCTCACCCAGATATCTGCACATTCACAGTGAAGGCTGTGGACCCTCAGGGCCATGTCACTGTGAAGACTTCCCTGTGATGTGGCTATAGCTTAATTCTCGTGTAAGGAGAGGTTAGCTCACATTCAACAGGATGGCTTAAATTCAAACCAGGGTGCAGCACCAGCTGTGCATTGGTTACAGTGGCGCATCAAAACTCAGAGAAAAGGGGCTGGGAGTTTTCTAGCCCCCACAAAGGCCTGGAAGCACTACTCAGCAGCAAGCTGGGGAGTCTGTGTCTCATTCTAGGTTTGGTTATCTCCGGTGATGCTGCAGAATCATCTGTCTTGCCACGTGGGCCTTTTTGTTCAAAAGGCTGGCCCTTGCTTTGACATGAGCTGGTAAAACCCAAAGACAGTGGGCCAGTGGGGTGGGGACCATGGCCAGAGTCTAGGAAGGTAGAAGAAGCTGAATCCTTCAGGTCCAAATTTGTTTCCCTACTTCACACAAGCAAAAGGATCTGTTTGAAGGGCTCTTCAACATGGAGAACAGTATGGAGATTCCTTTAAAAACTAAGAATAAAACTACCATATGACCCAGCAACCCCATTACTGGGCATATACCCTGAGGAAACCATAATGGATACAGAAACCTGTACCCCAATGTTCATTGCAGCACTATATACAATAGCTAGGACATGAAAGCAACCTAGATGTCCATCAACAGATTAATAGATAGAAGCTGTGGTACATATATTCAATGGAATATTACTCGGGCATAAAAAGGAATGCATTTGAGTCAGTTCTAATGAGATGGATAAACCTAGAGCCTTTTAAACAGAGTGAAGTAAGTCAGAAAGAGAAAGATATATATTAAAGCAAATATATGAAATCTAGAAATATGGTGATGAATCTATTTGCAGGGCACAATGGAGGCACAGACATAGAGAACAGACTTGTGGACACAGTGGGGAAGGAGAGGGTGGGATGAATGGAGATAGCATGGAAACAAATACTATCATATGTAAAATAGATAGCCAATGGGAATTTGCTCTGTGACTTAGGGAGCTCAAACCAGTGCTCTGTGACAACCTAGAAGGGTGGGATGTGGTCGGAGGTGAGAAGGAGGTTCAAGAGGAAGGAGACATATGTATACCTACAGCTGATTCATATTGATGTATGGCAGAAACCAGCACAATATTGGAAAGCAATTATCCTTCAATTAAAAATAAATAATTAAAAAAAAAGTAACCCTGAAAAAAAATTGTTAGTAAAATGATAAGAGTTAAAAAAAAAAAAGAAGAAGAATGAAAGGGCTGTTAAGAAGACAAATATGAGAAAGGAGACATGCAGGTCTGAGACTGAGGGGAACAGAGGGATGGGGTCAGCTGGGTTGACTGAGCACCTCCCTCCGGCAGGAAGCCAAGGGATGGGCAAGGTCTGCCCTCAGGGTGACTGCCATTTCCTGCCCACTTTCTTATCACCTGAGTGGCGCGCTCAAACGTGAATGTGTTAGCAATGAAAGAACGAAGGTTGGGATGCTGTTTAAAGTAGAGAGCCTCCAGTACCGTGACTCGCTAAGGGAACAGGGTGCATTTGTTGTGGGTCCAGAGTGGGAGAGACTTGTCAGACTGGGGGCACTTTCCCGGGGAAGACATTTGGTTTCGACTTTACAGGGTGGTAAAGTTTCTATGTAGGATCCTCTCCTGTGAACAAGTAAAGCTATATCGTCTTATTAAGGAGAGGAGAGCCATCTGACTCTCACAGACAGCACTCCCCTTGTGATAGGATCTACTACTTGGTAGCTCAGTGGTAAAGAATCCACTGTGATGCAGGAGACTGCCTGAAATGCAAGAGACACGAGTTCCATCCCTGGGCTGGGAAGATCCCCTGGAGGAGGAAATGGCAGCCCACTTCAGTGTTCTTGCCTGGGAAATTCCACAGACAGAGAAGCCTGGCGGGCTACAGTCTATGGGGGTCGCAAAAAGTCGGACATGACTTAGCGACTAAACCACCACCACCAGGATAAACAGAGGAGAACACAGGGGAAATGATGGGCAGGTCTTGCTCTCGGGTGGTAGTGGGGCCAACAGCCTATGGTTCACGTCTCGACTGCCTAGCCTTCCCCACTAACGTTGCCTGCCACACAGCAAAGCCTAGACTGTGGATCTCAGCTCACTCTGACCTTGAAGGCTCTGAAGAGGACCCACGTGCCTGCTCCGTTTTACTCCCATGCACACTGTGATTCAGGCTTTCCCAGCTCCTGCCAGACCCTCCTCCTGGCCTCCTAGATAGTTATCCAGATTCACAGAAATGGACACGTACAGAACTCCTGTCAATCTCTTGTCCTAAATGGACCTTTATGGAGCTCTGGTCTTATTCTCTCTTCGGAGAAGTGGCAATAACCCATCTCTTCCAAACTTACATTCATCTATTATTCTTTCTTTCCTTCAGTACTATTAATTGATCACTGACCATGTGTCAAGCACTGGGCTAGGTGCAAAGGGTTCAATTAAAAACAAGGGTGGGACTTCCCTGGTGGTTCAGTGGTTAAGAATCCACCTGCCCATTCAGGGGACTGGGGTTCGATCCCCGGTCCAGGAACTAAGATCCCACATGCCACAGTGTAACCGAGCCCCTGAGTCACAGCTACTGAGCCCTGCACACCTAGAGCCTGTGCACCCCAACTAGAGAAATCCCGCACACAGCAACAAAGACACAGGGCTGCCAAAAATAAAAATGAAAAAACTTAGTACCTCTAGTCAGGTGGACAGGGGCAGGGGCTGTCTATTGAGGCGGGGAGAGGGGCACATGGCAGGAGCTCCAGTGCTGTTCCCCCGGAGAAGAGAGGATGCCCCAGGGGCAGCAGCAGGGGTAAGTGGTTGAAGGCTTGTGACAACTTGAGGAGTCCCGCCTCTTTATCAGGGCAAATTGCTGGTTGACACTCCTGGGGCACATGCATCTTTTTCAGCACTTTAAAGAAATGCCTGCATCCCAGTGAGGCCTTAGCGCAGGAGCAGAGGGTTTTCTCATTTTACAGGTGAGGAAACTGGAGATCCTTGGAGGTGACAGGGCCAGCCAAGGTCATACAGGAGCCCAAAGTAGAAGTTGAATAGTCAGCAAGGACCATGACAGGAGGGGGAAAATGTGAATCTACTGCCCAAGGAGAATCCAGCTAATACACGGCATAAATTCTTAACAAGATTCTTTTAAAAAAACAAACTCCCTGATTGAAACTTAATCAGGAATGTATCATGCAGGTTGGGACACTGAAGGTCAAGGCTGTGGAACTGCACTCCATATATCTCTTATCCTACCTCCTAAAATATAGCCAGACAGACAACCATGACCCCAGACAGGTCCTCTCTCTCGGGAAAGCAATAGCCTTTACTAACTTTCTATGTAATCAGTCACAGGCCAACAGCAGACTAAGTGGTTTTGGTTCAAGAGGGGAAATATAAAACAGGTGACCTTTGATATATGAAAATGCAGAAGGAAGGGTCCAGGATCAATCATTCTAAACCACAGGTAGATAGTGACCTATTTTCTCTGTTTTAGAAGGAGCTGAGCAAAAACCACTACAATATTGTAAAGTAATTACCCTCTAATTAAAATAAATAAATAAATTATAAAAAAATAAAAAATAAAAGGCGCTGAGGATGGCACCCTCCACCCCAGGCCTTTATTATGAGGACAGCATGAGTTAAAATACATTAAAGTGCTTAGGGCAGTGCTGGGCATAAGCACTCAGTTTGTTAGCTGTCCTTGCCCTCACGTTCTTGTAAAGATATGGGCACCCAGTTTGAGAAGCATGTGTGCAAAGTGGCTTTGGTCATGCCCGACTCTTTGTGACCCTGTGAACTGTTTCCCATCAGGCTCCTCTGTCCTTAGGATTCTCCAAGCAAGGACACTGGAGTGGGTTGCCAGGCCCTCCTCCAGGGGATCTTCCCGACCCAGGGATCGGACCCAAGTCTCTCATGTCTCCTGCATGGATGGGCGTGTTCTCTAACATTAGTGCCACCTGGTAGAGAGGTCTTCCAAAAGCACAAAACTCCCCCAAGATCCAGCAGCACTATGATTGTGCCTTTAGGGAAAATAAGATCAAAGTAGACACAGGACGCTTCTCCCTGTAACACCCAGTGTAGAAAATCCCACACTTCATCGTGCAAGCAAGGCTTACCATACAGTGGGATGAGTAATTCACAGGCGTTCATGTAAAATGGCACCGCGGATCCTAGTGCGGACAATCAGGAAGAAGCCACTTTGGGACTTCCCTGGCAGCCCACTGGTTAGGAATCCACCGTCTAATGCAAGGGACACAGGTTCAGTCCCTGGTCCAGGAACTAAGACCTCACATGCCATGGGGCAGCTAAGCCCACACTGCAACTACTGAGCCCGAAAAAGAAGAGGTGAGGCCAATATAAACAGATTATATCCCATAGGAACAGTGATGTAGCTAAAAGTGTGACGCTGCAAAATGATCACAGGTTTTAAATTTTATTTGTAACAACGTGATATTTAATTAAACATATAATTTATAAAAATCACTGGGAGGTGATCTGACTGAGACATAAAAAGGAGGGGAAAATAAACTATTTTCTACTTGAAAGGCCATCCTTTTGAATGCCTTACATCAGTATAACAAATCCATACTTGCTGTCCTCCATTTTCTGGCTGATCCTTCATCCCAGTCTCTGGACAAGAGATTCGGTGAGGAATGAATAAACTTCACCCTTTTGTGAAAGCCTCTAACCTTTGAAGTCACAGTGTGAGGAGATAAATCTGTGTAGTCAAAATCATCCTTAAAAATCTCTTTAGTCTTCTGTGCAAAGAAGAGAGCTACAGGTAGTCAGGGGAGTTTCAACAAAAATTAAAAGACAATTCTTCTCTTTAAAAGGCACTGATCATTGGTCAATGGCTTCTAGACCAGAAGAATGGTTAGTGTCTGCACCTTGAAATTTTTCTCCAACACATTTAAGATCAAATTGTTTTATTATTATTTTATAACTTTTTACTGAATCTCCCCCTTCTTGATTCCCCACTGGTTATATGCACACATGGGGTTGTTACGTGTGTATATAGGGATGTTATGTGCACACACAAGCCTGTTGTGTGTATACACAGGGTTATCCCACTGCACCTTTTTCCATTTGATGATTTCTCTATGCTTAGTCAGGACCTCCCCAGTGGCACAGTGGTAAAGAACCGCCCGCCAATGCACGGATCCAGGAGACACAGGTTTAATCCCTGGGTCAGGAAGAGCCCCTGAAGGAGGAAGCAGCAACCCACTCCAGTAATCTTGCTTGGGAAATCCTGTGGACAGAGGAGCCTGATGGGCTACAGTCCATGGGGTGGCAAGGAGTCAGACACAACTTAGAGACTAAACAACTTCTTTGTACGCTTTCGTATAGAACTACTTGCTTTGACCTCCTGGAGGCAGCTTTTCCCCCCTGCTCTAGATTTAATCAGAATGTATTTGCATAACAATTTTCTCATCTAACTTGCATACCGCCACGGTGGGAGTCAGTATCTTTCATCTTGGCAGCAATGGGCCCCGCCTGTGACCCTCTGCTTCCCAATGCAGAAGATGTAGGAGGTGCGGGTTTGATACCTGAGTTAGGAAGATCCCCTCTAGGAGGGAATGGCAACTCACTCCAGTATTCTTGCCTGGAGGATCCCACGGACAGAGGAGCCTGGCAGGCTACAGTCCATACGGTAGCGAAACGTCAGACATGACTGAATCGACTTAGCATGTATGCACACATGGAGTTTACACAGGTTGTAACTCGTGGAGTTAACAACATGGATATTATAAGTGAATAAAACCAGATACACACAAAATATATACTATATGACATTCTAAGTAGGAAAAACTAAACTATTTGCTAAATGTCAGTGTATGTACGGATTTTTTGTTGTTTGTCTTTTCTCCCTAGGGGGTAGTGCTATTGCTATCTGAAGAAATTAGGGATGATGAAATTCTTTATACTATGTAACCCTTTTATATCTGAAAAGAATCAGATTACATGAAAAGAATAGTGAAGCACTTTGAAGGCTTTAGGAGAAAATAGCCTAATGCTTGTCTCCCTTCTCTAAAAGTTTCCTTCTTTGTAGAAGCACGTAGGAGTATCACATATTTTAGCACATTAAGCATCTAAGCAAAACTCAGGTTTCAGGACCACCATTATTTAAGGTAAGAAAATATATATATAAAATAGTTCACAATGATAACATTCAAGCAAAAAAAATCGATCCAATTTTTCAGTGAGCAGAAGAACTCTAAGAGGATCAGTATGTGTATGGTGTGTGGATGGCTGTGGGCTTGTCTGGAATGGGGTACAAGAGAACTTTCTCAGGTGATGAAAATGCTCTCATGCATTCATCAAGATGGGGCTTCCCTGGTGGCTCAGTAGTAAAGAATCCGCCTGCCAGTGCAGGAGACGTGGGTTAAATCCCTGGGTCAGGAAGATCTCCTGGAGATTTGGAAGAATTGATGCAGAAGTGATGCTTTCAAATTGTGGCACTGGAGAAGACTCTTAAAAACCCCTTGGAGTACAAGGAGCTCAAACCAGCCCATCCTAAAGGAAATCAACCCTGAATATTCATTGGAAGGACTGATGCTAAAGCTGAAGCTCCAGTACTTTGGCTATCTGATTCGAAGAGGCGACTTAGTGGAACAGACTCTGATTCTGGGAAAGACTGAAGGCAAAAAGGAGAAGAGGGCAGCAGAGGATGAGATGGTTAGAGAGCATCACCAACTTACCGGACTTGAGTTTGAGCAAACTCCCAGAGATGGTGAAGGACAGAGGAGCCTGGTGTGCTATACAGTCCATGAGGTCACAAAGAGTCAGACACAATTTAACAAATAAACAACAATTCAGCAAGACAGATGGAAATGTGTATATCCTTTATTTTAAAAGTGTCCATCTCAGTAGTGTGGTTGTGTGGATTAAATGAGATGTCTATAGAACATTAAGCATAGAGCCCAATGCATACTTGGTCTAATTTCTGAAATATTAATGTATCAGAAATTTCTGGTTTTAAACTGGAAACTATAAGGAACTAGAGAAAAACATGTGTTGTAAAAGTTATCTATCAATTTAAAACTTCTCCCCAAATCCCAAAGACTTGGGACATTATGAAAACAAGTGTAAGAACTTCAAGGGAAATGAATCAAGGAAAAGAAGAAGGAAAATAGCTTCTCTTAAAGAGATAAGAAAAGAAAGATTAATTTTCTTTCCAACTTATAATAGTGTCTTTGTTTGTAGAATTAAACTACCACTTATTTGTAAGACCTAGTTAGACATGCAAAATGTGCACATTCCAAGTTTGCAATTTAACAAAACATGTTTTCAATAAAGCAAGAGAAGCATTAATTAAAAGCTTGTTTGTTTGTTTAAATTACAATAGGAGACCATGAGGTAGTTTAGCAAAGTCCTTCAGTTTTCTAAAAAGAACTCCAGGCTTAAAGTTCACAAGTAGCTTAAAAGTAATTTATTTCCATATAAACTTGCATAGATACTTCGATACTCTTAAGTCCAGACCACTGGAACAAATCAAACATGGTACAGAGAACTAAGTGAGCCTTCATCAAGTGGAAAGGTGAATTTGACAGTGGTTATTTCATCCAAAAAGAATTCAGAAAGTTAGGGCAAAAGTGCAGATTTCTGCCATATTCCCAGGTATAAAAATGGTTCTGAAAAGTTTTTTGAAATAAACTCATAGTTATTAATTTCTGAAACCTGTACAAGGTCAGCATGTGTTCCTTCCTCTGCTTTTCATTTCCTCTAACTTTTGTAGCTGGGTTTATAAGAATGGGCCCCCCACCCATTGGTGAGCCAACCAAGCATTGTTATATTGTCTTGTCAACTAGTTCTGGGACAAAGTGTGCTGGGATGACCCCTGGGTGCCATCATGGGCACTTGGTATCCCCTAAACCAGCCAGGAGTTGAGCTAAAGCAAATAGACTGCCCATTATTTCTCTAGCAAAAATGGGTTTATTTGGAGATTTGCAAAGAGTTGCAATTGGGAGTCTGCAATCACGGTGCGAACATGTGTGTGCTAAGTCACTTCAGTCATGTCCGACTTTGCAACCCTCTGGACTCTAGCCCACCAGACTCCTCTGTCCATGGGATTCTCCAGGCAAAAATACTGGAGTGGGTTGTTAAGCCCTCCTCCAGGGGATCTTCCTGACCCATCTCATATGTTTCCTCACTGGCAGGCAGGTTCTTTATGATTGCCACCTGGGAAGCAGTCATGGTGAGCCACAAGCAAATCCCCCACAAAAATGGAGGGGAGAACTCTTTTATAGAGGAGAAAAGGAAGTTCAGGTGGAAGTGGAGTAAAGAGTTCCCAGCTTATCATTGACTCTCATCAGCTGAGTCCTTGCCATGAAAGAAGAGGGGTCTTTCTCCTTCCTGTTGGTCTCTGCTATCAGCATAAGGCACGCGAGCGCCCCCTCCTGGTCTCCCAACTCTATTTAATGAAAGTTTCTATATTACATGCTTCCCTGATGGCTCAGAGGGTAAAGAATCTGCGTGCAATGCTGGAGACCAGGGTTCGATCCCTTGGTGGGGAAGATCTCCTGGAGAAGGGAACGGCAACCCACTCCAGTATTTTTGCCTGGAGAATCCCATGGACAGAGGCGCCTGGTGGGCTACAGTCCACGGGGTCGCAAAGAGTGGGACACGATTGAGTGACTAACACACACACACACTTCTATATTACACAGGCCTGGCCTGCTCTGAAAGGCTGAGTTCTTGCAAAGCAGGGTAATATTTGTAGGCAGAGACAGTGCTATTCATGTAAAGGGTCAACATGCCAGTACCACTGAGCTGCAGACTTAATATGTTGTGTGTGCAACAAGGAAAAGACTCATCTTTCCACTTACACAAAATGCAATGGTTTGTAGACCAGACACCTATAGCATTTTGAACTTTTCCTATAGTAAGCTTACTAAGTCACTATTTCCTGATGCTTGATTGTTAGAGAGACTATAGTGGTGTAATTATCTTTAGGCCAGAAATGACAGTGGGAAATGTTGTCATTGAATTGGATTCCCTTCATTCACTGGGGATTTGGGGGCCCTGAGGTGTCAGGGTTAGGCAGAAGCATCACAGATGAGGACATGTGGTAATGGACAGCAGAGTCAATGCTATACAGTCATCAGATGTGAGACAGCATAATTCAGCCAAGTAAATTTTGAAGATCTAATTGGCTTTATTAAATGATTCATAAACTAGGCAGCATAGTATTTAGGAAGCAGAGAGGAGCTCCAGGGGCCACAGAAGGGAAAGGTTTTTAAAGGCAGGAGGAAAAAGTCAAAACCAGAAAAAAGGATTATTTCAGATTAAGTCATTTTCCTTTGGGGACAAAAGGGTCTTATCAGGGGGTTTACCTCATCTACCCTTGGGGGATTGAAAGGACCCATGGGACAGATGACCTCATTGGTACTGACCAGAAAATTCCTGCCTCACTGGTTAAGACTAAGTGTCTGGGGGAGGTTGAAGTTTCACTTAGGTTCTGTATTAAACCCCAGTTTGGAGGTGTGACCTGGCATAAGTGGCTCTATTTTGGGCCTGTAGTTTTTGTTTTAACACAGACCATTCAGTCATCAGAATAGTCTGACCTGCAGTGTCTTTGGTGATGGTCACGGTGCCCCTAGAAGTGAAAGAGTTGGGAACTTCCTAAAGTCTTACTTTGTGTAAGTGGAAAAGCTCGACATCTGTTGAACAGAAGTCTGAGCTGAGTCACTGCAATAGACCGTTAATAGCCTCTCAACCAGCTCCCAGACTTGAGTCTTTGAAGCTCAGCTCTAGGCTAGGCCTCTCAGGAGGCAAGAAAGACCCCCAGGGTGCAGAGTTGGAGGAGGCACTCCCTCCTGGGTTATACAAGTGCAGAATCACCCCCATAGGACCTTAAGAGCAACCCCTTCCTTTAATTCTATGCAGGAGTCCCCATCTTGCTTCACCCTGGCCCCAGCCAACAGAGGCCCTTGCCTGAATGGAGGCCAAGTCCCCCAGAGGAAGGATGGTGCTACACAGCAAATGTTTAGACTATAAATCTTCCTCCAAAAGGCCCTGTGGTCATTTACCGGAGTGACTGTGTATTGAGGAAAGGTAAAAAATCAGACGTTTCCAGGATTACAGAACACTGGCTCTACACTGAAAGGGATTTATGGAGCCAAAACACCACTGTGCTCCACTTCCTAGTCAGAATGGGGGCTTATGTAGGGCAGGTGAGTGCCTCTTGACACAAATCCATTTCACAGTGGGCTCAGTGAGTCCTGAACCCAGCCTTTGGTGATTTCCCCAGTCTGGAATGCACACTTGAAACATGCCCTCGGGCAGGGTGGGCTCTGGGTGAGGGTGAGTCACATGCATATTACAAGAAATGGGTTCCTTGTTTCTCTGCTGCGGCGTCTGCAACGCAGCTTCTTCCTGAGCTCAGGGTATTGATGGCAGATCTCACGGGAAGGTGGACCCTGCAAGCCCAGGAGCGACCCAGAGGAAGGAGGAGCCCTGGTCTGGCCCCGCCCTCGAGGCCACCCTCTGCTAGGACCCAGGTTGCAATCACCACGCCTCTGACCCCATGTGTCTTTGCACCGGCAGTACCAAATTCAGGCCAAGGACGGGAATTCTGTTTGTGCAGCCCTGGTCACTTGCTTTTCCTTTCCATTACTGCATAGGCCGCTTGAAACGAGGTATCACATGTAAAGAGGTGAACCATTCCCCTAATACATGAAAGGATCTAGATGCTGGGGAGCTAGAGTGAACCATCAAGTTGAACTATGCTGTTTCATAATAGTGCTGTGAAAAACAGTGATGTAAGAGCTTAGCAAGTGCCTGGCACATAGGAAGTGAGCCGACTGTTTATGTTTCATGAGGAAGAAGTGGAGGAGAAGTTTCTACTTGACGAAGACTGAACTCTACAAATCTGACATACCTGGACGCATCCAGAGGCATGCAGGGGCAGGCTGTTGGACCAGGTCTTCTGATGGAGTAGCAGAATAGGAGACACACGGGTCACAGAAAGGCAGGCTCAACAATACCATGGGGAGGCGACACCTCAGCAAATCCTTGATTGTAGGATTTGAACAACAGGGTAGGACAGACCAGCAGTTTCTTTATCAAAGAAATTGGGAGGGGGTAGGGAGGGAGGGAGAGGCAGAAAGAAAGATGGAAGGTTAAACTGAAGGAATAAATTAAAGCAAGGCAGGACTTCCCTGTTGGCCGAGTGGGACACTGTGTTCCCAGTTGCAGGAGGCCCAGGTTCAATCCTGATCAGGGAACTAGACTCCACATGACGCGACCAAGAGTGTGTTTGCGTGCATGCGCGTGTGAAGTCATGTCTGACTCTTTACAACCCCATGCATTGTAACCCACCAGGTTCCTCTGTCCATGGAGTTTTCCAGGCAAGAATACTGGAGTACATTGCCAGTTCCTCCTCCAGGGGATCTTCCTGACCCAGGGATGGAATCCATGTCTACTGTATTGGCAGGTGGGTTCTTTACCACTGAGCCTCCAGGGATGCCCAGGAGTTCACATGCCACAACTAAATATCCTACAGGCCGCAAGGAGACGCGAAGGTCCCAGGTGCTGCAACTAAGACCAACCAAATAAATAAATAGTTTTTAAAAACTTCAAAGGGAGGCAAGATGTTTCAACTAATTACAATATATAAATCTTACATATTGTGGTTACATTTTTTAGAGTATCCTAATATTTCAGAAAGGTGTATTAAAATAGTTATCAAAGAAATGATATGATGTCAGATATTTTGCTTGAAAAAACCCAGTGTGGGATTAGGAGGAGGGGAGGGATGAGGGAGTGCAGATGAAACGAGGTTGGCCATGAGCTGGTAATTGCTGAAGCTGATTCTGGGTCCAAGGGGCTTATTATCCTATTCTCTCCACATTTTTACATCTTTGAAATTTTACATAATAAAAATTTAGAAAAAAAAAAGAAGGAAAAAGCAAAACCCCTGGAGTGTAAGACACGTCTAAGAAATGCCTCTAAGAGGAATGCTAGAGCTCAGAGGAGGTGCAATTACACACTGGCAGGTTCGCCTTCCAGGCTCACAGGAGCTTGGGCATCTAGTAAACCGGCTGACAGACTCTACCCCGTTAAGAGCCTCTCCATAAATAACCTCACCTCATATTTGCAGCACACCTGAGGGTCCTGCAGGGCAGGAATCTCATTTTCATTCTTTTGGTTGTGGACACTGAGGCTCCAAGAAGTTGCACGACTTGCCTAGGGTAACATAACAAGTTGGTCTCAGCTCAGCCACTTGAATTCCCACTTTAATGCTCCTTTCGTGGTTCCACGTATTTATTTCGATCCAATGTGACTGTGCTCAGCTGTCATTCGAGATCCTGTGGCAGGAAGCCAGGCTGAAAGGCCCAGGTTTTGCTCATTAAGGTGTGGAAAGTCAAGTCTTCTTGGGTAAAGATGGGCAGTGTCCCCCCTATTAAGCGTCAGGTCTGTGGGATGGCAGGGGGCTGCTTCTCTGGGGTGGGATGGTGGGCTCTGTGTGTGTCCAGGGTTGGGTGTAATTACATGAAGCAGATTTGACATTCACACAGCCCTATTTTCCTTCCACCGCTGAGCTCAAGCACATCACACTGTTTGGTCCTATTCTTTTTTAAGGTTTTTGTTTTTTTTTCTGATGTGGGTCATTTTTTCAGAAGTCTTTATTGAAATTGTTACAATATTGCTTCTGTTTTATGTTTTGATTCTTTAGCCGTGACGTATGTGGGGTCTCAGTTCCCTGACCAGGGGTTGAACCTGCACCCCCTGCCTTGGGAGGTGACATCTTAACCACTGGATCTCCAGGGAAGCCCCCATCTGGCCCTGTCCTTTCCCACCCTCCCTTCCACCTTTGCTCCCTGCTGCTCCAGTCAGCATACCTGGGAGGGCAGTCCTCCAAGGCCATCTGGCAGCCATGTACACAGAGTCTGACTGGTCGCAGCTGCAAGAAAAGAGCAGGACTGGACTCGGGACAATCCTGGATCTTCCCGCTACCAGGGTTGAATTAATCTAGTTGGCGTTCTTTCCTAGGGACAGAGAGGGAACAGGAATCTCATTATGCTAACCCAGCCTGAGGGGCCAAATTAGGAGTCCCAGAAGCACCCCTCCCAAGTACCTTCACCAGCCCTTACCAGACTCTGGTTTACCAGCTTCCAGCTCTAATGAAACCACCTGCTGGATGAGACCCACCCTGGGATGCTGGAGTCATCCTGCACCACTGAAGGTCTCTCTTCTGATTGCCTCCCCCTCCTCATCCTCACCCAGTCAAGTAATGCATCTTCTATGGCCCAGCTCAAGACACAACCCCTTCTCTGACCACTCCAGCCTTTACT